>NW_026967524.1:417500-1017500 GCF_028390025.1 Pseudophryne corroboree | reverse complement strand
AGACAGTGAGTAGTATCCATCTACAGTGGAAGAAGTATGGACACCAAGAATCTCAGTGGCGGAACAGTGGGCGAAAGCAGATCATGACAAATCAGGACCACAGGCATTTAGGGCGCCTAGCAACCACCAATCGTTCCAAACACATCAGGAACTGCACCAACAGTACAATGCCGGACCCAGCCAAACAGTCCTACAGTCCCAGATCTGGTGAATTGGAGGGCCACGTGAGATGTGGTGACACGTCAGACTGGTGCTCTGAAAACCAATCCAAGCCTTTCAGCCACTGTTCCGCCGCTGAGAGCAAACCTAAAGGTTAACACTAATGCTATAGCTGTTTTTATGGTAATTATTTTGAGCCATAGAGTAGGACCTGCAGTATAGTGGGTCCCTTGTCGGGGGCTGCAGGCTTAAATGCATTGAGCAATACATGAACTAAAACTCCACTGTTTATTATTGTTAGTTAAAATAGTAATGCAAGACACATTTATGTATGTAGTAAGGCTACTGGGAGACCTTAGATTGAGCAATATTTGATCTGACCATTACATTCCCTAAAGTCATAACCTCAGAACTGCACAGAGCAGGAACTATTATTCACAAGTAATTAGGAATGTGTTCATCATGAACAAGTCCACAATTACCGTCTGAAGGTTACACAATTATTTCAAGTCTACACTGATATTTGAGAATAAAGCCTTTAACAGAAAACACCCCTGAAGAAGTCACTATTGAGAAAACGCGTTGGAAGACACGCAATTTGGATTTAGAGTGAATTGGAGTAGATAAGAACAAGCTCGCCCATGCAAGGGTGAACACAAGTGCAAAACGCTTGTCTTATGATTATACACATATGTACTTGTTATAAGATTTTAATCTGTTTTACTTGAAGTTCAAGATTCAAATTTCATTTTATTTCTGAATCTTATGCGAATTGTATTTGGTGAGCTCAGGTCTACCGTATAGCAGGAAATTTTTTCATACCTGCATCATCTAACAAAATGCATATAAATTAGGTGCTCCACAAAAAACAATACTAATTATATTATATACATACATATATACACATTTATATATAATCACTAATAATAAACTTCTGCTTGTTATTTTTAATAACATTACAGTGTTGTGTGTAATAACTCTCTACATGTGATATTTGTCATGGATAGCCTTGTGTTATAAACACCCAACTGAGAACAGGGCTGATGGCGGAGGAGGGTGTAGGATAAGAGATTGCTGTAGTGACTGAGCAATGAGAATATGTGACTTCTGTAATAAGTGTTTATTACTCACCTGTGCTGATATCTGTAGGGATCTCCTCCTCCTTACACTGCTGATCACCCCTCACATACGTCTCTTCTTCTCCCTCTGTATCTTCTGCCTTTATATCAGTCACATACGTCTCTTCTTCTCCCTCTATATCTTCTGCCTTTATATCAGTCACATACGTCTCTTCTTCTCCCTCTATATCTTCTCCCTTCATATCAGTCACATACGTCTCTTCTTCTCCCTTCATATCAGTCACATACGTCTCTTCTTCTCCCTCTATATCTTCTGCCTTTATATCAGTCACATACGTCTCTTCTTCTTCCTCTATATCTTCTGCCTTAATATCAGACAGACGTTCTATCTAAATAACCAAAAAATAAAGATATTTATGGTAAGAACTTACCGTTGTTAAATCTCTTTCTGCGCGGTACACTGGGCTCCACAAGGATAACATCGGGTGTAGACTAGGATCTTGATCCGGGGTACCAACAGGCTCAAAGCTTTTGACTGTTCCCAAGATGCACTGCGCCACCTCCTCTATAACCCCGCCTCCGTGCACAGGAGCTCAGTTTCATTAACCAGCCCAATGCAGTAGCAGGTATCAGAGACGACAATCGCTCGTAGCCAAGTACACTACACACTCACCACAGGAAAGGGTGTCAGTGGCTATGCCAATACCAACCCAAAGAAGCTAAGTGTGTCAGGGTGGACGCCTTGTGGAGCCCAGTGTACCTCGCAGAAACAGATTTAACAACAGTAAGTTCTTACCATAAATCTCGTTTTCTGCTGCGGGGTACACTGGGCTCCACAAGGATTAACATCGGGGATGTCCTAAAGCAGTTCCTTATGGGAGGGGAAGCACTGTATCGGGCACAACAACCCGGTGTCCAAAGGAAGCATCCTGGGAGGCGGTAGAATCGAAGGCATAGAACCTTATAAACGTGTTCCCAGAGGACTACGTTGCCGCCTTGCACAACTGTTCAAGGGTCGCACCATGGTGGGCCGCTCAAGAAGGTCCTACCGACCAAGTAGAATGGGCTTTAATGGTAGCAGGAACCGGATGACCAGCCTGTACATAACCATGTGCAATCACCATTCTAATCCACCTGGCCAAAGTCTGCTTGGAAACAGGCCAGCCACGTTTGTGAAAACCAAACAACACAAAAAGAGAATCATATTTCCTAAAAGAGGCAGTTCTCTTCACATTGATACAGAGAGCCGGTACCACATCCAAAGACCGCTCTTTGGAAGACAACTCAGGAGAATTAAAAGCCGGAACCACAATCTCCTGGTTAAGGTGGAAGGAAGACACCACCATAGGCAAATAACCTGGCCGCATTCTAAGAACTGGCCGTTCACGGTGAAAAATGAAATAGGGAGACTTACAGGATAAGGCACCCAAGTCCGATACCCTTCTATCTGAAACAATCGCCAGCAAGAAGAGGACCTTAAGGGACAGCCACTTAAGGTCAGCAGAGGCAAGAGGCTCAAACGGAGACTCTTGTAAGGCCTCCAAAACCACCGACAAGTCCCAAGGGGCCACAGGTGGCACATATGGAGGCTGAATCCGCAGCAAACCCTGAGTGAATGTATGGACATCAGGTAGGGTAGCTATCTTTCTCTGAAACCAAAGGAACAAAGCAGAGATGTGAACCTTGAGGGTTGGCAGAGATGTGAACCTTGAGGGAGGCCAGACGCAGGCCTAAGTCCAGGCCCTGTTGTAGAAAGGCCAATAGTTTGGCCGTACTGAACTTCGAAATGTCATGATTATGAGACGCACGCCAAGTGAAGTAAGCATTACAGACCCTATGGTAGATCCGAGCAGAAGCCGGCTTACGGGCCTTCAACACAGTTTGAACGACCACCTCAGAAAAACCCTTGGCACTCAGGACGGAAGCTTCAAGAGCTACGCTGTCAATGCCAGACTGGCCAAATCCTGGTAAACACAAGGGCCCTGAACGAGGAGGTCCGGTCGTTGTGGAAGAAGAAGGGGACGATCCCACGTGAGTCCCAGTAGTTCGGAGAACCAGTGCCATCTGGGCCACGCTAGCGCAACCAGAAGTAGGTTTCCGCCTTCTTGCTTGAACTTCCGTATTACTCTGGGCAGGAGTGACACCGGAGGGAACACATAAGGTAGCTGAAAGTTCCATGGTATTGCCAGAACGTCCATGAACGCAGCTTGAGGATCCCTTGTCCTTGCTCCGAAGACTGGAACCTTGTGATTGTGTCGAGATGCCATCAGGTCCACATCTGGAAGGCCCCACTTGTCCACGAGGAGTTGAAACACTTGTGGATGGAGGCTCCGCTCTCTGGCATGTACGTCCTGATGAATGAGAAAGTCCGCTTCCCAGTTTAGGACCCTCAGAATGAACACTGCCGATATGGCTGGCAGATGATGTTTCACCCACTGAAGAATCTGTGATACTTCCCTCAATGCCATGTGGCTTCGAGTGCCGCCCTGATTGTCCGATTCTACTTGAACAGGTCTGTTCAGTATGAGATGCTGGGCCATTGTCAACGCATTGAACACTGCCCGCAGTTCCAGAATATTTATCGGGAGTAGAGACTCCTCCTTGGTCCACCGACCCTGAAGAGAGTGCTGTTCCAACACTACTCCCCAACCTCTTAGACTGGCATCCGTCGTCAGCAGGACCCAGTTGGATATCCAGAAGGGACGGCCCCTGCATAACCGTTGGTCCTGGGGCCACCAGCTCAGTGACAGGAGGACCCCCGGAGACAAGGAGATCATGTGAAACCTGATCCGGTGAGGCAGGCCATCCCACTTGGACAGAATCAACTTCTGCAGAGGGCGAGAATGGAATTGAGCATACTCCACCATGTCGAAAGCCGACACCATGAGACCTAGCACTTGCATTGCCGAATGAATCAACACTTGCGGACGAGATAGGAAGCATTGAATCCTGTCCTGAAGTTTTAGGACTTTCTCCTTAGACAGGAACAACTGCTGGTTGTGAGTGTCCAATAACGCTCCCAGGTGTACCATGCTCCGAGCTGGAACCAGGGAGGATTTCTTCCAGTTGATCAGCCACCCGTGGGCTTTCATGCACTGGACCGTCAGATCGAGATGACACAGGAGAAGAAGATCTGGGGAATTCGCCAGGATCAACAATTCATCCAGATACGGCAGGATCCTGACCCCTTGACGGCGGAGTGAAGCTGTCATGACCGCCATAACTTTGGTGAAAACTCGGGGAGCCGTTGTCAAACCAAAGGGTAACGCCCGAAATTGGTAATGTAGGTTGCCCACCGCAAACCTCAGGTACTGCTGATGAGATACCGCAATAGGAATATGCAGGAAGGCATCCTGTATGTCCAGGGAGACCATAAAGTCCCCAGGCTCCAAGGCCAGAACAATAGAGCGCAGAGTTTCCATACGAAAGTTGGGAGACCCGCACATGCTTGTTCAAGGACTTCAGATTGAGAATGGGCCGTGAGGACCCGTCCAGTTTTCGGGACTAGGAACAGCATTGAATAGTACCCATTGCCTCTTTGAGCTAGAGGAACCTGTACCACCACTCCGGTGGACAGGAGGGAGTGCACCACCAAATGCCAAGTGTATGCTTTTGCCGGATCCAGAGGCACATCTGTCAAACAAAATCGATGAGGGGGACGATTCTTGAAAGGTATGGCGTAACCTCGAGTGACGACTTCCCTTACCCAGTTATCCGAAGTGGTCTGCAACCATTCATGGGCAAAACCTAGAAGTAGGCCCCCCACCTTGGGATCCCCCAGTGGGAGGCACGCCCCGTCATGTGGCAGGCTTGTCAGTTATGGAAGCAGGCTGATGGGCGGCCCAGGCACGCTTCGGTCTGGGCTTGGTAGGTCTGGAAGCACGAGCTTGCTTTGGGTACGCCTGACCTTTTGCTTTACCTGGAGTACGAAAGGACCGAGGGAAAGTACTTTTAGCCTTCTGTGCGGAAGGAGAATGTCTCCCTTGAAAGGAAGCACCTCTAGGGTTTTCTTGGAATCCACATCCACCGACCAGAATCTCAACCAAAGGATACGTCTTGCCAAGACAGACGTAGTAGCAGCCTTGGTCTCGAGCACCCCGGCATCGGAGGCTGCCTACTTAAGGTACAGAGAAGCCGTGGTAATATACAAGAGACATTGTCGAGCATGCTCAGACGCATTGGAAGGCAGATCCGCCTCAAACTCCTAAGCCCACGCCTCAACAGCTTCAGCAGCCCAAGTTGCTGCAATGGTTGGCCTATGCACAGCCCCCATTAGGGTATAAATCGCTTTTAAAAAACACTCCAGGGGCGTGGCCTAGCTGGATATGGAGTAGGACGTGATCTCCTAGCTCCCCAGCCTACATACTCCTGTATACTATCCTGCTGCCCTGTGCCCTACTGTGCTCTCTGAAGGGCTCCTGACCATTCTGAGCCGTGCTGAAGGGTGATCTTATGCCCTGCTTCAGTGTTGGTGGCTTTTCAAGGTACTGTGCCTCTCTGGCTGGGACTGGCCTGCATGCGGCCGGCGCCATCTTGAATTTCCCCTGCACAGGTCCACGGCCCTGCTTATATCCCCCAACTGCCCTGCTTCGCTCTGCTTTACCTGGGGGAAGAACCGTTGGATCCCGCCGTCGTGGGCGCCTGAGAGACTGGCCCCCTCCTGTGCTGGAGTCCCGCTGTAGAGCCGCTGCTGGTGTGTCCCTGCCGGGCGCCATATTGCGGTTGGCGGAGGTCGCGATCTCCGTCTGCTCGTTCCCCTGGCTGACTGCACCGCGGACGCTGTCTACACCTGGAGCGCGGTCCGCGACACCTGCTGTCCTGGGTGAGCTGCGCCCTGTCTCCCCCTCTGGTGCTGGATCTGCTCCTGGAGGATTGGTGGCTGGCGGGTGCCATCTTGGGATTGGCGGGGAGCGTGGTCTTGCTCCCTCCCGGACTCCCCTTGCTGCCTGGCTGCTTATCCTGTCTGGAGGGTCACTCTCTCTCCCCTCTACTGCCTGGGGGTTGCCTGGATCGCTGCAGGACTTTACTGTGTGAGGAATCCCTGCACTAACATCACACCTGTTCCTGCTATTTGTGTGAGAGAATAGTTTTTGTGACCCTGCTGTGACTTGTAGTTCTCTCCTGTTGCCTGTGGCTGAGAGGTGTGGGGTTGTGCGGATTGGTGGCCTCTCTCCTGCATTTACTAACCCCTCACACCCCCCCCCTCCTCCTCTGTGCTCCAGTGCTGCGTGGCTCACCGCTGACACACTTATCACAGTGCATGTTCCTGTATTAACGCTGACATACCCGTGCCTTCCTTCTGCCTCTCTACATTACCGCCTGTCCTGAGATTTATAACATACCTCCTATTCGTCGGACCCTGTTCTATAAACCTGATGGTCCAAAGACGTCGTTCCTCTGCTGCGGCCCGTTTAGCGCAATTTGCTCACGTAGAGCGCACTCCTGTTTCTTCTGCATCGTCGCCGGCCTCCTCCTCTCACCCCTCGTCCAGCATGGCGGAGGCTGCTGAGGTCACCATGTCTCAACTTCTGCAAGCCATTACGGATTCTGAGAAGCGGCTCGCGGATAGGGTGGCGGAAGTTCATACTGACATTTCCCTTATACGCCAGGATATGCAGAAGCTCCGGGATAGAGTTGGAGAGACGGAAAACCGCATTTCTTCGTTGGAAGACTCCTATACACCTGTCCCTGCCCTTCTCACTTCCCTGGAAACAGAGATGTCTGCGTGCAAGCTTAAATTGACGGATATCGAGGGGCGTCTTAGACGGAACAATGTTCGCTTTGTGGGTCGACCAGAAAAGGCGGAGGGTTCTCAACCAGAACAATTCCTGGAATCCTGGCTGCTATCTATATTCGGCAAGGATTCGTTTACTCCACAGTTTGCTATTGAGAGGGCTCACCGTGTTCCTACTCGTCCTTTTCCCCCGGGCGCACCGCCTAGGACCTTCATCGCTAAAATTCTTCATTACAAGGACAGGGATACCATCCTACTACTTGCTAGGATTAAGGGCCCGCTGGAGCATGGAGGTCAGAGGGTGTCTGTGTTTCAGGACTTCTCGGCTGAGGTCCAGAGGTCCCGCGCGCAGTTTACGCAGGTTAAACAGCGGCTTCGTACTCTTCAGCTACAATATTCTATGCTATATCCTGTTCGTCTTCGGGTGGTGTCCGTCAATCAAACTCATTTCTTTGATACACCCAGGAATGCATCTGCCTGGATTGATCTACAACCTCAACCTCGTGCTGCCCCACCCTGAGAAACTTTTATGTGAATGTTTTTCTCGTATACATTGCTTCTCTCTTCTCTTAGCATTTATGTCCTGATATTTTACTCCGTGAGACGCATCTGCCTGGATTGATCTTCAACCTCAACCTCCTGCTGCTCCACACTGCGGGACTTTTATACTTATATATGGTGTTTCTTATTTGAATATTGCGTTTTTCTGAGAAAGTTTTCTTTTTGCCAGGGCTGGTGAATGCTTGGCATGGGCAAGTTTTTTTTGACGATAGGCTGGGGACTTCATGTCCTCGAGGTTATGGGGTTTAGTTGCCCCACAGATAGTTTATTTTAAGTTTATTGATTCTCTTCTAGAATCAGTTTAATGTTTGGGAATAGGTGTACCTATGTTTGGGTTGGTATGCGGGGAGGGGGCGGTTGGGTTTTGTTATTTTTCTTATCAATGTTTTTTGTATTTTTTAATGTGTTTTTTTTGTGCTGCTTTGCTCTGAAAGTGCTGGATTATGGTTATTTTATTTTTGTGTGGGGGATGACTGGTACCATGCTGGAGTGCGGTTGGCTTACTGTTGCCATACTCGAACGCTATGTGCCACTATGGTGAACGTTTTCTCATGGAATGTTAGAGGCCTTAATGATAAGTTTAAACGTTCCCTAGTTTTAAAGTATATTAAGTCTCAAAATCCTGGCTTGGTCTGTCTCATGGAGACGCATCTTATTGGTAGTCGAGTTCTCTCACTTAAAAAGCCCTGGGTGGGGTGGGCGTTTCACTCCACTTTCCATACTAATTCCAGGGGTGTTTCACTGTTAATCCATAAAAGTTTGCATTTCGTCTGTACTAAGGTCCAAGTTGATCCACTGGGATGCTATGTTTTCTTAGCTGGCACTATACACGGCTCCGCCTTTGTGTTGCTAGCTATATATATTCCTTTCCCTTATAACTCTGGAATTTTGGTGAAGACCTGTGCCTTCATGCAGGAATTTCCCTCTGCCCCGGCTATATGTATTGGTGACTTTAATGCTGTTTTGGATGAGGCTGCTGATAGATGGAGGCCTGTTACCCAACATGTGGCTCCTAGACCCACTGCCTTTGCCCGTCTGATTTCTGAACTTGGCCTAGTAGATGTCTGGCGCTTGCGTAACCCCACAGATAGTTGTTTTTCCTGTTTCTCAAGCTCGCATGGGGTATTTTCCCGTATTGATATGGCACTGCTTACACGCTCCCTACTCCCCTGTGTTTCCTTGGTGAGATACTTATCACGTGGGATTTCTGATCACTCCCCTATATTGTTGTCTATAGGTTTTGATATACCCAGGGGGGCATCATTCTGGAAGTTTAATCCTTTCTGGCTGACCCTAATGGGTGCAGCCTCCGAACTAATTGTGCTTTGGGAGGAGTTTTTCACTAATAACCCTATTTGTGATAATGCTTTATTGATATGGGATGCTTATAAGGCTTTTCTTCGGGGGTCATTAATATCCAGAGTTGCCCAGCTGAACGTGTCTAGTAGACGGCTTGAGGGGGAGCTGAAGAGGAGGAGTGCGGAGCTTGAACAGACCTATTTGCGTAGTGGCCTCGCTGCGGATCGGGTGGAATGGCTGGTTGTCCATAGGCAGTTGACGGACCTACTCCTTGATAAATCTAAGAGGAGTTTGCTTTTCAGAGCCCATGACTTTTATATTCAGGGAGATCGTTCGGGAAGGTGTTTGGCCTACCTGGCAAGGCAGGAGTTGCCCCCCGTCACTGTGCATAGTATTAGGAGTGTGTCTTGTGTTGTGTGCACTGACACCCCTTCTATAGCTTCTAGTTTCTACACACACTTTTCAGATCTTTATAGATCCAAGGTGCAGTATACGTACTCAACATTGTGTAATTATTTTGATAAAATAGAGGTTCCTTCTCTAAGTCCTGAGTCACGACAATTTTTGGATGCCCCCTTTACATTAGAGGAGATTAAAAATGCCATTATGTCTTTTCCCAATAATAAGGCCCCAGGGGTTGATGGTCTCCCTATCGAACTGTATAAGACCCATTTGGATTTTTTTGCCCCTAAACTTCTGTTATTTTTTGAGTTGTTGTTACGGGGTGGCATTCTTCCCCCATCTATGGCGGAGGCACTGGTGGTACTAATACCGAAGCCGGGTAAAGATCCCCTTCTTTTAGACTCATACCGTCCTATCTCCCTATTGTCAAAAAACATTAAAATTCTTGCCAAACTGTTAGCGCTCCGACTTAATACCGTGGTCCTGGAGCTAATACATTGTGATCAAACTGGCTTCATGCCGGGCAGATCTGCCACTATCAATCTCAGACGATTATTTACGTATATGCAGTTGGCAGGGGATGATTTGGACGGTGCGATTGTGGTTTCTCTTGATGCTGCCCGTGCTTTTGATTCCGTAGAATGGGTTTATCTCTGGGAGTCCCTTGCCAGATTTGGGGTAGGCCCGACCTTTTTGTCCTGGGTTAAACTTTTATATTCCTGCCCAGCTGCGAGAGTTGTGGTTAATGGATTTACTACTGAATCTTTTTTGTTGCAGAGGGGTACTCGACAGGGGTGTCCTCTGTCCCCGCTGCTTTTTGCTCTTGCTGTGGAACCCTTGGCCTGCGCAGTTAGGGCCGCGGCGAATATAGCGGGGCTCTGGGTTGCGGGCCAGGAGGAGAAAATTGGGTTGTATGCGGACGACATGATCTTATTCTTAAAAGATGTATCCCCCTCATTGCCTGCCCTTTTGGAATTGCTACGGGAATTTGTTTTTTTTTCAGGTATTTGTATTAACTGGAGCAAATCTGTGGTGTTCCCGTTAAGTCCCTCTACTTTACCCCCACCTTCTTATGATCTTCCCCTCCAATGGTGCACTCAATTTAAATATCTTGGTATTCATATCTCCCACTGCCCTAAAGATTTTGTTACCCTGAATCTGACCCCCCAGATTGATAATCTGCGTGTGAAGGCACGCATCTGGCAGAAACTCCCTTTAACTGTGACGGGCCGTGTAAATATTATCAAAATGATTATTCAACCCAAGTTTCTTTATATACTGCAGAATTCACCGGTTTATATCCCTGCCTCACAATTTTCGTTGCTTTCCCGATATATTACTTCCTTTATCTGGGGTGCTAAGCGGGCACGTATTGCATGTAAAACACTTAGTAGACCCAGAGCTGAGGGTGGTCTGGCCTTGCCGGATATACGGTTATATTATTTGGCTGCCCAACTTGTACAACTTTATGAATGGGTTACTCCTGGGGACTATGGGAGCCTTCCTGTGGCTCTTTTAGACAGGGCTGGCCACTCCTTTTCTCCGTTGCAGTTTTTATTAGCTAATACTCCGTTGACCTCTCTTCCCCCATTGTTGCAACAGGCTCGTAGGGTATGGTTGGCGGCTGAAAAGCTGCTGGGAGACCCCACGGTGGACCCCTGCTCTCCACTTTGGAATAATAAAAATTTCCCAGAGCTCTTTAAAATGGAGGGTGGTTCAATTTGGACTTTACATGAGGTGACTGCAGTGGGGCAACTTTATCAGGATGGGGTGCTACATAGTTATGAGTATCTGTCCGTTACATATGGTATCCCTAGACAGTGTTTTTTTCGGTATTTACAGCTCCGGCATGCTATGACGGCACAGCGCCGGGGCTCTGCTCCACAACTCTCTGAATCCCCTGTTCATAAATTCATTCATACTCTGCCTTCTCGTGGAAGGGTTTCCGCTTCGTACTCCTCACTTCTCTCCTCCTCTGGACTCGGTGGGCTGCCCATCCTCAAGGCTAAATGGATGTATGATTTAGGTGAAATTGGTGAGGAGGATTGGAATCATATATTGGCCTCCCCGCGTGCGGCCTCGGCGGGTGCTAGATTCCAGCAAATACAGCTTTTTATCTTACATAGGGTCTACTGGACTTCTTCTCGTCTTTTTACATTTGGAGGCTCGACCTCTGATAGATGCCCGAAATGCTCTGCTCCGGCTGCTGGGTTCTGGCACTTGCTCTGGCAATGCCCGCGGGTGTATGCCTTTTGGGAGGATGTCACGATATCTGTTGCCCGTACGGGTATTCGGATCCCGTTGTTGACTCCGCGTATTTGTATATTCGGTCTTGATTTGAGGGACCGCCTCCCGTTTCACTCCTGTCTTTATGTGAATATTGCTCTAGCATTGGCCCGGGTGTGTATTGCTCGTACCTGGATGGCTCGTGCTCCTCCGTCATCTGCTGAATGGGTTTCCCTTGTAAACTCCACACTTTCCCATGAACGCTTTATGTACACTAAACATAATTCTCTATTGAAATTTGATAGGATTTGGGCTCTTTGGAGGAATTCTCCGTACTCTATTGACCCCCAGCCTTAAATAATGTGTATGTGTGTCGATGGCAGCGGTGTACTGCTTCGGGTACGGCCCGGTTCGCCTCCCTTTATTCTTTTCTTATGTATTCTAGCACGATATTTGATCCTTATTTTAATTTTCCTCTATCTGTTTTTTTAATATGTTGTGTGGAGTGGATGTGACTGTGTCCTATATCCACATAATGCAATTAATGTGTAGGAGAGCCACTTGCAAAGCACAAATTTGATTTTGAAATTTTATTTGCATTTTTTTGTTGTAATGTTTTCTTTTGTTTTTCTCTTGCAAAACAATAAAAATACGTGATTTTAAAAAAAACACTCCACACGTCTATCCGTCGGTTCCTTCAGGGAGGTGACGGTAGTTACTTGTAGAGCAGAGGAAACAACCATTTCCTCCATTACGTCTACGGCCTCACTACCACGCAGTGTGGGAGAAGCCCCAGCGTCGTTGCCACGTGTAGCAGACATAAGAGCGTGCACAATATCGGGAAACCTGGTACAAGGTGTAGCAGCACTATACCTAGCAAGAACACCCAGTGATGTGACTATGACAGCACAAACCGGGAGTTCAAGAGATATAAATCGATATGGTGACTATAAATCACAAGGAAAAATACACAGCAAGTATATCTTGTGATACAATCCTATATTATACAGAAAGAAATCTGATACACTTAGTCCCTCAGGTATAACAATATAGGAATAGCACGCTGAGTGAAATACTCTGCAATAAGGCAGCCACGCAGCAGCTACATGCACACACACACATATATAGTCACACACGTACCATGCAGAAATTATACACCATAAACTGCACTGGACTAGCAATACAAAGTAACACTCAGTATGGCTATATGTGATAACAATAGATATAACAATATAGGAATAGCCCGCTGAGTGAAATACTCTGCAATAAGGCAGCCACGCAGCAGCTACATGCACACACACATATATAGTCACACACGTACCATGCAGAAATTATACACCATAAACTGCACTGGACTAGCAATACAAAGTAACACTCAGTATGGCTATATGTGATAACAATAGATATAACAATATAGGAATAGCCCGCTGAGTGAAATACTCTGCAATAAGGCAGCCACGCAGCAGCTACATGCACACACACATATATAGTCACACACGTACCATGCAGAAATCATACACCATAAACTGCACTGGACTAGCAATACAAAGTAATACTCAGTATGGCTATATGTGATAACAATAGATATAACAATATAGGAATAGCCCACTGAGTGAAATACTCTGCAATAAGGCAGCCACGCAGCAGCTACATGCACACACACATATATAGTCACACACATACCATGCAGAAATTATACACCATAAACTGCACTGGACTAGCAATACAAAGTAACACTCAGTATGGCTATATGTGATAACAATAGATATAACAATATAGGAATAGCCCGCTGAGTGAAATACTCTGCAATAAGGCAGCCACGCAGCAGCTACATGCACACACACATATATAGTCACACACGTACCATGCAGAAATTATACACCATAAACTGCACTGGACTAGCAACACAAAGTAATACTCAGTATGGCTATATGTGATAACAATAGATATAACAATATAGGAATAGCCCGCTGAGTGAAATACTCTGCAATAAGGCAGCCACGCAGCAGCTACATGCACACACACATATATAGTCACACACGTACCATGCAGAAATGATGCACCATAAACTGCACTGGGCTAGCAATACAAAGTAACACTCAGTACGGCTATATGTGATAACAATAGATATAACAATATAGGAATAGCCCACTGAGTGAAATACCCTGCAATAAGGCAGCCACGCAGCAGCTACATGCACACACACACACATATATAGTCACACACGTACCATGCAGAAATCATACACCATAAACTGCACTGGACTAGCAATACAAAGTAATACTCAGTATGGCTATATGTGATAACAATAGATATAACAATATAGGAATAGCCCACTGAGTGAAATACTCTGCAATAAGGCAGCCACGCAGCAGCTACATGCACACACACATATATAGTCACACACGTACCATGCAGAAATTATACACCATAAACTGCACTGGACTAGCAACACAAAGTAATACTCAGTATGGCTATATGTGATAACAATAGATATAACAATATAGGAATAGCCCGCTGAGTGAAATACTCTGCAATAAGGCAGCCACGCAGCAGCTACATGCACACACACATATATAGTCACACACGTACCATGCAGAAATGATGCACCATAAACTGCACTGGGCTAGCAATACAAAGTAACACTCAGTACGGCTATATGTGATAACAATAGATATAACAATATAGGAATAGCCCACTGAGTGAAATACCCTGCAATAAGGCAGCCACGCAGCAGCTACATGCACACACACATATATAGTCACACACGTATAATGCAGAAATTATATACCATAAACTGCACTGGACTAGCAATACAAAGTAACACTCAGTATGGCTATATGTGATAACAATAGATATAACAATATAGGAATAGCCCACTGAGTGAAATACTCTGCAATAAGGCAGCCACGCAGCAGCTACATGCACACACACATATATAGTCACACACGTACCATGCAGAAATTATACACCATAAACTGCACTGGACTAGCAATACAAAGTAACACTCAGTATGGCTATATGTGATAACAATAGATATAACAATATAGGAATAGCACGCCGAGTGAAATACCCTGCAATAAGGCAGCCACGCAGCAGCTACATGCACACACACATATATAGTCACACACGTACCATGCAGAAATTATACACCATAAACTGCACTGGACTAGCAATACAAAGTAATACTCAGTACGGCTATATGTGATAACAATAGATATAACAATATAGGAATAGCCCACTGAGTGAAATACTCTGCAATAAGGCAGCCATGCAGCAGCTACATGCACACACACATATATAGTCACACACGTACCATGCAGAAATTATACACCATAAACTGCACTGGACTAGCAACACAAAGTAATACTCAGTATGGCTATATGTGATAACAATAGATATAACAATATAGGAATAGCACGCAGAGTGAAATACCCTGCAATAAGGCAGCCACGCAGCAGCTACATGCACACACATATATATAGTCACACACGTACCATGCAGAAATTATACACCATAAACTGCACTGGACTAGCAACACAAAGTAATACTCAGTATGGCTATATGTGATAACAATAGATATAGCAAAGCACAGTAGGTACTGGATGTATATCACAGGGTGTTTGTACCACACCACCCTGACTGTATGCACTCTTTCTTACCTAACAGTCCCAGTGACAGGTAGAATACTAAGTGTCCTGTAGGAAGCACAGCGCTGGCAGTCAGGCGGTTCCACAGAGGAGGATTTGCCCCAGCATTCCCAGGAACAGCTCAGCCCTGTCTGTAATGGCCGCTGCCCGGGAGTGAAGGAGAGAGATGCAGCTCCAGGGCGGGAACATTGCAGAAATGGTGCCCTGGGGCTGGGGGGAGGGGCCTCAGGTCCGACCTGCTCTCCCTGCTTGCATTCCCACCGGGTGCGTGCGGGCAGTGTAAAAACGGAGGGTATAATAAAATGACCCCCTGACCTGTGCCCATAAGTTGACCCTGGTGGCTAGTGGAGCGACTGCCCAGTATTCAGTGTCCACGCCAGCGCACGCACGGCCCGCCTCCTACGGCCGCGCTTGTACGGGGTAAAGTGCGGCACAGGAGTCCCGCGATACGGGAGATGACGGTATGTGTGTGACTCACTGTTAGAAGAAGAAGCACTGCTGGGGGTGATGGAGCTGCACGCAGGGAAGTCTATGAGACTTTGCCTGCAGCAGCCCTGTAGTCTTCTTGTACAGGAATTTCTTCTTCCTTTCTGTAAAAATGAAGGTCTGAATAGGCTGCTTAAGGCAACCTCCTGTAAAGTGCCTGCATACCGCAGGGCACCAACTTACAAACTGAGCTCCCTGTGCATGGAGGCGGGGTTATAGAGGAGGAGGCGCTGTGCATCTTGGGAACAGTCAAAAGCTTTGAGCCTGTTGGTGCCTTGGCCCAAGATCCTACTCTACACCCCGATGTGATTCCTTGTGGAGCCAGTGTACCCCGCAGCAGAAATGGGACTTTTGTTCTTTAGATGCCAATGACAAATCATATTTTAATGCATCAGCCCAGGCTAGCACTGCTTTTGCCATCCAGGCTGAAGCCATGGCTGGCCTAACAACTGCCCCTGACAAGGAAAAAACAGTTTTTTATAAAACCCATCTATTTTTCTATCCATTACATCATTCAATGCTGTTGAAGGTAATGTAGATTTACGTACCAACCAAATGACATGCGTATCTACTTTGGGAGCAACCTCCCTTTTCAAACAAACCTCAGCCAAGAGAGGATAAAGAGAATTCCATTCTTTAGGAATTCTGATCTTCTTACTGGGTGTAACCAAAGTCTCTTGCATGATTTCCGTCAGCTGTACTGACTCCAGAAATTCAGTTCTGACTGTTTTGGGATGTGTAGCAGGAGGAGCAGCACTCTGTATTCAGCCTGGAGATCAGCAGCTGCTGGAAATGGCGCCTGTGAGCCGCTGGTCTCGCTCTAAGGGAAGCTGCGCCCGCGTAATGGCGCGCGGCCCCTCTAACAAGATTATACTGGCTGTACAACATTTGTGTGTGTAAAAATGGAGATAAACCCATGTGTACACTAGTGCCAGTGTAGGTATATACAGCGGGCACTGCAGCCAGGTGCCCGCCACACCCTTATACCGCCATTATAACTGGGGACCCGTAAACTGGGACCCTGGTGTTAGTACTCACCGCACCTTCAGCATCTGTTAGGGGTGGCGGCATGTGCGCACACCCTGGGGGTATGTGATACAGCGCATCAGGAGCTACTGTCCTGTCAGCGGGAATGCAAACCATTAACCCTATGAGAGGTTCCACCCCCCTAAGTCCCACGACGCAGGCAGACTGGCGCCAGCCAATGCAGGCTGAAAATAAACAAAAAACTCTGAAGAAAACTCTGGAGCTCCAGAGAATGCACCCAGCTCCTTGGGCACATTTTTCTAAACTGATTCTGCTAGGAGGGGCATAAAGGGGAGGAGCCAGCACACTGAACATTTCTTAGAGTGCCAGGCTCCAATGGAGCGATCTATACCCCATGCCACTAATACCATCCCAGTATCCCCTAGGACGTTAGAGAAACATATTACTGCATTACCTTATATAGGACTTTTAACGTATTCAGTTGAACAGCGAAAGAAACAGCAGTAACAGTTTACAGACTCGTATGCATCAGGCACTTATCCAACTACTCATACCCAATGGTAGGTAGAGACTTAGGGGGTCATTCCGAGTTGTTCGCTCGCTAGCTGCTTTTAGCAACATTGCACACGCTAAGCCGCCACCCTCTGGGAGTGTATCTTAGCATAGCAGATTTAATAACGAAAGATTAGCAAATCTGCTATTAAGTATTTCCCCACAGTTTCTGAGTAGCTCCAGACCTACTCCTACATTGCGATCACCTCAGTCCGTTTAGTTCCTGGTTTGACATCACAAACACGCCCTGCGTTCGCCTAGCCACTCCCTCGTTTCTCCAGCCACTCCTGCGCATACTTGCCTACCTGACCCTCTCCATGAGGGAGAAAATGCTCTGTTCCTGGACTTTCCTGGTAATGTATGATTGCCATCACCTGTGGTGAAACACCTTTCTTATCAATTACCTAGCTCACCACAGGTGATGTCAATCATACATTACCAGGAAAGTCCAGGAACAGAGCATTTTCTCCCTCATGGAGAGGGTCAGGTAGGCAAGTATGCTCCTGCGTTTTCTGCTGGCACGCCTTCGTTTTTTAGCACACTCCCTAAAAAAGTCCAGTTTCCACCCAGAAACACCCACTTCCTGTCAATCACACTACGATCATCAGAGCGATTGAAAAGCTTCGTTAAGTCGTGAGTAAAATAGCATAGTTTTGTGTAAAATAACTTAACGCTAGCACTGATGCACCCGAGGTGACAGCCGCGTCAGTGACTGTTTGGTAGTGTCCTCCCTAAAACAGTGCGGCTGTGCCTTGCGTCTTAACCCACTAAGCGGAACCAACGCCTTACCTTCTCCCTATTCTCCGGCCACAGCCTGGTAACGTCTGCTGGACTAGTACATACTACACCGACGCTCGCCGAAACAGCACTGTACACATGGGTAAGCGTTGTTGCGCCCCAGCGGAGAGTTGTTGGAGCGACTCTTTCTAAGGTACGTATAAGACGTTTTTTAGAAAGATCGCTCAGAAAGAATAAGACTATAAAAAAAAATAAAGAAAAAAGCTTATGATTGCCCTAAAAATCAGCAACCCCGTGACCACGGTCCAGCTCCTACCACACCAACAAAAAACTGAAAGCCTGACCCAGGAGGCGGGGTTATATGTACGTGCCCGTTGCATTCTGGGAGGCCGAATGCTTTGATCATTGGTGCCATTCCGCTGACGCTACCTCTTATCCCAATGTATATCCTGTGGATACTGCTGTGAACCCTGCAGGAGAAAACATAGGTACCACACAGTGACATGATGTGAGGGGGGAGCAGGAGTATAATAGGGGTTGATGACTCCTGATATATGAGATACACCAGAGAGTGTGGGGAGGAGACTAGTCAGATCTCTGGGCACAGTTACATGATATGAGGGGAGAGCAGGAGTATAATAGTGGCTGATGGCTCCTGATGTATGAGATACACCAGAGATTGTGGGGAGGAGACTGGTCAGATCTCTGGGCTGGTAACACACAGCGACATGATGTGAGGGGGAGAGCAGGAGTATAATAGAGGCTGATGGCTCCTGATGTATGAGATACACCAGAGAGTGTGGGGAGGAGACTGGTCAGATCTCTGGGCTGGTAACACACAGTGACATGATGTGAGGGGGGAGCAGGAGTATAATAGGGGCTGATGACTCCTGATATATGAGATACACCAGAGAGTGTGGGGAGGAGACTGATCAGATCTCTGGGCACAGTGACATGATATGAGGGGAGAGCAGGAGTATAATAGTGGCTGATGGCTCCTGATGTATGAGATACACCAGAGATTGTGGAGAGGAGACTGGTCAGATCTCTGGGCTGGTAACACACAGCGACATGATGTGAGGGGGAGAGCAGGAGTATAATAGAGGCTGATGGCCCCTGATGTATGAGATACACCAGAGAGTGTGGGGAGGAGACTGGTCAGATCTCTGGGCTGGTAACACACAGTGACATGATGTGAGGGGGGAGCAGGAGTATAATAGGGGCTGATGACTCCTGATATATGAGATACACCAGAGAGTGTGGGGAGGAGACTGATCAGATCTCTGGGCACAGTGACATGATATGAGGGGAGAGCAGGAGTATAATAGTGGCTGATGGCTCCTGATGTATGAGATACACCAGAGATTGTGGGGAGGAGACTGGTAAGATCTCTGGGCTGGAAACACACAGTGACATGATGTGAGGGGAGAGCAGGAGTATAATAGGGGCTGATGGCTCCTGATGTATGAGATACACCAGAGAGTGTGGGGAGGAGACTGGTCAGATCTCTGGGCTGGTAATACACAGTGACATAATGTGAGGGGGAGAGCAGAAGTATAATAGGGGCTGATGGCTCCTGATGTATGAGATACACTGGAGAATGTGGGAAGGAGTCTGGTCAAATCTCTGGGCTGGTAACACACAGTGACATGATGTGAGGGGAGAGCAGGAGTATAATAGGGGCTGAAGGCTCCTGATGTATTAGATACAACGAAGAGTGTGGAGAGGAGACTGGTCAGATCTCTGGGCTGGTAACACACAGGGACATGATGTGAGGGGGAGAGTAGGAGTATAATAGGGGCTGATGGCTCCTGATGTATGAGATACACCAGAGAGTGTGGGGAGGAGACTGGTCAGATCTCTGGGCTGGTAACACACAGTGACATGATGTGAGGGAGGAGCAGGAGTATTATAGGAGTTGATGGATCCTGCCTCCCCCCAATGGATAGATATATTTCCCTCATTAGTCTGTACTGACAGAGGAGGGTGTAGGATAAGATATTGCTGTAGTGACTGAGCAAGAATATGTGACTTCTGTAATAAGGAGATTTATGGTAAGAACTTACTGTTGTTAAATCTCTTTCTGTGAGGTACACTGGATTCCACAGGGTATTACATCGGGGTGTAGAGTTGGATCTTGATCCGAGGCACCAACAGGCTAAAAGCTTTGACTATTCCCAGGATGCATAGCGCCGCCTCCTCCATATCCCCGCCTCCAGGGACTGGAGCTTAGTTTTGTTAATCAGTCCAAACCAGTAGCAGGTAAAAGAGAAAACAGTTAGTAGCCACAGACATCACATTCTCACGAAAGGAGAAGGTACCAGCGGCTAACGCCATACAAACAAAAAGAAGTTGAGTGTGTCAGGGTGGGAGCCCTGTGGAATCCAGTGTACCTTGCAGAAACAGATTTAACAACGGTAAGTTCTTTCTATAAATCTCCTTTTCTGCAGTGGGGTACACTGGTATTCCACAGGGAATTCCATTGGGGATGTCCTAAAGCAGTTCCTCATGGGAGGGGACGCACTGTAGTGGGCACAAGAACCCGGCATCCAAGGGAAGCATCATGGGAGGTGGAAGTATCGAAGGCATAGAACCTGATGAACGTGTTCACTGAGGACCACGTAGCCGTCTTGCACAATTGTTCGAGGGACGTGCCACGGCGGGCCGTATAAGGAGGTCCAATAGTCTGAGTAGAATGGGCCTTGATAGTAGCAGGAGCTGGAAGGCCAGCCTGCACATAAGTTTGTGCAATCACCATTCTAATCCACATGGCCACGGTCTGCTTATTCGCAGGCCAGCCACATTTGTGAAAACCAAAAAGGACAAAGAGAATCAGATCTCCGAAGAGAGGCGGTTCTCTTCACATATACACAGAGAGCCTGTACCACATCCAAAGACGACAGACCAGGAGAGATAAAGGCCGGAACCACAATATCTTGGTTAAGGTGGAAAGATGACACCACCTTCGGTAGATAACCAGGGCGAGTTCTAAGAACCGCAAGGTCACTGTGAAAAATCAGAAAGGGTGACCAACAAGATAATGGCACCTAAGTCCGAAACCCTTCTAGCAGAGGCAACAGCCAGCAAGAACATGACCTTAAGTGTAAGCCATTTAAGGTCCACAGATTCAAGAGGTTCAAACGGAGACTCTTGTAGGGCATCCAGAACAGACAGACAAATCCCAAGGAGCCACAGGTGGACATAGGGAGGTTGAATCCGTAAGACACCCTAAGTTAAAGTATGAACGTCAGGCAGAGACGCAATTTTTTTCTGAAACCATTATCGACAAGGCTGAAATATGAACCTTGAGGGAGGCCAGACGAAGGCCTAAGTCCATGCTGTGTTGCAGAAACGCCAAAAGTTTGGCAGTACTGAACTTGTATGCATTATAATTCTTAGCTGCACACCAGGTGAAGTAAGAATTCCAGACTCTATAATAAATCCGAGCTGAAGCTGGTTTATGGGCTTTCAACATTGTTTGAATAACCACCTCAGGACCGAAGCTTCAAGAGCCACGCTGTTAAAGTCAGTTGGGCCAAATCCTGATAGACACAAGGGCCCTGAACGAGGAGGTCTGGGCATTTGCAGAGGAGGACGCTCTATCGAGACACCCTGCAGGTCTGAGAACCAATGCCGTCTGGACCACGCTGGAGCGATTAGAAGTAGTAGTCCTCCATCTTGCTTGAACTTCCTGATTACCATGGGCAGGAATGACATCGGAGGGAACACATATGGCAGCCGAAAGTTCCATGGAATTGCCACAAACGCTGCTTGAGGATCTCTTGTCCTTGGTCCGAAGACCGGAACCTTGTGATTGAGTTGAGACGACATCAGGTCTACATTTGGTAGGCCCCACTTGTCCACTAGGAGTTGAAAAACTTCAGGATTAAGGCTCCACTCTCCGGTGTGTACGTCCTGACGACTGAGGAAGTCTGCGTCCCATTTGAGGACCCCCAGGAATGAACACTGCCGATATGGCTGGCAGATGGCGTTCCGCTCATAGAATAATTTTTGACACTTCCAACATCGCCATGCGACTTTGAGTGCCACCTTAAGGATTTATGTATGCCACTATGGTGGCGTTGTCTGACTGTACTTGAACAGGCCTGTTCTGTACCAGAGGAAGGGCCAGTTTCAAAGCATTGAACACTGTCTGCAACTCCAGAATATTTATCGGGAGAAGAGATTCCTCCTTGGTCCACTGACCCTGAAGAGAGTTGCTCCAACACCATGCCCCAGCCCCACAGACTGGCGTCAGTCATCAGAAGGACCCAGTTGGAGATCCAGAAGGGACGAACCCTGCTCAATTGTTGGTTCTGTAGCCACCATGTCAGCGACAGGCGTACCTCCGGAGTCAAAGAGATCATGCGAGACTTGATCCGGTGAGGAAGGCCATCCCACTTGGCAAGGATTAGCTTCTGCAGAGGGCGAGTGTGAAACTGAGCATACTCCACCATGTCAAAAGCCGACACCATGAGGCCTAGTACTTGCATCGTATAGTGTATAGACACTCATGGCCGAGAAAGAAAGCATCGTATCCTGTCCTGAAGTTTCAGGACCTTCACCTGGGACAAAAACAACCATTGGTTGTGAATGTCAAATAATGCCTCCAGGTGCACCATGCTCTGAGCAGGGACCAGGGAGGACTTCTTCCAGTTGATGATCCACCCATGGGCTTGCAGGAATTGAACCGTCAGGTCCAGATGACGGAGGAGAACCTCCGGGGAGTTCGCCAGGATCAACAAGTCATCCAAATATGGGAGGATCCTGATACCCTGACGGCGGAGCAGAGCCGTCATAACCGCCATGACCATGGTGAAGATTCGCGGAGCCGTGGTCAGTCCAGAAGGTAAGGCCTGGAATTGATAATGTAGGTTGCAAATAGCAAACCTCAGGTATTGCTGATGCGAGATGGCAATAGGGATATGTAGGTAAGCATCCTGTATGTCCAGGGATACCATATAGTCCATGGGCTCCAAAGCCAGAACGATAGAAGAGTTTCCATACGTAACTTTGAAACCTTAACAAATTTGTTCAAAGACTTAAGGTTGAGAATGGGTCGGGAGGAACCATTCGGTTTCGGAACTAGGAACAGCGTTGAATAGTACCCCCTGCCTCTCTGATCCAGAGGCACCAGCACAATCACTCCTGTGTCCAGAAGAGATTGTACCACCAATTGGAGAGTTTTTGCTTTAACCGGATCCGAAGGGGTTTGTTAAGCAAAACGGGTGAGGGGGGGCATTCTTGAAAGAGACAGCGTATCCGTGAGTGACTACTTCCCTTAACCAGGCATCCGAAGTGGTCCGTAACCATGCCTAGGCGAACCGTAGAAGTTGGCCTCCCACCCTGCCTGATTTACCCAGGCAATTTTAGAGGCGGAGGGCACAGGGACTTTAACCTGTAATAGTTCCTGTCTACTGAGGGATAGAGCCCTGGCGCGTGCCAGGGCTCTATCCCTCAGTAGACAGGAACTATTACAGGTTAAAGTCCCTGTGCCCTTGCCTGGGTAAATCAGTTTAACACTTCCAGTAGAAGGACCAACAAAAAAATTAAGCAACTATGGCCGATGATTACTTCAGATCCCAATTTAGTAAGTTTAAAGAACAGCCAATTAATGCCTTGTTACACCCGCAGCTCTAACATCAAAGACCTTGTAGTTAAGAATGATGTGACGGGCTTCACAAAGATACGGCCCACTACACACTTCTTGACACGCAAGGCAGGCTGCTTTAAATGTTTGGGCTGCACTACATGTAGCTACATGTTAATAGGGGACTCTATCTCACACCCACATACTGGGAAGAAGTTGAAGATCCTCAAACCATTGACATGCAGCTCCATGTATGTAATTTACGTTTTGATCTGTCCTTGCAGCCTCTACTATGTGGGCAAGACCCAATGTTTATTTAAAGAGCGGATGGCCCAACACAGGTCGGCGATCAGGGCAGCTTTAGTGTCAGGGAGCAGTGAACAACCGGTGGCACGGCATTTTGCGCAGATGCGCCATAGCCTTGCCTCTGTCTGCTACAAAATAGTGGACCGGGTTCCTGATTCCATCCGAGGTGGCAACCGAGCAAAAAAATTGCTGCAACTGGAAGCGAGATGGATCCATAAGCTGGACACGATCCATCCTCGCGGTCTAAATGAATATTTAAGCCTGAGTTGCTTTCTTTGAGGTGGGGCACAGATGCAAGGTTACGTATGGGCAATAGAGGATGTATTCTCCTAGCTGCATGTGAAGGGTTACCCCTTACCCAGTAGACATTGCATTTAAGTTAGGGCATTGGAATTATTAACAAGTCCCAGATAGTTATATATTCGGGGACCTACGTACTTGTGAGAGAGGTAGTGGATTCCCCTTCCAATTGCAGGCTGATTAGCGAGGGTAGAGTTTATATAGTTATAGATTTGTATGGTAGTGGCTGCACACGTACCTATCAAGATTATATATAACAAATGGCAGCAGCATGTGTCTTTATGTTTCTAACTTGTCACTTTAGTATGTCAGTATGTATTTTTTTAGGTGAGAATAGTTTTATATCACAGAGTTTTATGAAGCATAATATGTTCTTCACATCATACATTGTGCACAGCACTGTGTGCCTTTTTGGCATTAGATATGTTTTTTAACTATGTGAGTATGCATTTTTATATCCACGCAAGTGGTCTGATCTGCACGGTTTTGTATATCTATGTATTGTTGTTCGGTTGTTATGGTAACACGTTGCCATGACAATGCGGGTCCTTTGCTCATGTGGGTCCTCCCCACGGCTGCGTCGCCCGGCAACGGAGCAACGTCATCCGGAAGGGGCGGGTTTTGCCGAAACCGGAAGTGCGGGCTCCGTGGATCGGGACGCCGCTGGCCGTGACGGAGGTGGCCGAGCCAGGGACGGGTAAGGTATTTAAGTTTGTTTTATCACTGTGATCACTTGTATTGCTGTGTCCTGAGGAAGGGAGTGCGTCTCCCGAAACGTTGATATACATTAAAGCACGTTTACCACGTTTGTGAAAGCCTCATTCTTCATATCCAGAGCTTCTTTGCTTAAGGAGGGCACCGGAGCAAATTCCCTGCGGGACTGAGGAGTGCCAGACCAAGAAAAGCTATATATATATATATATATATATATATGACTCTGACACACTTAGCCCCCTCATGGTACAGACTACAGGGATAGCAATATGTGTGAGATACACAGAAGGGAAACCACACAGCAGCTATAAGCACACACAGTCACATGTACAATGCAGAAATTATTACAAACAACAATAAAATTGCACTTGGACTAGTAATACTACATAAAGCTATGTATGTATACAGATATAACAATGCACAGTAAACACTGGATGTATATCACAGGGTACTTGTACTAAATATCCCTGTAGTAATGCACTTGTTCTTAACTAACACTGTCTACATGACATGTAGAATACTTAAGTGTCCTGTAAATGGACAGCGCTGATGAGACAGGCGGCATTACAGAGGAGACATTGCCCAGCAGTCCCAGAATCAGCCCAGCTCTTTGTAATGGCGCCCAAACTCTTACAGGGAGTGAGAGAGACAGAGAGATCCAGCTCCGGGGCGGGAACATTTACTCTAAATGGCGCCCTGGGGGAGGGGCTACAGGTCAGAGCATTATCCCCTCTGCTGGACTTCACCACCAGGTACTGCGGGGCCTATACTAAACGGATCTTAGGAAATCCGACCCGTGCCCCTTGCCCTGGTGGATATAGTGGGGTCCCTGCACGGCCACAGTGTCCACACCAGCGGCGCGGTCCGTCTCTGTAGACCGCGCCTGATTGCGATTTCGGTGGGTCCCACCTGGGGGACTCTCTTACCTCTTCCCTGCATCTGTGGCCATGCGATCCAGAAGAGCAGCGGCGGTATGTGTGCCTGATGGGACCGGAGCGCCTCCGCTGTAAGTACCTGGCAACCAGGGCGCAAGAGTATACAGAGCCGCTGGGGGAGGTGAGGGAGCCGCAGCATGATATGTCAGGATGACATACACAGCATCTAGTGTCTGTGCAGCGGCCCTTGAAGTCTTCTTTCTTCTTAGAAAGCTCTTTTCAGGGCTGCCTAGCGCAGCCCCACCTGTTAGCTGCCTGCACTGTAGGCACCAACTTACACACTGAGCTCCAGTGCCAGGAGGCGGGGTTATACAGGAGGCGGCGCTATGCATCCTGGGAACAATCAAAGCTTTTAGCCTGTTGGTGCCTCGGATCAAGTTCCAACTCTACACCCCAAAGTAATTCCCTGTGGAATCACAGTGTTCCCCGCTGCAGAAAACTGTTTATTACTCTCCATGTGATATTTGTCATGGATAACCTTCTGTTATAAACACCCAACTGAGAACAGGGCTGATGGCGGAGGAGGGTGTAGGATAAGAGATTGCTGTAGTGACTGAGAAGGAGACTATGTGACTTCTGTATTAAGTGTTTATTACTCACCTGTGCTGATATCTGTAGGGATCTCCTCCTCCTTACACTGCTGATCACCCCTCACATACGTCTCTTCTTCTCCCTCTATATCTTCTGTCTCTATATCAGTCACATACTTCTCTTCTTCTCCCTCTGTATCTTCTACCTTTATATCAGTCACATACGTCTCTTCTTCTCCCTCTGTATCTTCTGCCTTTATATCAGTCACATACGTCTCTTCTTCTCCCTCTATATCTTCTGCCTTTATATCAGTCACATACGTCTCTTCTTCTCCCTCTATATCTCCTGCCTTTATATCAGTCACATACGTCTCTTCTTCTCCCTCTATATCTTCTGCATTTATATCAGTCACATACGTCTCTACTTCTCCCTCTATATCTTCTGCCTTTATATCAGTCACATACGTCTCTTCTTCTCCCTCTATATCTTCTGCCTTTATATCAGTCACATACGTCTCTTCTTCTTCCTCTATATCTTCTGCCTTCATATCAGTCACATACGTCTCTTCTTCTCCCTCTATATCTTCTGCCTTTATACCAGTCACATACGTCTCTTCCTCTTCCTCTATATCTTCTGCCTTCATATCAGTCACATACGTCTCTTCTTCTCCCTCTGTATCTTCTGTCTTTATATCAGTCACATACGTCTCTTCTTCTCCCTCTATATCTTCTGCCTTTATACCAGTCACATACGTCTCTTCTTCTCCCTCTATAACTTCTGCCTTCATATCAGTCACATACGTCTCTTCTTCTCCCTCTATATCTTCTGCCTTTATATCAATCACATACGTCTCTTCTTCTCCCTCTATATCTTCTGCCTTCATATCAGTCACATACGTCTCTTCTTCTCCCTCTGTATCTTCTGCCTTCATATCAGTCACATACGTCTCTTCTTCTCCCTCTGTATCTTCTGCCTTATTATCAGTCACACACGTCTCTTCTTCTCCCTCTGTATCTTTTATTTTAATATTATTTAATTGGGCTTCACCCTATGTAAACAAGACAAATATAATGATGCACAGATCCTATACACAACATTTAGTGACAGTCACTTTGGTATATGGGGGAGACCCTAAATCCCACCTACCTGATCCTCCTGTGGGATCCTGTGATTCTCCTCTGTATAATCCTGGGAATACAGAGGACGGGGACATCTCTCTGGGGTATCTCTTTTACTGGATCCATCTGTAGGAGACATACAGTGACTGAGTACAGTGTATACATGTGATTATCAGATGATGTGTGTATATAGGGGGCCCCCATACCTGCTCTCCCCTGTACAATACATGACAGTCTCCTCTTACCCAGTGATGTGAGGGGCCGGTGATTCTCCATCATCACGTCCTTGTACAGACCCCTGTGTTCCTCTATATACTCCCCCTCCTGCATGGAGACATAGACAGTGACATCCTGACACCTTATAGACACCTGACACCCACAGTGATACAGTCATCACCCAGACACGTCCCCTGGTGTTACTGTATAATGTCCCATTCCCAGCAGTCACCTCTCCAGTCCTCACCCAGACACATCCCCCGGTGTTACTGTATAATGTCCCATTCCCAGCAATCACCTCTCCAGTCATCACCAAGACACATCCCCTGGTGTTACTGTATAATGTCCCATTCCCAGCAGTCACCACTCCAGTCATCACCCAGACACATCCCCTGGTGTTACTGTATAATGCCCCATTCCCAGCAGTCACCTCTCCAGTCATCACCCAGACACATCCCCCGGTGTTACTGTATAATGTCCCATTCCCAGCAGTCAGATCTCCAGTCATCACCCAGACACATCCCCTGGTGTTACTGTATAATGTCCCATTCCCAGCAGTCACCTCTCCAGTCATCACCCAGACATGTTCCCTGGTGTTACTGTATAATGTCCCATTCCCAGCAGTCACCTCTCCAAACATCACCCAGACACATCCCCTGGTGTTACTGTATAATGCCCCATTCCCAGCAGTCACCTCTCCAGTCATCACCCAGACACATCCCCCGGTGTTACTGTATAATGTCCCATTCCCAGCAGTCAGATCTCCAGTCATCACCCAGACACATCCCCTGGTGTTACTGTATAATGTCCCATTCCCAGCAATCACCTCTCCAGTCATCACCAAGACACATCCCCTGGTGTTACTGTATAATGTCCCATTCCCAGCAGTCACCACTCCAGTCATCACCCAGACACATCCCCTGGTGTTACTGTATAATGCCCCATTCCCAGCAGTCACCTCTCCAGTCATCACCCAGACACATCCCCCGGTGTTACTGTATAATGTCCCATTCCCAGCAGTCAGATCTCCAGTCATCACCCAGACACATCCCCTGGTGTTACTGTATAATGTCCCATTCCCAGCAGTCACCTCTCCAGTCATCACCCAGACATGTTCCCTTGTGGTTACTGTATAATGCCCCATTCCCAGCAGTCACCTCTCCAGTCATCACCCAGACACATCCCCTGGTGTTACTGTATAATGCCTCATTCACAGCAGTCACCTCTCCAGTCATCACCCAGGCACTTCCCCTGGTGTTACTGTATAATGCCCCATTCCCAGCAGTTACCTCTCCAGTCATCACCCAGACACATCCCCTGGTGTTACTGTATAATGTCCCATTCCCAGCAGTCACCTCTCCAGTCATCACCCAGACACATCCCCTGGTGTTACTGTATAATGCCCCATTTCCAGCAGTCACCTCTCCAGTCATCACCCAGACACATCCACTGGTGTTACTGTATAATGCCCCATTCCCAGCAGTCACCTCTCCAGTCATCACCCAGACACATCCCCTGGTGTTACTGTATAATGCCTCATTCACAGCAGTCACCTCTCCAAACATCACCCAGACACATCCCCTGGTGTTACTGTATAATGCCCCATTCCCAGCAGTCACCTCTCCAGTCATCACCCAGACACATCCCCCGGTGTTACTGTATAATGTCCCATTCCCAGCAGTCAGATCTCCAGTCATCACCCAGACACATCCCCTGGTGTTACTGTATAATGTCCCATTCCCAGCAATCACCTCTCCAGTCATCACCAAGACACATCCCCTGGTGTTACTGTATAATGTCCCATTCCCAGCAGTCACCACTTCAGTCATCACCAAGACACATCCCCCGGTGTTACTGTATAATGCCCCATTCCCAGCAGTCACCTCTCCAGTCATCACCCAGACACATCCCCCGGTGTTACTGTATAATGTCCCATTCCCAGCAGTCAGATCTCCAGTCATCACCCAGACACATTCCCTGGTGTTACTGTATAATGCCCCATTCCCAGCAGTTACCTCTCCAGTCATCACCCAGACACATCCCCTGGTGTTACTGTATAATGTCCCATTCCCAGCAGTCACCTCTCCAGTCATCACCCAGACACATCCCCTGGTGTTACTGTATAATGCCCCATTTCCAGCAGTCACCTCTCCAGTCATCACCCAGACACATCCACTGGTGTTACTGTATAATGCCCCATTCCCAGCAGTCACCTCTCCAGTCATCACCCAGACACGTCCCCCGGTGTTACTGTATAATGCCCCATTCCCAGCAATCACCTCTCCAGTCATCACCAAGACACATCCCCTGGTGTTACTGTATAATACCCCATTCCCAGCAGTCACCTCTCCAGTCATCACCCAGACACGTCCCCTGGTGTTACTGTTTAATACCCCATTCCCAGAAGTCACCTCTCCAGTCATCACCCGGACACGTCCCCTGGTATTACTATATAATGCCCCATTCTCAGCAGTCACCTCTCCAGTCATCACCCGGACACGTCCCCTGGTGTCACTGTATAATGCCCCATTCCCAGCAGTCACCTCTCCAGTCATTAGCTGAATGATCTTGTTGGTGAGTTCCAGGATCTTCTGGTCATTGTGTCTCTTATGTATTAGTGAGTGAGGTGGAGGCACTGGGATGGGGCTCTGGGTTCTACTTAGTCCTCCTGACACACGGGGATGGCTGTTGAGTATCTCACACTCATTGGATGTCTTCTTCACTACTGTGTAATCCTGTGTAATGGAGGAGACATCAAATATCAATATATACACTCCCAGACCCCCTCACCTCCTCAGTCATGTCCCTGTATTATTACTATAGATATAAGTGGTCAATGTGATGCTCCCAGATACCCTTACCTCCCCTGTCATGTCCCTGTATTATTACTATAGATATAAGTGACTTCACAGTGACGCTTCTAAATCCCCTCACCTCCCCAGTCATGTCCCTGTATTATTACTATAGATATGTGATGTCACTGTGACACTCCCAGATCCCCTCACCTCTAGTCATATACGTATTATTAATATAGATATTAGGTCACAGTGATGCTCCTAGATTTATTCACCTCCAGTCATGTCCCTTTATTATTACTATAGATATAAGTGATGTCACTGTGACACTCCCAGATCCCCTCACCTCCCAAGTCATATATCTGTATTATTACTATAGATATAAGTGATGTCACTGTGACACTCCCAGATCTCCTCACCTCCACAGTCATGTCCCTGTATTATTACTATAGATATAAGGGATGTCACTGTGACACCCCCAGATCCCCTCACCTCCCCATTCATGTCCCTGTATTATCACTACAGATATAAGGTCACAATGATGCTCAAAGATCCCCTCACCTCCCCAGTTATGTCCCTGTATTATTACTAGAAATATAAGGTCACAGTGATGCTCCCAGATCCTCTCACCTCCTCAGTCATGTCCCTGTATTATTACTATAGATATAAGTGATGTAACTGCGACGCTCCCAGATACACTCACCTCCCCAGTCATGTCCCTGTATTATTACTATAGATATAATGTCAGAGTGATGCTCCCAGATCCCCTCACCTCCCCAGTCATGTCCCTGTATTATTACTATAGATAAAAGTGATGTAACTGCGATGCTCCCAGATACACTCACCTTCCCAGTCATGTCCCTGTATTATTACTATAGATATAAGGTCACTGTGACGCTCCCAGATCCACTCACCTCCCCAGTCAGCAGGTAGATGATATCCAGGGTGATTTTTATTATCCTCTCAGTTCTGTGACTCCTGTCCTTGTCCATCCTCGGTGAATCAGAGAGAATACAGAATGTGTGATGTGTAATAAAGACTCTGACAGCTGGAGTTCCTTGGAATAAATATTATTCATAAAACATATTGCACATGTAACATAGTAAATATGGAACAGAGCGGCCATTAAGTCTCCTATTTCCCCACAGCCATAGAGTCCTGGTCAGTGTCTCCGAGGTTCCTGTGACCCAGCCCCATTAGGCTGTACTGCATAGTGGGCCTGATCTAGAGTGTAGCGCTATTGTGGGTGGAGTCACAATGAACTGATGTTCGCTACACTGTGAAGGGACAGGGTCTCTTGGAAAGGCGGCAGGAGACAGACAGGGGAAAGGCGGCAGGAGCCAGGCAGGGGAAAGGCTGCAGGAGACAGGCAAGGGAAAGGCGGCAGGAGACAGGCAAGGGAAAGGCGGCAGGAGACAGGCAAGGGAAAGGCGGCAGGAGACAGGCAAGGGAAAGGCGGCAGGAGACAGGCAAGGGAAAGGCGGCAGGAGACAGGCAAGGGAAAGGCGGCAGGAGACAGGCAGGGGAAAGGCGGCAGGACCCAGCAGGAGAGCAGCCGCATGGAGTAACATGAGATGGGGCTCGGACAGGGTCACCAGCAGCAGCCACGAGCGGGGTACAGTGCCAGCTGCCTGCAGGCTATAACCCGGCCCTCCCATACCAGATGCTCCTGCCATGCTAGACCCGCAGCCCCCTGCCCCCTACCCACACCCTCTGCAGCCTAGGAAGGATGAGCTGCTGGGAGCCCCCTGAGGCGGATGAGTGAGGAAGCCCCCTGGAGGAGTAAGTTCCGCTCTCTGTGCCTGCTTCTAGATGCTGCCCTCCCCTACTTGCTGCATGGGTGCAGATGTTGGCATCGCACACAGCATGGGGCACAGTAACAGCCCGGCTGCTGGCACACATACAAAATAATAGGTTGCCTATAGAATAGTAAATGCCAGGCACAGCTGCTGCAGAAACTCTTGTTACATACGTGACGTCAGTCTCTTCTGATACTGGCATTATATAATACAACCCGGCGTCTCTACAGCAGATGTCTGTCGTTATACGTGTGGCGCCCTCCTAGCGGGCATTTCACATTTTACACCATTATAGTGACGTGACTGCTGGGGGGGGGGCGGCTCAGCCTGCAGCAGTCACACTGCCAGTGGTGTAGTAATGCTCTGCAGCTGTCACACTGCCAGTGGTGTAGTAATGCTCTGCAGCTGTCACACTGCCAGTGGTGTAGTAATGCTCTGCAGCTGACATAATAATAATAATAATAATAATAATAACAGGACCTGTATAATAATAACATGAAACCACAGGCTACTCCCCCTGTATAATAATAATAACAACAGGACACCACATGCTGCTTCTCCTGTATAATAATAATAACAACAACAGGACCCCACAGGCTGCTTCTCCTGTATAATAATAATAATAACAGGACCCCACATGCTGCTTCTCCTGTATAATAATAATAATAATAATAATAATAATAATAATAACAACAGGACCCCACATGCTGCTTCTCCTGTATAATAATAATAATAACAGGACCCCACAGGCTGCTTCTCCTGTATAATAATAATAACAGGACACCACAGGCTGCTCCTCCTGTATAATAATAATAACAGGACCCCACAGGCTGCTCCCCCTGTATAATAATAATAACAGGACCCCACAGGCTGCTTCTCCTGTATAATAATAATAATAATAATAATAACAACAGGACCCCACATGCTGCTTCTCCTGTATAATAATAATAACAGGACCCCACATGCTGCTTCTCCTGTATAATAATAATAATAATAATAATAATAATAACAACAGGACCCCACAGGCTGCTTCTCCTGTATAATAATAATAATAATAATAATAATAATAATAACAACAGGAACCCACAGGCTGCTTCTCCTGTATAATAATAATAATAATAACAACAGGACCCCACATGCTGCTTCTCCTGTATAATAATAACAACAGGACCCCACAGCCTGCTTCCCCTGTATAATAATAACAACAGGACCCCACAGGCTGCTTCCCCTGTATTATAATAATAATAATAATAATAATAATAATAATAACAACAGGACCCCACAGGCTGCTTCTCCTGTATAATAATAATAATAACAACAGGACCCCACATGCTGCTTCCCCTGTATAATAATAACAACAGGACCCCACAGGATGCTTCTCCTGTATAATAATAATAATAATAATAATAACAACAGGACCCCACATGCTGCTTCTCCTGTATAATAATAATAATAACAACAGGACCCCACAGGCTGCTTCTCCTGTATAATAATAATAATAATAATAATAATAACAACAGGACCCCACAGGCTGCTTCTCCTGTACAATAATAATAATAATAACAACAGGACCCCACATGCTGCTTCCCCTGTATAATAATAACAACAGGACCCCACATGCTGCTTCTCCTGTATAATAATAATAATAATAATAATAATAATAATAATAATAATAATAACAACAGGACCCCACATGCTGCTTCCCCTGTATAATAATAAAAACAGGACCCCACATGCTGCTTCTCCTATATAATAATAATAATAATAATAATAATAACAACAGGACCCCACATGCTGCTTCTCCTGTATAATAATAATAATAACAGGACACCACAGGCTGCTTCTCCTGTATAATAATAATAATAACAGGACACCACAGGCTGCTCCTCCTGTATAATAATAATAACAGGACCCCACAGGCTGCTCCCCCTGTATAATAATAATAACAGGACCCCACAGGCTGCTTCTCCTGTATAATAATAATAATAATAATAACAACAGGACCCCACATGCTGCTTCTCCTGTATAATAATAATAACAGGACCCCACATGCTGCTTCTCCTGTATAATAATAATAATAATAATAATAATAACAACAGGACCCCACAGGCTGCTTCTCCTGTATAATAATAATAATAATAATAATAATAATAACAACAGGACCCCACAGGCTGCTTCTCCTGTATAATAATAATAATAATAACAACAGGACCCCACATGCTGCTTCTCCTGTATAATAATAACAACAGGACCCCACAGCCTGCTTCCCCTGTATAATAATAACAACAGGACCCCACAGGCTGCTTCCCCTGTATAATAATAATAATAATAATAATAATAATAATAACAACAGGACCCCACAGGCTGCTTCTCCTGTATAATAATAATAATAATAACAACAGGACCCCACATGCTGCTTCCCCTGTATAATAATAACAACAGGACCCCACAGGATGCTTCTCCTGTATAATAATAATAACAGGACCCCACAGGATGCTTCTCCTGTATAATAATAATAATAATAACAGGACCCCACATGCTGCTTCTCCTGTATAATAATAATAATAATAATAATAATAACAGGACCCCACATGCTGCTTCTCCTGTATAATAATAATAATAATAACAGGACCCCACATGCTGCTTCTCCTGTATAATAATAATAATAATAACAGGACCCCACATGCTGCTTCTCCTGTATAATAATAATAATAATAACAGGACACCACAGGCTGCTTCTCCTGTATAATAATAATAATAATAACAGGACACCACAGGCTGCTTCTCCTGTATAATAATAATAATAACAGGACCCCACATGCTGCTTCTCCTGTATAATAATAACAACAGGACCCCACATGCTGCTTCTCCTGTATAATAATAATAATAACAGGACCCCACATGCTGCTTCTCCTGTATAATAATAATAATAACAGGACCCCACAGGCTGCTCCCCCTGTATAATAATAATAACAGGACCCCACAGGCTGCTCCCCCTGTATAATAATAATAATAACAGGACCCCACATGCTGCTTCTCCTGTATAATAATAATAATAATAACAGGACCCCACAGGCTGCTTCTCCTGTATAATAATAATAATAACAGGACCCCACAGGCTGCTCCTCCTGTATAATAATAATAACAGGACCCCACAGGCTGCTCCCCCTGTATAATAATAATAACAGGACCCCACAGGCTGCTTCTCCTGTATAATAATAATAATAATAATAATAACAGGACCCCACATGCTGCTTCTCCTGTATAATAATAATAACAACAGGACCCCACATGCTGCTTCTCCTGTATAATAATAATAATAATAATAATAATAATAATAATAACAACAGGACCCCACAGGCTGCTTCTCCTGTATAATAATAATAATAATAATAATAATAACAACAGGACCCCACAGGCTGCTTCTCCTGTATAATAATAATAATAACAGGACCCCACAGGCTGCTCCTCCTGTATAATAATAATAACAGGACCCCACAGGCTGCTCCCCCTGTATAATAATAATAACAGGACCCCACAGGCTGCTTCTCCTGTATAATAATAATAATAATAATAATAACAGGACCCCACATGCTGCTTCTCCTGTATAATAATAATAACAGGACCCCACATGCTGCTTCTCCTGTATAATAATAATAATAATAATAATAATAATAATAACAACAGGACCCCACAGGCTGCTTCTCCTGTATAATAATAATAATAATAATAATAATAACAACAGGACCCCACAGGCTGCTTCTCCTGTATAATAATAATAATAACAACAGGACCCCACATGCTGCTTCTCCTGTATAATAATAACAACAGGACCCCACATGCTGCTTCTCCTGTATAATAATAACAACAGGACCCCACAGGATGCTTCTCCTGTATAATAATAATAACAGGACCCCACATGCTGCTTCTCCTGTATAATAATAATAACAGGACCCCACATGCTGCTTCTCCTGTATAATAATAATAATAACAGGACCCCACAGGCTGCTTCTCCTGTATAATAATAATAATAACAGGACCCCACATGCTGCTTCTCCTGTATAATAATAATAATAACAGGACCCCACAGGCTGCTTCTCCTGTATAATAATAATAATAACAGGACCCCACATGCTGCTTCTCCTGTATAATAATAATAACAGGACCCCACAGGCTGCTCCCCCTGTATAATAATAATAACAGGACCCCACAGGCTGCTTCTCCTGTATAATAATAATAATAATAATAATAATAATAACAGGACCCCACATGCTGCTTCTCCTGTATAATAATAATAACAGGACCCCACATGCTGCTTCTCCTGTATAATAATAATAATAATAATAACAACAGGACCCCACAGGCTGCTTCTCCTGTATAATAATAATAATAATAATAATAACAACAGGACCCCACAGGCTGCTTCTCCTGTATAATAATAATAATAACAACAGGACCCCACATGCTGCTTCTCCTGTATAATAATAACAACAGGACCCCACAGCCTGCTTCCCCTGTATAATAATAACAACAGGACCCCACAGGATGCTTCTCCTGTATAATAATAATAACAACAGGACCCCACATGCTGCTTCTCCTGTATAATAATAATAATAATAACAGGACCCCACATGCTGCTTCTCCTGTATAATAATAATAATAACAGGACCCCACATGCTGCTTCTCCTGTATAATAATAATAATAATAACAACAGGACCCCACATGCTGCTTCTCCTGTATAATAATAATAACAACAGGACCCCACATGCTGCTTCTCCTGTATAATAATAATAACAACAGGACCCCACATGCTGCTTCTCCTGTATAATAATAATAATAACAGGACCCCACAGGCTGCTTCTCCTGTATAATAATAATAATAACAGGACCCCACATGCTGCTTCTCCTGTATAATAATAATAATAACAGGACCCCACATGCTGCTTCTCCTGTATAATAATAATAATAACAACAGGACCCCACATGCTGCTTCTCCTGTATAATAATAATAATAACAGGACCCCACAGGCTGCTTCTCCTGTATAATAATAATAACAGGACCCCACATGCTGCTTCTCCTGTATAATAATAATAATAACAGGACCCCACATGCTGCTTCTCCTGTATAATAATACTAATAATAATAACAGGACCCCACAGGCTGCTTCTCCTGTATAATAATAATAATAACAGGACCCCACAGGCTGCTCCTCCTGTATAATAATAATAACAGGACCCCACAGGCTGCTCCCCCTGTATAATAATAATAACAGGACCCCACAGGCTGCTTCTCCTGTATAATAATAATAATAATAACAGGACCCCACATGCTGCTTCTCCTGTATAATAATAATAACAGGACCCCACATGCTGCTTCTCCTGTATAATAATAATAATAATAATAATAATAACAACAGGACCCCACAGGCTGCTTCTCCAGTATAATAATAATAATAATAATAATAATAATAACAACAGGACCCCACAGGCTGCTTCTCCTGTATAATAATAATAATAATAATAATAACAGGACCCCACAGGCTGCTTCTCCTGTATAATAATAATAATTATAATAATAATAATAACAGGACCCCACAGGCTGCTTCTCCTGTATAATAATAATAATAATAATAATAATAATAAACAGGACCCCACATGCTGCTTCTCCTGTATAATAATAATAACAGGACCCCACATGCTGCTTCTCCTGTATAATAATAATAATAATAATAATAATAATAACAACAGGACCCCACATGCTGCTTCTCCTGTATAATAATAATAATAACAACAGGACCCCACATGCTGCTTCTCCTGTATAATAATAATAATAACAGGACCCCACAGGCTGCTTCTCCTGTATAATAATAATAATAACAGGACCCCACATGCTGCTTCTCCTGTATAATAATAATAATAACAGGACCCCACATGCTGCTTCTCCTGTATAATAATAATAATAACAACAGGACCCCACATGCTGCTTCTCCTGTATAATAATAATAATAACAGGACCCCACAGGCTGCTTCTCCTGTATAATAATAATAACAGGACCCCACATGCTGCTTCTCCTGTATAATAATAATAATAACAGGACCCCACATGCTGCTTCTCCTGTATAATAATACTAATAATAATAACAGGACCCCACAGGCTGCTTCTCCTGTATAATAATAATAATAACAGGACCCCACAGGCTGCTCCTCCTGTATAATAATAATAACAGGACCCCACAGGCTGCTCCCCCTGTATAATAATAATAACAGGACCCCACAGGCTGCTTCTCCTGTATAATAATAATAATAATAACAGGACCCCACATGCTGCTTCTCCTGTATAATAATAATAATAATAACAGGACCCCACATGCTGCTTCTCCTGTATAATAATAATAATAATAATAATAATAACAACAGGACCCCACAGGCTGCTTCTCCAGTATAATAATAATAATAATAATAATAATAATAACAACAGGACCCCACAGGCTGCTTCTCCTGTATAATAATAATAATAATAATAATAACAGGACCCCACAGGCTGCTTCTCCTGTATAATAATAATAATTATAATAATAATAATAACAGGACCCCACAGGCTGCTTCTCCTGTATAATAATAATAATAATAATAAACAGGACCCCACATGCTGCTTCTCCTGTATAATAATAATAACAGGACCCCACATGCTGCTTCTCCTGTATAATAATAATAATAATAATAATAATAATAATAATAATAATAATAACAACAGGACCCCACAGGCTGCTTCTCCTGTATAATAATAATAATAACAACAGGACCCCACATGCTGCTTCTCCTGTATAGGAATAACAACAGGACCCCACAGGCTGCTTCTCCTGTATAATAATAATAACAGGACCCCACAGGCTGCTTCTCCTGTATAATAATAACAACAGGACCCCACATGCTGCTTCTCCTGTATAATAATAACAACAGGACCCCACATGCTGCTTCTCCTGTATAATAATAATAACAGGACACCACAGGCTGCTTCTCCTGTATAATAATAATAATAATAACAGGACCCCACAGGCTGCTTCTCCTGTATAATAATAACAACAGGACCCCACATGCTGCTTCTCCTGTATAATAATAATAATAATAATAATAACAACAGGACCCCACAGGCTGCTTCTCCTGTATAATAATAATAATAATAATAATAATAATAATAATAATAACAGGACCCCACAGGCTGCTTCTCCTGTATAATAATAATAATAATAATAATAATAATAATAACAGGACCCCACATGCTGCTTCTCCTGTATAATAATAATAACAGGACCCCACATGCTGCTTCTCCTGTATAATAATAATAATAATAATAATAATAACAACAACAACAGGACCCCACAGGCTGCTTCTCCTGTATAATAATAATAATAATAACAACAGGACCCCACATGCTGCTTCTCCTGTATAATAATAATAACAGGACCCCACAGGCTGCTTCTCCTGTATAATAATAACAACAGGACCCCACATGCTGCTTCTCCTGTATAATAATAATAACAGGACACCACAGGCTGCTTCTCCTGTATAATAATAATAATAATAACAGGACCCCACATGCTGCTTCTCCTGTATAATAATAACAACAGGACCCCACATGCTGCTTCTCCTGTATAATAATAATAACAGGACCCCACAGGCTGCTTCTCCTGTATAATAATAATAATAACAACAGGACCCCACATGCTGCTTCTCCTGTATAATAATAATAATAATAACAGGACCCCACAGGCTGCTTCTCCTGTATAATAATAATAATAACAGGACCCCACAGGCTGCTTCTCCTGTATAATAATAATAATAACAACAGGACCCCACATGCTGCTTCTCCTGTATAATAATAAATAAGAATTTACTTACCGATAATTCTATTTCTCGGAGTCCGTAGTGGATGCTGGGGTTCCTGAAAGGACCATGGGGAATAGCGGCTCCGCAGGAGACAGGGCACAAAAAAGTAAAGCTTTACTAGGTCAGGTGGTGTGCACTGGCTCCTCCCCCTATGACCCTCCTCCAGACTCCAGTTAGGTACTGTGCCCGGACGAGCATACACAATAAGGGAGGCATTTTGAATCCCGGGTAAGACTCATACCAGCCACACCAATCACACCGTACAACTTGTGATCTAAACCCAGTTAACAGTATGACAACAGAAAGGGCCTCTTAAAGATGGCTCCTTAACAATAACCCGAATTAGTTAACAATAACTATGTACAAGTATTGCAGATAATCCGCACTTGGGATGGGCGCCCAGCATCCACTACGGACTCCGAGAAATAGAATTATCGGTAAGTAAATTCTTATTTTCTCTATCGTCCTAAGTGGATGCTGGGGTTCCTGAAAGGACCATGGGGATTATACCAAAGCTCCCAAACGGGCGGGAGAGTGCGGATGACTCTGCAGCACCGAATGAGAGAACTCCAGGTCCTCCTTTGCCAGGGTATCAAATTTGTAAAATTTTACAAACGTGTTCTCCCCCGACCACGTAGCTGCTCGGCAGAGTTGTAATGCCGAGACCCCTCGGGCAGCCGCCCAAGATGAGCCCACCTTCCTTGTGGAGTGGGCTTTTACAGTTTTAGGCTGTGGCAGGCCTGCCACAGAATGTGCAAGTTGAATTGTGTTACAAATCCAACGAGCAATCGACTGCTTAGAAGCAGGTGCGCCCAACTTGTTGGGTGCATACAATATAAACAGCGAGTCAGATTTTCTGACTCCAGCCGTCCTTGCAATGTATATTTTTAAGGCTCTGACAACGTCCAACAACTTGGAGTCCTCCAAGTCGCTAGTGGCCGCAGGCACCACAATAGGTTGGTTCAGATGAAATGCTGATACCACTTTAGGGAGAAAATGCGGACGAGTCCGCAGTTCTGCCCTATCCGAATGGAAGATTAGATAAGGACTTTTATAAGATAAAGCCGCCAGTTCAGATACTCTCCTGGCAGAGGCCAGGGCTAGTAACATAGTCACTTTCAATGTGAGATATTTCAAATCCACCTTTTTCAATGGTTCAAACCAATGGGATTTGAGGAAATCTAAAACTACATTTAGATCCCACGGTGCCACCGGAGGCACCACAGGAGGCTGTATATGCAGTACTCCCTTGACAAAAGTCTGGACCTCAGGGACAGAGGCCAATTCTTTTTGGAAGAATATTGACAGGGCCGAAATTTGAACCTTAATGGATCCCAATTTGAGACCCATAGATAATCCTGATTGCAGGAAATGTAGGAAACGACCCAGTTGGAATTCCTCCGTCGGAACCCTCCGATCCTCGCACCACGCTACATATTTTCGCCAAATGCGGTGATAATGTTTCACGGTGACTTCCTTCCGTGCCTTAATCAAGGTAGGAATGACTTCTTCTGGAATGCCTTTCCCTTTTAGGATCTGGCGTTCAACCGCCATGCCGTCAAACGCAGCCGCGGTAAGTCTTGAAAAAGACAGGGACCCTGCTGTAGCAGGTCCCTTCTCAGAGGTAGAGGCCACGGTTCGTCCGTGAGCATCTCTTGAAGTTCCGGATACCAAGTCCTTCTCGGCCAATCCGGAACCACTAGTATTGTTCTTACTCTTCTTTGCCGTATGATCTTCAATACCTTTGGTATGAGCGGCAGAGGAGGAAACACATACACTGACTGGTACACCCAAGGAGTTACCAGTGCGTCCACAGCTATTGCCTGTGGATCTCTTGACCTGGCGCAATATTTGTCCAGTTTCTTGTTGAGGCGAGACGCCATCATGTCTACAATTGGTCTTTCCCAACGGTCTATTAACATGTTGAAGACTTCTGGATGTAGACCCCCCTCTCCCGGATGAAGATCGTGTCTGCTGAGGAAGTCTGCTTCCCAGTTGTCCACGCCCGGGATGAACACTGCTGACAGTGCTATCACGTGATTCTCCGCCCAGCGAAGAATCTTGGCAGCTTCTGCCATTGCACTCCTGCTTCTTGTGCCGCCCTGCCTGTTTACATGGGCGACCGCCGTGATGTTGTCCGACTGAATCAACACCGGCTTTCCTTGCAGGAGAAGTTCCGCCTGGCTTAGAGCATTGTAGATTGCTCTTAGTTCCAGAATGTTTATGTGAAGAGACTTTTCCAGACTCGTCCATACTCCCTGGAAGTTTCTTCCTTGTGTGACTGCTCCCCAGCCTCTCAGGCTGGCGTCCGTGGTCACCAGGATCCAATCCTGAATGCCGAATCTGCGGCCTTCTAATAGGTGAGCCTTCTGCAACCACCACAGAAGTGACACCCTTGTCTTTGGTGACAGGGTTATTCGCAGGTGCATCTGCAGATGCGACCCTGACCATTTGTCCAACAGATCCCTTTGGAATATTCTTGCATGGAATCTGCCGAATGGAATTGCTTCGTAAGAAGCCACCATTTTTCCCAGGACTCTTGTGCATTGATGTACTGACACTTTTCCTGGTTTTAGGAGGTTCCTGACCAGATCGGATAACTCCTTGGCTTTTTCCTCTGGAAGGAAAACCTTTTTCTGAACCGTGTCCAGAATCATTCCTAGGAACAGCAGACGAGTTGTCGGGATTAAATGGGATTTTGGAATATTCAGAATCCACCCGTGTTGTCTTAGCACCTCTTGAGATAGTGCTAAAGCTGTCTCCAGCTGTTCTCTGGACCTTGCCCTTATTAGGAGATCGTCCAAGTATGGGATAACTAATACGCCTTTTCTTCGAAGAAGAATCATCATCTCGGCCATTACCTTGGTAAAGACCCGAGGCGCCGTGGACAATCCGAACGGCAGCGTCTGAAACTGATAGTGACAGTTTTGAACAATGAACCTGAGGTACCCCTGGTGTGCGGGGTAAATCGGAACGTGTAGATACGCATCCTTGATGTCCAAGGATACCATAAAGTCCCCTTCTTCCAGGTTCGCTATCACTGCTCTGAGTGACTCCATCTTGAACTTGAACTTTTTTATGTAGAGGTTCAAGGACTTCAGATTTAGAATAGGCCTTACCGAGCCATCCGGCTTCGGTACCACAAATAGAGTGGAATAATACCCCTTTCCTTGTTGTAATAGGGGTACTTTGACTATCACCTGCTGAGCGTACAGCTTGTGAATGGCTTCCAACACCCTCTCCCTTTCGGAAGAGACGGTTGGTAAGGCAGACTTCAGGAAACGATGAGGAGGATCCGTCTCTAATTCCAACCTGTACCCCTGAGATATTATCTGCAGGATCCAGGGGTCTACCTGCGAGTGAGCCCACTGCGCGCTGTAATTTTTGAGACGGCCCCCCACTGTCCCCGAGTCCGCTTGAGAGGCCCCAGCGTCATGCTGAGGTTTTTGCAGGAGCCGGGGAGGGCTTCTGTTCCTGGGAAGGAGCTGCCTGTTGGTGTCTCCTCCCTCTTCCTCTGCCTCGTGGCAGGTACGACAAGCCCTTTGCTCTCTTATTTTTGTAGGAGCGAAAAGGCTGCGGTTGAAAGGTCGGTGCCTTTCTCTGTTGGGGAGTGACTTGAGGTAAAAAAGTGGATTTCCCGGCAGTAGCCGTGGCCACCAAGTCTGATAGACCAACTCCAAATAACTCCTCCCCTTTATACGGCAAAACCTCCATGTGACGTTTTGAATCCGCATCGCCTGTCCACTGTCGTGTCCATAAGGCTCTTCTGGCTGAAATGGACATAGCACTCACCCGAGATGCCAGTGTGCAAATATCCCTCTGTGCATCACGCATATAGATAAATGCATCCTTTATTTGTTCTAACGACAGTAAAACATTGTCCCTATCTAGGGTATCAATATTTTCAATCAGGGATTCTGACCAAACTACTCCAGCACTGCACATCCAGGCAGTTGCTATAGCTGGTCGTAGTATAACACCTGCATGTGTGTATATATTCTTTTGAATAACTTCCATCTTTCTATCTGATGGATCCTTAAGTGCGGCCGTCTCAGGAGAGGGTAACGCCACTTGTTTGGATAAGCGTGTGAGCGCCTTGTCCACCTTAGGGGGTGTTTCCCAGCGCGCCCTAACCTCTGGCGGGAAAGGGTATAATGCCAATAACTTTTTTGAAATTATCAACTTTTTATCAGGAGCAACCCACGCTTCATCACACACGTCATTTAATTCTTCTGATTCAGGAAAAACTGTTTGTAGTTTTTTCACACCATACATAATACCCTGTTTTACGGTATCTGTAGTATCAGCTAAATGTAACGTCTCCTTCATTGCCAAAATCATATAACGTGTGGCCCTACTGGAAAATACGTTTGAATTTCTACCGTCGTCACTGGAATCAGTGCCCGTGTCTGGGTCTGTGTCGACCGACTGAGGCAAAGGGCGTTTTACAGCCCCTGACGGTGTTTGAGGCGCCTGGACAGGCATTAATTGATTGTCCGGCCGCCTCATGTCCTCAACTGACTGTTTAAGGGAAGATAAACCATCACGTAATTCCACAAATAAAGGCATCCATTCTGGTGTCGACCCCCTGGGGGGTGACATCTGCATATTTGGCAATTGCTCCGCCTCCACACCAATATCGTCCTCATACATGTCGACACCACGTACCGACACACACCGCAAACTCACAGGGAATGCTCTAATGAAGACAGGACCCACTAGCCCTTTTGGGGAGACAGAGGGAGAGTCTGCCAGCACACACCACAAAGCGCTATATATACAAGGGATATCCTTATATTAAGTGCTCCCTTATAGCTGCTTTAATATATATATATATAGCCATTAATGTGCCCCCCCTCTCTGTTTTACCCTGTTTCTGTAGTGCAGTGCAGGGGAGAGACCTGGGAGCCGTTCTGACCAGCGGAGCTGTGACAGAAAATGGCGCCGTGTGCTGAGGAGATAGGCCCCGCCCCTTTTTCGGCGGGTTCTTCTCCCGCTATTTTTCCAGTCAGGCAGGGGTTAAATATCTCCATATAGCCCCTATGGGCTATATGTGAGGTATTTTTAGCCTTGTATAAGGTTTATATTTGCCTCTCAGAGCGCCCCCCCCCAGCGCTCTGCACCCTCAGTGACTGCCCAGTGAAGTGTGCTGAGAGGAAAATGGCGCACAGCTGCAGTGCTGTGCGCTACCTTATGAAGACTGAGGAGTCTTCAGCCGCCGGTTTCCGGACCTCTTCACGCTTCAGCATCTGCAAGGGGGTCGGCGGCGCGGCTCCGGGACCGGACTCCACGGCTGGGCCTGTGTTCGATCCCTCTGGAGCTAATGGTGTCCAGTAGCCAAGCAGCAAATCCACTCTGCATGCAGGTGAGTTTACTACTTTCCCCCTAAGTCCCACGTTGCAGTGATCCTGTTGCCAGCAGGACTCACTGTAAAGAAAAAAAACCTAAACTAAACTTTCTCTAAGCAGCTCTTTAGGAGAGCCACCTAGATTGCACCCTTCTCGTTCGGGCACAAAATCTAACTGGAGTCTGGAGGAGGGTCATAGGGGGAGGAGCCAGTGCACACCACCTGACCTAGTAAAGCTTTACTTTTTTGTGCCCTGTCTCCTGCGGAGCCGCTATTCCCCATGGTCCTTTCAGGAACCCCAGCATCCACTTAGGACGATAGAGAAATAATAATAACAGGACCCCACATGCTGCTTCTCCTGTATAATAATAATAATAACAACAGGACCCCACATGCTGCTTCTCCTGTATAATAATAATAATAACAGGACCCCACAGGCTGCTTCTCCTGTATAATAATAATAATAATAATAACAGGACCCCACATGCTGCTTCTCCTGTATAATAATAATAATAACAGGACCCCACATGCTGCTTCTCCTGTATAATAATAATAATAACAACAGGACCCCACATGCTGCTTCTCCTGTATAATAATAATAATAATAACAGGACCCCACAGGCTGCTTCTCCTGTATAATAATAATAACAGGACCCCACATGCTGCTTCTCCTGTATAATAATAATAATAACAGGACCCCACATGCTGCTTCTCCTGTATAATAATAATAATAACAGGACCCCACAGGCTGCTTCTCCTGTATAATAATAATAATAACAGGACCCCACAGGCTGCTCCTCCTGTATAATAATAATAACAGGACCCCACAGGCTGCTCCCCCTGTATAATAATAATAATAACAGGACCCCACAGGCTGCTTCTCCTGTATAATAATAATAATAATAATAATAATAATAATAACAGGACCCCACATGCTGCTTCTCCTGTATAATAATAATAACAGGACCCCACATGCTGCTTCTCCTGTATAATAATAATAATAATAATAATAATAATAATAATAACAACAACAGGACCCCACATGCTGCTTCTCCAGTATAATAATAATAATAATAATAATAATAATAATAATAACAACAGGACCCCACAGGCTGCTTCTCCTGTATAATAATAATAATAATAATAATAATAATAATAACAACAACAGGACCCCACAGGCTGCTTCTCCTGTATAATAATAATAATAATAATAATAATAATAACAGGACCCCACAGGCTGCTTCTCCTGTATAATAATAATAATAATAATAATAATAATAACAGGACCCCACATGCTGCTTCTCCTGTATAATAATAATAACAGGACCCCACATGCTGCTTCTCCTGTATAATAATAATAATAATAATAATAATAATAACAACAGGACCCCACAGGCTGCTTCTCCTGTATAATAATAATAATAACAACAGGACCCCACATGCTGCTTCTCCTGTATAATAATAACAACAGGACCCCACAGGCTGCTTCTCCTGTATAATAATAATAACAGGACCCCACAGGCTGCTTCTCCTGTATAATAATAACAACAGGACCCCACATGCTGCTTCTCCTGTATAATAATAACAACAGGACCCCACATGCTGCTTCTCCTGTATAATAATAATAACAGGACACCACAGGCTGCTTCTCCTGTATAATAATAATAATAATAACAGGACCCCACAGGCTGCTTCTCCTGTATAATAATAACAACAGGACCCCACATGCTGCTTCTCCTGTATAATAATAATAATAATAATAATAATAACAACAGGACCCCACAGGCTGCTTCTCCTGTATAATAATAATAATAATAATAATAATAATAATAATAATAATAATAATAATAATAATAATAATAATAATAACAGGACCCCACAGGCTGCTTCTCCTGTATAATAATAATAATAATAATAACAGGACCCCACATGCTGCTTCTCCTGTATAATAATAACAACAGGACCCCACAGGCTGCTTCTCCTGTATAATAATAATAATAACAACAGGACCCCACATGCTGCTTCTCCTGTATAATAATAATAACAGGACCCCACAGGCTGCTTCTCCTGTATAATAATAACAACAGGACCCCACATGCTGCTTCTCCTGTATAATAATAATAACAGGACCCCACAGGCTGCTTCTCCTGTATAATAATAATAATAACAACAGGACCCCACATGCTGCTTCTCCTGTATAATAATAATAACAGGACCCCACAGGCTGCTTCTCCTGTATAATAATAACAACAGGACCCCACATGCTGCTTCTCCTGTATAATAATAATAACAGGACACCACAGGCTGCTTCTCCTGTATAATAATAATAATAATAACAGGACCCCACATGCTGCTTCTCCTGTATAATAATAACAACAGGACCCCACATGCTGCTTCTCCTGTATAATAATAATAACAGGACCCCACAGGCTGCTTCTCCTGTATAATAATAACAACAGGACCCCACATGCTGCTTCTCCTGTATAATAATAATAACAGGACACCACAGGCTGCTTCTCCTGTATAATAATAATAATAATAATAACAGGACCCCACAGGCTGCTTCTCCTGTATAATAATAATAATAACAATAATAATAATAACAACAGGACCCCACATGCTGCTTCTCCTGTATAATAATAATAATAATAACAGGACCCCACATGCTGCTTCTCCTGTATAATAATAATAACAGGACCCCACAGGCTGCTTCTCCTGTATAATAATAATAATAACAACAGGACACCACAGGATGCTTCTCCTGTATAATAATAATAACAGGACCCCACATGCTGCTTCTCCTGTATAATAATAATAATAATAATAACAGGACCCCACAGGCTGCTTCTCCTGTATAATAATAATAATAATAACAACAGGATCCCACAGGCTGCTTCTCCTGTATAATAATAATAATAACAACAGGACCCCACATGCTGCTTTTCCTGTATAATAAATACTATTTTACTCACCGGTAAATCTATTTCTCGTAGTCCGTAGTGGATGCTGGGAACTCCGTAAGGACCATGGGGATTAGCGGCTCCGCAGGAGACTGGGCACAACTAAAGAAAGCTTTAGGACTACCTGGTGTGCACTGGCTCCTCCCCCTATGACCCTCCTCCAGACCTCAGTTAGGATACTGTGCCCGGAAGAGCTGACACAATAAGGAAGGATTATGAATCCCGCGTAAGACTCATACCAGCCACACCAATAACACTGTATAACTCGTGATACTATACCCAGTTAACAGTATGAAACATAACTGAGCCTCTCAACAGATGGCTCATAACAATAACCCTTTAGTTAGGCAATAACTATAAACAAGTATTGCAGACAATCCGCACTTGGGATGGGCGCCCAGCATCCACTACGGACTACGAGAAATAGATTTACCGGTGAGTAAAATCTTATTTTCTCCGACGTCCTAGTGGATGCTGGGAACTCCGTAAGGACCATGGGGATTATACCAAAGCTCCCAAACGGGCGGGAGAGTGCGGATGACTCTGCAGCACCGAATGAGAGAACTCAAGGTCCTCCTCAGCCAGGGTATCAAATTTGTAGAATTTTGCAAACGTGTTTGACCCTGACCAAGTAGCAGCTCGGCAAAGTTGTAAAGCCGAGACCCCTCGGGCAGCCGCCCAAGAAGAGCCCACCTTCCTTGTGGAATGGGCTTCTACAGATTTAGGATGCGGCAGTCCAGCCGCAGAATGCGTAAGCTGAATTGTGCTACAAATCCAGCGAGCAATCGTCTGCTTTGAAGCAGGAGCACCCAGCTTGTTGGGTGCATACAGGATAAATAGCGAGTCAGTTTTCCCGACTCCAGCCGTCCTGGGACATATTTTCAGGGCCCTGACTACGTCCAGTAACTTGGAATCCTCCAAGTCCCAAGTAGCCGCAGGCACCACAATAGCTTGGTTCACATGAAAAACAGATACCACCTTAGGAAGGAATTGGGAACGAGTCCTCAATTCCGCCTTATCCATATAAAATACAGATAAGGGCTTTTGTATGACAAAGCCGCCAATTCTGCTACACGCCTGGCCGAAGCCAAGGCCCACAGCATGACCACTTTCCACGTGAGGTATTGTAGCTCCACGGATTTAAGTGGCTCAACCCAATGCGACTTCAGGAAATCCAACACCACGTTGAGATCCCACGGTGCCACTTGAGGCACAAACGGGGCTGACTATGCAGCACTCCCTTAACAAAAGTCTGAACTTCAGGCAGTGAAGCCAGTTTTATTTTGGAAGAAAATCGATAGAGCCGAAATCTGGACCTTAATGGAACCCAATTTTAGGCCCATAGTCACCTCTGACTGTAGGAAGTGCAGAAATCGACCTAGCTGAAATTTCTCCTTTGAGGCCTTCCTGGCCTCACAGCACGCAACATATTTCCGCCATATGCGGTGATAATGGTTTGCGTTCACTTCTGTCCTAGCTTTAAATAGCGTAGGGATAACTTCCTCCGGAATGCCCTTTTTCCTTCAGGATCCGGCGTTCAACCGCCAGGCCGTCAAACGCAGTCGCGGTACGTCTTGGAACAGACAGGCCCCCTGCTGCAGCAGGTCCTTTCTGAGCGGCAGAGGCCATGGGTCCTCTGAGATCATTTCTTGGAGTTCTGGGTACCAAGCTCTTTTTGGCCAACCCGGAACAATGAGTTCTTACTCCTCTCCTTCTTATTATTCTCATTACCCTGGGTAAGAGAGGCAGAGAAGGGAACACATACACCGACTGGTACACCCACGGTGTTACCAGAGCGTCCACAGCTATCGCCTGAGGGTCCCTTGACCTGGCGCAATATCTTTGTAGCGGTTTGTTGTGGCGGAACGCCATTATGTCCACCTGTGGCCTTTCCCAATGGTGTACAATCATTTGGAAGACTTCTGGATGAAGTCCCCACTCTCCCGGGTGGAGGTCGTGTCTTCTGAGAAAGTCTGCTTCTCAGTTGTCCACTCCGGGAATGAACACTGCTGACAGTGCTAACACATGATTTTCCGCCCATCGGAGAATCCTTGTGGCTTCTGTCATCGCCATCCTGCTTCTTGTGCCGCCCTGTCGGTTTACATGAGTGACCGCCGTGATGTTGTCTGACTGGATCAGCACCGGCCGGTGTTGTAGCAGGGGTCTAGCCTGACTTAGGGCATTGTAAATGGCCCTTAGTTCCAGAATATTTATGTAGGGAAGTCTCCTGACTTTTCCATAGCCTTGGAAGTTTCTTCCCTGTGTGACTGCCCCCCAGCCGCGAAGGCTGGCATCCGTGGTCACCAGGACCCAGTCCTGTATGCCGAATCTGCGGCCTCCTAGAAGATGAGCACTCTGCAGCCACCACAACAGCGACACCCTGGACCTTGGAGACAGGGTTATCCGCCGATGCATCTGAAGATGCGACCCGGACCACTTGTCCCATAGATCCCACTGGAAGATCCTTGCATGGGACCTGGCGAATGGAATTTGTTCGTAAGAAGTTACCATCTTTCCCAGGGCTCGCGTGCATTGATGCACCGACACCTGTATCTGTATTAGGAGGTCTCTGTCTAGAGACGACAACTCCTTGGACTTCTCCTCCCGGAGAAAACCTTTTTATCCTGTTCTGTGTCCAGAACCATACCCAGGAACAGTAGACGCATCGTAGGAACCAGCTGCGACTTTGGAATATTCAGAAACCAGCCGTGCTGTTGTAGCACTTCCCGAGATAGTGCTACTCCGATGAACAACTGCTCCCTGGACCTCGCCTTTATAAGGAGATCATCCAAGTACGGGATAATTATTTCGGCCATTACCTTGGTAAATACCCTCAGTGCCGGGGACAGACCAACGGCAACGTCTGGAATTGGTAATGACAATCCTGTACCACAATTTTGAGGTACACCTGGTGAAGAGGGTAAATAGGGACATGCAGGTAAGCATCCTTGATGTCCAGTGATACCATGAAATTCTCCAGGCTTGCAATAATCGCCCTGAGCGATTCCATTTTGTACTTGAACCTTCGTATATAAGTGTTCAAGGCTTTCAATTTTAGAATGGGTCTCACCGAACCGTCTGGTTTCGGTACCACAACATTTTGGAATAGTAACCCCCGCCTTGTTGAAGGAGGGGTAACTTGATTTCACCTGCTGGAAGTACAGCTTGTGAACTGCCGCCAGTACTACCTTTCTCCGAGGCAGCAGGCAAGGCTGATGTGAGGTAACGGCGAGGGGGAGTCGCCTCGAACTCCAGCCTGTATCCCTGTGATACTATTTGCAGAACCTAGGGATCCACCTGTGGGCAAGCCCACTGGTCCTTGAAGTTCCCGAGACGTGCCCCTACCGCACCTGTCTCCACCTGTGGAGCCCCAGCGTCATGCGGTGGACTCAGAGGAAGCGGGGGAAGATTTTTGATCCAGGGAACTGGCTGCTGGTGCAGCTTTTTCCTTCTTCCCTTGTCTCTGTGCAGAAAGGAAGCGCCTTTGACCCGCTTGCTTTTCTGAAGCCGAAAGGACTGTACCTGAAAATACGGTGCTTTCTTAGGCTGTGAGGAAACCTGAGGTAAAAAATTTTCTTCCCAGCTGTTGCTGTGGATACAAGGGGGGAAATTTACTAAGATTCGTATTTTCCCGTTTCAGGTCAAAGTTCAATCACGAATGACATCGAAAGTGTAAAACTGCAACTTTTTGAATTTATTACGACTAATTTACTAAGCTGCCGTATTCGGGTTTTTCTTTTCTTCCGATGTCGATGTCATTCGTGTTTTTTGTATTGTTTTTTACGGCAGTGATTAGCAAAACACTGCCGACTTTTTTACAATTAATCTCGGCCGGATCTGTGTGATCCGTGCTGGGGTTCATTTTTTTTTTTAATTAAACACTGTAAAATTTAAAAAAAAAATTGCGTGGGGTCCCCCCTCCTAAGCATAACCAGCCTCGGGCTCTTTGAGCCGATCCTGGTTGCAAAAATATGGGGGAAAAATTGACAGGGGTTCCCCCATATTTAAGCAACCAGCATCGGGCTCTGCGCCTGGTCCTGGTTCCAAAAATACGGGGGACAAAAAGAGTAGGGGTCCCCCGTATTTTTAAAACCAGCACCGGGCTCCACTAGCTGGACAGATAATGCCACAGCCGGGGGTCACTTTTATATAGTGCCCTGCGGCCGTGGCATCAAAAATCCAACTAGTCACCCCTGGCCGGGGTACCCTGGGGGAGTGGGGACCCCTTCAATCAAGGGGTCCCCCCCCCAGCAACCCAAGGGCCAGGGGTGAAGCCCGAGGCTGTCCCCCCCCCCATCCAATGGGCTGCGGATGGGGGGGCTGATAGCCTTTGTTGTAAAAGAAAAGTTATTGTTTTTAGTAGCTGTACTACAAGTCCCAGCAAGCCTCCCCCGCATGCTGGTACTTGGAGAACCACAAGTACCAGCATGCGGAGGAAAAACGGGCCCGCTGGTACCTGTAGTACTACTACTAAAAAAATACCCAAAAAAACACAAGACACACACACCGTGAAAGTATAATTTTATTACATACATACACACAAACATACATACTTACTTACCTATGTTCCCACGCAGGTCGGTCCACTTGTCCAGTAGAATCCAAGGGTACCTGTTGAATAAATTATACTCACGAGATCCAGGGGCCCAGGGTCCTCGTCGCATCCATTTATAATCCAGGTACTTGAATAAAAAAACAAAACGCAGAGCCGAGCCACGAACTGAAAGGGGACCCATGTTTTCACATGGGTCACCTTTCCACGAATGCCAGAAACCCACTCTGACTTCTGTCTAAGTGGGTTTCTTCAGCCAATCAGGGAGCGCCACGTTGTAGCACTCTCCTGATCGGCTGTGTGCTCCTGTCCTCACTGACAGGCGGCACACGGCAGTGTTACAATGTAGCGCCTATGCGCTACATTGTAACCAATGCTGGGAACTTTCTGCCCTGCGGTTGACCTAAAGTGACGTCACCGCTGAGCAGAAAGTTCCCAGCATTGGTTACAATGGAGCGCATAGGCGCTACATTGTAACACTGCCGTGTGCCGCCTGTCACTCAGTACAGGAGCACACAGCCGATCAGGAGAGTGCTACAACGTGGCACTCCCTGATTGGCTGAAGAAACCCACTTAGACATCAGTCAGAGTGGGTTTCTGGCAGTCGGGAAAAGGGGATCCATGTGCAAACATGGGTCCCCTTTTAGTGCGTGGCTCGAGTGTCCGTTTTGTTATTTTTTTAAAGTACGTGGATTACACCTGGATTTCCCGAGGACCCTGGACCCCTGGATCTCGTGAGTATAATTTCTTCAACAGGTACCCCTTGGATTCTACTGGAGAAGAGGACCGACCTGCGTGGGAACATAAGGTAAGTATGTATGTATGTGTGTATGTATGTAATAAAATTATACTTTCACGGTGTGTGTGTCTTGTGTTTTTTTGGGTATTTTTTTAGTAGTAGTACTATAGGTACCAGCGGGCCCGTTTTTCCTCCGCATGCTGGTACTTGTGGTTCTCCAAGTACCAGCATGCGGGGGAGGCTTGCTGGGACTTGTAGTACTGCTACTAAAAACAATATCTTTTCTTTTACAACAAAGGCTATCAGCCCCCCCATCCGCAGCCCATTGGATGGGGGGGGACAGCCTCGGGCTTCACCCCTGGCCCTTGGGTGGCTGGGGGGGGGGGACCCCTTGATTGAAGGGGTCCCCACTCCCCCAGGGTACCCCGGCCAGGGGTGACTAGTTGGATTTTTGATGCCACGGCCGCAGGGCACTATATAAAAGTGACCCCCGGCTGTGGCATTATCTGTCCAGCTAGTGGAGCCCGGTGCTGGTTTTAAAAATACGGGGGACCCCTACTCTTTTTGTCCCCCGTATTTTTGGAACCAGGACCAGGCGCAGAGCCCGATGCTGGTTGCTTAAATATGGGGGAACCCCTGTCAATTTTTTCCCCATATTTCTGCAACCAGGATCGGCTCAAAGAGCCCGAGGCTGGTTATGCTTAGGAGGGGGGACCCCACGCAATTTTTTTTGCAAAAATAAGCACTTTCCCACCCCTTCCCACTGATATACATGCACGGATCTCATGGATCCGTGCATGCCTATCCAATCACGAATAAAAAAATAAGGTCTGTTTTTTTTTAGCACTTTTTTACGAGTTGTAATTTTTCACGGCAGTGTTTGTTCTTTTTTTGCTTTGCACTTCTTAGTAAATGACCGAGATTCATACTTAAACAGCCGCGTTTTGACCGATGGTGTATTCATTCGTGATTTTTTTCCTAGGACTTCAAAATATTACGAATGCCCTCATCACTGCCGTGATTATTGCTTAGTAAATTACCGAGATGACACTTTGATGAAAAAACGGCATCTCGGTCAAAATCGTGAGCTTAGTAAATTTACCCCAAGGTCCCAGAGACCATCCCCAAACAATTCCTCACCCTTATAAGGCAGAATCTCCATGTGCCTTTTACAGGCAGCATCCCCTGTCCACTGCCGGGTTTCTAATACCCTCCTGGCAGAATGGACATTACATTAATTCTGGATGCCAGCCGGCAAATATCCCTCTGTGCATCCCTTATATATAAGACGACGTCTTTAATATGCTCTATGTTAGCAAAATATTATACCTGTCTTAGAGTATTAATATTATCTGACAGGGTATCAAACCACGCTGCAGCAGCACTATTTATGCTGAGGCAATTGCAGGTCTCAGTATATAACCTGTGTGTGTATATACAGACTTCAGGATAGCCTCCTGCTTTTTATCAGCAGGCTCCTTCAAGGTGGCCGTATCCTAAAACCGCAGTGCCACCTTTTTTGACAGACGTGTGAGCGCCTTATCCACCCAAAGGGATATCTCCCAACGTGACCTATCCTCTGGCGGGAAAGGGTACGCCATCAGTAACTTTTTAGAAATTACCAGTTTCTTATCGGGGGAAACCACGCTTTTTCACACACTTCATTCACTCATCTGATGGGGGAACAAAACACTGGCTGCTTTTTCTCCCCAAAAATAAAACCCCTTTTATGTGGTACTTGGGTTCATGTCAGAAATGCGTAACACATTTTTCATTGCCGAGATCATGTAACGGATGTTCCTAGTGGATTGTGTATATGTCTCAACCTCGTCGACACTGGAGTCAGACTCCGTGTCGACATCTGTGTCTGCCATCTGAGGTAACGGGCGTTTTTCTGAGCCCCTGATGGCCTTTGAGACGCCTGGGCAGGCGCGGGCTGAGAAGCCGGCTGTCCCACAGCTGTTATGTCATCCAGCCTTTTATGTAAGGAGTTGACATTGTCGGTTAATGCCATCCACTTATCCATCCACTCTGGTGTCGGCCCCACCGGGGGCGACATCACATTTATCGGCCTCTGCTCCGCCTCCACATAACCTTCCTCATCCAACATGTCGACACAGCCGTACCGACACACCGCACACACACAGGGAATGCTCTGACTGAGGACAGGACCCCACAAAGTCCTTTGGTGAGACAGAGAGAGAGTATGCCAGCACACACCAGAGCGCTATATAATGCAGGGATAACACTATAACTGAGTGATTTTCCCCCAATAGCTGCTCTGGGGCTATATATTGTGATGATTTTGCCAGCCAAGGTGTTTTTATTGCTACTCAGGGCGCCCCCCCCAGCGCCCTGCACCCATCAGTGACCGGAGTGTGAAGTGTGTATGAGGAGCAATGGCGCACAGCTGCAGTGCTGTGCGCTACCTTGGTGAAGACAGAAGTCTTCATGCCGCCGATTTTCCGGACCTCTTCTTGCTTCTGGCTCTGTAAGGGGGACGGCGGCGCGGCTCCGGGAACGAACACCAAGGCCAGTTCCATGCGGTCGATCCCTCTGGAGCTAATGGTGTCCAGTAGCCTAAGAAGCCCAAGCTAGCTGCAAGCAGGTAGGTTCGCTTCTTCTCCCCTTAGTCCCTCGGTGCAGTGAGCCTGTTGCCAGCAGGTCTCACTGTAAAATAAAAAACCTAAACTATACTTTCTTTCTAGGAGCTCAGGAGAACCCTAGTGTGCATCCAGCTCGGCCGGGCACAAAAATCTAACTGAGGTCTGGAGGAGGGTCATAGTGGGAGGAGCCAGTGCACACCAGGTAGTCCTAAAGCTTTCTTTAGTTGTGCCCAGTCTCCTGCGGAGCCGCTATTCCCCATGGTCCTTACAGAGTTCCCAGCATCCACTAGGACGTCAGAGAAAAATAAGATTTTACTCACCGGTAAATCTATTTCTCGTAGTCCGTAGTGGATGCTGGGGACTCCGTAAGGACCATGGGGAATAGACGGGCTCCGCAGGAGACTGGGCACTCTAAAGAAAGATTTAGTACTACCTGGTGTGCACTGGCTCCTCCCTCTATGCCGCTCCTCCAGACCTCAGTTAGAATCTGTGCCCGGAAGAGCTGACATTACAAGGAAAGGATTTTGGAATCCAGGGTAAGACTCATACCAGCCACACCAATCACACCGTATAACTTGTGATAAACTTAACCAGTTAACAGTATGAACAACAACTGAGCATCAAACAATGGATGCCAACATAACATAACCCTTTATTAAGCAATAACTATATACACGTATTGCAGAAAGTCCGCACTTGGGACGGGCACCCAGCATCCACTACGGACTATGGCCCTCATTCCGAGTTGATTGGTCGCAAGGCGAATTTATCAGAGTTACACACGCTAAGCCTACGCCTACTGGGAGTGTATCTTAGCTTCTTAAAATTGCGACCGATGTATTCGCAATATTGCGTTTACAAAATACTTTGCAGTTTCTGAGTAACTTCAACCTTACTCGGCATCTGCGATCAGTTCAGTGCTTGTCGTTCCTGGTTTGACGTCATAAACACACCCAGCGTTCGCCCAGACACTCCCCCGTTTCTCCGGCCACTCCTGCGTTTTTTCCGGAAACTGTAGCGTTTTCATCCACACGCCCATAAAACGCCGTGTTTCCGCCCAGTAACACCCATTTCCTGTCAATCACACTACGATCGCCGGAGCGAAGAAAAAGCCGTGAGTAAAAATCCTATCTTCTTAGCAAAATAACTTGGCGCAGTCGCAGTGCGAACATTGCGCATGCGTACTAAGCGGATTTTCTTTGCGATGCGATGAAAAAGAACGAGCAAACGACTCGGAATGAGGGCCCATGAGAAATAGATTTACCGGTGAGTAAAATCTTATTTTCTCTAACGTCCTAGTGGATGCTGGGAACTCCGTAAGGACCATGGGGATTATACCAAAGCTCCCAAACGGGCGGGAGAGTGCGGATGACTCTGCAGCACTGAATGGGCAAACACAAGGTCCTCCTCAGCCAGGGTATCAAACTTGTAGAATTTTGCAAAGGTGTTTGAACCCGACCAAGTAGCAGCTCGGCAAAGCTGTAATGCTGAGACCCCTCGGGCAGCCGCCCAAGAAGAACCCACCTTCCTTGTGGAATGGGCTTTCACTGATTTCGGATGCGGCAATCCGGCCGCAGAATGAGCCTGCTGAATCGTGTTACAGATCCAGTGAGCAATAGTTTGCTTTATAGCCGGAGCACCCAGCTTGTTGGATGCATACAGGATAAACAGCGAGTCAGTCTTCCTGACTCCAGCCGTTCTGGTTACATAAATCTTCAAAGCCCGGACCATGTCCAGCAACTTGGAGTCCTCCAAGTCACGAGTAGCCGCAGGCACCACAATAGGTTGGTTCAAATGAAAAGATGACACCACCTTTGGCAGGCATGGGTTGAGACCCTGACCGTTCCAAGGCTACAGCTTTATCCAATCTGTTATGCAAGGAGCTTACATTATCATTTAACACCTTCCACATATCCATCCAATCAGGTGTCGGCACCACCGGCGGCGGCACCACATTCATCTGCACTTGTTCTGCCTCCACGTATCCTTCCTCATCAAACATGTCGACACTGACGTACCGACACACCGCACACACACAGGGAATGCTCTGACTGAGGACAGGACCCCACAAAGGCTTTTGGGGAGACAGAGAGAGAGTATGCCAGCACACACCCCAGCGCTATATAACCCAGGAATTATACTGTACCTTAGTGTCTACCCAGTAGCTGCGGTTTTATATACTTCTGCGCCTAAATTTATGTGACCCCCCTCTCTTTTTCACCCTTTCTGCACCTGTATACTGCAGGAGAGATAACAACAGATGTGGACCACCTTGCGCACCCTCTTGGTAACCGAGATAAATAACGGGGTTAACAGATATGAAATTATATCAAAATATTTGCAATGTTCCACTCTCCCCTTTGTTTACTGGGGTATTGTAGTGATATAGTCCAAATGTAATTTCAACGAGTGGACTCCAACATCAACAGGCCAATTTCATGTTCTCTTAATCTCTCCTTTCTCCAAATGGGCAACCAGTTTCGTGTGGACCCCAAAAACAGAAAAGAAGGGAAAATATATAGAGTAATATTGCTTTTATTCAAGAAATTTAAAATTTATATGGAATTTGATATTTCCCACAAAAGGTTTAAAAATGAACTTAAATACATATACAGCAATCCACCAAAGATTGGGTTAAAATGCGTACCGGATTTCTTGGGGTGTCATGAAATGTCCACCCTAAACAGCATATTACTGTGCCAAGGATTCCCCTCGATCTTTCCAGGTGCTGTATCGATCTCAGGATCTGCAGTATCCAGGAGATCAAAAACCGGCTCAATGCAGTCTCCCCAATCAGATCACCTTGGTGATCTGATTGGGGAGACTGCATTGAGCCGGTTTTTGATCTCCTGGATACTGCAGATCCTGAGATCGATACAGCACCTGGAAAGATCGAGGGGAATCCTTGGCACAGTAATATGCTGTTTAGGGTGGACATTTCATGACACCCCAAGAAATCCGGTACGCATTTTAACTAGAGATGAGCGGGTTCGGTTTCTTTGAATCCGAACCCGCACGAACTTCACTTTTTTTTTCACGGGTCCGAGCGACTCGGATCTTCCCGCCTTGCTCGGTTAACCCGAGCGCGCCCGAACGTCATCATGACGCTGTCGGATTCTCGCGAGACTCGGATTCTATATAAGGAGCCGCGCGTCGCCGCCATTTTCACACGTGCATTGAGATTGATAGGGAGAGGACGTGGCTGGCGTCCTCTCCATTAGAATAGATTAGAAGAGAGAGAGAGAGAGAGAGATTGTGCAGACAGAGTTTACCACAGTGACCAGTGCAGTTGTTGTTAAGTTAACTTTTATTTAATATATCCGTTCTCTGCTATATCCGTTCTCTGCCTGAAAAAAACGATACACAGCAGTCACACAGTGTGACTCAGTCTGTGTGCACTCAGCTCAGCCCAGTGTGCTGCACATCAATGTATAAAAGCTTATAATAATTGTGGGGGAGACTGGGGAGCACTGCAGGTTGTTATAGCAGGAGCCAGGAGTACATAATATTATATTAATTTAAAATTAAACAGTGCACACTTTTGCTGCAGGAGTGCCACTGCCAGTGTGACTAGTGGTGACCAGTGCCTGACCACCAGTATAGTAGTATATTGTTGTATACTATCTCTTTATCAACCAGTCTATATTAGCAGCAGACACAGTACAGTGCGGTAGTTCACGGCTGTGGCTACCTCTGTGTCGGCAGTCGGCACTCGGCAGGCAGTCCGTCCATCCATAATTGTATAATTATATACCACCTAACCGTGGTATTTTTTTTTCTTTCTTTATACCGTCGTCATAGTCATACTAGTTGTTACGAGTATACTACTATCTCTTTATCAACCAGTGTACAGTGCGGTAGTTCACGGCTGTGGCTACCTCTGTGTCGGCAGTCGGCAGGCAGTCCGTCCATCCATAATTGTATTATTATAATATATACCACCTAACCGTGGTTTTTTTTTCATTCTTTATACCGTCATAGTGTCATACTAGTTGTTACGAGTATACTACTATCTCTTTATCAACCAGTGTACAGTGCGGTAGTTCACGGCTGTGGCTACCTCTGTGTCGGCAGTCGGCAGGCAGTCCGTCCATCCATAATTGTATTATAATATATACCACCTAACCGTGGTTTTTTTTTCATTCTTTATACCGTCATAGTCAGTCATACTAGTTGTTACGAGTATACTACTATCTCTTTATCAACCAGTGTACAGTGCGGTAGTTCACGGCTGTGGCTACCTCTGTGTCGGCACTCGGCAGGCAGTCCGTCCATCCATAATTGTATTATAATATATACCACCTAACCGTGGTTTTTTTTTCATTCTTTATACCGTCATAGTGTCATACTAGTTGTTACGAGTATACTACTATCTCTTTATCAACCAGTGTACAGTGCGGTAGTTCACGGCTGTGGCTACCTCTGTGTCGGCAGTCGGCAGGCAGTCCGTCCATCCATAATTGTATTATAATATATACCACCTAACCGTGGTTTTTTTTTCATTCTTTATACCGTCATAGTGTCATACTAGTTGTTACGAGTATACTACTATCTCTTTATCAACCAGTGTACAGTGCGGTAGTTCACGGCTGTGGCTACCTCTGTGTCGGCAGTCGGCAGGCAGTCCGTCCATCCATAATTGTATTATAATATATACCACCTAACCGTGGTTTTTTTTTCATTCTTTATACCGTCATAGTCAGTCATACTAGTTGTTACGAGTATACTACTATCTCTTTATCAACCAGTGTACAGTGCGGTAGTTCACGGCTGTGGCTACCTCTGTGTCGGAACTCGGCAGGCAGTCCGTCCATCCATAATTGTATTACAATATATACCACCTAACCGTGGTTTTTTTTTCATTCTTTATACCGTCATAGTGTCATACTAGTTGTTACGAGTATACTACTATCTCTTTATCAACCAGTGTACAGTGCGGTAGTTCACGGCTGTGGCTACCTCTGTGTCGGAACTCGTCAGGCAGTCCGTCCATCCATAATTGTATTACAATATATACCACCTAACCGTGGTTTTTTTTTCATTCTTTATACCGTCATAGTCAGTCATACTAGTTGTTACGAGTATACTACTATCTCTTTATCAACCAGTGTACAGTGCGGTAGTTCACGGCTGTGGCTACCTCTGTGTCGGCACTCGGCAGGCAGTCCGTCCATCCATAATTGTATTACAATATATACCACCTAACCGTGGTTTTTTTATACCACCTAACCGTGGCAGTCCGTCCATAATTGTATACTAGTATCCAATCCATCCATCTCCATTGTTTACCTGAGGTGCCTTTTAGTTCTGCCTATAAAATATGGAGAACAAAAAAGTTGAGGTTCCAAAATTAGGGAAAGATCAAGATCCACTTCCACCTCGTGCTGAAGCTGCTGCCACTAGTCATGGCCGAGACGATGAAATGCCAGCAACGTCGTCTGCCAAGGCCGATGCCCAATGTCATAGTACAGAGCATGTCAAATCCAAAACACCAAATATCAGAAAAAAAAGGACTCCAAAACCTAAAATAAAATTGTCGGAGGAGAAGCGTAAACTTGCCAATATGCCATTTACCACACGGAGTGGCAAGGAACGGCTGAGGCCCTGGCCTATGTTCATGGCTAGTGGTTCAGCTTCACATGAGGATGGAAGCACTCAGCCTCTCGCTAGAAAACTGAAAAGACTCAAGCTGGCAAAAGCACCGCAAAGAACTGTGCGTTCTTTGAAATCCCAAATCCACAAGGAGAGTCCAATTGTGTCGTTTGCGATGCCTGACCTTCCCAACACTGGACGTGAAGAGCATGCGCCTTCCACTATTTGCATGCCCCCTGCAAGTGCTGGAAGGAGCACCCGCAGTCCAGTTCCTGATAGTCAGATTGAAGATGTCAGTGTTGAAGTACACCAGGATGAGGAGGATATGGGTGTTGCTGGCGCTGGGGAGGAAATTGACCAGAAGGATTCTGATGGTGAGGTGGTTTGTTTAAGTCAGACACCCGGGGAGACACCTGTTGTCCGTGGGAGGAATATGGCCGTTGACATGCCAGGTGAAAATACCAAAAAAATCAGCTCTTCGGTGTGGAGGTATTTCACCAGAAATGCGGACAACAGGTGTCAAGCCGTGTGTTCCCTTTGTCAAGCTGTAATAAGTAGGGGTAAGGACGTTAACCACCTCGGAACATCCTCCCTTATACGTCACCTGCAGCGCATTCATAATAAGTCAGTGACAAGTTCAAAAACTTTGGGTGACAGCGGAAGCAGTCCACTGACCAGTAAATCCCTTCCTCTTGTAACCAAGCTCACGCAAACCACCCCACCAACTCCCTCAGTGTCAATTTCCTCCTTCCCCAGGAATGCCAATAGTCCTGCAGGCCATGTCACTGGCAAGTCTGACGAGTCCTCTCCTGCCTGGGATTCCTCCGATGCATCCTTGCGTGTAACGCCTACTGCTGCTGGCGCTGCTGTTGTTGCCGCTGGGAGTCGATGGTCATCCCAGAGGGGAAGTCGTAAGCCCACTTGTACTACTTCCAGTAAGCAATTGACTGTTCAACAGTCCTTTGCGAGGAAGATGAAATATCACAGCAGTCATCCTACTGCAAAGCGGATAACTGAGTCCTTGACAACTATGTTGGTGTTAGACGTGCGTCCGGTATCCGCCGTTAGTTCACAGGGAACTAGACAATTTATTGAGGCAGTGTGCCCCCGTTACCAAATACCATCTAGGTTCCACTTCTCTAGGCAGGCGATACCGAGAATGTACACGGACGTCAGAAAAAGACTCACCAGTGTCCTAAAAAATGCAGTTGTACCCAATGTCCACTTAACCACGGACATGTGGACAAGTGGAGCAGGGCAGGGTCAGGACTATATGACTGTGACAGCCCACTGGGTAGATGTATGGACTCCCGCCGCAAGAACAGCAGCGGCGGCACCAGTAGCAGCATCTCGCAAACGCCAACTCTTTCCTAGGCAGGCTACGCTTTGTATCACCGCTTTCCAGAATACGCACACAGCTGAAAACCTCTTACGGCAACTGAGGAAGATCATCGCGGAATGGCTTACCCCAATTGGACTCTCCTGTGGATTTGTGGCATCGGACAACGCCAGCAATATTGTGTGTGCATTAAATATGGGCAAATTCCAGCACGTCCCATGTTTTGCACATACCTTGAATTTGGTGGTGCAGAATTTTTTAAAAAACGACAGGGGTGTGCAAGAGATGCTGTCGGTGGCCAGAAGAATTGCGGGACACTTTCGGCGTACAGGCACCACGTACAGAAGACTGGAGCACCACCAAAAACTACTGAACCTGCCCTGCCATCATCTGAAGCAAGAAGTGGTAACGAGGTGGAATTCAACCCTCTATATGCTTCAGAGGTTGGAGGAGCAGCAAAAGGCCATTCAAGCCTATACAATTGAGCACGATATAGGAGATGGAATGCACCTGTCTCAAGTGCAGTGGAGAATGATTTCAACGTTGTGCAAGGTTCTGATGCCCTTTGAACTTGCCACACGTGAAGTCAGTTCAGACACTGCCAGCCTGAGTCAGGTCATTCCCCTCATCAGGCTTTTGCAGAAGAAGCTGGAGGCATTGAAGAAGGAGCTAACACGGAGCGATTCCGCTAGGCATGTGGGACTTGTGGATGCAGCCCTTAATTCGCTTAACAAGGATTCACGGGTGGTCAATCTGTTGAAATCAGAGCACTACATTTTGGCCACCGTGCTCGATCCTAGATTTAAAGCCTACCTTGGATCTCTCTTTCCGGCAGACACAGGTCTGCTGGGGTTGAAAGACCTGCTGGTGACAAAATTGTCAAGTCAAGCGGAACGCGACCTGTCAACATCTCCTCCTTCACATTCTCCCGCAACTGGGGGTGCGAGGAAAAGGCTCAGAATTCCGAGCCCACCCGCTGGCGGTGATGCAGGGCAGTCTGGAGCGACTGCTGATGCTGACATCTGGTCCGGACTGAAGGACCTGACAACGATTACGGACATGTCGTCTACTGTCACTGCATATGATTCTCTCAACATTGATAGAATGGTGGAGGATTATATGAGTGACCGCATCCAAGTAGGCACGTCACACAGTCCGTACTTATACTGGCAGGAAAAAGAGGCAATTTGGAGGCCCTTGCACAAACTGGCTTTATTCTACCTAAGTTGCCCTCCCACAAGTGTGTACTCCGAAAGAGTGTTTAGTGCCGCCGCTCACCTTGTCAGCAATCGGCGTACGAGGTTACATCCAGAAAATGTGGAGAAGATGATGTTCATTAAAATGAATTATAATCAATTCCTCCGCGGAGACATTGACCAGCAGCAATTGCCTCCACAAAGTACACAGGGAGCTGAGATGGTGGATTCCAGTGGGGACGAATTGATAATCTGTGAGGAGGGGGATGTACACGGTGATATATCGGAGGGTGAAGATGAGGTGGACATCTTGCCTCTGTAGAGCCAGTTTGTGCAAGGAGAGATTAATTGCTTCTTTTTTGGGGGGGGTCCAAACCAACCCGTCATATCAGTCACAGTCGTGTGGCAGACCCTGTCACTGAAATGATGGGTTGGTTAAAGTGTGCATGTCCTGTTTTGTTTATACAACATAAGGGTGGGTGGGAGGGCCCAAGGATAATTCCATCTTGCACCTCTTTTTTCTTTTCTTTTTCTTTGCATCATGTGCTGATTGGGGAGGGTTTTTTGGAAGGGACATCCTGCGTGACACTGCAGTGCCACTCCTAGATGGGCCCGGTGTTTGTGTCGGCCACTAGGGTCGCTAATCTTACTCACACAGCTACCTCATTGCGCCTCTTTTTTTCTTTGCGTCATGTGCTGTTTGGGGAGGGTTTTTTGGAAGGGACATCCTGCGTGACACTGCAGTGCCACTCCTAGATGTGCCCGGTGTTTGTGTCGGCCACTAGGGTCGCTAATCTTACTCACACAGTCAGCTACCTCATTGCGCCTCTTTTTTTCTTTGCGTCATGTGCTGTTTGGGGAGGGTTTTTTGGAAGGGCCATCCTGCGTGACACTGCAGTGCCACTCCTAGATGGGCCCGGTGTTTGTGTCGGCCACTAGGGTCGCTAATCTTACTCACACAGCTACCTCATTGCGCCTCTTTTTTTCTTTGCGTCATGTGCTGTTTGGGGAGGGTTTTTTGGAAGGGACATCCTGCGTGACACTGCAGTGCCACTCCTAGATGGGCCCGGTGTTTGTGTCGGCCACTAGGGTCGCTTATCTTACTCACACAGCGACCTCGGTGCAAATTTTAGGACTAAAAATAATATTGTGAGGTGTGAGGTATTCAGAATAGACTGAAAATGAGTGTAAATTATGGTTTTTGAGGTTAATAATACTTTGGGATCAAAATGACCCCCAAATTCTATGATTTAAGCTGTTTTTTAGTGTTTTTGGAAAAAAACACCCGAATCCAAAACACACCCGAATCCGACAAAAATAATTCGGTGAGGTTTTGCCAAAACGCGTTCGAACCCAAAACACGGCCGCGGAACCGAACCCAAAACCAAAACACAAAACCCGAAAAATTTCAGGCGCTCATCTCTAATTTTAACCCAATCTTTGGTGGATTGCTGTATATGTATTTAAGTTCATTTTTAAACCTTTTGTGGGAAATATCAAATTCCATATAAATTTTAAATTTCTTGAATAAAAGCAATATTACTCTATATATTTTCCCTTCTTTTCTGTTTTTGGGGTCCACACGAAACTGGTTGCCCATTTGGAGAAAGGAGAGATTAAGAGAACATGAAATTGGCCTGTTGATGTTGGAGTCCACTCGTTGAAATTACATTTGGACTATATCACTACAATACCCCAGTAAACAAAGGGGAGAGTGGAACATTGCGAATATTTTGATATAATTTCATATCTGTTAACCCCGTTATTTATCTCGGTTACCAAGAGGGTGCGCAAGGTGGTCCACATCTGTTGTTATTGCCTTGAACGTTTTTGGTGAGTGGGATCACCGGGACCACTACTGCTGCACTTTTGAGTTGGGGCGCTGTTTTAAACAAACTTGTATTCTACTGCAGGAGAGAGCCCGGGGAGCGTCTTTCCAGCGGAGCTGTGAAGAGAAAATGGCGCTGGTGTGCTGAGGAAGAAGGCCCCGCCCCCTCAGCGGCGAGCTTCTGTCCCGCTTCTTATGTGTAAAAATATGGCGGGGGCTCATACATATATACAGTGCCTGACTGTATATATGTATATTTTTGCCAACAGGTATCTTAATTGCTGCCCAGGGCGCCCCCCCCCCCTGCGCCCTGCACCCTACAGTGACCGGAGTGTGCGGGTGTGCTGTGGGAGCAATGGCGTACAGCTGCAGTGCTGTGCGCTACCTTAATTGAAGACAGGAGTCTTCTGCCGCCGATTTCGCCGTCTTCATGCTTCTGCTCTTCTGACTCTGCGAGGGGAACGGCGGCGCGGCTCCGGGAACGGACGATCGAGGACAGGCGCCTGTGTTCGAACCCTCTGGAGCTAATGGTGTCCAGTAGCCTAAGAAGCGCAACCTAGCCGCAGTTAGTAGGTTTGCTTCTCTCCCCTCAGTCCCTCGTAGCAGAGAGTCTGTTGCCAGCAGAAGCTCTCTGAAAATAAAAAATCTAACTAAAATACTTTCTTTCTTAGTAAGCTCAGGAGAGCCCACTAAAAGCACCCAGCTCTGGCCGGGCACAGATTCTAACTGAGGTCTGGAGGAGGGGCATAGAGGGAGGAGCCAGTGCACACCAGGTAGTACTAAATCTTTCTTTAGAGTGCCCAGTCTCCTGCGGAGCCCGTCTATTCCCCATGGTCCTTACGGAGTCCCCGGCATCCACTAGGACGTTAGAGAAATTAAAAGTAAACCCTGGAATGATGCGACTTTCCCTGGTGAAGGACACAAAAAACACTGAGGCATCTTGGGAGTATGGAGGGGGAAGGAGGATTACACATTTAAATACTTAAATGTGCCTATCCCTGCTATCGCAACGTCCATATCCCAAGAGTACTCCAGTGCCCCCTAGTGGATGAAAAATAAATAAGTGATGTCACTGTGACACTCCCAGATCCCCTCACCTCCCCAGTCATATCCCTGTATTATTACTATAGATATGTGATGTCACCGTGATGCTCCCAGATCCCAACACCTCCCCAGTCATGTCCCTGTATTATTATTATTATTATTATTATTATAGATATAAGTGATGTCACTATGATACTCCCCCATCCCCCTCACTTCCCCAGTCATGTCGCTGTATTATTACTATAGATATACGTGATATCACTGGGACACTCCCAGATCCCCTCACCTCTCCAGTCTCTGTACTATTACTATAGATATAATTGATGTCACTGTGACATCACCACCACTCCCAATGAATAATAATAATACCACGACACCACAAGCTGCTGTCCCTGTATAATAATAACCATACACAAAAACCAGCTCCCCCTGTATAATACTAATAACAACAGGACACCCCATTCTGCTCTCCCTTTATAGTAATAATAAAATGACACCACAGGCTGCTCCCTCTGCAAAATAATAATAATAATAGGACACAACAGGCTGCTCCCTTCTGTATAATAATAATAATAATAATAACAACAGGACACCACAGGCTGCTCCCCCTGTATACTAATAATAACAGGACACCACAGCCTGCTTCCCCTGTATAATAATAATAATAATAATAATAATAATAATGACAGGACACCACATGCAGCTGCCCCTGTATAATAATAAGTGGACATCACTAGCTACTCCTTCTTTATAATAATAATAATAATAATAATAATAATAGAGATGAGCGGGTTCGGTTTCTCTGAATCCGAACCCGCCCGAACTTCATGTTTTTTTTACACGGGGCCGAGCGACTCGGATCTTCCCGCCTTGCTCGGTTAACCCGAGCGCGCCCGAACGTCATCATCACACTGTCGGATTCTCGCGAGGCTCGGATTCTATCGCGAGACTCGGATTCTATATAAGGAGCCGCGCGTCGCCGCCATTTTCACACGTGCATTGAGATTGATAGGGAGAGGACGTGGCTGGCGTCCTCTCCGTTTAGAAATTAAAATAGATAGGAGAGTGAGAGACTGAGTGAGACACGTTCATTACTATACTTACTGGAGCTTAGGAGGAGTTATATTATACTAGTGACTGATGACCAGTGACCTGACCACCAGTGCAGTTTTATAATTTATTATTATTAATATTTAATAATCTGTTCTGTTCTTGTTCTCTGCCTGAAAAAAACGATACACAGTGACTCAGTCACATTCACATACCATATCTGTGCTCAGCCCAGTGTGCTGCATCATCTATGTATAATATCTGACTGTGCTCACACAGCTTAATTGTGGGGGAGACTGGGGAGCAGTTATAGGTTATAGCAGGAGCCAGGAGTACATATTAAACAGTGCACACTTTTGCTGCCAGAGTGCCACTGCCAGTGTGACTGACCACTGACCACTGTGACCAGTGACTTGACCACACTGACCACCAGTACTATAGTACTATATTGTGATTGTCTGCCTGAAAAAGTACACTCGTCGTGGACTCGTGTGACTTCAGACTTGTGTGGTGTTTTTTTATTCTATAAAAAACTCATTCTGCTGACAGACAGTGTCCAGCAGGTCCATCATTAATATCTGACTGTGCTCACACAGCTTAATTGTGGGGGAGACTGGGGAGCAGTTATAGGTTATAGCAGGAGCCAGGAGTACATATTAAACAGTGCACACTTTTGCTGCCAGAGTGCCACTGCCAGTGTGACTGACCACTGACCACTGTGACCAGTGACCTGACCACACTGACCACCAGTACTATAGTACTATATTGTGATTGTCTTCCTGAAAAAGTACACTCGTCGTGGACTCGTGTGACTTCAGACTTGTGTGGTGTTTTTTTATTCTATAAAAAACTCATTCTGCTGACAGACAGTGTCCAGCAGGTCCGTCATTAATATCTGACTGTGCTCACACAGCTTAATTGTGGGGGAGACTGGGGAGCAGTTATAGGTTATAGCAGGAGCCAGGAGTACATATTAAAACAGTGCACACTTTTGCTGCCAGAGTGCCACTGCCAGTGTGACTGACCACTGACCACTGTGACCAGTGACCTGACCACACTGACCACCAGTACTATAGTATATTGTGATTGTCTGCCTGAAAAAGTACACTCGTCGTGGACTCGTGTGACTTGTGTGGTGTTTTTTTATTCTATATAAAACTCATTCTGCTGACAGACAGTGTCCAGCAGGTCCGTCATTATATAATATATACCTGTCCGGCTGCAGTAGTGATATATATATATATTTTTTATATCATTATTTATCATCCAGTCTATACTAGCAGCAGACACAGTACGGTAGTTCACGGCTGTAGCTACCTCTGTGTCGGCACTCGGCAGTCCATCCATAATTGTATACCACCTACCCGTGTTTTTTTTTTTCTTCTTTATACATACTACATCTCATTATCATCCAGTCTATATTAGCAGCAGACACAGTACAGTACGGTAGTCCACGGCTGTAGCTACCTCTGTGTCGGCACTCGGCAGTCCATCCATAATTGTATACCACCACCTACCCGTGGTTTTTTTTTTCTTTCTTCTTTATACATACTACATCTCATTATCATCCAGTCTATATTAGCAGCAGACACAGTACGGTAGTCCACGGCTGTAGCTACCTCTGTGTCGGCACTCGGCAGTCCATCCATAATTGTATACCACCTACCCGTGTTTTTTTTTTCTTTCGTCTTTATACATACTACATCTCATTATCATCCAGTCTATATTAGCAGCAGACACAGTACGGTAGTCCACGGCTGTAGCTACCTCTGTGTCGGCACTCGGCAGTCCATCCATAATTGTATACCACCTACCCGTGTTTTTTTTTTCTTTCTTCTTTATACATACTACATCTCATTATCATCCAGTCTATATTAGCAGCAGACACAGTACGGTAGTCCATGGCTGTAGCTACCTCTGTGTCGGCACTCGGCAGTCCATCCATAATTGTATACCACCTACCCGTGGTTTTTTTTTTCTTTCTTCTTTATACATACTACATCTCATTATCATCCAGTCTATATTAGCAGCAGACACAGTACGGTAGTCCACGGCTGTAGCTACCTCTGTGTCGGCACTCGGCAGTCCATCCATAATTGTATACCACCTACCCGTGGTTTTTTTTTTTCTTTCTTCTTTATACATACTACATCTCATTATCATCCAGTCTATATTAGCAGCAGACACAGTACGGTAGTCCACGGCTGTAGCTACCTCTGTGTCGGCACTCGGCAGTCCATCCATAATTGTATACCACCTACCCGTGGTTTTTTTTTCTTTCTTCTTTATACATACTACATCTCATTATCATCCAGTCTATATTAGCAGCAGACACACAGTACGGTAGTCCACGGCTGTAGCTACCTCTGTGTCGGCACTCGGCAGTCCATCCATAATTGTATACCACCTACCCGTGGTTTTTTTTTTCTTTCTTCTTTATACATACTACATCTCATTATCAACCAGTCTATATTAGCAGCTAGTATCTAGCTAGTATTATTAGCTAGTACTATTATTATTAGCTAGTATTAGTACTAGTATTATTAGCTAGTACTAGTATCCATCCATCTCCATTGTTTACCTGAGGTGCCTTTTAGTTGTGCCTATTAAAATATGGAGAACAAAAATGTTGAGGTTCCAAAATTAGGGAAAGATCAAGATCCACTTCCACCTCGTGCTGAAGCTGCTGCCACTAGTCATGGCCGAGACGATGAAATGCCAGCAACGTCGTCTGCCAAGGCCGATGCCCAATGGCATAGTACAGAGCATGTCAAATCCAAAACACCAAATATCAGAAAAAAAAGGACTCCAAAACCTAAAATAAAATTGTCGGAGGAGAAGCGTAAACTTGCCAATATGCCATTTACCACACGGAGTGGCAAGGAACGGCTGAGGCCCTGGCCTATGTTCATGGCTAGTGGTTCAGCTTCACATGAGGATGGAAGCACTCAGCCTCTCGCTAGAAAAATAAAAAGACTCAAGCTGGCAAAAGCAGTAGCACCGCAAAGAACTGTGCGTTCTTCGAAATCCCAAATCCACAAGGAGAGTCCAATTGTGTCGGTTGCGATGCCTGACCTTCCCAAAACTGGACGTGAAGAGCATGCGCCTTCCACCATTTGCACGCCCCCTGCAAGTGCTGGAAGGAGCACCCGCAGTCCAGTTCCTGATAGTCAGATTGAAGATGTCAGTGTTGAAGTACACCAGGATGAGGAGGATATGGGTGTTGCTGGCGCTGGGGAGGAAATTGACAAGGAGGATTCTGATGGTGAGGTGGTTTGTTTAAGTCAGGCACCCGGGGAGACACCTGTTGTCCGTGGGAGGAATATGGCCACTGACATGCCTGGTGAAAATACCAAAAAAATCAGCTCTTCGATGTTGAACTATTTCAACAGAAATGCGTACAACAGGTGTTAAGCCGTGTGTTGCCTTTGTCAAGCTGTAATAAGTAGGGGTAAGGACGTTAACCACCTCGGAACATCCTCCCTTATACGTCACCTGCAGCGCATTCATAATAAGTCAGTGACAAGTTCAAAAACTTTGGGCGACAGCGGAAGCAGTCCACTGACCAGGAAATCCCTTCCTCTTGTAACCAAGCTCACGCAAACCACCCCACCAACTCCCTCAGTGTCAATTTCCTCCTTCCCCAGGAATGCCAATAGTCCTGCAGGCCATGTCACTGGCAATTCTGATGATTCCTCTCCTGCCTGGGATTCCTCCGATGCATCCTTGCGTGTAACGCCTACTGCTGCTGGCGCTGCTGTTGTTGCTGCTGGGAGTCGATGGTCATCCCAGAGGGGAAGTCGTAAGCCCACTTGTACTACTTCCAGTAAGCAATTGACTGTCCAACAGTCCTTTGCGAGGAAGATGAAATATCACAGCAGTCATCCTGCTGCAAAGCGGATAACTGAGGCCTTGACAACTATGTTGGTGTTAGACGTGCGTCCGGTATCCGCCGTTAGTTCACAGGGAACTAGACAATTTATTGAGGCAGTGTGCCCCCGTTACCAAATACCATCTAGGTTCCACTTCTCTAGGCAGGCGATACCGAGAATGTACACGGACGTCAGAAAAAGACTCACCAGTGTCCTAAAAAATGCAGTTGTACCCAATGTCCACTTAACCACGGACATGTGGACAAGTGGAGCAGGGCAGGGTCAGGACTATATGACTGTGACAGCCCACTGGGTAGATGTATGGACTCCCGCCGCAAGAACAGCAGCGGCGGCACCAGTAGCAGCATCTCGCAAACGCCAACTCTTTCCTAGGCAGGCTACGCTTTGTATCACCGCTTTCCAGAATACGCACACAGCTGAAAACCTCTTACGGCAACTGAGGAAGATCATCGCGGAATGGCTTACCCCAATTGGACTCTCCTGTGGATTTGTGGCATCGGACAACGCCAGCAATATTGTGTGTGCATTAAATATGGGCAAATTCCAGCACGTCCCATGTTTTGCACATACCTTGAATTTGGTGGTGCAGAATTATTTAAAAAACGACAGGGGCGTGCAAGAGATGCTGTCGGTGGCCAGAAGAATTGCGGGACACTTTCGGCGTACAGGCACCACGTACAGAAGACTGGAGCACCACCAAAAACTACTGAACCTGCCCTGCAATCATCTGAAGCAAGAAGTGGTAACGAGGTGGAATTCAACCCTCTATATGCTTCAGAGGTTGGAGGAGCAGCAAAAGGCCATTCAAGCCTATACAATTGAGCACGATATAGGAGGTGGAATGCACCTGTCTCAAGCGCAGTGGAGAATGATTTCAACGTTGTGCAAGGTTCTGATGCCCTTTGAACTTGCCACACGTGAAGTCAGTTCAGACACTGCCACCCTGAGTCAGGTCATTCCCCTCATCAGGCTTTTGCAGAAGAAGCTGGAGACATTGAAGGAGGAGCTAACACGGAGCGATTCCGCTAGGCATGTGGGACTTGTGGATGGAGCCCTTAATTCGCTTAACAAGGATTCACGGGTGGTCAATCTGTTGAAATCAGAGCACTACATTTTGGCCACCGTGCTCGATCCTAGATTTAAAGCCTACCTTGGATCTCTCTTTCCGGCAGACACAAGTCTGCTGGGGTTGAAAGACCTGCTGGTGAGAAAATTGTCAAGTCAAGCGGAACGCGACCTGTCAACATCTCCTCCTTCACATTCTCCCGCAACTGGGGGTGCGAGGAAAAGGCTCAGAATTCCGAGCCCACCCGCTGGCGGTGATGCAGGGCAGTCTGGAGCGACTGCTGATGCTGACATCTGGTCCGGACTGAAGGACCTGACAACGATTACGGACATGTCGTCTACTGTCACTGCATATGATTCTCTCAACATTGAAAGAATGGTGGAGGATTATATGAGTGACCGCATCCAAGTAGGCACGTCACACAGTCCGTACTTATACTGGCAGGAAAAAGAGGCAATTTGGAGGCCCTTGCACAAACTGGCTTTATTCTACCTAAGTTGCCCTCCCACAAGTGTGTACTCCGAAAGTGTTTAGTGCCGCCGCTCACCTTGTCAGCAATCGGCGTACGAGGTTACATCCAGAAAATGTGGAGAAGATGATGTTCATTAAAATGAATTATAATCAATTCCTCCGTGGAGATATTGACCAGCAGCAATTGCCTCCACAAAGTACACAGGGAGCTGAGATGGTGGATTCCAGTGGGGACGAATTGATAATCTGTGAGGAGGGGGATGTACATGGTGATATATCGGAGGATGATGATGAGGTGGACATCTTGCCTCTGTAGAGCCAGTTTGTGCAAGGAGAGATTAATTGCTTCTTCTTTGGTGGGGGTCCAAACCAACCCGTCATTTCAGTGACAGTCGTGTGGCAGACCCTGTCACTGAAATGATGGGTTGGTTAAAGTGTGCATGTCCTGTTTATACAACATAAGGGTGGGTGGGAGGGCCCAAGGACAATTCCATCTTGCACCTCTTTTTTCTTTAATTTTTCTTTGCGTCATGTGCTGTTTGGGGAGTATTTTTTGGAAGGGCCATCCTGCGTGACACTGCAGTGCCACTCCTAGATGGGCCCGGTGTTTGTGTTGGCCACTAGGGTCGCTTATCTTACTCACACAGCTACCTCATTCTTTTTTTCTTTGCGTCATGTGCTGTTTGGGGAGGGTTTTTTGGAAGGGCCATCCTGCGTGACACTGCAGTGCCACTCCTAGATGGGCCCGGTGTTTGTGTCGGCCACTAGGGTCGCTTATCTTACTCACACAGCTACCTCATTGCGCCTCTTTTTTTCTTTGCGTCATGTGCTGTTTGCGGAGGGTTTTTTGGAAGGGCCATCCTGCGTGACACTGCAGTGCCACTCCTAGATGGGCCCGGTGTTTGTGTCGGCCACTAGGGTCGCTTATCTTACTCACACAGCTACCTCATTGCGCCTCTTTTTTTCTTTGCGTCATGTGCTGCTTGGGGAGGGTTTTTTGGAAGGGCCATCCTGCGTGACACTGCAGTGCCACTCCTAGATGGGCCCGGTGTTTGTGTCGGCCACTAGGGTCGCTTATCTTACTCACACAGCTACCTCATTGCGCCTCTTTTTTTCTTTGCGTCATGTGCTGTTTGGGGAGGGTTTTTTGGAAGGGACATCCTGCGTGACACTGCAGTGCCACTCCTAGATGGGCCCGGTGTTTGTGTCGGCCACTAGGGTCGCTTATCTTACTCACACAGCTACCTCATTGCGCCTCTTTTTTTCTTTGCGTCATGTGCTGCTTGGGGAGGGTTTTTTGGAAGGGCCATCCTGCGTGACACTGCAGTGACACTCCTAGATGGGCCCGGTGTTTGTGTCGGCCACTAGGGTCGCTTATCTTACTCACACAGCTACCTCATTGCGCCTCTTTTTTTCTTTGCGTCATGTGCTGTTTGGGGAGGGTTTTTTGGAAGGGCCATCCTGCGTGACACTGCAGTGACACTCCTAGATGGGCCCGGTGTTTGTGTCGGCCACTAGGGTCGCTTATCTTACTCACACAGCTACCTCATTGCGCCTCTTTTTTTCTTTGCGTCATGTGCTTTTTTGGGGAGGGTTTTTTGGAAGGGACATCCTGCGTGACACTGCAGTGCCACTCCTAGATGGGCCCGGTGTTTGTGTCGGCCACTAGGGTCGCTTATCTTACTCACACAGCTACCTCATTGCGCCTCTTTTTTTCTTTGCGTCATGTGCTGTTTGGGGAGGGTTTTTTGGAAGGGACATCCTGCGTGACACTGCAGTGCCACTCCTAGATGGGCCCGGTGTTTGTGTCGGCCACTAGGGTCGCTTATCTTACTCACACAGCTACCTCATTGCGCCTCTTTTTTTCTTTGCATCATGTGCTGTTTGGGGAGGGTTTTTTGGAAGGGACATCCTGCGTGACACTGCAGTGACACTCCTAGATGGGCCAGGTGTTTGTGTCGGCCACTAGGGTCGCTTAGCTTAGTCATCCAGCGACCTCGGTGCAAATTTTAGGACTAAAAATAATATTGTGAGGTGTGAGGTATTCAGAATAGACTGAAAATGAGTGGAAATTATGGTTTTTGAGGTTAATAATACTTTGGGATCAAAATGACCCCCAAATTCTATGATTTAAGCTGTTTTTTAGGTTTTTTGGAAAAAAAACACCCGAATCCAAAACACACCCGAATCCGACAAAAAAAATTCGGTTAGGTTTTGCCAAAACGCGGTCGAACCCAAAACACGGCCGCGGAACCGAACCCAAAACCAAAACACAAAACCCGAAAAATTTCCGGCGCTCATCTCTAAATAATAATAATAATAGGACAACAAAGGCTGCTCCTCCTGTATAATAATAATAACAGGACACCATAGGCTGCTCACCTGTATAATAATAATAATAACAACAACAACAACTGCACACCACAGGCTACTCCCCCTGTATAATAATAAAATCCTTCCCCTGTATTATAATAACAGGACACCACAGGCTGCTCCTCCTGTATAATAATAATAATAACAGGACACCACAGGCTGATCCTCCTGTCTATTATGACAACACAAGATGCTACCCCTGTATATTATTGCAACACAGGCTGCTCATCCTGCATACAATGACAAGACAAGATGTTACAGGGATAATGCAGCACCAGAGGCTGCTCCAGCTGCACTATAACAAGGCACCAGAGGCTGCTCCCCCTGTAGTACAGAACCTGACACCAGAGCTGCTCAGCCTATAGAATAATAATAATAATATCATTACCTGCTGCCAGACACAGCAATGGCTGCTCTCTGCTCCTGCTGCCTTGTGGGAATGATAGAAGGAAGGCGGAGCTCAGACCAGGGGAAAATGGACGCCGCTCCTGACGTCACTACACGGCCAGGGAACCTATTGCTGCTGCCGGACTGGTCTACAAGAAAATGGCCGCCGGCCTCCTGCACTGAGGACATGTATTGTAAGAGTCATTACAAAGGCCGGGCAGTGGGCGGGGTGTAGTAGGGGAGGGGCCAGTAACTAGGAAGCCGCCTTTGCCAATCATGCCCTACTTCCTCCCTGTGCGTTCCAACTTACTTCCACATGCAGGAAGTGAGTTTTCATCGACTGCTGCAGCCTCCCAGTGTCCGTGAAGATCAGGTAATGGCGTCTTACTATACAGGGGGAGCAGCCTGTGGTGCCCTGATATTATTATACAGGGGGAGCAGCCTGTGGTGTCCTGTTATTATTATTATTATTATTATAATAATACAGGAGGAGCAGCATGTGGTGTCCTGTTATTATTATTATTATTATTATTATTATTATTATTATTATTATACAGGGGGAGCAGCCTGTGGTGTCCTGTTATTATTATTTTCATTATTATACAGGGGGACAGCCTGTATTGTCCTATTATTTTTATTATACAGGAGGAGCAGCATGTGGTGTCCTGTTATTATTATTATACAGGGGGAGCAGCCTGTGGTGTACTGTTGTTGTTGTTATTATAATTACTAATATTATTATACAGGAAGAGCAGCATGTGGTGTCCTGTTGTTATTATTATTATACAGGTGGAGCAGCCTGTGGTGTCCTGTTATTATTTTTATTATACAGGTGGAGCAGCCTGTGGTGTCCTGTTATTATTGTACAGGAAAAGCAGCCTGTGGTGTCCTGTTATTTTTATTATTATACAGGAGGAGCAGTCTGTGGTGTCCTGTTATTATTATACAGGAAAAGCAGCCTGTGGTGTCCTGTTATTATTATTATACAGGAGGAGCAGCCTGTGGTGTCCTGTTATTGTTGTTATTATTATTATAATTACTATTATTATTATTTTCTGTTGCGGGGTACACTGGGCTCCACAAGGATAGACATAGAAGTGTAGAGTGGGATCTTGATCCGAGGCACCAACAGGCTGAAAAGCTTTGACTGTTCAGCAGCGGTGGTAAATGTCTTCTTACATTCATTGCTGCAGCTCCATCTCTACCCAGCTGCGCTGTACACTCCCGAGCCCTGGTTGCCGGGTAACTACAGCAGGAGGCTCCGGTTTTCTTCCTTGGTCAGGCACACACGACGGGGGCTCTCTGGGATCGCGTGGCCACGCTTCGGGAGGTGGTAAGTGGGTCCCGCTTGTAGGACCTGTACTTTATCGCAATCCGGCGCGGTCAGCGAGAGGTGGGCCGCGCGCGCTGGCGGTGGACACTATGACAGTACAGGTCAGTTCTTGAGCCGCATGTGGCTCTTTCTTTATTCAAATGTGGCTCCCAACACTCTAAATCATGTGACCACAACAGATACAGAAACCGCTGCACTCCAGCCAGACATGCAGCAGCACTACAGGGACTGAAAACTGAAGGAGCCAGAGACTAGAGGCGCGACACCCACAAGCAAACAGAGGACATATTAAGAACTGCTGCAATGGCATGAGTTAATGGGGGGGGGGGGGGGGGGGGGCTGTAGTGATACATGAGGGTGGGCTAGAGTGACACATGTCAGAGCTGGCTGGAGAGACACAGAAGGGTCCTAGCAGGAGTGACGCGGGTGGGTGCTGGAAGTAGTGACACATGGGAGAGCTGGCTGGAGAGACATAGAAGGGTCCTAGCAGGAGTGACGCGGGTGGGTGCTGGAAGTAGTGACACATGGGAGAGCTGGCTGGAGAGACACAGAAGGGTCCTAGCAGGAGTGACGCGGGTGGGTGCTGGAAGTAGTGACACATGGGAGAGCTGGCTGGAGAGACACAGAAGGGTCCTAGCAGGAGTGACGCGGGTGGGTGCTGGAAGTAGTGACACATGGGAGAGCTGGCTGGAGAGACACAGAAGGGTCCTAGCAGGAGTGACGCGGGTGGGTGCTGGAAGTAGTGACACATGGGAGAGCTGGCTGGAGAGACACAGAAGGGTCCTAGCAGGAGTGACGCGGGTGGGTGCTGGAAGTAGTGACACATGGGAGAGCTGGCTGGAGAGACACAGAAGGGTCCTAGCAGGAGTGACGCGGGTGGGTGCTGGAAGTAGTGACACATGGGAGAGCTGGCTGGAGAGACACAGAAGGGTCCTAGCAGGAGTGACGCGGGTGGGTGCTGGAAGTAGTGACACATGGGAGAGCTGGCTGGAGAGACACAGAAGGGTCCTAGCAGGAGTGACGCGGGTGGGTGCTGGAAGTAGTGACACATGGGAGAGCTGGCTGGAGAGACACAGAAGGGTCCTAGCAGGAGTGACGCGGGTGGGTGCTGGAAGTAGTGACACATGGGAGAGCTGGCTGGAGAGACACAGAAGGGTCCTAGCAGGAGTGACGCGGGTGGGTGCTGGAAGTAGTGACACATGGGAGAGCTGGCTGGAGAGACACAGAAGGGTCCTAGCAGGAGTGACGCGGGTGGGTGCTGGAAGTAGTGACACATGGGAGAGCTGGCTGGAGAGACACAGAAGGGTCCTAGCAGGAGTGACGCGGGTGGGTGCTGGAAGTAGTGACACATGGGAGAGCTGGCTGGAGAGACACAGAAGGGTCCTAGCAGGAGTGACGCGGGTGGGTGCTGGAAGTAGTGACACATGGGAGAGCTGGCTGGAGAGACACAGAAGGGTCCTAGCAGGAGTGACGCGGGTGGGTGCTGGAAGTAGTGACACATGGGAGAGCTGGCTGGAGAGACACAGAAGGGTCCTAGCAGGAGTGACGCGGGTGGGTGCTGGAAGTAGTGACACATGGGAGAGCTGGCTGGAGAGACACAGAAGGGTCCTAGCAGGAGTGACGCGGGTGGGTGCTGGAAGTAGTGACACATGTCAGAGCTGGCTGGAGAGACACAGAAGGGTCCTAGCAGGAGTGACGCGGGTGGGTGCTGGAAGTAGTGACACATGGGAGAGCTGGCTGGAGAGACACAGAAGGGTCCTAGCAGGAGTGACGCGGGTGGGTGCTGGAAGTAGTGACACATGGGAGAGCTGGCTGGAGAGACACAGAAGGGTCCTAGCAGGAGTGACGCGGGTGGGTGCTGGAAGTAGTGACACATGGGAGAGCTGGCTGGAGAGACACAGAAGGGTCCTAGCAGGAGTGACGCGGGTGGGTGCTGGAAGTAGTGACATATGGGAAAGCTGGCTGGAGTGACATAGGAGGGTGGTAGCAGGAGTGACACATGGGAGAGCTGGCTGGAGTGACATAGAAGGGTGGTAGCAAGAGTGACACATGGAAGTGCTGGCTCTAGTAACACAGGAGGGTGCTGACAGGAGTGACACATGGGGTAGCTGAAGTTTATTATGTGAAAGTGGCTTTTTCAATGGATTTGGCTTATTTTTTTTTATTTTATGTCCTTCTGGCTTTTTCAATGTATTTTATACCAGGGGTGTGGTCTACCAGGCACAAGGCCACATTCCATTTTTGCATGCGCGCCTTTGGCTCAATGTCGACTCTTTGACGTACCCAACAAGGTTTTTTGGCTCTTTGTCACTGACTGGTTGGCCACCCCTGGTACAGGTGATCCCACTAGATCACCAAGGCATGGGTGCAGGTCAGATTTTCTCTTTAAACCATTTTAAAAGTAGCCCACAGTACCCAGTGGTTTTGACAGCAGGGGGATAAGGCTTAGACCTGGAGCCCCTCCCCCAGCTCCTGGGCGTTATGTTCCCGCCCTGGAGCTACATTCTGTCTCTCCCTCACTCCCTGTCAGTGTCTGGGCGCCATTATCTCTCAGCTCACTTCCTGGGACTGCTTGGGCAAATCCTCCTATGTAAAGCCGCCTGGTTGTCAGTTCTGTGACTTTACATGACACTTAAGTATTCTACCTGCCTTTTTAGACAGTGATAGTCAAGAAAGAGTGCATTTAGTCAGGGTTTACTAGTACAATTACCCTGTGATATACATCCAGTTCTTACTGTGCAGTGTTATATCCATTGCCTATATAGCTATATAAGCTGGTCCAGTGCAGTATTATTGTTAGTAATAACCTCTGCATTGTACAAACTGTGACTATCTGTGTGTGCATTTGATAGCTGAGTGGTTTCCATTTTGTGTCTCTCACTCAACTTGCTATCCCTATATTCTATAACCTGAGGGGGCTTGGTGCGTCAGGTTTTATAATAATATAGGATATTCACAAGATATACTCTAATTGTATTTTTATCTGTGATTTTAGTCACCATATCTCTCCTGTATCTCTGCTGGTGCTGACTACACTGCGCAGGGGTTTGGGTTTAGAGGTATAGTGCTGCTGCCAATTGTACTGTGTTACCTGATACTGCAAGTTATATCATGTCTGCTCCTGAGGGTAACGGTTCTGGGGCGGAACACACTGCCGGTGTTGCTGAAACCGCAGATCCATATGAGGAGAATATAGCAGCTGTGGGCTCTGGTTCTGGGGGCTCCTTGCCCCCCCAGTGGGACTGTGGCAACGGAGGTCCATAATGACCCACCGTGGGCTGCTTTTTCCATGCTTCTGCATACGCTAGTTAATAAACTAACACCCCCTATGGGACCCCTGTGCCGGTACAACCGTATGTGGTCCCTGCAGCTAATCCGCCGTGGGCGGACAATTTATCTGCTCAGTTGAAGAAGTTGAACCAGTCCCTGACTACTAAAAAGTCTGACCCTCGCTCTCCTAAGCCCAAGGGGTCCTCTAAGCGATCTCTTATCGCCTCACAATCCACTGCTGTCACTGACACCTCGTCTGATGAAGATGGCACTTACACTGACCCCACAGGTTCTGACTCAGATACAGCTGATGGGGAGGGTAGTTCACATGTGGATGTTCCTGATCTCTTGGAGGCTATTAAGTTGATTTTACAGATTACGGATGATCCCGAGTCATCCGTCCCTCCTAAGAAACCAGATAGGTTCAAGCGTCAGAAGGTGGTTAAACAAGTTTTACCTCACTCTGACCACCTAGTGGATATACGTCAGGAACCCTGGGAAAACCCGGGTTAGAAGTTTGTGCCTCAAAAGAAGATGCTGGCTCGCTATCCCCTCGCGCCAGAGCTGTCTAAAAATTGGGAAACGCCTCCTCCAGTGGACTCACATGTGGCTAGGATGGTGTTTTCTTCAGCTCTACCTGTCACTACCGTCACTTCATTAAAAGAGCCTACGGATAAACGTGTGGAGGGTTGTCTGAAAGAAATCTACACCCTCACGGGTGCTTCACAAAGGCCCACTATTGCAGCAACATGGGCTGCAGAGGCTATTGAAGCATGGGCCTTGGAGTTAAAAGCTGAAATCTCTTCTGACCATGCTAGACAATGCTTGTCGTACATTGTCGCAGCTTCTCGCTACATTAAAGAGGCGGCTTCTGATTACAGTATCTTTGCAGCCAAGGCCTCTAATACGTCTGTCCTGGCTCGCCGGATTTTGTGGCTGAGATCGTGGTCCGTGGATCTGGACTCTAGAAAAACCCTGGAGGTACTCCCTTTCAAGGGAGATATTCTGTTTGGGGAGGACTTAAATAAGATTGTGGCTGACTTGGCTACTGTCAAAACTGCCTGTCTGCCAAGTACCGCTGCTGTCTCGAAGGCTAAGGGTTCTTCCTTTCGCCCCTTTCGTCCTTCAGGTAAAGCAAATGGTCAGGCGTACAACAAGCAGGCCCGCATATCCACACCTGGTAAGCCAAAGCAAAAAGAGCATGGGTGGCCCGTCAGCCAGCTTACAAGACCGATAAGCCTGCCGCATAACGGGGCGGGCCTCCCCCTGGGGGATCCCAGGGTGGGGGGGCCGGCTTTTAGGGTATACCCAGGAATCGTTGAAGACCACTTCAGATGCCTGGGTACGGGAAGTTGTCACTCGAGGTTACGCCATAGCCTTCAAAAACCGACCCCCTCATCGATTTTACTGGACTGAGGTCCCGTTGGACCAGACAAAGGCAAACATTCTACATTCGGTGGTACAGACCTTCCTGGATACAGGAGTCGTAGTACAGGTGCCTCTTGCGCAGAGGGACCGGGGGTACTATTCTCCGCTGTTTCTAGTCCCGAAACCGAATGGGTCCTCCCGGCCCATTCTCAACCTCAAGGCATTGAACAGGTTTGTGAAGGTTTCCAAGTTCCGTATGGAAACCCTTCGCTCTATAGTTCTGGTCTTGGAACCTGGGGACTACATGGTCTCCCTGGATATACAGGATGCTTACCTACATATTCCTATAGCAGCGTCACATCCGCAATTCCTTAGGTTTGCAATTGGCAACCTCCATTACCAGTTTCAGGCGTTACCTTTTGGTTTAACTATGGCTCCACAAGTCTTCACCAAAGTTATGGCGGTAATGACGGTGGTACTCCGCCGTCAAGGGGTCAGGATACTGCCGTATCTGGATGACTTGTTAATCCTGGCAAATTCCCCAGAAATTCTCCTACGTCATCTGGATATGCCTATCCAGTTTCTACAAGCCCACGGGTGGCTCATCAACTGGAAGAAATCCTCCCTGGTCCCTGCACAGGGCATAGTGCACCTGGGAGCGCTATTGGACACTCACAACCAGCAGTTGTTCTTGTCTCAGGAGAAAGTCTTGAAACTTCAGGACAGGAGTCATTGCTTCCTTTCTCGTCCGCAAGTGTCGATACATTCGGCGATGCAGGTGCTGGGCCTCATGGTATCAGCATTCAACATGGTGGAGTATGCTCAATACCATTCTCGCCCCCTCCAGAAGCTGATTCTAGCCAAGTGGGACGGCCTGCCTCACCGGATCAGGTCTCACATGATCGCACTGACTCCGGAGGTCCGTCTGTCGCTGCTATGGTGGCTCCAGGACAGACAATTGTGCTGTCCATTCTGGATATCCAACTGGGTCCTGTTGACGACAGATGCCAGTCAACATTCTGGAATTGCGGGCGGTCTTCAATGCGTTGAGCCTGGCCCAGCATTTAATTCAGAACCGTCCTGTTCAAGTTCAGTCAGACAACGCCACCACAGTGGCTTACATAAATCATCAAGGCGGCACTCGAAGCCGCTTGGCAATGAAGGAAGTCTCACGGATTCTACATTGGGCAGAACGGCCATATACCGGCCATATCTGCAATATTCATTCCGGGGGTCCTAAATTGGGAAGCAGACTTTCTCAGTCGTCAGGACGTACATGCCGGCGAGTGGGGCCTCCATCCAGAAGTGTTTCAACTACTAGTGGAAAAGTGGGGCCTTCCAGACGTGGATCTGATGGCGTCTCGACACAATCACAAGGTTCCGGTCTTCGGAGCAAGGACAAGGGATCCTAAAGCAGCATTCGTGGATGCGCTGGCGGTGCCGTGGAGGTTTCGGCTGCCGTACGCGTTCCCTCCGATGTCACTCCTGCCCAGGGTAATTCGGAAGTTCAAGCAAGAAAGAGGAATTCTGCTTCTCATAGCTCCAGCGTGGTCCAGATGGCACTGGTTTTCAGACCTGCAGGGCTTATCGTCAGAGCGTCCAATTCTACTTCCACAACACCCAGACCTCCTCGTTCAGGGCCCCTGTGTCTACCAGGACCTAGCCCAGCTGTCTTTGACGGCGTGGCTCTTGAAGCTTCCGTCTTAAGGGCTAAAGGGTTTTCTGAGGCAATCATTCAAACTATGTTGCAGGCCCGGAAACCGGCTTCGGCTCGGTTTACTATAGAGTCTGGCATTATTACTTTGTTTGGTGCACTTCTAATGATTATGACGCTTCCAAATTTAGTATAGCCAAGTTGTTGGCTTTTTTTCAGCAGGGCCTGGACTTAGGCCTGCGCCTGGCCTCCCTCAAGGTTCAAATTTCTGCCTTGTCGGTGTGGTTTTAGAGAAAAATTGCAACTTTACCCTATGTGCATACCTTTACTCAGGGTGTGTTGCGTATCCAACCTCCCTACGTCCCGCCTGTGGCTCCTTGGGACTTGTCAGTGGTTTTGGAGGCGCTACAGGAGTCTCCTTTTGAACCTCTTGGTTCAGCTGATCTTAAGGGGCTTTCCCTTAAGGTGGTGTTTCTGCTGGCTATTGCTTCAGCTATAAGAGTGTCGGATTTGGGTGCCCTGTCTTGTAGTTCCCCATAACTGATATTTCACCGTGACCGGGCGGTTCTTAGGACTCGTCCCGGATATTTACCTAAGGTGTTTTCTTCGTTCCACCTTAACCAGGAGATTGTGGTTCCGGCACGGGTTTCTCCTGATCTGTCTCCCAAATAGCGGTCTTTGGATGTGGTATGGGCTCTCCGTATCTATGTGAAGAGAACTGCTTCTATTAGGAAATCTGATGTTCTTTTTGTGCTGTTTGGATTTCACAAACGGGGCTGGCCTGTTCACAAGCAAACTTTGGCCAGATGGATTAGAATGGTGATTGCACATGCTTATGTGAAGGCTTGTCTGTCAGCTCCTGCTCATATTACGGCCCATTCTACTCGGTCTGTTGGACCTTCTTGGGCGGCCCGCTGTGGTGCGACCCTTGAATAATTGTGCAAGGCGGCTACGTGGTCCTCAGTGAACACGTTCAGGGTTCTTGTGCCCGCTACAGTGCGTCCCTTCCCATAAGGAACTGCTTTAGGACATCGCCTATGTCTATCCTTGTGGAGCCCAGTGTACCCCGCAGCAGAAAACGAGTTTGGTGTATGTGGCTACTAACCTTTGTCGTCTCTTTTCCTGCTACTGCATTGGGCTGGTTAACTAAAAACTGGGCTCCTGTGCAGGGAGGCGGAGTTATAGAGAGGCAGCGCTGTGCATTCTGGGAACAGTCAAATCTTTTCAGCCTGTTGGTGCCTCGGATCAAGATCCTACTCTACACCCCTATGTCTATCTTTGTGGAGCCCAGTGTACCTCGCAGAAAGAGTTTTAACAAAGGTAAGTTCTTACCATAAAACTCGTTGTTATTATTATACAGGGGGAGTAGCCTGTAGTGTCATGTTGTTGTTATTATAATACAGCGGGAGCAACCTGTGGTGTCCTGTTGTTGTTATTATTATTATTATTATTATTATTATAATACAGGGGGAGCAGCCTGTAGTGTCCTGTTATTATTCAGGGGGAGTAGCCTGTGGTGTCCTTTTATTATTATTATTATTATTATTATTATTATTAGGTTGAACTCGATGGACAATTGTCTTTTTTCAACCTCAGATACTATGTTACTATGTTACTAATAATAATAATAATAATAATAATATTATTATACAGGGGAAGCAGCATTATTATTATTATTATTATTATTATACAGGAGGAGCAGCCTGTGGTGTCGTGTTATTATTATTATTATTATTATTATTATTATTATTATTATTATTATTTTCTCTTATGTCCTAGAGGATGCTGGGGACTCCAAAAGGACCATGGGGTATAGACGGATCCGCAGAAGCTTGAGCACACTATAAAGACTTAAACTGGGTGTGAATTGGCTCCTCCCTCTATGCCCCTCCTCCAGACCTCAGTTAGATTCTGTGCCCAGGAGAGACTGGACACACACTAGGGGAGCTCTACTGAGTTTCTCTGGAAAAAGACTTTATGTTAGGCTTTTTTATTTTCAGGGAGACCTGCTGGCTACAGGCTCCCTGCATCGTGGGAGTCAGGGGAGAGAAGTCAGACCTACTTCTTCTTAGTTCAAGGGCTCTGCTTCTTAGTCTACTGGACACCATTAGCTCCAGAGGGTTCGATCACTTGGTGCGCCTAGCTGCTTGTTCCCGGAGCCGCGCCGTCACCCTCCTCACAGGAGCCAGAAGAAAGAAGCCGGGTGAGTATGAGAAGAACAGAAGACTTCAGTGACGGCAGAAGACTTCAGTAACTGAGGTAACAGGTCGCGCTGCGCTCTGTGCTCCCACACACCAACGCACTCACAGGGTGCAGGGCGCTGGGGGGGGGGGCGCCCTGGGCAGCAAGTTACTGAGGCTCTTTTTTAGGCTGGCTTAAGATGTTCTTCGGTTTCGGGCACCGTGTCCGCTACCCCCGCCAGCATATCGCAGCGGTCCCGCTGCGCGCCATTGCTCCCAAACACCAATGGTTGGTATCGGGTGCAGGGCGCGGGGGGGGGGGCGGGGGGGGGGGGGACCCTGGGCAGTATGTTTTACTTCCAGAGCACATACACAGTGGGTATGGTCCCCTGCCTGCATATACGGGTTATAATATAACGGGCTACCGCGTGCCGATAAGGGGCGGGGCTTAGCCCTCACAGCTAGATACAGCGCCATTTTTCCTCAATGTCCCCGCCAACACATGTGTATAGCACAAACAAGGGGGGGCACACATTGTTAGTGTTGTGTAGGAATGTATAACACTATTTGATTTGGAAATGGGCATGTACTTATGGTTGTGTATACTCTCTGTGTGCTCCCTGTCAGATATACACTTGTGTCGACATGTGTGAATGTTCTGTCACAAACGCCTCTGGGGTTCATTGTCGGCATCGTCGACGCCTGTTTGGTGCTTGTTACTGTAGACACTGAGTCAACAGATCGGTTGTGCTATACTTGTTCATAGTAACACGGTATGGGTGTCAAAGTCAGAAAAATATCTCTATGCACACTGCCATATTTGCACCTCGCTCTGGTCCGCGCTGCGCATGCGTGCGCTTTCCCGTGATAGCGCATACCCGCTGATGCGTGCACCCGCTCGCATCGGTATGCGTATTTACGGTAAAGAGTATGTAGTCGTAGCGTGCGACCCAATCGTTACATATTTCCACAATTAACGTAGTTTATAGATCATGGTCCCTTTGATAGATTCTGAAAGTTTGGTTAATATAGAATGTCCCTGAACGGAGGAATCCCTCTTTGTATTGTAGGAAGGGTCTAACAGGAGTCATACAGCAGTGTTTGGTACCCATCGGAAGAAGATTTAAATAGCAATATTCCGGTGTTCCGGTGTTGGTTTGGAGCGTATTAATCGCTCGTGCGAATAGTTATGGACATAAGAAGTTTATGTCCATTACTATTATTTACTCTTACTCAGGTATGCGGCGGGAAACCCAGTTTCCCACCCACCTGAGCTGTTTGAAATCGTCACAGCCCACCTGTATGAATCACCCTATGACCTTTTGTTATGATGCAAGGCCGAATTCCTGAGTCCAATGGACGATAAGATTGTAGGGACCATTGGATTGCATTGTGTGTGGAGCATAAAAGACGGGCCTGTGGCATCCAGCTTTGACTTCTCATCAAACGGTTCTCATTGCTGATAATCGGGAAGCTGGATGTCCAGAAGCGCTTGCGATCGTTACCCTTGTGCGTAAGTTTTTCTCCGTGATCATATTGTCTTACTGTGAGCCATTTCTCTCATCTCTCTCTCTCTCTCTACTCTTTCTCTCGTATTTTCCCTTGATCAGTTTGTATTGTATTGTATTGTATTTATAGTGTAGTTATTTGGTTAGGAAGTCTCTGTTATATTGTAGTGTATCATTTGTACTGTGATTCCTTTTTACAAGTATATTAGTTATAATACATTTAATAGGCTTTGGACCCTAAACAAGTATCTGTGTATTTTCTCATAGTGTTAAGTGTTCACAGAGCGTCGGTGACGCTCAAGCAGCTTTGTAGTTAATCAGGTTACACCAGGTTGCACTTACACACTGTCTCTACATAAAGGTATACTGTGTATCTCATTGTTAAAGGTATAGATATCAAGGTATAGCGTTGTGAGCGTCTGCGCCGCTGGTGATCTCCTCGTGGTCTCGAGCGTCCGCTACGCCATAGCGAATCATTACGTTTGTCTGTAGCCAATAGTGTGCCAGTCTGTGATCTCTGGGCCGTAAGCGAACGTGACGCTTGAGCGTCTCGACTACGGTTGAGCGATCGTTACGCAACTTGCGTACCCTTACGGTACTTCTTACGTAGATAGCGTACAGTGTTCTTAGACCTCTTAAAGTGTTTTATATACGATAAATATTTAGCTTTATCAATTGGCGGCTCGTCCTGTCCTTCACATATCTGCACTAGGTAGATCAGCAGACATTATCCCCCAGCAAAGGGTGGGAGGTTGTCTCGCAGTGCTGACGGGATAAGCGTCTGCTTCGCTTAGATAAAGAGTGCTGAAGGAATCCGGGAACCGGAGGTAAGAACAAAACGCTTGTGTCTTTTAAAACTGTTTATTTGTCTTCTGTCTTGCGTACACACGCACGCATACATATATCTGCATTTCTTTTTCATTTTCGTATATCACTATCCTGTTTGCCAATTTTATAGTTGATAGAAAAGTGCTAAAAGAGACTTGCTGTTATTTTATAGTTTAAGAATAGAGGTAATAGTTAAAAGTGTAGAGAAACACACAGGTTTGCCTGGGAGATAAGGCAAAGCCAGTGGGGTACGCGGTAGATGATCAGGGGTCGTCTACATTGATAAAAGTATATTGTGTTACGGTGGATCTTTGCATTGCGTACACGTGTCTCTAACAAAGACTAGCGTACGCAATCCAAAGGCCGACGCACGCAGCGTACATTACGCAACGGAGCGTCCGGTTACGCCCACGTAGCTCAAATCACGAAAAATGAAATTTTAGCGCAAAGCGATAATTAACGCAAAGGCGATAGTTAGCGCTAAGCTGTAAATAGCGCAAAAGGCGATAAATAACGCAAGTCTATTTTTGGAAAATCTGAAATTTAGTTTAACAGATCCTGCTCCTAATTGGTAACACAGCTGGGCTAAAGAAAATTTCTGCGCAGAAATAGATATAGAAACGAAAGTGTACATGTGTTGAGTGAGTGTGGTTTTATCACATAAGAGGTTGAACCAAAAAGAAATCGGGTACTCGTAAGGGACATACGTGTAAGTGACATATACGGTGGCTAGGGAGGCATCCTTGGTTAAATAAAATATTTGAGCATTAGAGTATAGAGGACCAGTATAGAACAAGACCAGGAGGTCAGACCAGGAGGTCGTACAGAACAAGACCAGGAGGTCAGACCAGGAGGTCATAACAGACCAGGAGGTCATAAGGAGACAAAGAAGTCCGCTATAAAGGTAAGAGGCACAACCCCGGGGGTTGGTGCAGAACCCATATAGGCCATATAAGCTCTGGCTGAAGGAAATCGCAGCCGAAATTTTCGATTCCATTGATCTCTCAGTACATAACAGGTAGTGCTTATGTACTGAACGATTGTACCGCACGTCATTGTGTGCATTAGTAAACCTGACTAGTATCATTTTGCGTACAAAAGTCATAAACGCTAGTTGTACATTCTGACGTGATTTGTGTAATTTTTTATTTTTGAAGGGAAGTTCGCTGGTCACTCAGGAACTATCTAACAGCCCCACCTTTACTGGAAAGAGTAAGTGTCCTGCGGGTAACCCTCACATGTTCCAGTAAACAGAAGGTTTTTGGTAGGGCCCTGTATCGAGTACGCCAGCACCATATCGGTGTGATCAGGTCGTATTGGTCGAGGTGGGCGAGTGAGTGGGGTACTCGGTAAACCGCCACCGCCGGCCTATTTTGAATAATTTGGTTTGCTGTAAGGGTTCGCTGAAGACCGTGATATAAAGATCAAAGGAGTAGTAAGCAACACCTGCAGATTATGGGGGCCAGTTGTTCAGGTAGGGGGCGATCAACCTCGGTTCGGGTTGATTCAGAGAACCGACCAGTCGGGTCGGCAAGGTACATCATGTGTGAGAAATACGGAAGTCACACAGAGGTTTTATGTGATGAATGGGAGAGAATGACTGTACAAGACAGGGAGAAATTCCCAAGAATAGGTAGCTTCAGTCCAGAAGTGTTACAAAATTTAAGGAGGAGGATATGTCTCATAAAATCAACAAAGAGACGAATCCAGCATCATGATTATTTACAGTTATGGCAACAGGAAGGTGAGATACAGAGAGGTTTGGCTCTGGCGGCGGGATCTGGGGCAGTCAGGAAACTGATAGCCACAGCCCCGCCTCCACCATACATTGCAGGAGAGAAGTTGATTGCGGAGAAAAACGCACTGGGGTGTAAAACACAAACTCTTAGCAACCCTGTAAATGTTAATGATGTTAACCAAGTAACCCATGCAATTATTAACCCGTGCAAGTTGTACCCTGTTCTGAACTTTCCTCAGGAGTGTGATCAAGAAGACGATTCGGCAACAATTTCAGCGCTCTCTCTAGCGGCCACCATATCAGAAACCACAGTAGGAACTGCACCACTCACGAGATTAGTGAAGGCCCCTAGCGGAGGGATAGGTGAGGTCGTGTCAACGGGTAAGTACGGCACCATGCATTATACCGAAACAATTTCACCACAAGTTGTAGAATCTACACAGAATGAGGTTGTTAGAGTTAACCCTGTTAGAGTAATAGCAGTTCCCAATGGGAAAACAGATGTATCAGGAGCCACTCCCATAAGGAACATTGCCATGTACACACCATTTTCCCGAATGGAATTAAGAACCATAGTGTCCGAATTTCCTGACCCCAGGAAAGACTTAGTTGCTAGCCAAAAATACATCAGGGATCTAGGGAACACTGTAGAGCCCAACAACAAAGATTGGCAGATACTGCTAAGAGCTTGTTTACCTTCAAATGTCGACTCAGTTCAATTCTTGGCTGATTGTGGACTAGATAAAGATGTACCGCTTTCAGATGTGTACAACAAAGATAACGTAAAAAGGATAAATTTACAGCTAAAGGAGTATTTCCCAGCCGTTGTTAAATGGAACAAAATATTCTCCATTAGACAAAAAGAGTCCGAAACGGCAGCAGAATATTTTCACCGGGCACTATTAGAAATGGCAAAATACACTGGTATAGAAGACATTAGGACCAACCCAAACCATCAAGAAGTAGCAGTATCTGTACTGATGGATGGTTTAAAGGAAACATTAAAGGCTAGGGTACAGACCACGCAACCATGTTGGCGAGGTCTGTCAGTGTCCACTTTGAGAGAGGCTGCTATTGATCACGACAGAAACATCACCAGGCACAGAGAATCGCAAAGTGATAAGTTAATGTCAGTAAGTATACAGGCGCTGACCACAAAGCAGCCTGCGTATGTACCATCGAATCCTGTAAGTAAGTCAACTGAAATAACTTGTTATTCCTGTAACAGACAGGGACACTATGCACGAGACTGTAGAATAAAGAGTGTACAAAGATCTTTTCAACCCCCTAGACAACGACACAACACAAGACATTGGGAGCAGGGTCCACAGAGGCGGAGTTTTGAGCCACATACAGGGGAAACAAAAAGATACCCCCCGAACAGAGATTGGCATGCCTCTGGTAGTTCCCAGCTAACTCCCTCACAAGTAGTTGCTGCCAACGGGATTCAGGGAGGTCAGCATACCCAATAGGGGTGTGGCCATACCTGTAATCTGCAGCCAGTTAAATTGATTGCCAGTCTTGGAAGTGAACCAGAGATTGCAATCAATGTAGCTGGTAAAACTTTAAACTTTCTTGTAGACACAGGGGCGGCCAAGTCAGTGATAAATTCGACAGTGGGCATGAGAACCACTGGTAGGACAATTCCAGCCATGGGAGTAACAGGAGTAGTCCAGCACTACCCTGTTAGCAAACCAGCCGAGATTACAATAGGGCCTTTGCATACCAAGCATTCCTTTTTGCTGGCTGCATCGGCACCAACCAATCTCCTGGGAAGAGACTTACTATGTAAAATGGGGTGCGTCATTTATTGTACTTCTGAAGGTGTATTCTTGGACATACCTGAGAATCACGCTCAGGAAGTACGAGACATGTTAGACTCCCCATCAAAATTAATGTCACATTCCATTATGACAAATAGGAATCCATCCCAAGTAGAAGAGATGACTTCCCAGATACCAGAGTCACTTTGGACAAAAGACGGACAGGACACTGGATTAATGGCAAACGTAGCTCCAGTAGTTGTACAAGTAAAAGATGGTAGGATAGCTCCAAAAATCCCACAGTATCCTCTGAAGCCAGAGGTGGAGTTAGGAGTTTTCCCAGTAATAGAGCGCTTGCTACAACAGGGCATTCTGGTAAGAACGTCCAGCACTGCCAATAGTCCCATCTTCCCTGTTAAGAAGAGTGGGGGGAGGGGTTACAGGCTAGTGCAGGATCTAAGGGGCATTAACAAAATAGTTGAGAGTCAGTTCCCCGTAGTGCCAAATCCAGCTGTCATCCTAATGCAAATCCCTCCCACTGCCAAATTTTTCACTGTTATTGACCTCTGCTCCGCTTTCTTTTCGGTACCTCTGCACCCTGACAGCCAATATTTGTTTACATTCACATACAGAGGAGTCCAATACACGTGGACTCGATTACCCCAAGGTTTCATAGATAGTCCAAGTATATTTTCTCAGGCCTTGCATGATTGTTTACAGTCTTTTCAACCAGACAGTGGATCAGTATTGATACAGTATGTGGACGATTTATTACTGTGTTCAGATTCACTGGAAGCATCTCTGAAGGATACGAAACAGCTCCTGTTTCATCTTTCAGACACCGGACACAAGGTGTCCAAAGACAAGTTGCAATTATGCCAAACTAAGGTAAAATATTTGGGACACTGTCTAACACAAGGACTGAGACACCTGACCGCTGATAGAATCCAAGCAATTAGAGACATGACTCTACCACAAACCCAGCAACAGATCAGAACGTTTTTAGGAATGTGTGGGTATTGCCGTAATTGGATCCCAGGGTTTTCCATATTGGCGTTACCTTTGCAGGAAATGGTCTCCTCAAACAAACCTGATAGGATTTCGCATACCGACGAATCCGAAACAGCATTTGAGAGACTCAAACAGTGCCTAACGCAGGCGCCAGCACTAGGTATGCCAGACTATGGGAAACCCTTTGAACTATACGGAACAGAAAGTGCTGGTTGCGCAGCAGGTGTACTAACCCAAAAACACGGTGATGCCAGCAGGCCAGTTGCATACTACAGCGCTCAGCTAGATACGGTAGCGCGATCCCTCCCCACATGCTTGCGAAGCGTTGCTGCAATAGCATTACTAGTAACAAAAAGCGAAGATGTCGTGCTAGGCCACAACCTCACAATCCATACACCACATGCAGTGTCAGCCTTATTGAATTCTGCCCAAACCAGACACGTCTCATCAGCGAGGTTTACAAGATGGGAATTGGCACTAATGGCCCCAGTAAACATCACCATAAGGAGATGCAGTGCATTAAATCCTGCAACATATCTCCCAGGTGTGCCTAGTCAGGCACAAAGGGTGGAAGGTGAGAGTGCTGGGGAAGGAGGATTTAATACAAAGGAAGATACACATGATTGTATGGAATATTTGACCCAAAATTTTACCGCAAGGCCTGACATCAGTGACAATCCACTGGAAGATGCAGAACTCACGTTCTACACGGACGGTAGTTGTCACAGACAGTCAGACTCGGGAGACTTGTGTACTGGATACGCAGTCGTAGATGACCAAGACACCATAGAAGCGGAACCGCTAGGCCCACCTCACTCAGGCCAGGTTGCTGAACTGGTCGCCCTAACCAGAGCATGTGAATTGGCTAAGGGTAAGTCAGCCAATATCTACACCGATTCTAGATACGCATTCGGGGTAGTCCATGATTTCGGAGCCCTATGGCGCCTCAGAAATTTCATGACGGCAGCTGGTACACCGGTAGCGCATGCAGCTCACATAAAAAGGCTTCTAACAGCGATACAGGAACCCGACAGAGTGGCTGTTATCAAATGTAAAGCACATACATATAGTCAAGACCCAGTATCACTTGGTAACAGCCGAGCAGACGAAGCTGCTAAGTTAGCAGCTGCTACCCCCATACCGACAGACACCACACAACTGATGGTATTCAATACCATCAACACACAGAAGTTGTGTGAAATGCAGAATTTGTGTTCCGCACAGGAAAGAGCAGTCTGGAAGGCAAAGGGATATGGCCAGGAGTCCTCAGGGCTCTGGACGGATGGACATGGTAAACCAGTGGCCCCCAGGACATATCTTCCATGTCTGGCTGAAGCAGCTCACGGGCTGACTCATCTAGGCAAGGAGGGGATGTGCAAATTGGTAAGAGCATACTGGTGCGCCCCAGGATTCTCCTCTCATGCGAGTAAAAGAGCAATGTCATGCCTTACCTGTCTGAGAAAGAATATTGGAAAGGCAATACCTACAGAACCATCCCATATCCCACCTGCCGGCGGCCCTTTTCAGGTAATACAAATTGACTTCATTCAATTACCCCCATGTCGGAATTTGAAATATGTACTTGTTTGTATAGATGTTTTCTCGAATTGGGTCGAAGCATTTCCAGCGGCTACAAATACCGCTATGTTTACAGCTAAGAAAATTGTGCAGGAATTTGTATGTAGATATGGTATCCCTAGAATAATCGAAAGTGATAGGGGTACCCATTTTACAGGTGATGTCTTTCAAGGAATGTGTAAGTTGATGGGAATTGATAGCAAGCTGCACACTCCGTACCGTCCACAGGCGAGTGCGAAGGTCGAAAGAGTGAACAGCACGATTAAAAATAAATTGAGTAAAGTAATGGCAGAGACAGGATTGACGTGGCCAGAAGCTTTACCCATTGTTTTGTATAGCATCAGAACCACTCCCAGGTCCCCTCTTAATCTGTCCCCTTTTGAAATCTTGTTTGGTCGACAACCGCATGTCATGATTAACCCTCAGGATGATTTGAAATGTAACAATGAAGTAACTGTAAAGTACTTAATTAACATGAGTAAACAGTTGAGGAATCAAAATGAAAATCTGAAGTTGGTGATTCCTGATCTACCTGATAGTAATTGTCATGACATTGAACCTGGGGATTATGTAATGATACGAAATTTTCTACGCTCAGGTTGTCTTATTGATAGATGGGAAGGACCATACCAGGTCTTATTGACTAGCACCACAGCATTGAAGGTTGCTGAGAGAGAGACTTGGGTCCATTCATCCCACTGCAAGAAGGTTGCTGATCCAGAGAAGTCCCGTGATAAGGAACAGACGGTAGAGGTTGTATCACTGGAGTGTCTGTTCCAGGAGGACTGAGGCGGCACCTGAGCCTTGAAGACCGAAAGCAGTTGTCGACTCCCCAATCCCTTTTATTGTTTTTTTTCCACTTCCCATCCCCTCTCCCTTGAAATTTCTTTTTCCCCCTTCTCATTCTTCTCCATTTCCTCCTCAAAGATGGACTTGCCCCAAGAGACTGTGATCCGGATTTTCCTGTTAACCATGATGTTGACTAGAGCAGTCTGTTCCGGCGAAAGTACCATGGAGGTCGAGAGAGGTTCTGGAATGGGTTCCGATTATGATGATGGAGGCGTAGTTTTCCAAGATCAACCTAACCAACAAGCAAAGGCGAGTATCAGAAAACGATCCGATAGAAGAAATTGTGATGGATTGTTAGCTGAAGAAAACTGTATCTGCAGGCTTTGTAACAATTTGGTTGAGGATGGGTGCATAAAGAAATGCCAATCCAGTTTTAATATCCATATGGACCGGCATCCATTGAGTGACTATCACTCCTTAGTGGGTAATGTGTTAAACAAAACAGATTGTTGGGTATGCTCTCAAGTACCTCAGGGTCATAGCAAATCAGGGCTAGTACCATTTCCTTTAACGATAGGGGAGGTACTTGAGTTAAATGGTGGGAGACCGGTGGACAGGAGGTTTAATATCTCCAGCCCTCCTAGTTTGAAGCTCCACCAATACCATGTGGATAGGTCCCTCTTATGTTTCAACATCTCCAATCCCCGACAGCCGGGAAATTGGGAAGTGTCATGGAGCAACCTGACCATGACCTTCTCGCATAGAGCAGATAGAATGCCTACAGATACAGAGCTTGTACGCCACATAGCCAGTAGAGGAAAATCTTTCAGGTATAGATATACCTTAGGAAATAGGATTACTAGAGTTGGAGAAGTATCACCAGGATACTGTGCACATATCGTACAACCTGATACTTGTATTAAGCAGATGGAAGAATTAGGGTCAGGAGATTTCACCTGGAAGGTATGTAATATGGTAATGTCCTACTCCGTCCCATATGTTCTCCCCGATGATGCTTATTTCATATGCGGGAGAAAGGCGTACAAGTGGCTTGCCCCAAACTCTGAAGGATTGTGTTATATTGGAAAAGTATTGCCTGAAGTAATGACTGTAACTCATGGTAAAATGAAAGACATACACCGTGGTGCCCAAACTCCTTATACTCACACTCATTACGAGCACCTCGTTAAAAGACAACTATCAGAAAGGTTAGAGCATCCGGCCTCTGATCTGATCCATGAATCCACCGGGATTCAGGTTCTGGTGGCGTTAGATTTCACTCGCACCGCTCGAGGAGTGATGAATTATAGATACATTTCCGCACTCGCCAATTTGTTAGATAATATCACTGAAATGTATGATGACACGTTTAGATACACTGGAAGAGAACTCCAAGCTTATAAAACAGAACTGGTACAGCATAGAATGGTTCTTAATTACCTCACAGCAGTGACAGGCGGATATTGTGTTACATTGGCAACACAGTACGGCGTGAAGTGTTGCACGTACATCACGAATAGCACCGAGGATCCGGTAGAGGTCATAGACCAAAAGATGGACGATATTCTCCAATTAAAGTGGGAATTTCGCCGAAAACACAATCTCACTCTTGCTGCTGTAGGTAATGAGCTGACTGGTTGGGTGTCATGGTTGAACCCGCGAAATTGGTTCTCCGGTTTGGGAGACTGGGCTCAAGGAGTCATAATGGATGTTGGGAAGTTTCTCCTATGTATTTTGGGTGTTGTTATATTTATTGGATTGATATTTAGATGCGGGCAGGCTTTAATGAAGTGCAAACAAAGTACAAGAGTGATGAGTTTGAGGAGTGAGGAAACTGTAATTAACCTGGATTTGATTTATGACCCAATGATAGAAACCAGGATGTGATGAAAATGCGATTATACGGTCCGTTTCTTTCACCTGTTTTTCTACTTTTCTCCAAGATAACAAGACCCCCTTGGACGAGGAAGTTGACGAGACGCTATACAGACAACGGATGGACCAAAGAAAGAGTTTTTGACCACTTGAGAAATGGACACTTGATGAACTTTGCCATGGATCCCCAGTTTCCCTAGTATTTTTAAACTCACGCTAGCCCAACATTTTTTGTAAATCTAATGGCATTGACAAAGCTTATTGCTCACGCTTAATGAGCAAAACAGCGCAAAGAAGACGACTTTCAACTGATACCGAACAAAACTTCAACGACAGATGTACATTTACCTGACATAGAATATCATTGCATTTTCCATAAGTGTTCTTCATCTTCATCTCTACAACCCTCAGGTAATAACACACATAGTATAGGGAATACAGGCACAGATATCAGCAATCACATATTCCCCCATTCATGTATCATCAACTAAAATGTGCTCCCCATTTTGTTCAAAAGCCGAAAAGAGCTCGGTAAAGTTTGACAGCCCATCCACAGACCTGTACCACGGGATAAGAAGGAATTCAAATGTATACTTCGCAATACCTCGAAGCTTGATTTACAACACGTACGGCACGATGATACATGACCCCCCCAAACATGGACTCATACACACATGCTTCTGCTATCTCACTAGGTCATACCCTCTTCACACCTACTCCTCTCTCCTCCCCTACCCAACCATGGAAATGAATTAACCCCTGACATATATTTTTCTCTTTTTGAAATGTTTTAGAAGGTGGCAGTTATTATTGACTGCCAAAGGGTGGACTGTCAAAGTCAGAAAAATATCTCTATGCACACTGCCATATTTGCACCTCGCTCTGGTCCGCGCTGCGCATGCGTGCGCTTTCCCGTGATAGCGCATACCCGCTGATGCGTGCACCCGCTCGCATCGGTATGCGTATTTACGGTAAAGAGTATGTAGTCGTAGCGTGCGACCCAATCGTTACATATTTCCACAATTAACGTAGTTTATAGATCATGGTCCCTTTGATAGATTCTGAAAGTTTGGTTAATATAGAATGTCCCTGAACGGAGGAATCCCTCTTTGTATTGTAGGAAGGGTCTAACAGGAGTCATACAGCAGTGTTTGGTACCCATCGGAAGAAGATTTAAATAGCAATATTCCGGTGTTGGTTTGGAGCGTATTAATTGCTCGTGCGAATAGTTATGGACATAAGAAGTTTATGTCCATTACTATTATTTACTCTTACTCAGGTATGCGGCGGGAAACCCAGTTTCCCACCCACCTGAGCTGTTTGAAATCGTCACAGCCCACCTGTATGAATCACCCTATGACCTTTTGTTATGATGCAAGGCCGAATTCCTGAGTCCAATGGACGATAAGATTGTAGGGACCATTGGATTGCATTATGTGTGGAGCATAAAAGACGGGCCTGTGGCATCCAGCTTTGACTTCTCATCAAACGGTTCTCATTGCTGATAATCGGGAAGCTGGATGTCCAGAAGCGCTTGCGATCGTTACCCTTGTGCGTAAGTTTTTCTCCGTGATCATATTGTCTTACTGTGAGCCATTTCTCTCATCTCTCTCTCTCTCTCTACTCTTTCTCTCGTATTTTCCCTTGATCAGTTTGTATTGTATTGTATTGTATTTATAGTGTAGTTATTTGGTTAGGAAGTCTCTGTTATATTGTAGTGTATCATTTGTACTGTGATTCCTTTTTACAAGTATATTAGTTATAATACATTTAATAGGCTTTGGACCCTAAACAAGTATCTGTGTATTTTCTCATAGTGTTAAGTGTTCACAGAGCGTCGGTGACGCTCAAGCAGCTTTGTAGTTAATCAGGTTACACCAGGTTGCACTTACACACTGTCTCTACATAAAGGTATACTGTGTATCTCATTGTTAAAGGTATAGATATCAAGGTATAGCGTTGTGAGCGTCTGCGCCGCTGGTGATCTCCTCGTGGTCTCGAGCGTCCGCTACGCCATAGCGAATCATTACGTTTGTCTGTAGCCAATAGTGTGCCAGTCTGTGATCTCTGGGCCGTAAGCGAACGTGACGCTTGAGCGTCTCGACTACGGTTGAGCGATCGTTACGCAACTTGCGTACCCTTACGGTACTTCTTACGTAGATAGCGTACAGTGTTCTTAGACCTCTTAAAGTGTTTTATATACGATAAATATTTAGCTTTATCATGGGAGACACAGTAGTATGTGGGTGACCCAGTCGGCACCAACTGTTATTACCGGGTGTAAATTGACATGCTGTAACTAACTTATACCTGTATATATATATATATATATATATATATATATATATATATATATATATATATATATGGGTATTTAATATGATTCGCTTCCATGAGCCTGTAGCTCGAGCACAGACATGGTAGTATTTGTGGGGGAATGTTGTTAAAATGATATATGTATAATTCCCTCGGAGCCCTCGGGGTCGCAAGAATGTTATTTTGCCTGGTTACTACTCCCTGCTGTCGACGAATACTAGGTTTTCTGTCGACTATAAGGATTCCTGTCAGATCCACAACTGGGGCATTCAGTACATGGTCATACACATTCAGAACACATTAATGTCATTTGGGTCCCGAAGGTTCCGGACAATACGCTTATATGTATCTTATATGTGTCACGATCCGGGTACTGAGACTCCATTTTCCCTTCTGGATGCACGTCATCCATGTGCCTCTGCTGTCACTCCTGTCCCTGTGGCGTCTGGGTGCATGAAGTTCTGCTGTTGCGGCCTCCGCTGCCATTACTACATGTTTCACAGTACTTAATTCCCCTTCTGTGTGTGTTCATGGGCGCAGCCATGTTAGACTCCAGTCACATGACATTATTCCTCCTATCCACAATGCTGACAATGCTGGAGCCTTGTCATAATTGCCAGACCAATCCCTGCTATGCAGCAGGTATAAATATCCTGTCCCGGCTCCCAAAAGATGGTCAGTGCTTCAATTGTCTTCAGTGTTTCCACCCTGCAAGCTTCACTACAGACTCTCTCCTGCGATTCCATTCTGCAGTTCAGCCTGACTTCCCTGGTGATTACACTCTGCAGTGTAACCTGACTCTCCAGTGATTAACCCTCTATAGTCTACTCTGATTCCTGCATTTGAACTTTGGCTTTCCAGTAACCATCCTTCATTCCTCAGTTACCAGCGCACTCCAGCTTCTTTCCTCATTTACCTACAAACCCCAGTTTCGTTTCTCATCTTCCAGCGAACCCTAGCTTAATTTATTGTTTACAGAACTTTCCTCCATATTCCAGGTTCCTGGTCTTAACCTGTTGTGCACCTAATTATCACTTGTGACTTTCTATTATTCTTTTGCACGTTATTTGAATTTTTATTTAATAAAAGCACTTAAGGCAATTCCAGTTGTTGTGGTCACGAGGGCCCTCGGGCATTCATTGCTACTGTCAATACGCATTTCCAGGAGTCCCATAGCTCCTCCTAAATTCTAGTACCAGTCAGTTCCTACAACTGAGGCTCCCAGTCACGGTCATCAGCCCTCAGTTGTGACAATATGTATATATAGGTGGGATATGTGTGTATATGTGTATTACATCATGTGTATTCATCTTATGATTTATAATGAATGCTGCAGTAATTGTATTCTTTCTCATGTGCTGGTCGCTCTGTTGATAAAGCTCTAGGTTGACAATGACGAGTGGGTCTCCCGTCCTCTCAAGGAGTCCGAATGTTTATTCTTTTCCCGCGGCAGATAGAATACTGTGAAAGTCAACTCCTGGTCGACACGGCGTCCGGTCACGAAGAATCGGATACAGGAAGCTAAGTGATATTTTATTTCTATTCTTTGGACTTATTTCCATTTTCCTTATGTTGGGTCTTCTCTATATATCGCGTCAGGCTGCAGTGCGTATACAGGAGGTGGCCGGGGAAAGGCAGAGGCCAACTCCAAGAGATACTGGAGTTTTTTTCCTGGGACGGTGTGCCGCTGTTTGGGGATGCCTCAGTTCAGTCAATCTCGGCGGATACTGCTGATAAATCTAACTTGGTGAGTTAGATTCTCTCACAACGGTTGGTGACGCATTCTTTTGTGGGATGCAGTCCCTTTAATCGATACCGGCCTTTTTTCCTTTTCTGTGTAGTTGGAGGGTGAAAGGTAAGTGTTCTGCAGCCTTGATAGTTTTGCAGAAGCGGATGTTGTGTTCTGTTTCTCAAACATCCACCGCATGGGCTGAGTCTACCCGCCTGGACCCCACTCCGGTGGGGACTCGTCTACTACTTTTCAGTTAGTCCGGGAATAGACCAGAACCCGTGAGTTAATTGTAGAATCCAGAAGGGGACTGTCTGGAGTTAAAGTTGTTTTCCCTCACTGTTTTCCGAATAGATCTTACCATTTCCCCTCTGGAAGGGGAGATAATACGCGATGCCATATCAGAGGTGCGTCAGGTTCAGGGCCTTGTCCTCCTGTCCCGGTTTTAAAAAAAAAGTTTACATGAGTCGTTCTACGCATTCAGATTACCTGGAACGATAGCCAGGATGGTCTTTTCCATTTCACTGGAGTGATGGTAGTGTGATGGTTTTCTTTAAATAGTAAGATCCATTGTTATTCTGTAATGAGATGTTCGCCTGATTGAGGCGAGGTCAAGTAACGAGTGGTGCAAATCGTTATTTCTCTCTGTCTGTTCTTCAACACAGGGAAGGGCTGATGTTCCCAACGACGCAGATGTTGGAGGTGGTATCAGAGTAGATACTGAACGGTTGAGGTTCTGTGCTTTCCTGTGGTAAGAGGTCTGAGGACTCTAGTCAGATCAGATTTGCAGTACCAATCCATCTGTTGTTCCATTGATGAAGAAGTTGGGTGCGGCCTAAGAGGCCTTTTTCGGTGAGAAGGTCAAATGCCAGAGTGGTTTTCACGGGACCTGTTGGGAATGTGGTCCGGGGGTCACCGGCACATGCATCGGAATATAATTCTAATGGCCAGGATATCACTCCTGTAAGGTCCCTCAGTTCTCACTTCCTAGAGGGATGAAGGTTCGGGATTCACGATTAGGTCCTGGTGTACATGTGTGCGGATCTCCGAGGCTGGGGAGCAGTCTTTGCATGGGAAATATTTTCAGAGGAAAAGGTCAAGCTGAAAAGCTTGTCTACAATAAGCTTTCTTGAAGTAAGCGCTATTTTCAACTAACATATTCTTTGTGAGCTGCCGGTGTTAATTCTGTCAGACGACTTGGCAGCAGTGGTTAAGTGAGCCTCTAGGGCGGAACAAGAAGCGAAGCTACAGTGGCAGAAGCTGAAGTAGTTTTCTGCTGGGTGGTAAGACTGGTAACCGTTTTATTAGCTGTCTTGGTTCCGGACGTAAACGACGGAGAAATAGATTTCCTCTGCGGACACGCTCTCCATCCGGGAGAAATTGTGTTGTCATAGAGACGTTTTAATGAAGTGACAAGTCTTTGAGGAGGGCCTCAATTGGGCATGTTGGCATCTCGCCTCAACGAGAGACCTCAGGAATATGGTTCCAGGTCAAGGGACACTCAAGCTATAGCAGTGGACGGCCTCGTGACACCTTGGGGGTTTTCAGTCAGTTTATGTGTCCCCTCCGCTTTCACTCTGCTGAAGGTGATTAACGTAAGAAGAACAGAGGTTCCGGCGATACCCATTGTTTCGGTCTAGCCAAGCAGGCCTTGGTATCCAGTTCTTCAAGATTTATTCATAGAAAATCCCTGTCCTCTTCCTCTATGGGAGGAAACTGTTACAGCAAGATCCGGGTGTGTATTAGGACTCATCGCAGCTGCGTTTGACGGAGTAGCGGTTGAACGCAATATCCTAGTCCGATCGGGTTTTCCCAGTGAGGTCATTTCCACACTTCTTCAGACTAATAAAGAAGTAACGGCGAAGCCTTAACACCGTGTTTGGCGTGAATATGTGTCTTGGTGTAAATCTAAGAAGCTTCGTACGGCAGACTTTCAGCTGAGTCGTTCTTCTCCGTTCTTTGCAAGCAGGTGTGGATGCAGGCCTACAGTTAGGCTCCATTTCACGATAATTTTGGCCTTGTAAATTTTCTTAATAAAAAAAAGAATTAGCCACTTTTCCGGAAGTTCAGACTTTTTGTGAAAGGAGTACCGCACATCCAACCTCCATTTGTGCCCCATTGGCACAATGGGCTTTTGACGTGGTGTTGCGTTTCTTGTGTCTCACTGATTGGAACCTTTATTAAAGGTTGTGTTAAAAATTTTCTCTTGGAGAGTGGTCATGCTTTTGTTTTTAAGGCGACCGCAAGGCGGTTGTTGGAAGTAGTGGCTTTGTCTCACAAGAGCCCCTGTTTGATCTTCCAAGTAGATAGAATTGAGAACTCGGATTGTAGTTCTGCCGAAAGGGTTTTGGGATTTTTCAAAAACCTGCCTTTTTTCGATGCCGGTGGTAACTTCAGCATTGGCTGATTCAATCTTTCTTGATATAGTCAGGGCTGTGAAGATTTATGCTGCCATTTGGGCTCAGTTTGGGAAAACAGAGGCTCTGTTTGTCCGGTATACTCCCAGCGTGCTTGGGGCGCCTGTGTCTCTGCAGTCTGTTTCCTGCTGGATCTGTGATACGATTCGGTGTGCTAGTTCTACGGCTGGATTGCCGTTACCGAAGTCGGGGGAGACCCATTCTACTAGGAAGATGGGTTATTTTTGGGCGGTTGCACGAGTTGTCTAGGCGGGTTAGCTTTGCCGAGCAGTTACTTGGTCGGGTTTCAAACACCTTTGCTAAGCTCTACAAGTTTGATACCCTGGCTGATGGGGACCTCATGTTTGCTCAATCGGTGCTGCAGAGTCATCCGCACTCTCCCGCCTGTTATGGAGCTTTGGTATTGACCCCATTGGTCCTTTTGGAGTCCCCAGCATCCTCTAGGACGTAAGAGAAAATAGGATTTTAATACCTACCGGTAAATCCTTTTCTCCTAGTCCGTAGAGGATGCTGGACGCCCATCCCAGTGCGTACGGTGTCCACTGCTATTGTTTTTGGTGGCACTTTGTGGTGTTTCTTCTCTGTCAGGTTGATGTTGTACATGCCATGGCATGTGATTTCTTATTGTTGGTTGGCTAACACACAGGTTGTGTTGCATATTCTCTCAGCATATGGCTGTATGGTTTTCATACCGTGGGCTGGTGTTCTGTAGAAGGTCAGGTCTTGCGGTATGTTCGTGGTATGAGCTGGTATAACACTCACTGTGTTTAAATTATAAATTCTTTCCTCAAAATGTCCGTCTCTCCTGGGCACAGTTTTCTAACTGAGGTCTGGAGGAGGGGCATAGAGGGAGGAGCCAGTTCACACCCAGTTTAAGTCTTTATAGTGTCTTTATAGTGTGCCCAGGCTCCTGCGGATCCGTCTATACCCCATGGTCCTTTTGGAGTCCCCAGCATCCTCTACGGACTAGGAGAAAAGGATTTACCGGTAGGTATTAAAATCCTATTATTATTATTATACAGGGGGAGCAGCCTGTGGTGTCCTGTTATTGTTATTGTTGTTATTATTATTATTATTATTATTATTATTATTATACAGGGGGAGCAGCCTGTGGTGTACTGTTGTTGTTATTATTATACAGGAAGAGCAGCCTGTGGTGTACTGTTAATAATAATAATAATAATAATAATAACAACAGTACACCACAGGCTGCTCTTCCTGTATAATAATAACAACAACAGTACACCACAGGCTGCTCCCCCTGTATAACAATAATAATATTATTATTATTATACAGGGAGAGCAGCCTGTGGTGTCCGGTTATTATGCATGGGGAGCAGCCTGTGGTGTCCTGTTGTTGTTGTTGTTGTTGTTATTATTATTTTTATTATTATTAGACAGCAGGAGCATCCTGTGGTGTCCTGTTGTTATTATTATACAGGAGGAGCAGCATGTGGTGTCCTGTTATTATTATACAGGAGGAGCAGCCTGTGGTGTCCTGTTGTTATTATTATACAGGGGAAGAAGCCTGTGGTGTCCTTTTTTTATTATTAATATTTTTATACAGGGGGAGCATCCTGTGGTGTCCTGTTGTTGTTGTTGTTGTTGTTATTATTATACAGGAGGAGCAGCCAGTGGTGTCCTGTTGTTGTTATTATTATTATTATTATTATACAGGAGGAGCAGCCAGTGGTGTCCTGTTGTTGTTGTTGTTGTTGATAATAATAATATTACACAGGGGGAGCAGCCTGTAGTGTCCTGTTATTATTATTCAGGGGGAGCAGCCTGTGGTGTCCTTTTATTATTATTATTATTATTATTATTATTATACAGGGGGAGCAGCCTGTGGTGTCTTGTTGCTGTTGTTGTTGTTGTTGTTGTTGTTATTATTATTATACAGGGAGAGCAGCCTGTGGTGTGTTGTTGTTATTTTTCAGGGGGAGTAGCCTGTGGTGTCTTATTATTATTATTATTATTATTATTATTATTATTATTATAATACAGGGGAGCAGCCTGTGGGTTCCTGTTGTTGTTGTTGTTGTTGTTGTTGTTGTAGTAATAATAATAATAATACAGGGAGAGCGGACTGTGGTGTCCTGTTGTTGTTGTTGTTGTTGTTGTTATTATTATTATTTAGAGGGAACAGCCTTTGGTGTCCTGTTGTTGTTGTTGTTGTTGTTGTTATTATTATTATACAGGTGGAGCAGACAGTAGTGTCTTGTTGTTATTATTATTATACAGGTGGAGCAGACAGTAGTGTCTTGTTGTTATTATTACTATTATTATTATTTCTATAACGTCCTAGTGGATGCTGGGGACTCCGTAAGGACCATGGGGAATAGATGGGCTCCGCAGGAGACTGATCACTCTAAAAGAAAGATTAGGTACTATCTGGTGTGCACTGGCTCCTCCCTCTATGCCCCTCCTCCAGACCTCAGTTAGAATCTGTGCCCGGCCAGAGCTGGATGCACCCTAGGGGCTCTCCTTAGCTTACTAGTTAAAGAAAGTATTTGTTAGGTTTTTTTATTTTCAGTGAGATCTGCTGGCAACAGACTCACTGCTACGTGGGACCGAGGGGAGAGAAGCAAATCTACCTGTTCACAGCTAGCTTGTGCTTCTTAGGCTACTGGACACCATTAGCTCCAAAGGGTTCGAACACAGGCGCCTGTCCTCGATCGTCCGTTCCTGTCTTCATTTAAGGTAGCGCACAGCACCGCAGCTGTGCGCCATTGCTCCCACAGCACACCACACACTCCGGTCACTGTAGGGTGCAGGGCGCTAGGGGGGGGGGGGGGCAGCAATTGAAGTACCTTTTGGCATAAACTACATATAAACAGTCAGGCACTGTATATATGTAAATTCCCCCACCATATTTTCTCACAGATAGCGGGACAGAAGCCTGCCGCTGAGGGGCGGGGCCTTCTTCCTCAGCACACCAGCGCCATTTTCTCTTCACAGCTCCGCTGGAAGGACGCTCCCCAGGCTCTCCCCTGCAGTATCCTGATACAAAAAGGGTAAAAAAGAGAGGGGGGGCACATAAATTTAGGCGCAAAAGTCATATAAAGCAGCTATTGGTTAATCACCTTTTATAGTGAATATCCCTGGGTTATATAACGCTGTGGTGTGTGCTGGCATACTCTCTCTCTGTCTCCCCAAAAGCCTTTGTGGGGTCCTGTCCTCAGTCAGAGCATTTCCTGTGTGTGTGCGGTGTGTCGGTACGGCTGTGTCGACATGTTTGATGAGAGTTATGTGGAGGCAGAGCAAGTGCAGATAAATGTGGTGTCTCCGCCGTCGGGGCCGACACCTAATTGGATGGATATTTTTCAAGGCCTTAAATGATAATGTAAACTCATTACATAAAAGGTTTGATGATGTTGCAGCCGGGGGACAGCCGGGCTCTCAACCCAGGCCTGCCCAGGCAGCTCAGAGGCCGTCAGGGTCTCATAAATGCCCACTGTCTCAGATGGTTGACACGGATGCCGACACGGAGTCTGACTTCAGTGTCGACGATGATGAGGCACAATTGCAGCCTAAAATGACCAAAGCCATCCGCTATATGATTATTGTAATTAAAGATGTTTTACACATTTCAGAGGTTAACCCTGTTCCTGACAAGAGAGGGTACATATGTTTGGGGAGAAAAAGCAGGCAGTGACTTTTCCCCCGTCACATGAATTAAATGAGTTATGTGAAGAAGCGTGGAGCTCCCCTGATAAGAAAATAGTGATTCCCAAAAGATTACTGCTGGCGTACCCCTTCCCGCCAACGGATAGGTTACGTTGGGAATCCCCCCCTAGGGTGTACAAGGCCCTGACACGCTTATCTAAAAAGGTGGCCCTGCCATCTCAGGATACAGCCGCCCTAAAGGAGCCTGCGGATAGGAAGCAGGAAGCTATCCTGAAGTCTATTTATACTCACTCTGGTACTTTACTGAGACCAGCTATTGCTTCAGCCTGGATGTGTAGCGTTGTAGCAGCATGGACAGATACTCTGTCAGACGACATAGATTCCCTCGACAGGGATACTGTCTTACTAACCCTGGGCCATATAAAGGATGTCGTCTTATATATGCGGGATGCCCAGAGGGACATTTGCATGCTTTTCTAGAATAAATGCAATGTCCGTTTCTGCCAGGAGGGTCTTATGGACTCGGCAATGGACAGGAGATGCCGACTCTAAAAGACACATGGAGGTGTTGCCTTATAAGGGTGAAGAATTGTTTGGGGACGGTCTCTCGGACCTTCTATCCACAGCGACAGCTGGAAAGTCGACTTTCCTGCCTCAGGTTTCCTCACAGACCAAGAAAGCACCGTATTATCAAATGCAGTCCTTTCGTTCTCAGAAAAGCAGGAAGGTCAGAGGTGCTTCCTTTTTTGCCAGAGGCAGGGGGAGAGGAAAGAAGCTGCACCATGCAGCCAGTTCCCAGGAACAAAAGTCCTCCCCGGCTTCCACTAAGTCCACCGCATGACGCTGGGGCTCCACAGGCGGAGCCAGGAGAGGTGGGGGCGCGTCTCCGACATTTCAGCAACCAGTGGGTTCGCTCACGGGTGGATCCGTGGGTTATACAAATTGTATCTCAGGGATACAAGCTGGAATTCGAGGTGACGCCCCCTCACCGTTTTCTAAAATCGGCCTTGCCAGCTTCCCCCCTGGAAAGGGAGGTGGTACTGGCAGCAATTTACAAGCTATTCCTCCAGCAGGTGGTAGTGAAGGTTCCCCTCCTTCAACAAGGAAGGGGTTACTATTCCACTATGTTTGTGGTACCGAAACCAGACGGTTCGGTAAGACCCATTCTGAATTTAAAATCCCTGAACGTTTATCTCAAGAGATTCAAGTTCAAAATGGAATCGCTCAGAGCGGTCATTGCAAGCCTGGAAGAGGGGGATTTTATGGTATCTCTGGACATCAAGGATGCGTGCTTGCATGTCCCCATTTATCCACCTCACCAGGAGTACCTCAGGTTTGTGGTACAGGACTGTCATTACCAATTCCAGACGTTGCCGTTTGGTCTGTCCACGGCACCGAGGTTATTTACTAAGGTAATGGCGGAAATGATGGTACTCCTTTGGAAGCGAGGAGTTACAGTTATCCCGTACTTGGACGATCTCCTTATAAAGGCGAGGTCCAGGGAGCAGTTGTTGGTCAGCGTAGCACACTCTCGGGAAGTGCTGCAGCAACACGGCTGGATTCAGAATATTCCAAAGTCGCAGCTGATTCCTACGACGCGTCTGCCCTTCCTGGGCATGATTCTGGACACAGACCAGAAGAAGGTGTTTCTCCCGGAGGAGAAGGCTCAGGAGCTCGTGACTCTGGTCAGAGACCTCCTCAAACCAAAACAGGTGTCGGTGCATCACTGCACGCGAGTCCTGGGAAAGATGGTAGCCTCATACGAAGCCATTCCCTTCGGCAGGTTCCATGCGAGGATCTTTCAGTGGGATCTGTTGGACAAGTGGTCCGGATCGCATCTTCAGATGCATCGGCTGATCACCCTTTCCCCGAGGGCCAGGGTGTCTCTTCTGTGGTTGCTGCAGAGTGCTCACCTTCTCGAGGGCCGCAGGTTCGGCATTCAGGACTAGGTCCTGGTGACCACGGATGCAAGCCTCCGATGGTGGGGGGCAGTCACTCAGGGAAGAAACTTCCAAGGGCTGTGGTCAAGTCAGGAGACTTGTCTGCACATAAACATACTGGAACTAAGGGCCATATACAACGCCCTGAGTCATGCGGAGCCCCTGCTATGCGACCAACCGGTGCTGATTCAGTCAGACAACATCACGGCGGTCGCCCATGTAAACCGCCAGGGCGGCACAAGAAGCAGGGTGGCAATGGCAGAAGCCACAAAGATTCTTCGTTGGGTGGAGAATCACGTGCAAGCACTGGCAGCAGTGTTCATTCCAGGAGTGGACATCTGGGAAGCAGACTTCCTCAGCAGGCACAACCTCCACCCGGGAGAGTGGGGACTTCATCAGGAAGTTATCACACAGATAACAAATCGTTGGGAACGGCCACAGGTGGACATGATGGCATCCCGCCTCAACAAAAAGCTAAAAAGATATTGCGCCAGGTCAAGGGACCCTCAGGCGATAGCTGTGGACGCACTGGTAACATCGTGGGTTTTCCAGTCGGTTTATGTGTTCCCTCCTCTTCCTCTCATACCCAAGGTACTGAGAATAGTAAGAAAAAGAGGAGTGAGAACAATACTCATCGTTCCAGATTGGCCAAGAAGAGCTTGGTACCCAGAACTACAAGAAATGATCACAGCGGACCCATGGCCTCTGCCTCTCAGACAGGACCTTTTGCAACAGGGGCCCTGTCTGTTCCAAGACTTACCGCGGCTGCGTTTGATGGCATGGCGGTTGAACGCCGGATCCTAAAGGATAAGGGCATTCCGGATGAAGTGATCCCTACGCTGATAGGAGCTAGGAAGGATGTGACAGCAAAGCATTATCACCGAATATGGCGAAAATATGTTGCTTGGTGTGAGGCCAGGAAGGCCCCTACAGAGGAATTCCAACTGGGTCGATTTCTGCACTTCCTACAGTCAGGTGTGACCTATGGGCCTAAAATTAGGGTCCATAAAGGTCCAGATTTCGTCCCTATCCATTTTCTTTCAAAAAGAACTGGCTTCACTGCCTGAGGTTCAGACGTTTGTTAAGGGAGTGCTGCATATTCAGCCCCCTTTTGTGCCACCAGTGGCACCTTGGGATCTTAACGTGGTGTTGGATTTCCTAAAATCCCACTGGGTTGAGCCACTTAAGACCGTGTAACTTAAGTATCTCACGCGGAAGGTGGTCATGCTGTTGGCATTAGCAGCTGCTAGGCGTGTGTCAGAGTTGGCGGCTTTGTCATGTAAAAGCCCCTATCTGATTTTCCATATGGACAGGGCAGAATTGCGGACTCACCCCCAATTTCTCCCAAAGGTGGTGTCATCTTTTCATTTAAACCAACCTATTGTGGTGCCTGCGGCTACTCGTGACTTGGAGGACTCCAAGTTGCTGAATGTAGTACGGGCTTTGAAGATTTATGTCACCAGAACAGCTGGAGTCAGGAAGACTGACTCGCTGTTTATCCTGTATGCATCCAACAAGCTGGGTGCTCCTGCTTCAAAGCAAACTATTGCTCGCTGGATCTGTAACACGATTCAGCAGGCTCATTCTGCGGCTGACTTGCCGCATCCAAAATCAGTGAAAGCCCATTCCACGAGGAAGGTGGGGTCTTCTTGGGCGACTGTCCAAAGGGGTCTCGGCTTTACAGCTTTGCCGAGCTGCTACTTGGTCGGGATCAAACACGTTTGCAAGATTCTATAAGTTTGATACCCTGGCTGAGGAGGACCTTGTGTTTGCCCATTCGGTGCTGCAGAGTCATCCGCACTCTCCCGCCCGTTTGGGAGCTTTGGTATAATCCCCATGGTCCTTACGGAGTCCCCAGCATCCACTAGGACGTTAGAGAAAATAAGAATTTACTCACCGGTAATTCTATTTCTCGTAGTCCGTAGTGGATGCTGGGCGCCCATCCCTAGTGCGGACTTTCTGCAATACGTGTATATAGTTATTGCTTAATAAAGGGTTATTGTTATGTGGCATCCTTTCTCTGACGTCCTAGTGGATGCTGGGGACTCCGTCAGGACCATGGGGAATAGCGGCTCCGCAGGAGACAGGGCACAAAATTTAAAAGTTTGACCACTAGGTGGTGTGTACTGGCTCCTCCCCCTATGACCCTCCTCCAAGCCTCAGTTAGGTTTTTGTGCCCGTCCGAGCAGGGTGCAATCTAGGTGGCTCTCATAAAGAGCTGCTTAGAGTAAAAGTTTTGATAGTTTTATTATTTTCAGTGAGTCCTGCTGGCAACAGGCTCACTGCAACGAGGGACCTAGGGGAGAAGAAGTGAACTCACCTGCGTGCAGGATGGATTTGCTTCTTAGGCTACTGGACACTAGCTCCAGAGGGACGATCACAGGTACAGCCTGGATGGGTCACCGGAGCCGCGCCGCCGACCCCCTTGCAGATGCCGAAGTAAGAAGAGGTCCAGAAACCGGCGGCTGAAGGCTTTTCAGTCTTCATAAGGTAGCGCACAGCACTGCAGCTGTGCGCCATTGCGCTCAGGCACACTTCACACCGGCGGTCACTGAGGGTGCAGGGCGCTGGGGGGGGCGCCCTGGGCAGCAATGTTAATACCTTTCTGGCTAAAAAGAATACATCACATATAGTCCCTGAGGCTATATGGATGTATTTCACCCCTGCCAGGTCTCAGAAAAACCGGGAGAAGAGCCCGCCGGAATAGGGGGCGGGGCCTATCTCCTCAGCACACAGCGCCATTTTCCTACACAGCTCCGCTGCTAGGAAGGCTCCCAGGCTCTCCCCTGCACTGCACTACAGAAACAGGGTAAAAAACAGAGAGGGGGGGCATTTTTTGGCGATATTATATATATTTAAGCAGCTATAAGGAAACAACACTTATATAAGGTTGTTCCTATATAATTATAGCGCTTTGGTGTGTGCTGGCAAACTCTCCCTCTGTCTCCCCAAAGGGCTAGTGGGGTCCTGTCTTCTATCAGAGCATTCCCTGTGTGTCTGCTGTGTGTCGGTACGTGTGTGTCGACATGTATGAGGGCGATGTTGGTGTGGAGGCGGAGCAATTGCCGGTAATGGTGATGTCACCCCCTAGGGAGTCGACACCGGAATGGATGGCTTTGTTTATGGAATTACGTGATAATGTCAGCACACTGCAAAAGTCGGTTGACGACATGAGACGGCCGGCAAACCAGTTAGTACCTGTACAGGCGTCTCAAACACCGTCAGGGGCTGTAAAACGCCCTTTGCCTCAGTTGGTCGACACAGACCCAGACACGGACACCGAATCTAGTGTCGACGATGAAGAAACGAACGTATTTTCCAGTAGGGCCACACGTTATATGATCACAGCAATGAAGGAGGCTTTGCATATCTCTGATACTGCAAGTACCACAAAAAGGGGTATTATGTGGAGTCTGAAAAAACTACCTGTAGTTTTTCCTGAATCAGAGGAATTGAATGACGTGTGTGATGAAGCGTGGGTTACCCCTGATAAAAAACTGCTAATTTCAAAGAAGTTATTGGCATTATACCCTTTCCCGCCAGAGGTTAGGGCGCGCTGGGAAACACCCCCTAGGGTGGACAAGGCGCTCACACGTTTATCCAAACAAGTGGCGTTACCGTCTCCTGATATGGCCGCCCTCAAGGATCCAGCTGATAGGAGGCTGGAAAATACTCTAAAAAGTATATACACACATACTGGTGTTATACTGCGACCAGCAATCGCCTCAGCCTGGATGTGCAGTGCTGGGGTGGCTTGGTCGGATTCCCTGACTGAAAATATTGATACCCTGGATAGGGACAGTATTTTATTAACTATAGAGCAATTAAAGGATGCATTCCTTTATATGCGAGATGCACAGAGGGATATCTGCACTCTGGCATCAAGAGTAAGTGCGATGTCCATATCTGCCAGAGAAGTCTATGGACACGACAGTGGTCAGGCGATGCGGATTCCAAACGGCATATGGAAGTATTGCCGTATAAAGGGGAGGAATTATTTGGGGTCGGTCTATCGGATTTGGTAGCCACGGCAACAGCCGGGAAGTCCACCTTTTTACCTCAAGTCCCCTCCCAGCAGAGAAAGACGCAGTCTTTTCAGCCGCAGTCCTTTCGTTCCTATAAGAACAAGCGAGCAAAAGGACATTCATATTTGCCCCGAGGCAAAGGAATGGGTAAGAGACTGCACCAAGCAGCCCCTTCCCAGGAGCAGAAGTCCTCCCCGGCTTCTGCAAAGGCCTCAGCATGACGCTGGGACCTTACAAGCGGACTCAGGGGCGGTGGGGGGTCGCCTCAAGAATTTCAGCGCACAGTGGGCTCACTCGCAGGTGGACCCCTGGATCCTGCAGGTGGTATCTCAGGGTTACAGGTTGGAATTCGAGAAGTCTCCACCTCGCCGGTTCCTAAAGTCTGCTTTGCCAACGTCTCCCTCCGACAGGGCGACGGTATTGGAAGCCATTCACAAGCTGTATTCTCAGCAGGTGATAGTCAAAGTACCCCTTCTACAACAGGGAAAGGGGTATTACTCCACGCTATTGTGGTACCGAAGCCGGACGGCTCGGTAAGACCTATTCTAAATCTGTAATCTCTGAACCTGTACATACAAACAGGTTCGTGGTACAAAACTGTCATTATCAGTTTCAGACGCTGCCGTTTGGATTGTCCACGGCACCCAGGGTCTTTACCAAGGTAATGGCCGAAATGATGATCCTTCTTCGAAGAGAAGGCGTATTAATTATCCCTTACTTGGACGATCTCCTGATAAGGGTAAGATCCAGAGAACAGCTGGAGGTCGGAGTAGCACTAACTCAAGTAGTGCTCCAACAGCACGGGTGGATTCTGAATTTTCCAAAATCCCAACTGATCCCGACGACACGTCTGCTGTTCCTAGGGATGATTCTGGACACTGTTCAGAAAAAGGTATTTCTTCCGGAGGAGAAAGCCAGGGAGTTATCCGAACTAGTCAGGAACCTCCTAAAACCAGGGACAGTGTCTGTGCATCAATGCACAAGAGTCCTGGGAAAAATGGTGGCTTCTTACGAAGCAATTTCATGCACTAATTTTTCAGTGGGATCTGCTAGACAAATGGTCCGGATCGCATCTGCAGATGCGTCAGCGGATAAAATTGTCGACAAGGACAAGGGTCTCTCTGCTATGGTGGTTGCAGAGTGCTCATCTGTTAGAGGGCCGCAGATTCGGCATACAGAACTGGGTCCTAGTGAACACGGATGCCAGCCTGAGAGGCTGGGGAGCGGTCACACAAGGAAGAAACTTCCAGGGCGTGTGGTCAAGCCTGGAAACGTCTCTTCACATAAATATACTGGAACTAAGAGCAATCTACAATGCTCTAAGCCTGGCAAAACCTCTGCTTCAGGGTCAGCCGGTGTTGATCCAGTCGGACAACATCACGGCACTCGCCCACGTAAACAGACAGGGCGGCACAAGAAGCAGGAGGGCAAAGGCAGAAGCTGCAAGGATTCTTCGCTGGGCGGAAAATCATGTGATAGCACTGTCAGCAGTGTTCATCCCGGGAGTGGACAACTGGGAAGCAGGCTTCCTCAGCAGACACGATCTTCACCCGGGAGAGTGGGGACTTCATCCAGAAGTCTTCCACATGATTGTGGTCCATTGGGAAAGACCAATGGTGGACATGATGGCGTCCCGCCTCAACAAAAAACTGGACAGGTATTGCGCCAGGTCAAGAGACCCTCAGGCAATAGCTGTGGACGCTCTGGTAACACCATGGGTGTACCAGTCAGTGTATGTGTTCCCTCCTCTGCCTCTCATACCCAAGGTACTGAGAATTATACGGCAAAGGGGAGTAAGAACTATACTAGTGGCTCCGGACTGGCCAAGAAGGACTTGGTACCCGGAACTTCAGGAGATGCTCACGGAAGATCCGTGGCCTCTACCTCTAAGAAGGGATCTGCTTCAGCAGGGACCGTGTCTATTCCAAGACTTACCGCGGCTGCGTTTGACGGCATGGCGGTTGAACGCCGGATCCTAAGGGAAAAAGGCATTCCGGAAGAGGTCATCCCTACCCTGGTCAAAGCCAGGAAGGAGGTGACTGCACAACATTATCACCGCATTTGGAGAAAATATGTTGCATAGTGTGAGGCCAGGAAGGCCCCGACAGAGGAATTTCAACTGGGTCGATTCCTACATTTCCTGCAAACAGGATTATCTGTGGGCCTCAAATTAGGGTCCATTAAGGTTCAAATTTCGGCCCTGTCGATTTTCTTCCAGAAAGAGTTGGCTTCAGTTCCTGAAGTCCAGACTTTTGTAAAAGGAGTACTACATATACAGCCCCCGGTTGTGCCCCCAGTGGCACCGTGGGATCTCAATGTAGTTTTGGATTTTCTCAAATCCCATTGGTTTGAGCCACTCAAATCGGTAGATTTGAAATATCTTACATGGAAAGTAACCATGCTACTGGCCCTGGCTTCAGCCAGGAGAGTGTCAGAATTGGCGGCTTTATCGTATAAAAGCCCATATCTGATTTTCCATTCGGACAGGGCAGAATTGAGGACGCGTCCTCATTTTCTGCCTAAGGTGGTATCAGCGTTTCACCTGAACCAGCCTATTGTGGTGCCTGCGGCTACTAGCGATTTGGAGGATTCCAAGTTGCTGGACGTTGTCAGAGCATTGAAAATATATATATTTCAAGGACGGCTGGAGTCAGAAAATCTGACTCGCTGTTTATACTGTATGCACCCAACAAGCTGGGTGCTCCTGCTTCTAAGCAGACGATTGCTCGTTGGATTTGTAGCACAATTCAACTGGCACATTCTGTGGCAGGCCTGCCACAGCCTAAATCTGTGAATGCCCACTCCACAAGGAAGGTGGGCTCATCTTGGGCGGCTGCCCGAGGGGTCTCGGCATTACAACTCTGCCGAGCAGCTACGTGGTCAGGGGAGAACACGTTTGTAAAATTCTACAAATTTGATACCCTGGCTAAGGAGGACCTGGAGTTCTCTCATTCGGTGCTGCAGAGTCATCCGCACTCTCCCGCCCGTTTGGGAGCTTTGGTATAATCCCCATGGTCCTGACGGAGTCCCCAGCATCCACTAGGACGTCAGAGAAAATAAGATTTTACTTACCGATAAATCTGTTTCTCGTAGTCCGTAGTGGATGCTGGGCGCCCATCCCAAGTGCGGATTGTCTGCAATACTTGTACATAGTTATTGTTACAAAAAAATCGGGTTGTTTATTGTTGTGAGCCATCTTTTCAGAGGCTCCTACGGTTATCATACTGTTAACTGGGTTCAGATCACAAGTTGTACGGTGTGATTGGTGTGGCTGGTATGAGTCTTACCCGGGATTCAAAATCCTTCCTTATTGTGTACGCTCGTCCGGGCACAGTATCCTAACTGAGGCTTGGAGGAGGGTCATAGGGGGAGGAGCCAGTACACACCACCTAGTGGTCAAACTTTTACATTTTGTGCCCTGTCTCCTGCGGAGCCGCTATTCCCCATGGTCCTGACGGAGTCCCCAGCATCCACTACGGACTACGAGAAATAGATTTATCGGTAAGTAAAATCTTATTTTTTCAGTGATGCTCAGTTGTTGTTCATACTGTAAACTGGGTAAGGTTATCACAAGTTGTACGGTGTGATTGGTGTGCTGGTATGAGTCTTACCCTGGATTCCAAAATCCTTTCCTTGTAGTGTCAGCTCTTCTGGGCACAGTTTCCCTAACTGAGGTATGGAGGAGGGGCATAGAGGGAGGAGCCAGTGCACACCAGATGGTACGTAATCTTTCTTTTAGAGTGCCCAGTCTCCTGCAGAGCCCGTCTATTCCCCATGGTCCTTACGGAGTCCCCAGCATCCACTACGGACTATGAAAAATAGAATTACCGGTGAGTAAATTCTTATTTATTATTATTATTATACAGGGGGAGCAGCTTTTGGTGTCCTGTTATTATTATAATACAGGAGTAGCAGCCTGTGGTGTCCTGTTATTATTATAATACTGGAGGAGCAACCTGTGGAATCCAGTTGTTATTATTATTATTAATATTATTATTATACAGAGGGGGCAGCAGCCTGTGGTTTCCTGTTGTTATTATTATACAGGGTGAGCAGCCTGTGGTGTCCTGTTATTATAATACATGGGGAGTAGCCTGTGGTGTCCTATTATTATTATGATTATTATTATTATTATTATTATTATAATACAGGAGGAGCAACCTGTGGTGTCCTGTTAATAAAGACATATGTTATTATTTTTATACTGGGGTGCAGCCTTTAGTGTCGTTGTTTTTATTATTATTATTAATCTTATTATATGAAATTGTGGGGATTGAAGATATTGCTCAAATTCTAGGATATATTAAAGCAGAGACCATAATATCCCTGGCATGTGTAACAGATGATAATTGGAGCAGTATAAAGCAAATGTATATCACACTCCTGGGACTGTTACAGTGACATAATTTATATCTATAGTAATAATACAGGGACATGACTGGGGAGGTGAGGGTGACCTGGGAATGTCACAGTGACCTCACTAATATCTATAGTAATAATACAGGGACATGATTGGGTAGGTGAGGGGATCTGGGAGTGTCACAGTGACATCACTTATATCTATAGTAATAATACAGAGACATGACTGGGGAGGTGAGAGTTCTGGGAATGTAACAGTGACCTCACTAATATCTATAGTAATAATACAGGGACATGATTGGGGGAGGTGAGGGGATCTGGGCGTGTCACAGTGACATCACTTATACCTATAGTAATAATACAGAGACATGACTGGAGAGGTGAGGGGTCTTGGAATGTAACAGTGACCTCACTAATATCTATAATAATAATAATACAGGGACGTGATTGGGGAGGTGAGAGGGACCTGGGAGTGTCACAGTGACATCACTTATATCTATAGTAATTATACAGGGACGTGACTGGAGAGGTGAGGGGATCTGGGAGTGTCACAATGACCTCACTAATATCTATAATAATAATACAAGGACATGATTGGGGAGGTGATGGGGACCTGGGAGTGTCACAGTGACAAGAGAAAGAAAGTAGACTTCTTTGTGGGCGCACTCTTGTGAAGAAAAATGAGATATTCTCAAAGAATAAAACTTCAACTTTTATTACAAATGATTAAGAATTTATTCAATCTCCTGAGAATAAATAATGGGGCAGATGTATTAACCTGGAGATGGCATAAGGAAGTGATGAACCAGTGAAAAATGCAAGGTGATACACGCACAAGCCAATCACCTCCTAACTGTTAATTTACATATTGGAACTGATTGGTTGGTGTGTTTATCACCTTGCATTTATCACTGGTTTATCACTTCCTTATAAAGATGAGCGGGTTCGGTTTTACTCGGTTCTCAAAACGCCATCTTATGCCTTCTCCAGGTTAATACATCTGCCACATTGCTTCTTGCCGCCTTTCCCCTGCCTGTCTCCTGCCGCCTTTCCCCTGCCTGTCTCCTGCCGCCTTTCCCCTGCCTGTCTCCTGCAACCCCCACCCTGCTGCCCACCTGCCTGTCACCTGCCACCTTTTCCCTGCCTGTCTCCTGCCGCCTCCCCCCTGCCTGTCTCCTGCCACCTTTCCCCTGCCTGTCTCCTGCCACCTTTCCCCTGCCTGTCTCCTGCCACCTTTCCCCTGCCTGTCTCCTGCCGCCTTTCCTCTGCCTGTCTCCTGCAACCCCCACCCTGCTGCCCACCTGCCACCTTTTCCCTGCCTGTCTCCTGCCGCCTCCCCCCTGTCTGTCTCCTGCCGCCTTTCCCCTGCCTATCTCCTGCCGCCTCCCCCCGTCTGTCTCCTGCCGCCTTTCCCCTGCCTGTCTCCTGCCACCTTTCCCCTGCCTGTCTCCTGCCACCTTTCCCCTGCCTGTCTCCTGCCACCTTTCCCCTGCCTGTCTCCTGCAGCCTTTCCCCTGCCTGTCTCCTGCAGCCTTTCCCCTGCCTGTCTCCTGCAAGCTTTCCCTTGCCTGTCTCCTGCCGCCTGTCTCCTGCAACCTTTCCTCTGCCTGTCTCCTGCCTCCCCCACCCTGCTGCCCACCTCCCTGTCTACGTCCACCTTTCCCCTGCCTGTCTCCTGCCGCCTTTCCACTCCCTGTCTCCTGCCGCCTTTCCACTGCCTGTCTCCTGCCTTTCCCCTGCCTGTCTCCTGTCGCCTTTCCCCTGCCTGTCTCCTGCCACCCCCACCCTGCTGCCCACCTGCCTGTCTCCTGCCACCTTTCCCCTGCCTGTCTCCTGCCACCTTTCCCCTGCCTGTCTCCTGCCACCTTTCCCCTGCCTGTCTCCTGCCGCCTTTCCCCTGCCTGTCTCCTGCCGCCTTTCCCCTGCCTGTCTCCTGCCGCCTTTCCCCTGCCTGTCTCCTGCCGCCTTTCCCCTGCCTGTCTCCTGCCGCCTGTCTCCTGCCGCCTTTCCCCTGCCTGTCTCCTGCCGCCTTTCCCCTGCCTGTCTCCTGCCGCCTTTCCCAAGCCTGTCTCCTGCCGCCTTTCCCAAGCCTGTCTCCTGCCGCCTTTCCCAAGCCTGTCTCCTGCCGCCTTTCCCAAGCCTGTCTCCTGCCGCCTTTCCCCTGACTGTCTCCTGCAACCTTTCCCCTGCCTGTCTCCTGCCGCCTTTCCCCTGCCTGTCTCCTGCAATCTTTCCCTTGCCTGTCTCCTGCCGCCTTTCCACTGCCTGTCTCCTGAACCCTTTCCCCTGCCAGGTCTCCTGCCGCCTTTCCACTGCCTGTCTCCTGCAACCTTTCCCCTGCCTGTCTCTTGCCGCCTTTCCCTTGCCTGTCTCCTGCAACCTTTCCCCTTCCTGTCTCCTTTCCCCTGCCTGTTTCCTGCCGCCTTTCCCCTGCCTGTCTCCTGCCACCCCCAACCTGCTGCCCACCTCCCTGTCTCCGGCCACCTTTCACCTGCCTGTCTCCGGCCACCTTTCACCTGCCTGTCTCCTGCAGCCTTTCCCCTGCCGTCTCCTGCAACCTTTCCCCTGCCTGTTTCCTGCCGCCTTTCCCCTGCCTGTCGCCTGCCGCCTTTCCCCTGCCTGTCGCCTGCCGCCTTTCCCCTGCCTGTCGCCTTTCCCCTGCCTGTCTCCTGCAACCTTTCACCTGCCTATCTCCTGCCACCTTTGCTACACCATCGGCTGGATGTGTGAAACCTGAGGTCATGGAGACTGTACGCCACAGCTCCATGAATGAGGCCATGAAATTTCCCTCAGGAGATCCTGTCCCTTCACAACCAATTCTCACCCTTACACCACTTCATGGCTGCAGCCATACTCGTCTGACAACTCAGGACACACAGAGCACATGCTCCGTACGGGTCGTGCACATGAGCGGTGTACCGAACATCAGCTCATTGTGACTCCACCCACAATATCGCTAATATCTAGATCAGGCCCACTATGCAGTACAGCCTTATGGGGCTGGGTCACAGGAACCTCGGAGACAATGACCAGGACTCTATGGCTGTGGGGAAATAGGAGACTTAATGACCACTCTATTCCATATTTACTATGTTACATGTGCAATATGTTTTATGTGTTTTATATTTATTCCAGGAACTCCAGCTGTGAGGAACGGAGTCTTTACTACACATCACACGTTCTGTATTCTCTCTGATTCACCGAGGATGGACAAGGACAGGAGTCACAGGACTGAGAGGATAATAAATATCACCCTGGAGATCATCTACCTGCTGACTGGGGAGGTGAGTGGATCTGAGAGCGTCACAGTGACCTTATATCTATAGTACCAGTACAGGAACATGACTGGGGAGGTGAGGGGATCTGGGAGCATCACAGTGACCTTTTATCTATAGTAATCATACAGGGACATGACTGGGGAGGTGAAGGGATCTGGGAGTGTCACAGTGACGTCACTTATATCTATAGTAACAATACAGGACCATGACTGGGGAGGTGAGGGGGACCTGGAAGCATCACAGTGACCTTATATCTAGAGTAATAATAAAGGGACATGACTGGGGAGGTGAGTGGATCTGGGAGTGTCACAGTGACCTCACTAATATCTACAGGAATAATACAGGGACATGACTGGGGAGGTGAGGAGATCTGGGAGTGTCACAGTGACCTTATATCTATAGTAATAATACAGGGACATAACTGGGGAGATGAGAGGATCTGGGAGCATCACAGTGACCTTATATCTATACTAATAAATTGGACATGACTGGGGAAGTGAGGGGATCTGGGAGCGTAACAGTGACCTTATATCTATACCAGTGACGTGCGGTGGGGTGAGGCAGGTGAGGCAGAGCCTTTCCTGTAATACTTACATTTGTACCAGACTTTTGATTGTATAAAGTATATGAAAAATACAAAGAATATGTTTGAAATATCTTCTTTGCATTATTCTAATCGTTTTTATAGTCAAAACTCTGGAGTAAAAAGTCTATGGAAGGTGAGGCAGTGCCTCACCTGCTTATCTTTTCTGCACATCTCTGATCAAAACTCACCAAATTTCCAGGAGTTTATACTGCTGCACCTGTGTATAATGCCCAGATGTACCCTTTGGTTCATATTTTGTGTGTAAATCTGGCTCTGGTGCTAGCTAGTGCCACTTTAGCCTTTTAGCTCACCGCACGTCCCTGATCTATACTAATAATACAGGGACATGACTGGAGAGGTGAAAAGATCTGGCAGTGTCACAGTGACATCACATATCTATAGTAATAATACAGGGACATGACTGGGGAAGTGATAGGATCTGGGAGCATCACTGGGACCTTATATCTATAGTAATAATACAGGGACATGACTGGGAGCGTAACAGTGAACTTATATCTATACTAATAATACAGGGACATGACTGGGGAGGTGAAAAGATCTGGCAGTGCCACAGTGACATCACATATCTATTGTAATAATTCAGGGACATGACTGGGGAGGTGATAGGATCTGGGAGCATCACTGTGACCTTATATCTATAGTAATAATACAGGGAGGTGAGGGAATCTGGGAGTGTCACTGTAGACATCACTTTTATCTATAGTAATAATACAGGGACATGACTAATGAGGTGTGTGGCTCTTGGAGCTATACAGTGAAATTACTTTTATCTATAGTAATAATACAGGGACATGACTGGGGAGGTGAGGGGATCTGGGTACGTCACTGTGACATTACTAATATCTATAGTCATAATACAGGGATATGACTGGGGAGTTTAGGGAATCGGAGCATAACAGTGAGGTCACATATCTATACTAATAATACAGCGATGTCAGTGTCACTTATATCTATAGTAATAATATAGGGACATGACTGGGGTGGTGACGGGATTTTGAAGTGTTACTGATAAGTAACTTATATCTATAGTAATAATAAAGGGACTTGACTGCGGAGCTGGGGGGATCTGGGAGCATCACAGTGAAATCACTTGTATCTCTAGTAATAATATAGGGACATGACTTGGGAGGTGAGGGGATCTGGGCGCGTCACAGTGACATCACATATATTTTGTAATAATACAGGGACATGACTGGGCAGGAAAGGGGATCTGGGAGCGGCGCAGTGATGTCACATATCTATAGTAATAACACAGGGACATGACAGGGGAGGTGATCTGGGAGTGTCTCAGTGACATCACATATCTATAGTAATACAGGGACATGACTGGGGAGGAAAGGGATCTGGGAGCGGCGCAGTGATGTCACATATCTATAGTAATAACACAGGGACATGACAGGGGAGGTGATCTGGGAGTGTCTCAGTGACATCACATATCTATAGTAATACAGGGACATGACTGGGGAGGAAAGGGATCTGGGAGCGGCGCAGTGATGTCACATATCTATAGTAATAACACAGGGACATGACAGGGGAGGTGAGGTGATCTGGGAGTGTCTCAGTGACATCACATATCTATAGTAATACAGGGACATGACTGGGGAGGTATAGGGACCTGGGAGCGACACAGTGAAGTCACATATATCTATAGTAATAATACAGGGATATGACTGGGGAGTTGAAGGGATCTGGGAGCATCACTTTGATGTCACATATATCTATAGGAATAATACAGGGACATGACTGGGGAGGTGAGGGGATTTGGGAGTGTCACAGTGATGTCACTTTTGTCTATAGTAATAATACAAGGACATGAATGGGGAGGTGAAGGGATCTTGGGGCTTCATAGTGACGTCACTCATATCTATAGTAATAATACAGGGACATGACTGGGGAGGGGATCTGGGAGAGTCACAGTGACCTCACTTATATCTATATCAATAATACAGGGACGTGACTGGGGAATTGAAGGGGTCTGGGAGAGTCACAGTGACGTGACTTATATCTATAGTAATACAGGGACATGATTGGGGATGTGAGGAGATCTAGGAGCGTCACTGTGATGTCACTTATATCTATAGTAATAATACATGAACATGACTAGGGAGTTTAGGGGATCTGGGAGCATCACAGAAAAATCACTTATATCTATAGTAATAATACAGTGACATGACTGAGGAGGTGAGGGGATCTGGGAGTGTCACAGTGACATCACATATCTATAGTAATAATACAGGGACATAACTGTGGAGGTGAAGGAATCTGGGAGTGTCACAGTGACATCACTTATTTCTATAGTAATAATACAGGGACATGACTGGGGAGGTGAGGGGATCTGGGAGTGTATATATTGATATTTGATGTCTCCACCATTACACAGGATTACACAATAGTGAAGAAGACATCCAATGAGTATGAGACACCCAGCAGCCATCCCCGTGTATCAGGAGGACTGAGTAGAACCCAGAGCCCCATCACGGTGCCTCCACCTCACTCACTAACACATGAGAGACACAATGATCAGAAGATCCTGGAACTCACCAAGAAGATCATTCAGTTGCTGACTGGAGAGGTGACGGCTGGGAATAGGGCATTATACAGTAACACCGGGGGACGTGTCTGGGTGATGACTGGAGAGGTGACTGCCGGGGGTGGGGCATTATACAGTAACACCGGGGAACGTGTCTGGGTGATGACTGGAGAGGTGACCGCTTGGGAATGGGGCAATATAGTAACACCAGGGGTTGTGTCTGGGTGATGACTGGAGAGGTGACTGCTGGGAATGGGGCATTATACAGTAACACATGGGGATGTGTCTGCGTGATGACTGGAGAGTTGACTGCTGGGAATGGGGCATTATACAGTAACACTGGGGGACTTGTCTGGGTGATGCCTGAAGAGGTGACTGCTGGGAATGGGGCATTATACAGTAACACCGGGGGATGTGTCTGAATGATGACTGGAGAGGTGACTGCTGGGAATAGGACATTATACAGTAACACCAGGGGACGTGTCTGGGTGATGACTAGAGAGGTGACTGCTGGGAATGGGACATTATACAGTAACACCAGCGGAAGTGTCTGGGTGATGACTGGAGAGGTGACTGCTGGGAATGGGACATTATACAGTAACACCAGGGGACGTGTCTGGGTGATGACTGGAGAGATGACTGCTGGGAATGGGACATTATACAGTAACACCAGGGGTTGTGTCTGGGTGAAGACTTGAGAGGTGACTGCTGGGAATGGGACATTATACAGTAACACCAGGGGAAGTGTCTGGGTGATGACTGGAGAGGTGACTGCTGGGAATGGGGCGTTTTACAGTAACACCAGGGGACGTGTCTGGGTGATGACTGGAGAGGTGACTGCTGGGAATGGGACATTATACAGTAACACCAGGGGAAGTGTCTGGGTGATGACTGGAGAGGTGACTGCTGGGAATGGGGCATTATGCAGTAACACCAGGGGACGTGTCTGGGTGATGACTGGAGAGGTGACTGCTGGGAATGGGACATTATACAGTAACACCAGGGGACGTGTCTGGGTTGTGACTGGAGAGGTGACTGCTGGGAATGGGGCATTATACAGTAACACCAGGGGATGTGTCTGGGTGATGACTGGAGAGGTGACTGCTGGGAATGGGACATTATACAGTAACACCAGGGGATGTGTCTGGGTGATGACTGAAGAGGTGACTGCCGGGAATGGGACATTATACAGTAACACCAGGGGATGTGTCTGGGTGATGACTGGAGAGGTGACTGCTGGGAATGAGGCATTAAACAGTAACACCAGGGGATGTGTCTGGGTGATGACTGGAGAGGTGAGTGCTGGGAATGGGACATTATACAGTAACACCAGGGGAAGTGTCTGGGTGATGACTGGAGAGGTGACTGCTGGGAATGGGACATTATACAGTAACACCGGGGGATGTGTCTGGGTGATGACTGTATCACTGTGTGTGTCAGGTTCCTATAAGGTGTCAGGATGTTACTGTCTATGTCTCCATGCAGGAGGGGGAGTATATAGAGGAACACAGGGGTCTGTACAAGGACGTGATGATGGAGAATCACCAGCCCCTCACATCATTGGGTAAGAGGAGACTGTCATGTATTGTACAGGGGAGAGCAGGTATGGGGGCCCCTATATACACACATCATCTGATAATCACATATATACACTGTACTCAGTCACTGTGTGTCTCCTACAGATTGGCCCAGTAACAGAGATACCCCAGAGAGATATCCCCGTCCTCTGTATTCCCAGGATTGTACAGAGGAGAATCACAGGACCCCACAGGAGGATCAGGTAGGTGGGATTTAGGGTCTCCCCAATATACCAAAGTGATTGTCACTATATGATGTGTAGAGCAGCTGTGTGTGCCATTATATTTGTATTGTTTAATCTATTACTGAAATCAACAATTTTACAATCTTTTATTAATGGTTTACATAGGGTGAAGCTCAGTTAAATAATATTAAAGTCAAAGATACAGAGGGAGAAGAAGAGACTTATTTGACTGATATGAAGGTAGAAGATATAGATGGAGAAGAAGAGACGTATGTGACTGATATAAAGGCAGAAGATATAGAGGGAGAAGAAGAGACGTATGTGACTGATATAAAGGAAGAAGATATAGAGGGAGAAGAAGAGACGTATGTGACTGATATGAAGGCAGAAGATATAGAAGGAGAAGAAGAGGCGTACGTGACTGATATGAATGCAGAAGAAGAGACGTGTGTGACTGATATAAAGGCAGAAGATATAGAGGTAGAAGAAGAGACGTATGTGACTGATATGAAGGCAGAAGATATAGAGGGAGAAGAAGAGATGTATGTGACTGATATAAAGGCAGAAGATACAGAGGGAGAAGAAGAGACGTATGTGACTGATATAAAGGCAGAAGATATAGAGGGAGAAGAAGAGACGTATGTGACTGATATAAAGACAGAAGATACAGAGGGAGAAGAAGAGACGTATGTGACTGATATAAAGGCAGAAGATATAGAGGGAGAAGAAGAGACGTATGTGAGGGGAGATCAGCAGTGTAAGGAGGAGGAGATCCCTACAGATATCAGCACAGGTGAGTAATAAACACTTATTACAGAAACGAGTCACATATTCTCCTTGCTCAGTCACTACAGCAATCTTTTATCCTACACCCTCCTCTGTCAGTACAGACTAATGAGGGAAATGTATCTGCCCAGTGGGGGAGTCAGGAGCCATCAGCCCCTATTATACTCCTGCTCTCCTCCTCACATCATGTCACTGTGTTACCAGCCCAGAGATCTGAGCAGTCTCCTCCCCACACTCTCTGGTGTATATCATACATCAGGAGCCATCAGCCCCTATTATACTCCTGCTCTCCCCCTCACATCATGTCACTGTGTTACCAGCCCAGAGATCTGACCAGTCTCCTCCCCACACTCTCTGGTGTGTCTCATATATCAGGAGCCATCAGCCCCTATTATGCTCCTGCTCTCCTCACATCATGTCACTGTGTGTTACCAGGTAACAAAGGGGTTAGGATATGTCCCTGCGCACAAATGCCGCCAACCCAAGGTCTATCCTAGTGTGTCACCTAACACACTGAAATAATGCTAGAAAGGGAATATTAGAATAATCCCTAGGTGGCGCAAATAGTAAAAAGTCCAAAGAAATTACCCGTGTGGGCTAAAGTCCGTTCCTTTTCATACAAGTGAGTTCATATATGAATCCGTCGTCCAAAGATGATGTATGAAAAAAAACACAATATAAACACAAATGTTCAGTACAGTCTCTGTGGGTATTAGAGGAACAAAATGTACACCCAGGTTCCTTCGACTATTCAGTACTTGGGATGTGCAGTTCTACTCGTAAGGTCCACCTCAGTGACTCGCATAAATGGACTGCTTACATGTGCTTACTTCTAAAACAATTGTATAAATCACATCAAGGTTTCTTTCACCCATACAAATGCAGTATCCAAAATAATCAAGCACCCACGAGTAGGTCTCTGGGTATATAGGATGCTCACGTGTATGCTTACTTCAAGGTGCGGTGTACTTTCACATCAAAGGTTTCTTTCGATGTTTTCCGCTGTCTTCCTCCTCTATTCCTTCAATTTTACTTCATGCTCAATAAAAAGCACAAAAAAAACGAAGGAATGTATGAGGGTACAAACGATTTTTAATAAAATAATTTAAAACAGATATTCGTCACAATAGGTTCTTATAATTGGACAAATGGTAATAATCTCATGACCAGATAGTGCAACTCCTCAACGTGAGAAAAAAAGATGGAAAACCCGGGTATTCTCACCGTTGTATCGTTGAATTCACTGGCAAAAAGTATTCAGCTTCCACATGCTCCACTGTGTGTTACCAGCCCAGAGATCTGACCAGTGTCTTCCCCATATTCTCTGGTGTATCTCATACATCAGGAGCCATCAGCCCCTATTATACTCCTGCTCTCCTCACATCATGTTACCAGCCCAGAGATCTGACCAGTCTCCTCCCTACACTCTCTGGTGTATCTCATACATCAGGAGCCATCAGCCCCAATTATGTGCCTGCTCTCCTCCTTATATCATGTCACTGTGTGTTACCAGCCCAGAGATCTGACAAATCTCCTCCCCACACTCTCTGGTGTATCTCATACATGAGGAGCCATCAGCCCCTATTATACTCCTGCTCTCCTTCTCACATCATGTCACTGTGTGTTAACAGCCCAGAGATCTGACCAGTCTCCTCCCCACACTCTCTGGTGTATCTCATACATGAGGAGCCATCAGCCCCTATTATACTCCTGCTCTCCTTCTCACATCATGTCACTGTGTTACCAGCCCAGAGATCTGACCAGTGTCCTCCCCACACTCTCTGGTGTATCTCATACATCAGGAGCCATCAGCCCCTATTACACTCCTGCTCTCCCCCTCACATCATGTCACTGTGTGTTACCAGCCCAGAGATCTGACCAGTCTCCTCCACACTCTCTGGTGTATCTCATACATAGCACAGGAAATAAAGATAAAATATACATTTTATACCCATAAGAAGAGCAAATAAATCTGGCCCAAGAATAGATCCATGCCCAGTAACTTAGTCCCAGTTGGCACATGTTACAGTAAGAAACAAACTCTGAGTGTCTGTAACAGTCTTACTCCTTTATCATATTACTTTGAGACGGAAGGTAAAGTGTCATGAAGTACTGTCAACAGGAATGTCCACTTTCTCTAACATTCGGGGGGATACTGGGACGGTGTTAGTACTATGGGGTATAGATCGGGTCTATTGGATCCTAGCACTTTAAGAAATCATTAGTGTGCTGGCTCCTCCCCTCTATGCCCCTACTAACAGACTCCGTTTAGAAAAATGTGCTGTATATGTACTGATTAAATATAAATGCACACATTGATAAAGGCTTGATTGCCAACAGCACCCACCCTCTAAAACCCCACCCACTGTGGATGGAGATCGTGTCTGCTGAGGAAGACCACTCCTGTTGATGTAGGACACCGCTGTGACGTTGTCTGACTGAACTTGAATGGCTCGATCTTGCAGAAGATGTGCCGCCTGTAGAAGGCCGTTGTATATGGCCCTTAGTTCCAGAATGTTTATTTGAAAGACAGATTCCCGGCTTGACCACTTTCCTTGGAAGTTTTTCTCCTGGGTGACTGCTCCCCAACCTTTAAGGCTTGCATCTGTGGTTAGAAGAATCCATTTCTGAATCCTGAACCTGCGGCCCTCGAGCAGGTGAGAAGTTTGCAGCCACCAGAGGAGTGAAAATCTGGTTTTCGGCGACATGCGTATCTGCTGGTGCATGTGAAGATGCGATCCCGACCACTTGTCCAGGAGATCCAGTTAGAAGAACCGTGCATGGAATCTTCCGTATTGTAGACCCTCATAGGAGGCTACCAGCTTCCCCAAAAGGCGAATGCACTGATGAACCGATACCCGGGGAGGTTTTAAGACATCCCTGACAATTGATAGGATCACCAACGCTCTCCCCACCGGTAGAAAACACCCTCTGCACTTCCGTGTCGAGTATCATCCCCAGGAAGGGCAGTCTCCTTGTCGGTTCCAAATGTGACTTTGGAAGGTTCAGGATCCACCCATGATCCCAGAATTGTTGAGGTGAGAGTGCAATACTCTGCAACAGCTTCTCCTTGGAAGATGCCTCTGTCAGCAGATCATCCAGATATAGAATTATGTTCACTCCCTGTTTGCGTAGGAGGAGCATCATCTCCGCCATGACCTTGGTGAACACCCTCGGTGCTGTGAAGAGGCCAGATGGCAACGTCTGGAACTGATAGTGACAGTCCTGTAGTGCAAACCGTAGATAGGCCTGGTGAGGTGGCCAGACCGGAATGTGAAGGTACGCATCCTTGATATCCTCCAGACCTGAGATCACCGCTCTCAGAGACTCCATCTTGAATTGGAAAACCCTCAAGTAGGGGTTCAACAACTTCAGGTTCAATATAGGCCTTACCGAACTGTCCGGTTTCAGTACCACAAACAGGTTTGAGTAATAACCCTTGGTTTTTGGGTGAGGTGGAACTGGAACAATGACATTTGTTTGTACCAATTTTTGAATGGCTTCCTGTAGAATAGCACTTTCTGTCAGCGAAGCTGGTAAGCCTGATTTGAAGAATCTGTGAGGTGGGAGTTCCTGAAACTCCAGTCTGTACCCCATGGCAACAATATCTTTTACCCAGGGGTCTAGGCCTGATGACGCCCAGACGTGACTGAAATCTCTAAGTCTCGCTCCCACCTGCCTGATCTCCACGCTGGGAGGTCCACCGTCATGCTGAAGATTTGAAGGAAGCAAAACCTGGTTTCTGTTCCTGGGAACCTGTTGGTGAGGGTTTTTTTTTATCTTTCCCGATCTCTTCTAAAGAAGGTTGGAGGGGGTTTGGATTTTTAAAATTTTGCGGTCCGAAAGGACTGCAGTGTAGATGAAGGATAAGATTTCCTAACCAGGGCTGCTGTGGAGGGAAGAAATGTTTGCTTACCCGCAGTCACCGTGGATACCCACACATCCAATGCGTCCCCAAATAGTGCCTGACCTGTGAATGGCAGGTTCTCCACACTTTTCTTGGATTCTGCATCCGCAGTCCATTGGCGTAGCCAGAGTCCTCGGCGTGCCAAGACAGCCATGGAAGTAGCCCTTGCATTAAGCAGGCCAATGTCCTTCATGGCCTCCACCATAAAACCTGCAGAATCCTGTATGTGACGTAAAAATAAGTCAATGTCACTCCTATTCATAGTATCGAAGTCCTCTAGTAAGTTGCCTGACCACTTTACTATGGCTTTAGAAATCCACGCACAAGCAGTAGTGGGCCTTAAAGCTACGCCTGTAGCAGTGAATAGTGTTTTGAGTGTAGTCTCAATCTTGCGGTCAACCAGGTCCTTTAAGGCGGTTGAACCAGGGACAGATAAAACCACCTTTTTAGACATTCTAGATACAGAATCGTCTACTATAGGTGGGTTTTCCCACTTCTTCCTATCCTCTTCAGGGAAAGGGAAAGCAATGAGAATTCTTTTAGGGATCTGGAATTTTCTCTGGGTTTTCCCAGGATTTTTTAAACAAGGAGTTTAACGCCTTAGAAGCAAGGAAGGTAAGCGAGGATTTCTTATTTACTGTAATATAAGATTCCTCTACTTGTTCCGGAACCTTCTCAGAAATATGCAAAACATCCCTAATGGCTTCAATCATTAGCTGCACACCTTTAGCAAGGGCTACACCCCCCCACCCCCCCTGGCATATCCCCATCACCGTCCCCTGTATCAGAGTCTGTATCAGTGTCAGCTTGCATTATCTGGGCAAGTGTACATTTTTTGGGGTATGTAGGTGGGTTTTAGATGAAGTAGTGGGAGCTGAATACTTCAAACCCACCACAGATTGTCTCAAAACCTGCGTCTCATTCTCAGTATGTGACGTGCTTGTTGAAATCTGGGATATCATTCCCCTTAAAGTATCCACCCATGGGGGTTCGGATTCAGAAGGCTGAGACAGCACATTGCAGTCCTGAGTACATGGAATAGACTCCTCAGGAGAAGATACACACTCTGCAGCACAGGACACAGAGTCCTTAGACATGGTAATGTGGATATGCACACTTACACACACACACACAGGAAAATGTCAGACACAGTTTCCCCCAGAGTACCTTCAGAGAGTCACAGAGTATAAGGAGCCAGCCACACAGCGCCCCTGTAGGCAGTTATTATGATAAAAGCCCGGCGCTGACTGACTAACCTTAATAGGGAGGGCAGCGCTCCCTGTCAGTGTCCTAGTTCCTATGATCTGCAGGGAGAAAATGGCGCTGGTGAGTGCTGGATCCGCTCTGAGAGGAAGCCCCGCCCCTTGTAATGTCGAGCGGCTTCCCGCACTAATTGTTTATACTGGCCTGAGGATTTTAGTGATAACAGGGGGATTAGCCCCTGTTATCTGCGTGACCAGTGTAGGGTTTTCTGCGCTGGCTCAGGACGCCTTTCAAAGCGCCTACACTGTGTGTTGCTGAGCCTTCCTGGAGCGCAGCCTGTTAGAGCTGCGCTCCCACCCTTGTGCCGCCATACCCGCCGGTGACCCGCTAACCGGGCTACCGGCGCTGTACTCACCACTTTACTTTCTTCTGGCTCTGTTAGGGGGTGGCGGCCGTGCTGCGGGATTGAGCAGTCGCCTCATGGGCTTGCGATCAGCACCCTCAGGAGCTCAGTGTCCTGTCAGCAGAGTAGAGAACCATTAACTCTTCAGGAAGTTGGTTCCTACTCCCCCCTTCCTAAGTCCCACGAAGCAGGGAGGCTGTTACCAGCAGCCTTCCTGTAACCTAACTAACTCTAGAAAATAAAATAAGAAAACTCCTAGGAGCTCCCCTAGCTGTGACTGGCTCCTCCGTGCACATTTTCTAAACTGAGTCTGGTAGGAGGGGCATAGAGGGAGGGGCCAGCCCACACTATTAAACTATTAAAGTGCCAGTGGCTCCCAAAGGACCCGTCTCTACCCCATGGTACTAAATGGACCCCAGCATTCTCTAGGACGTAAGAGAAAGTAGATTATAACCTAGCAGATGATGATGATTACAGTGTATTATATGGTGTATTGCATATAAAATACCTTGTTCCACACCTACTCTGCTGTAGCAATATACCTTATATAAGGGTGAGTAACACATGTACAGGCTTACCAGCGTATGAGCACACACATAAAGGAATACTACCTTACCAATGCTTCCAGGAGTAACGTTAGGAGACATTTCTCTGATCCATCAGCTCATATGACTGATGTTATTGTTCATCTAGAATCTCCAATTCATACGATATGTTCCCCATCCATAGTTTCTCTAACGTCCTAGTGGATGCTGGGAACTCCGAAAGGACCATGGGGAATAGCGGCTCCGCAGGAGACTGGGCACAACTAAAGAAAGCTTTAGGTCACCTGGTGTGCACTGGCTCCTCCCACTATGACCCTCCTCCAAGCCTCAGTTAGATTTTTGTGCCCGACCGAGCTGGATGCACACTAGGGGCTCTCCTGAGCTCCTAGAAAGAAAGTATATTTTAGGTTTTTTATTTTACAGTGAGACCTGCTGGCAACAGGCTCACTGCAACGAGGGACTAAGGGGAGAAGAAGCGAACCTACCTGCTTGCAGCTAGCTTGGGCTTCTTAGGCTACTGGACACCATTAGCTCCAGAGGGATCGACCGCATGGAAATGGCCTTGGTGTTCGTTCCTGGAGCCGCGCCGCCGTCCCCCTTACAGAGCTAGAAGCAAGAAGAGGTCCGGAAAATCGGCTGCAGAAGACATCAGTCTTCACCAAGGTAGCACACAGCACTGCAGCTGTGCGCCATTGCTCCTCATGTACACCTCACACTCCGGTCACTGAGGGTGCAGGGCGCTGGGGGGGGGGGGGCGCCCTGAGCAGCAATATTAACACCTTGGCTGGCAAATATATCACAATATATAGCCCCAGAGGCTATATATGTGATAAATACCCCCGCCAGAATCCATTAAAAAGCGGGAGAAAAGTCAGCGAAAAAGGGGCGGAGCTATCTCCCTCAGCACACTGGCGCCATTTCTCCCTCACAGCTCCGCTGGAAGGAAGCTCCCTGGCTCTCCCCTGCAGTCTGCACTACAGAAAAGGGTAAAAAAGAGAGGGGGGGCACTAAATTTAGGCGCAGTAAATATAATAGCAGCTATAGGGGACATAATTCAGTTAGTCCATGCATTATATAGCGCTCTGGTGTCTGCTGGCATACTCTCACTCTGTCTCCCCAAAGGGCTTTTGTGGGGTCCTGTCCTCTGTTAGAGCATTCCCTGTGTGTGTGCGGTGTGTCGGTACGGCTGTGTCGACATGTTTGATGAGGAAAATTATGTGGAGGCGGAGCAGATGCCTATAGAAGTGATGTCACCCCCTGCGGGGCAGACACCTGAGTGGATGGTCTTATGGAAGGAATTACGTGCAAGTGTCGACTCCTTACACAAAAAATTTGACGACATGCCAAATGCGGGACAGCCGGCTTCTCAGCTCGTGCCTGCCCAGGCGTCTCAAAGGCCATCAGGGGCTCTAAAACGCCCGCTACCTCAGATGGCAGACGCAGATGTCGACACGGATACTGATACCAGTGTCGACGACGATGAGTCTAATCTAATGTCCACTAAGGCCATTCGTTGCATGATTGAGGCAATAAAGAGGTGTTACACATTTCTGATATAAAGCCAGGTACCACTAAAAAGGGTATTATGTTTGGGGAGAAAAAACTACCTGTAGTTTTTCCCCCATCGGAAGAATTAAATGAAGTGTGTGAAGAAGCGTGGGCTTTCCCCGATAAAAGATTGGTAATCTCTAAAAAGTTACTAATGGCGTTCCCTTTCCCGCCAGAGGATAGGGCACGTTGAGAAACACCTCCTAGGGTGGATAAAGCGCTCACACGTTTGTCTAAAAAGGTGGCACTACCGTCTCCGGATACGGCCGTCCTCAAGGAGCCTGCAGATAGGAAGCAGGAAGCGATCCTGAAGTCTGTATATACACACTCAGGCATTATACTTAGACCAGCTATTGCGTCAGCATGGATGTGCAGTGCTGCAGCTGCGTGGTCAGACTCCCTGTCAGAAAATATTGACACCCTAGACAGGGACACTACTCTGCTAACCATAGAGCATATAAAAGACTCAGTCTTATACATGAGAGATGCACAGAGGGAGACTTGCCGGCTGGCATCTAAAATAAGTGCATTGTCCATTTCTGTCAGGAGAGGTTTATGGACTCGGCAGTGGACAGGGGATGCAGATTCTAAAAGGCACATGGAAGTTTTGCCTTATAAGGGTGAGGAGTTATTCGGGGATGGTCTCTCGGACCTAGTTTCCACAGCAACAGCTGGGAAGTCAGCATTTTTACCCCATGTTCCCTCACAGCCTAAGAAGGCGCCGTTTTATCAGGTACAGTCCTTTCGGACCCAGAAAAACAGGCGAGAAAAAGGCGGGTCCTTCTGTCCAGAGGCAGAAGTAAGGGAAAAAGGCTGCAACAAACAGCAGGTTCCCAGGAGCAAAAGTCCTCCCCCGCTTCTTCCAAGTCCGCCGCATGACAGTGGGGCTCCACAGGCGGAGCAGGAACGGTGGGGGGCCGCCTCAAAAATTTCAGCGATCAGTGGGCTCGCTCACAGGTGGATCCCTGGATCCTTCAAATAGTATCTCAGGGGTACAAACTGGAATTTGAGGCGTCTCCACCCCACCGGTTCCTAAAATCTGCCTTGCCGATTACTCCCTCAGACAGGGAGGCTGTGCTAGCAGCAATTCACAAGCTGTATTCCCAGCAGGTGATAATCAAGGTGCCCCTACTTCAACAAGGACGGGGTTACTATTCCACACTGTTTGTGGTACCGAAACCAGACGGTTCGGTGAGACCCATTTTAAATTTGAAATCCTTGAACAAGTACATAAAAAAATTCAAGTTCAAGATGGAATCGCTCAGGGCGGTTATTGCAAGCCTGGACGAGGGGGATTACATGGTATCCCTGGACATCAAGGATGCTTACCTGCATGTCCCCATTTACCATCCTCACCAGGAGTACCTCAGATTTGTGGTACAGGATTGCCATTATCAATTCCAGATGCTGCCGTTTGGACTGTTCACGGCATCGAGGGTGTTTACCAAGGTAATGGCGGAAAAGATGATACTCCTTCAAAAAAAGGGAGTTTTAATTATCCCATACTTGGACGATCTCCTAATAAAGGCGAGATCCAGGGAGCAGTTGTTGGTAGGAGTAGCATTATCTCAGGAGGTGCTACACCAGCTCGGTTGGATTCTGAATATTCCAAAGTCACAGCTGGTTCCGACGACACGTCTACTGTTCCTGGGTATGATTCTGGACACAGTCCAGAAAAAAGTGTTTCTCCTGTAGGAGAAAGCCAAGGAGTTGTCATCTCTAGTCAGAGACCTCCTGAAACCAAAACAGGTCTCGGTGCATCACTGCACGCGAGTCCTGGGAAAGATGGTGGCTTCTTACGAAGCAATTCCTTTCGACAGGTTCCATGCCAGAATCTTTCAGTGGGACCTGTTGGACCAATGGTCCGGATCGCATCTTCAGATGCATCGCCTAATAACCCTGTCTCCAAGAACCAGGGTGTCTCTGCTGTGGTGGCTGCAGAGTGCTCATCTTCTAGAGGGCCGCAGATTCGGCATACAGGACTGGGTCATGGTGACAACGGATGCCAGCCTTCGAGGCTGGGGGGCAGTCACACAGAAAATAAACTTCCAAGGACTATGGTCGAGTCAGGAGACTTCCCTACACATAAATATTCTGGAACTAAGGGCCATTTACAATGCCCTAAGTCAGACAAAACCCCTGCTTCTACACCAGCCGGTACTGATCCAGTCAGACAACATCACGGCAGTCGCCCATGTAAACCGACAGGGCGGCACAAGAAGCAGGATGGCAATGGCAGAAGCCACAAGGATTCTCAGATGGGCGGAAAATCACGTACTAGCACTGTCAGCAGTGTTCATTCCGGGAGTGGACAACTGGGAAGCAGACTTTCTCAGCAGGCACGACCTCCACCCGGGAGAGTGGGGACTTCATCCAGAAGTCTTCACACTGATTGTAAATCGTTGGGAACGGCCACAGGTGGACATGATGGCGTCCCGCCAAAACAGAATACTAGAGAGATATTGCGCTAGGTCAAGGGACCCTCAGGCGATAGCTGTGGACGCTCTAGTGACACTGTGGGTGTACCAGTCAGTTTATGTGTTCCCTCCTCTGCCTCTCATACCAAAGGTACTGAGAATAATAAGAAAACGAGGAGTAAGAACAATACTCGTGATTTCGGATTGGCCAAAACGAGCGTGGTACCCGGAACTTCAAGAGATGATCTCAGAGGACCCATGGCGTCTGCCGCTCAGACAGGACCTGCTGCAGCAGGGGCCCTGTCTGTTTCAAGACTTACCGCGGCTGCGTTTGACGGCATGGCGGTTGAACGCCGGATCCTAAAGTAAAAGGGCATTCCGGAGGAAGTCATTTCTACGCTGATTAAAGCCAGGAAAGATGTAACTGCAAAACATTATCACCGCATATGGCGGAAATATGTTGCTTGGTGTTAGGCCAGAAAGGCCCCAACAGAGGAATTTCAGCTGGGTCGATTTCTGCACTTCCTACAGTCAGGGGTGACTATGGGCCTAAAATTAGGCTCCATTAAGGTACAGATCTCGGCTCTGTCGATTTTCTTCCAAAAAGAACTATCTTCACTACCTGAAGTTCTGACATTTGTAAAAGGAGTGCTGCATATTCAGCCCGCTTTTGTGCCTCCAGTGGCACCTTGGGATCTTAACGTGGTGTTGAGTTTCCTAAAATCACATTGGTTTGAGCCACTTAATACCGTGGATTTGAAATATCTCACGTGGAAAGTGGTCATGTTATTGGCCTTGGCTTCGGCCAGGCGTGTATCAGAATTGGCGGCTTTGTCATGTAAAAGCCCTTATCTGATTTTCCATATGGATAGGGCAGAATTGAGGACTCGTCCCCAGTTTCTCCCTAAGGTGGTATCAGCCTTTCACTTGAACCAACCTATTGTAGTGCCTGCGGCTACAAGGGACTTGGAGGATTCCAAGTTACTGGACGTAGTCAGGGCCTTGAAAATTTATGTTTCCAGGACGGCTAGAGTCAGGAAAACTGACTCGCTATTTATCCTGTATGCACCCAACAAACTTGGTGCTCCTGCTTCTAAGCAGACTATTGCTCGCTGGATTTGTAGCACAATTCAGCTGGCGCATTCTGCGGCTGGACTGTCGCATCCTAAATCAGTAAAAGCCCATTCCACAAGGAAGGTTGGCTCATCTTGGGCGGCTGCCCGAGGGGTCTCGGCTTTACAACTTTGCCGAGCTGCTACTTGGTCAGGGGCAAACACGTTTGCAAAATTCTACAAATTTGATACCCTGGCTGAGGAGGACCTTAAGTTCTCTCATTCGGTGCTGCAGAGTCATCCGCGCTCTCCTGCCCGTTTGCGAGCTTTGGTATAATCCCCATGGTCCTTTCGGAGTTCCCAGCATCCACTAGGACGTTAGAGAAAATAAGATTTTACTCACCGGTAAATCTATTTCTCGTAGTCCGTAGTGGATGCTGGGCGCCCATCCAAAGTGCGGATTGTCTGCAATACTTGTACATAGTTATTGTTAACAAAAGGGTTATTGTTGAGCCATCTGTTGAGAGGCTCAGTGTTTTAATACTGTTAACTGGGTATAGTTATACGGTGTGATTGGTGTGGCTGGTATGAGTCTTACCCGGGATTCAAAATCCTTCCTTATTGTGTCAGCTCTTCCGGGCACAGTATCCTAACTGAGGCTTGGAGGAGGGTCATAGTGGGAGGAACCAGTGCACACCAGGTGACCTAAAGCTTTCTTTAGTTGTGCCCAGTCTCCTGCGGAGCCGCTATTCCCCATGGTCCTTTCGGAGTTCCCAGCATCCACTACGGACTACGAGAAATAGATTTACCGGTGAGTAAAATCTTATTTTTACATTGGTGCTGACATAGGACTTGGCGAGTGACTACATCTCCATTTATACTTCATGGTTAGTTACCAGTACAAGAGAGAGATATATCTAAGTCTTATTATAATATTACATTTGTTATTGTGAGTGTTCTCAGGAGGGTGGACACAATGATAGTCTGAGACACAATATTATAAAGCCTTCATTAAAAGTTATGTTTTATTATACACACACATTTACAATTAAGTTTCCCAGAGAGTCGTCTTCTCCTATTGTTTACAAGATTAATATTGTTACAGAAAATGTCACATTTCCATAATGTATTTTATTTCCAGCAGATGGACACACAAGCAGGAATATCTCAGAAGGACATCTAATGTTATCCCCGGATTGTGACATAAAAGATAATGACAGTAGACAGGATTCTCCAGGAGATAACCCCATTACCCCAATTATACATCCAGCTCTATCAGCTGATCCCTCTGATCCTGGGGAATGTTTTCCTGATCACTCTGATATTGGTGCATCTGATACAGCTCTGAGAGTAGATACAGTGTTTCCGTGTTCTATAGATGCCAAATGTTTTACACAGAACACAAAGCATATTAACCCACACACAGTTAAGGCAGGTGAAAGGCCACTGATATGTTCTGAGTGTGGGAAATGTTTTACATACAAATCAGATCTTGTTAAACATCAGAGAAGTCACACAGGTGAGAAGCCATTTCCATGTTCTGAGTGTGGGAAATGTTTTACACTGAAATCACATCTTGTTACACATCACAGAAGTCACACAGGTGAAAAGCCATTTCTATGCTCTGAGTGTGGGAAATGTTTTACACTGAAATCATATCTTGTTACACATCAGCGAAGTCACACAGGTGAGAAGCCATTTCCATGTTCTGAGTGTGGGAAATGTTTTACACTGAAATCACATCTTGTTGTGCATAACAGAAGACACACAGGTGAGAAACCATTTTCTTGCTCTGAGTGTGGGAAATGTTTTGCACACAAATCAGCTCTTGTTATACACCAGAGACGTTACACAGGTGAGAAGTGGTTTTCTTGCACTGAGTGCAGGAAATGTTTTACACAGAAATCAGATCTTGTTAGACATCAGCAAAGTCACACAGGTGAGAGGCCATTTCCATGTTCTGAGTGTGGGAAATGTTTTACATGGAAATCACAACTTATTACACATCAGCGAAGTCACACAGGTGAGAAGCCATTTTCTTGCTCTGAGTGTGGGAAATGTTTTACACACAAATCACATCTTGTTATACATCAGCGAAGTCACACAGGTGAGAGGCCATTTCCATGTTCTGAGTGTGGAAAATGTTTTGCAAACAAATCAGCTCTTGTTATACACCAGAGAAGTCACACAGGTGAGAAGTGGTTTTCTTGCTCTGAGTGCAGGAAATGTTTTACACAGAAATCAGATCTTGTTAGACATCAGCAAAGTCACACAGGTGAGAGGCCATTTCCATGTTCTGAGTGTGGGAAATGTTTTACACGGAAATCACAACTTGTTACACATCAGCGAAGTCACACAGGTGAGAGGCCATTTCCATGTTCTGAGTGTGGGAAATGTTTTACACGGAAATCACAACTTGTTACACATCAGCAAAGTCACACAGGTGAGAGGCCATTTTCTTGCTCTGAGTGTGGGAAATGTTTTACACACAAATCACATCTTGTTATACATCAGCGAAGTCACACAGGTGAGAGGCCATTTCCATGTTCTGAGTGTGGAAAATGTTTTGCAAACAAATCAGCTCTTGTTATACACCAGAGAAGTCACACAGGTGAGAAGTGGTTTTCTTGCTCTGAGTGCAGGAAATGTTTTACACAGAAATCAGATCTTGTTAGACATCAGCAAAGTCACACAGGTGAGAGGCCATTTCCATGTTCTGAGTGTGGGAAATGTTTTACACGGAAATCACAACTTGTTACACATCAGCGAAGTCACACAGGTGAGAGGCCATTTCCATGTTCTGAGTGTGGGAAATGTTTTACACGGAAATCACAACTTGTTACACATCGGCAAAGTCACATAGGTGAGAAGCCATTTTCTTGCTCTGTGTGCGGGAAATGTTATACACAAAAATCACATCTTGTTACACATCAGCAAAGTCACACAGGTGAGAGGTAATTTTCATACTCTGAGAAATAAATCAGCTCTTGTTGCACACAGTAGACATCACTCAGGTGAGGAACCATTTTAATCTTCTGGAGTATACTTATCATTGCCATGCGTTGTTCTTCAAGGTTCTTATCCTATCTCCTATGCTTTTTGCAATATACATGTTACCACTGGGTGAAATAATCAGATGTCATGTCCTCATCTACCACTGCTGTACAGATGACCCGTCTTTGCTCTGGGTACTGAGAGCCCAGTACCAATCCTAAATGTCTAGCTGAGCTCCAGGTGTGTGTGATGCCAGTTGGCTGTGACTCAGTTCTGGTGAAACAGGTCTTTATGGTAGAAGCTCACCAACAAAGGGCAGGGCTACAGCTCAGCTTTGTTACCAACCAGACTTACGCTTGGGGGTTCAGAGTTAGAAAATGCTGATCCTGTGCGGAATCTTGGTGTCATGGATGGTGGAGCGACACTTAGACATCAGTATCTGCCACAATCAGATCCTCATCTGAGGAACATAGCCAGACTCCAGCACTTAATTCCCTCAGAAGATCTACCTACAGTCATACATGTACTTGTAGCATCACGCATAGACTACTGCAATGTCCTCTACCTGGATCTCCCAGCAAAAGAATTACACCGCTTGTAGCTTGTACAGAATGCAGCAGCCAGTCTGTTACCTAACCAGCCCGTTCCTGCCACATAACACCCATTCTCTACTCCCTTCACCGGCTGCCTGTAAGATGGTGACTATTACATAATCTTACTGACTCTCCCAGCCCTACATGACCAGGGTCCATGGTACCAGAAGCAGCTTCTGCCTCCTTACTGCCCTGCTTTCTAACTTCCACCTGCAGATGAAGGACTGTTACCAGCAGTACCAAGAATCCCCAAGCAGTGCTGAGATGTCAGAGGGGGAGACAGGGTGTTGGCACTAGTGCTGTAGCGGGGGCTGCCGGAGGCACTGTCTGAGAATCTTTTCCTCAAGCAGCGCTAAGGTGTCAGAGGGGAGACAAGGTGGTGGCAGTAGTGGGGGAGACAGGGTGGTGGCAGAAGTGGGGTGGGTGACAGTTGGGGGGAGGTGGGGGGAGATAAGGTGATGACAGTAGTGGGGGAAGACAAGTCGGGTGGCAGTAATGGGGAAGACAGCGCGTGACAGTAGTTGGGAGAGATAGAACAGTGGCAGTAGTTGGGGAAGACGGGTGGTGGCAGTAGTGGGGGGAGAAGGCGGTGGCAGTAGTGCGGGGGAGACAGGGTGGGTGGCAGTAGTGGAAGGAGACATGGTGGCAGTAGTGGGGGGAGAAGGCAGTGGCAGTAATGGGGAAGACAGCGCGGTGACAGTAGTTGGGGGAGACAGAACAGTGGCAGCAGTGGGGGAAGACGGGCGGTGGCAGTAGTGGGGGGAGAAGGCGGTGGCAGTAGTGCGGGGGAGACAGGGTGGGTGGCAGTAGTGCAAGGAGACATGGTGGCAGTAGTGGGGGAAAACGGTGGTGGAAGGAGACAGGGCGTGTTGCAGTAGTGGGGGAGATGGGTGGCAGTGGGGGGGAGAAAATGTGGCAGTAGTGGAGGGAGACAGGGTGGGTGGCAGTAGTGGAGTGAGACAGGGCGGTGGCAGTAGTGGGGGGGTGACAGGACGGATGGCCGCAGTGCAGTACCAGGGGCTGCTGGAGGCAGTAACGAGGTGTATGGGTCCCACACAGAACCAGTTGATAATTAGACTTAATGATGATTATTCTTCCTTATTTCTAATTAATCCCTTGTATGTGTTACTGTTATTTGCTGTGTCAGCCTTTATGTGTGTTCTGTGTAATAATCCTGAAAGTAGTGCTGCTACCGATCTCATATCATTTGTAGTAACTTGGAAAAGATGAGATATGAGGTGCACTCTGGAAGCTTATAGGGGGTTAATCAGTGATGAACGCAGATGTGACATCACGCAGGCTCTGGAAAATGGTCCCAGCCCACCCGCCTCTCAGGGATGTGACCGCAATGTGTGTGGCTGCTGCGCATGTGTATTTTTCCAAAACCAGCAAACTGCTGTAGGCCACTATTGCGGCTGGGTCTGAATGACCCCCATAGGCTGTTGTGCAGAGTAAAGTATTTTTTAAGTTTAAAATATAGATAAACAAAAATCTGTGTATTAAAGATATGAAATAAAGTCTTTAAAAACAAAAGATGTCCGTTTAGTCTTTTTATGTGTCTGTATTGTCTTTCCTCTTACATCCTAGAGGATGCTGGGGTCCACATTAGTACCATGTGGTATAGATGGGTCCACCAGGAGCCATTGGCACTTTAAGAGTGGCTGGCTCCTCCCTCTATGCCCCTCCTACCAGACTCAGTTTAGAATATGTGCCCGGAGGAGCCGGTCACAGCTAGGGGAGCTCTCCTGAGCTTTCCTAAGGAAGTTTAGTTTAGAGTTATTTATTTTACAGTGTGGGACTAAGTGGGGGAGCAGTGTCCACCCTGCGGGGTCTGAGCCACTGACTGCTGACTGGACTCTGAGCTCCAGAGGGGCCGATCGGTCTCCGCCACAGGGGCACCGCTCACCCCAGCAGCATGTTGCTGACCCCTTACAGAGCCAAAGCAAGTGGGGAGTTAGTCACTGACCCCCCTAGCAAGCAGGGGGCCAGTGTGAAGATGGCAACAGGAGATGGAGCGCGGTATTAACCGCGGTTCTGGACGGTACCAGAGGAACACTGTGAGGGGCGCCCTGGGCCAGCACTTACCCCTCACACTGGTCAGCAAGTCTGTCAGGGTCAAGGGATCTCAGCCAGCTCAATTCCTCAGGCCAGTTTAATCTTCAGAAGAGCGGGACGACAGCGCCATGAAGGGGGCGGAGCTTCTCCTCAGAACGGACCCTGAAGCGTTCCAGCACCATTTTCCTACATGTAGTAGCTGAAGGAAGATTCTGCTCCCTCCACAGCAGCTCCAGATTACTGTATTATGGTACCAGGGGTTTGTAGAGGGGAGGGGAGGCTGATTGTTTGACTGTGTCCTATTAAGGCACACAAGTCAGTGCACATAAGGGGTTTCTCCTTGTAAAAAAAAGCGCTGGTGTGGGTTGGCTCCAATCTCTGTCTCTCTCTTGCCATTCTTGGGGAGGAACCTCTGTCTTACCTCAACCTGTGTCTTTGGTGGTCACCTGCAGCAATGTCCAGGGATACAGTGTCATATGCTGCAGAGGATTTATCCTCCCAGGATGATCCCATTCCATGTAATTAGATTAGCACTGGTTTAGCACAGATTCCAGCAAGGGAACCAGAGTGGTTTTCCTCTAGCAAGACTTGGATTTCTCAGATTTCTGACAGGGTTGCCAGTAATTAATCTGCAACCCAGGTATTGCAATCTATGGCTGTATGTCCTTGTCAGGTACCTCGGGTCACCCCACTACATACCCCCACAAATGTGCGCTTGTGCAGGTAACACAAGACGACACAGATACTGATTCTGACACTACAGATGGTGATGGGGATGTGTTGCGGGGGTCTGCATCTTTTGCAAAGGGGGTGCAATTGTTGATAGAGGCTGTCAGGGATGTGTTAAATGTAAATGATACCACACCTGAGCAGGTTGAGGAGTCTTTTTTCACTGAAAACAAGAAAGCCTCGCTAACCTTCCCTGCGTCAAAGGAGCTGAATGCTATATTTGAAAAGGCCTGGGTGAACCCTGAAAAGAAGTTTCAGATCCCTAAGAGGATTCTGGTAGCTTTTCCTTTTCCTAAGGAGGATAGGAAAAAGTGGGAAAACCCGCCGATTGTTGACGCATCTGTATCCAGACTCTCAAGGTGGTTTTACCTGTACCGGGATCAACCGCCTTAAAGGAGCCGGCAGATAGGAAAATTGATAATACACTGAAATCAATGTACACTGCTTCAGGGGCCATATTAGGTCCCCCTGGGTTCCATGGCTGCAGGTATTTCTTCCATGTCTGTCAGCTCGTCGGGGACTGTGGCTCCGCCAGTGGTCGGCCGATGCGGAATCTAGAAGAAGTATGGAGTCGCTACCCTATACAGCTCAGGCTCTCTTTGGGGAAGCTCTAGATGCGTGGATATCTACCGCTACAGCGGGTAAGTCTCCGAATCTTCCATCAGCAGCACCTGCTCCGAAGAAATCCTCAGCTGCGCAGCAGTCCTTTCGGCCGAACAAGACCAGAAAGACCAGATCATACAATACCTTTTTCAGCTGAGGTAAGGTTAAGTCCAAGAAACCTGCCGCTGCAGGTTCCCAGGAACAAAAGCCTGCTTCAGGTACCCCAAAGTCCTCCGCATGACGATGGACAGGGCGGCCCGGAGATGGGGCCTGTGGGGGCGAGACTCAACAGTTTTGTCATGTCTGGGTATCGTCCGGCCTGGATCCCTGGGTGATAGATAATGTGTCTCAGGGATACAGGCTGGAATTTCAAAGGCTCCCTTCTCATCGTTTTTTCAAGTCAGGCTTAGTAACTTTGTTGGAGGACAGCACAGTTGTGCTTCCTGTTTGCCAGTTTATTCTGTATCCTGAGTCCTGGTGTCCGAAGCCTGATCATTGGAATTCTTACCCAGCCTTCCAGTCCTGTTGTCCTGTATCTGCAGCCTTGGGGTTCCTGTTGCTTCAGCGTGCACCTTTACCGGTGTTGTGAGTAGCGGCTCTGCCGCACCTAACTGCTGCGGCCGTATTTGTTCTTACTTTCTGTCTTTTGTGTCTCTCTGCAGGGGTTTCCGCTATTGCTGTCCTCACCGAATTACGACGGTGTCGTGTTTGGTATTCGGGCAGCATTACCTTGGTTACAGTTTGTCTTGGCGGCCACGCCGCACATACCTTTGTTGTTGTGTTCAGTAGTTCCCCCTATCTCTGTGTTTCTGTTTCAGTTGAGGGTTCCCCTTGTTCTCGCCCCGTCTCAGTTTATGCCTCATCTCCAACTAAGACCGGGGGGCATCGGAGTTGGGCAGACCTAATCCGCCCTTCAAACGCGGCTGCCGTGGCCCCAAGCAAACATAGTCTCGCAGGCGTAGACTGACCACGTGGGTGAGACAACGGAGTCAGGGATCCATAGGGGTTGCTGCTGAACTTCGTGCTAACTAGAGCATCACATTCCTGTGCTTGCGGCTTATGCACTCAGCCTCTTGAGTTCAGTGAACATGACACTCACATGCTGACAAAGGGTTACTATTCGAACCTTTTCGTGGTACCGAAACCAGATGGTTTGTTCAGGCCCATTCTGAACCTAAAATCATTGAACCCCTTTATAAAGGAGTACAAGTTCAAGATGGAGTCTCTCAGGGCAGTGATATCAGGTCTGGAAGTGGGGGAATTCCTGGTATCACTGGATATCAAGGATGCGTACCTTCACATTCCGATTTGGTTGCTGCATCAGGCTTATCTCCACTTCACATTGATGGACTGTCATTTTCAGTTCCAGGGCCTGCCATTCGGCCTCTCCACAGCACTCAGGGTGTTTACCAAGGTGATGGCGGAAATGATGATGCTACTCCACAAGCAGGGTGTGAACATCATTCCTTATCGGGACGATCTCTGATAAAGACATCATCCACGGAGAAGCTGCTGCAGTCCATTGTTCTCACAACGCGACTGCTCCAGAGTCACGGGTGGATTCTGAATTTTCCAAAGTCACATTTGGAAACAACCCAGAGATTGTCATTTCTGGGAATGATCCTGGATACGGAAGTGCAGCGGATGTTTCTTCTATGGGACAAGGCATTGGTGATCCAATCCATGGTCAGCGATGTCTTGAAGCTACCCTGCGTGTCGGTTCATCAATGCATTCGCCTATTGGGGAAGATGTTGGCCTCCTACGAGGCTCTCCAGTACGGGAGGTTCCATGCTCGCCCCTTCCAACTGGATCTCCTGGACAAGTGGTTGGGTTTTCACCTTCACATGCATCAGAGAATGTCTCGCCAAGGGCAAGGATTTCTCAAGGAGTAACCTTACAAGGATGGTGGTCAAGCCTGGAAGCCGGCCTGCCCATCAACATCCTGGAACTAAGAGCCGTCTACAACGGTCTTCTTCAGGTGGCCCCTCTTCTGAGAAATCAGACCATCCAAGTGCAGTCGGGCAACGTAACAACAGTGGCTTACATAAACCGACAGGGCGGAACGAAGAGCAGAGCGGCAATGTTAGAGGTGACAAGAATACTCCTCTGGACAGAAAAACACGCGTTGGCACTATCAGCCATCTTCATTCCGGGAGTAGACAACTGGGAAGCAGACTTCCTCAGCAGACACGATCTCCAACAAGGAGAGTGGTGACTCCATCCGGATGTTTTCAAGGAAATAACAGATCTTTGGGGATTGCCCCAAATTTGACATGATGGCCTTTCGTCTCAATAAGAAGCTTCAGCGTCGAGGAACCCACAGGCAGTGGCAGTGGACGACCTGGTGTCTCCGTGGGTATTCCGGTCAGTGTACGTGTTTCCACCACTCCCACTCATCCTAAGAATCCTAAAGCTCATAAGGAGAACAAGGGTTCAAGCGATCCTCATTGCCCCAGATTGGCCAAGAAAGGCTTGGTACGCAGACCTTCTATATCTACTGCAAGAAGAGCAGAGGCCTCTTCCTCTTCGGGAGGACCTGCTGCAGCAGGGGCCGTTCGCCTATCAAGACTTACCGCGGCTACGTTTGATGGCATGGAAGTTGAGCGCTTGATTCTTGCTCGGAAAGGGATTCCAAAGAAAGTTATTCCTACCCTCATACAGGCTAAGAAATGGGTAACGTCAAAACATTACCATCGTATTTGGAAGAAATATGTTTCTTGGTGTGAATCCAAGAAGTTTCCTGTGGTGGAATTTCAACTAGGACGTTTCCTCCTCTTCCTGCAAGCAGGAGTGGATATGGGTCTGAGGTGGGATCTGTGAAGGTCCAGATTCCAGTCCTATCCATTTTCTTTCAGAAGCAATTGGCTGCCCTCCCTGCGGTTCAGACCTTTTTGAAGGGAGTTCTGCATATCCAACTTCCCTTTGTACCGCCTACGGCATCATGGGACCTTAACATGGTGTTGCAGTTCCTCCAGTCGGATTGGTTTGAGGCTTTACAGGAGGTGGAGCTCAAATTTCTTACATGGAATGCAGTCACTTTGTTGGCCTTAGCTTCTGCTAGACGTGTCTCCGAGCTGGGGGCTTTATCCTGTAAAAGCCCTTACTTGAACTTCCACAAAGATAGAGCTGAGCTCCGGACTCGTCAGCAGTTTCTTCCAAAGGTTGTGTCGGCATTTCATATCAACCAACCTATTGTGGTGCCAGTGGCTACTGACTCCTCAATTACTTCAAAGTTCTTGGATGACATGAGGGCTTCTAACAGACTATTTCTCGCTGGATTAGGTTTACTATCCAGCACGCTTATTCTATGGCAGGACTGCCGTGTCTAAAATCTGTTAAGGCCCACTTTACTCGTAAGGTGGGGTCTTCCTGGGCGGCTGCCCGGGGTGTCTCAGCAGTGCAACTTTGCTGAGCTGCAACTTGGTCTGGGTCGAATACGTTTGCAAAGTTTTACAAGTTTGATACTTTGGCCTCTGATGATCTGACGTTCAGTCAATCAGTTTTGCAGGAGCCTCCGCGCTCTCCCTCCCGTTCTGGGAGGTTTGGTACATCCCCATGGTACTAATCCTCTAGGATGTAAGAGAAAATAGGATTTTGGTACCTACCGGTAAATCCTTTTCTCGTAGTCCGTAGAGGATGCTGGGCACCCGCCCAGCGCTTTGTTTTCCTGCTATTGTTATTTGGTTCAGTACAACTTCATTTTAGTTGAGTACTGCATTGTTACTTGGTAAGTAATGTTTCAGCTGTTGCTGAGTAGTACAAGCTAGTTGTCTTGACGTGCCTTGTATGTGTGAGCTGGTATTGAATCTCACCACTATCTGTGTTAAGTCCTTCTGTCGAAGTATGTCGTCTCCTCGGGCACAGTTTCTAGACTGAGTCTGGTAGGAGGGGCATAGAGGGAAACTAGCCCACACTATTAAACTCTTAAAGTGCTCTATATGCTTCAGAGGATGGAGGAGCAGCAAAAGACCATTCAAGCCAATACATCCACCTACGATACAGGCAAAGGAGGGGGAATACACCTGACTCAAGTGCAATGGAGAATGATTTCCGTGTTTTGCAAGGTTCTCCAACCCTTCAAACTTGCCACACGTGAAGTCAGTTCAGACACTGCCAGCTTGAGTCAGGTCATTCCCCTCATCAGGCTTTTGCAGAAGCAGCTGGAGTGATTGAAGGAGGAGCTAAGACAGAGCGATTCCACTAAGTATGTGGGACTTGTGGATGGAGGGTTTATATCTAAAGAAGCCTTAATGTGTGGCACACTCTTTTTTGTTTTATGTTTCATGAATAAATGAAAACATTACTTTTATTATTTTTAAGATAGTTTTTTCAATATGCATGTCATAAGGCAATTGATTGTCAGCCTGGAAAGACAAAAAATTAATGAAAGATATAAAATAATTTATATACCAGCACTACCTATGTATGGGTATATGGGAAGAGCAATAATTGATATAAGCAAGTGAAATATAAAAGGAATTTAAACACAGGTTTTATTTATCAAATTTATGAGATCCTTTCACAACAGGATTGTGATCTCAGAAAAAAACTGTTTTACAGCTGCGCCCTATACTGCATACAATCTAAGTGCTCCCTGCAGAGCATCACTACTGCATACAATCTAAGTGCTCCCTGCAGAGCGTCACTACTGCATACAACCTAAGTGCTCCCTGCAGAGCGTTACTACTGCATACAACCTTAGTGCTCCCTGCAGAGCATTACTACTGCATACAACCTTAGTGCTCCCTGCAGAGCATTACTACTGCATACAACCTAAGTGCTCCCTGCAGAGCATTACTACTGCTTACAACCTTAGTGCTCCCTGCAGAGCGTTACTACTGCATACAACCTAAGTGCTCCCTGCAAAGTGTTACTACTGCTTACAACCTAACTGCTCCCTGCAGAGCGTTACTACTGTATACAACCTAAGTGCTCCTTGCAGAGCGTTACTACTGCAATCAACCCAAGTGCTCCTTGCAGAGCTTTACTACTGCATTCAACCCAAGTGCTCCCTGCAGAGCGTTACTACTGCATACAACCTAAGTGCTCCCTGCAGAGTGTTACTACTGCATACAACCTTAGTGCTCCCAGCAGAGCATTACTACCGCATACAACCTAAGTGCTCCCTGCAGAGCGTTACTACTGCTTACAACCTAACTGCTCCCTGCAGAGCGTTACTACTGTATACAACCTAAGTGCTCCTTGCAGAGCGTTACTACTGCATTCAACCCAAGTGCTCCCTGCAGAGCGTTACTACTGCATACAACCTAAGTGCTCCCTGCAGAGCGTTACTATTGCATACAACCTAAGTGGCCTTTTCTGGTAACCACTATGTCTTACAATGACCACTTTGTTACTACCCGTAGCGTATCACACATTAAGACAGTGATACTCCCTATAATGTATAACAGTGGGATCGTTCTCACAGGCACAAAGAAACATATATGTTCAATGTTTCACTTGCTTATATCAATTATTGCTCTACACATATACCCATACATAGGTAGTGATGGTATATAAATTATTTGATATCTTTCCTTAATTTTTTGTCTTTCCCGGCTGACAATCAATTGCCTTATGTCATGCATATTTAATAATCTATCTGAAATAAAAATAATAAAAGTTATGTTTTCATTTATTCATTAAACAAAAAAGAGTGTGCCACACATTAAGGCTTCTTTAGATATAAACCCTCCATCCACAAGTCCGACATACTTAGCAAAATCGCTCCGTCTTAGCTCCTACTTCAATTTCTCCAGCTGCTTCTGCAAAAGCCTGATGAGGGGAATGACCTGACTCAGGCTGGCAGTGTCTGAACTGACTTCACGTGTGGCAAGTTTGAAGGGTTTGAGAACCTTGCAAAACACGGAAATCATTCTCCATTGCACTTGAGTCAGGTGTATTCCCCCTCCTTTGCCTGTATCATAGGTGGATGTGTAGGCTTGAATGGCCTTTTGCTGCTCCTCCATCCTCTGAAGCATATAGAGTGTTGAATTCTACCTCGTTACCACCTCTTGCTTCAGATGATGGCAGGGCAGGTTCAGGAGTGTTTGCTGGTACTCCAGTCTTTGGCACGCTGTGGCTGAATGTCGAAAGAGGCCCGCAATTTTTCGGGACACCGACAGCATCGCCTACACGCCCCTGTCGTTTTTCAAAAAATTCTGCAACACCAAATTAATTGTATGTGCAAAACATGGGATGTGCTGGTATTTGCCCAGATGTAATGCACGCACAATATTGGCTGCATTGTCCGATATCACAAATACCTAGGAGAGTCTAAGTGGGGTAAGCCAATGTGCGATCATGTCCCTCAGTTTCCATAAGAGGTTGTCAGCGGTGTGCCTCTCATGGAAACTGGTGATACACAGCGTAACCTGCCTAGGAACAAGTTGGCATTTGTGAGATGCTGCTACTGGTGCCACCACTGTTGTTGCTGTGGGAGGCAATACATCTGCCCAGTGTACTGTCACAGTCATATAGTCCTTAGTTTGCCCTGCTCCACTTGACAACATGTCCGTGGTAAAGTGGACACTGGGTACATCCGTATTTTTCAGAACACTTTTCTTAATGTCCCTGTACAGTCCGGGAATCGCTTGCCTAGTGAAGAATCTAGACAGGATTTGGTATCGGGGACACAGAACTGTCTAAATCCCACTGCACTAATGGAGGATACCGGACGCACGTCTACCACCAGCATAGTTGTTATGGCCTCAGTTATCTGCTTTGCAACAGGGTGACTGCTGTCATATTTAATCTTCCTCGCAAAGGACGGTGGACAGTCAATTGCTTAATTGAAGTAGTACAAGTGGTCTTCTGACTTCCCCTCTGGGAAGACGATCGACTTCCAGCAGCAACAACAGCAGCGGCGGCAGCAGCAGCAGTAGGCGTACCACCGAAGGATCCTCCAGAGGAATCCAGGTTTGGAGAGGACTCATCAGTCATGCCAGTGACATGGCCTGCAGGACTACTGATGTTCCTGACTGAGGAGGAAATTGACATTGAGGGAGTTGGTGGTGTGACTTGCAGGAGCTTGGGTACAACAGGAAGAAGGGATTTAGGTGTCAGTGGACTGCTTATGCTCTTACCCAAAGTTTCTGAACTTGACAATGACTTCTGATGAATGTTCTGCAGGTGATGTATATGGGAGAATGTTCCTAGGTGGTTAACATCCTTATCCCTACTTACTACAGATTGACAAAGGCAACACACGGCTTGACACCTGTTGTCCAGATTTGTGGAGAAATAATTCCACACCAAAGAGGTGGCTCTCTTGTATTTTTCCCAGGCATGTCAATCAGTTTTCTCATCCCATGGACAACAACTGTCTCCACTGGTGCCTTATTTAAACCAACCACATCTCCATCAGAATCCTCATCATAAACTTCCTCCTTAGTGCCAGCTACACCAATATCCTGCTCATCCTGGTGTACATCTACAGTAACATCCTCAATCTCAATATCAGCAATTGGATTGGTGGTGCTCCTACCAGCACTTGCAGGAGGCGTGCAAATGGTGGTAGAAGCCTCCTCCTCTTTCCATACAGTCTTGGGAAGGTCAGGTCTAGCAACCGGATCCCAGTACCCACGGTAAGCCTGTGGCGGTGCGTGAAAAGTGTGTAATAATGTGTAATGAGCATAACGCTGTGTAATAATGTGTAATGGGTATTACGTTGCATATTAATGTGTAATGGGCATTACGTTGTGTAATTATGTGTATTGGACATTATGGTTTACAGAATAATGTGTAATGATCATTACGGTGTGTAATAATTACGTCGTGTAATAATGTGTATTTGGCATTACGGTGTGTAATAATGTGTAATGGCATAACGGAGTGTAATATTGTGTAATGGGCATTACGGTGTGTAATAATGTGTAATTGGCATAATGGAGTGTAATAATGTGTAATGGGCATAACAGTTTGTAATTATGTTTAATGGGCATTATGGTGTGTAATAATGTGTAATAGGCATTACGGTGTGTAATAATGTGTAAAGTACATTACAGTGTGCAGCATCATGTGTAATGGGCATTACGGTGTGTAATTATGTGTATTGGGCATTATGGTTTACAGCATAATGTGTAATGGGCATTACAGTTTGTAATAATGTGTAATGGGCATTATGGTTTGCAGCATGTGTAATGGGCATTACGGTGTGTAATAATGTATAAAGTACATTGCAGTGTGCAGCATTATGTGTAATGGGCATTACGGTGTATAATAATGTGTAAAATACATTACAGTGTGCAGCATAATGTGTAATGGGCATTACGGTGTGTAATTATGTGTATTGGGCATTATGGTGTGTAATAATGTGTAATGGGCATTACGGTGTGTAATAATGTGTAATGGGCATTATGGTTTGCAGCATGTGTAATGGGCATTACGGTGTGTAATAATTTGTAATCGGTATTACGTTGTGTAATAATGTGTAATGGGCATTACGGTGTGTAATAATGTGTAATGGACATTATGGTGTGTAAGAATGTGTAATGGGCATAACGGTGTGTAATTATATGTAATTGGCATTACAGTGTGTAATAATGTGTAATGGGCATTACGGTGTGTAATAATTTGTAATGGGTATTACGTTGTGTAATAATGTGTAATGGGCATTACGGTGTGTAATAATGTGTAATGTGCATTGCGGTGTGTAATAGTGTGTAATGGGCATAACGGTGTGTAATGGGCATAACGGAGTGTAATTATGTGTAATGGGCATTACGGTGTGCAGCATAATGTGTAATGGGCATTACAGTGTGTAATAATGTGTAATGGGCATAACGGTGTGTAATAATGTGTAACGGGCATTACGGATGTGTAATAATGTGTAATGTGCATTATGGTGTGTAATAATGTGTAATGGGCATTAGTGTGTAATAATGTGTAATGGGCATTACGGTGTGTAATAGTGTGTAATGGGCATTACGGTGTGTAATGAGCATTACGGTGTGTAATAATGTGTAATGGGCATTACGGATGTGTAATAATGTGTAATGGGCATTACGGATGTGTAATAATGTGTAATGGGCATTACGGTGTGTAATAATGTGTAATGGGCATTACGGTGTGTAATAATGTGTAGCATTACGGATGTGTAATAATGTGTAATGGGCATTACGGTGTGTAATAATGTGTAATGAGCATTACGGTGTGTAATAATTTGTAATGGGCATTACGGTGTGTAATAGTGTGTAATGGGCATTACGGTGTGTAATAATGTGTAATGAGCATTACGGTGTGTAATAATGTGTAATGGGCATTACGGTGTGTAATAATGTGTGATGGGCATTACGGTGTGTAATAATGTGTAATGGGCATTACGGTGTGTAATAATGTGTAATGGGCATTATGGTGTGTAATAATATGTAACGGTGCTGGAGATGGGTCAGCTGGGTGCTCATAATTCAAGTTGCTGTTTGTGCGTTACTATACAGGTTGTATGACACAGGTGTGTACATTACACTTGTACTTTGTAGATAAATTGTGTGTAATATTTTTCCCACAGATGTGTCAGCAGAGGAAAATCACAAATTCTGGTCTGGATTCATTGAATTCTATCACTAGAACGAGTTCCTGTGGTGTGTAATAAGTGTGGACTATGCCAAGAGGACACAGAGGAATCGGGCATATGACCAGCTGATCAGATACAGTAGAGCCAGGAACAGCGCTGCAGACCTAAATTAGGTAAAGAAGAACATTGCAAAATTCCAGTGGTTTTGTAGGAGCACAATAAGTACATGGAATCGCAACATTCTGGAGCCGGGACGGATGAGGGTTACAAGCCAACGCTGTAGTACTATGACCTCATGAAATTCACTTTGGAACAAGAGCCACGGATAAGGTCACAGTGTGACCCTTGTGGAAGAGGAGGCATCGGAGAGTCTGGATCTGGTAAGTACACACACATTTCTCCCATCACACAGCCTTTTCCCATGCCTTACCGCCCCTTCCCATCCCTCTCACCAACTCTGACATCTTTCTCCCATGCATCTGAAGAGGAAGTCATGGCCCTCATTCATTCCCTCCCGCCTCCTCCGCTACCTCTCTCCTTCTGCTTGTTCCCATCTTTCCCACCTTCTCAATCTCTCCCTCTCATCAGGCACTGACCCCTGTGCCTTTAAGCATGCACTCAGCTCTCCTATTCTTAAAAAACCTACCCTTGATCCAAACACTCTCTCCAACTACCGACCAATCTCTCTCCTCCAAACTCCTTGAGCGTATTGTCTACAACCGCCTTACTTCCTTTCTTTCCTCACACTCACTGCTTGACCCATTCCAGTCTGGCTTCCATCCTCTCCACTCCACTGAAACTGCCCTTACAAAAGTATGCAATGACCTCTACGCTGCTAAATCTAAGGGATACTACTCTCTACTTATTCTGCTTGATCTCTGTGCTGCTTTTGACACTGTGGACCATCCTCTCCTACTGCAAATCCTTCACTCCATTGGTCTGCGTGACACTTTCCTCTCTTGGCTGTCTTCCTACCTCTCTGACCGTTCATTCGCTGTCTCCTCCCATGACTCCACCTCCCCCCACTTCCACTAACTGTAAGTGTACCCAAAGCTTCTGCCCTAGGACCTCTTCTCTTCTCTCTCTATACATCCTCACTAGGTAAGTTCATTAGTTCTTTTGGTTTCCAATATCATCTCTATGCTGATGACACTCAAATCTATCTTTCCTCTCCAGACCTCTCTCCTGTTCTCCTCACTCGAATCTCCAACTGTCTGTCTATCTCTGTTTGGATGTCCCAGCGCTTTCTTAAACTTAACATGTCTAAGACTGAGCTGATCATCTTCTCTCCCTCCTGCATAACCTCACCTCCTACAATCTCATTATCTATTGATGGTACTACTGTCTCCTCTAGCCCCCAAGTGCACTGTCTAAGAGTAATCCTTGACTCCTCACTCTACTTCAAACCACACATTCAGCACCTCTCACAAACCTGCCATTTACATCTAAAAAATATTTTCAGGAACAGACCCTTTCTGACCCAGGATGCTACTAAGACTCTTATCCACTCACTGGTTATCTCCAGACTGGACTACTGTAATCTCCTCCTGACTGGCATTCCTGACAGATATCTCTCTCCACTCCAATCCATCCTCAATGCTGCTGCCCGGCTCATTTTCCTCACCAAACGCACTATGTCCACCTCTCCTCTCTTACTAGACCTTCACTGGCTCCCCTTCCCTTTCAGAATCCATTTCAAGCTTCTCACACTCGCTTACAAAGCCCTCACCCACTCCTCTCCCATCTACATCTCTGACCTTATCTCCCTTTACACTCCCACCTGTCCTATCGCTCTGCTAATGCACGCTGACTCTCCTGCCTATGGATTACTTCCTCCCACTCCGACCTCCAAGATTTTTCACATGCTGCACCACTTCTCTGGAATTCCCTACCTCTCCCCCTAGACTCTCCACCTCTCTACAAAACTTCAAATGTGCTCTCAAGACCCACTTCACCGAACCCAGCCAAATCTCATCCTAACTCTGTTCCACGCTCGCTATGTACCCCATCTGTGTCACCGCTGTCTGTCTACCACTGCCCTTTAGAATGTAAACTCTCACAAGCAGGGCCCTCTTCCCTCATGTGCTTATCCTTTTTCTTACTTTAATAATCTTCAACTGCACCAAATCCAGCAGTCTTCTGCCACCCGATACTTATTCCAGTGTCATCTGCTGATGTAACTATGTTTATTTACCCTGTACTTGTCCTATACTGTCATCAACTGTAAGTTGCTGTTTTCCTGTTTGATTATTTGTTTATGTACTCTGTAATTGGGTGCTGCGGTAACCTTGTGGCGCCATATAAATAAAGGATAATAATAATTTGTATTGTATTGTACCCACACATTTTTACATGGAGTTCATTTTTATTTTATTTTGCAGGATATTACACCGGAGCTGGAAGTGGAGCCTTCCATGAGTGAGGTAACTGAAGTGGACGAACCAACCCCACAGCCATGACCCCTAAAACAGTGGAGGTCATCAGGAAACCCACTTTTGCCACGCCCAGCTAACAGTTTTTTTTACTCACGCTGAGGATGTTCTTAATAGGCCCCCGGACTTGGAGCAAACTTTTGGCAATTACATTGTGGCGGAGATGTGACTGATGAACGAGGATCAAAAGAAGATGTACAAGTGTCTGGTTCTTGATGCTACCTCCTGCACAAATGGCAAATCTCTTGTTGAGGCATGTGAGATAACACCACCTGCCAGGCACTGTCTCCCAAGTGTGCCCCCACCCACCTACCCACATCACCAACCCATGCATTATGTGCCGGGAAACCCTCAAAAGATGAGCTGTTTTCTGCTGGGACCCACACAGCCCACCCCGTCCTCCCATTCCAGCGCGTTGTCCAGTGGTATGTACTTAGACATGCTGAGTACACAGTCCTCTGTACTGGACGATCCTTGTTTTTTTATAGTTTTTTCAAACCAGTTGTTTTATGTGTTTGAAAAATTGTTGTTGCCCTTACCCTAGTCTCTTGCTCCAAGTGACCTGTATTGAGGCCATTAGTATCAATGTGTTGGTTTCTTGACCTCATTGTCCTGGACTTCTGATCACTGTGATCTATGCAGTTGTGTTCCTTCTAAAAGCACTGTTCAGAAATCTGCACTTTGGCCCTAATTCAGAACTGATCTTAGCCCTGCACACTGACATGTGGGGGGGATGCTCAGCACAGAGCTAGTCCACCCCGCATGTCTGGCCTGACCCCCACTGCAAAAGTACAAAAGCATCACACAGCGGCGATGCTTTTGCACTTCAGGAGTAGCTCCCAGCCAGCGCAGCTCCCGCGTGCTGTCCAGGAGGTGCTCAGGTTGCAGTGGCTGCATGTGATGTTACGCAGCTGCTGCGGTCCGTCCCACACATGGTCTGGGCATGCCTGCATTGCCCAGACCGTGCCCCTAAAATGGCAGCCAAATACTGCCATTTTGCCAATCCCGCCAAGCAAACGCCTTTGCCTGCCAATCAGGCAGAGGCGTTCGCAGGGCTATGACAACCATTGGCTGTCTGCTGTGCGCCGGTGCACTGCGGCGCCGGCGAATGCACAGTTCTAACCTGTTCGGCTGCTGTGCAAATTTGCACAGCTCCAAACAGGTCTGAATTAGGCCCTTTATCTTCTCTCCCCGATGTATGGTGGCAGCACTGATATTCTGTGGGATACGCCTGGTTCCTCTACTGGTTACTGGTGGCATAGTCCTTGCTAAAAAGGCTTTTGTTCTCCTGATGAAGTCAATGAATCCAGACCAGAATTGCTGATTTTCTTCTATTTTTTTTATAAATTCTTCTGAAATTTTTTTAAGGGCTGTTAATGCAAATGTAACATATTTTTGTAAAAATCAGAGGGTCAACGTTATGGAGCCAATGTATCATTTAATATTTCCTGCTAATTCCCTGAAAATAACCGTACCTCCCAAATGTAAGTAGAAGGGACTGCAGCAGGTATCTCCCATACCTTCATACATGGACATTTCCAGGCAAGGGTCAGGTAAGTTATTTTTAAATACAACAACCCTAATTCCCCTACAAGTAAAAAAAACACCCAGAACATTTGAACAGACATCATTTATTTAGAACAAATACATACATATTATATATATATATATATATATATATATATATACACACACACCCAGAGAGGAATATGGAAACTAGAGAAAATCACATTATGTAATTGCAGCTCCTGCCAGGCCACTCCGCATATCCGGTCACTCCCACATATTATCACCTTCCAAAAATTCATAAATCACTGTTGTCACCTCCTGGGCGTCCTATTATTTCAGGTGTGGGTTCACTCACTTCCAACTTATCAGCATATGTGGATTTTTTTTTTTGCAGCCACATGTAAAAATTCTTAATTCCTATATTAAAGACACCACTCACTTACATTTAATTAAAGATTTAAAGTGGCAAGAGGATTATCTTCTAGTTACATGTGATGCGGAATCCCTATATACAAATATACCAAACAAAAATGGATTAAAGGTAATAGAGCAGTATCTAAATAAAGACCCAACAATGTCAAAAGAGCACTGTCAATTTATTATAGAATCTATTCACTTTATTTTGTCAAGTAATTATTTCACATTCAATGGAGAATATTTTTTACAAATACATGGCACCGCGATGGGCACCGTGTTCACCCCAAGTCTTGCTAATTTATATATGAGTCACCTCGAACGCAAATACATCTGGGGAGGACCCTTTGGGGTGAACCTGGTACTATATGGTAGATATATAGATGATTTGTTTATTGTTTGTAAAGGGGATACACTATCAGTTTCACTGTTTATTGATTTTCTCAATACTAATACATTTGGTCTCACCTTCACAAGCAATGTTCATAGGATGGATTTAACTTTTTTTGATATTGCGCTACATTCCGGAGAAATCAACCAACCAATCCAGACTAAGATTTATCGAAAAAAAGTAGACTGTAATATATTTTTAAACACTACAAGCTGCCGTTAGATAAGGAGAGTGCCTGACTGGGCACGATATCTATATAAGAGGCTGGTAATTTTGTGATTGGTTAAAGAAGGTCAATTGTTGCTAGGCAGATCAGAGTTTTGAGTGAGTGATAATTGGATAGGGCCAGCCTATCGGTGAGTGTAGGGGAGGTGTTTAGTACATGTAAGGTAGAAACTTCCAGAGTGCTTCCTCTTGTTGTCTGGAAGCCCACCCACCTGCCCTATTGGCTCACTAATTTGGCCCTTTTCAATTTGGCTTACTATTATCTTTCTTTCAGACTTAGTGGGCGGGAAGGCGCTACTGGCCAGCGGTCACTTGTAGCATAAGTGGTGTTGTGGGGCACTTACCCCTTTTGAAGGACGGCGAGTGTGTCCTGCCCTTGTGGGGGGGCGAGGGGCGCTTCCTTGGGGAGCGTCCTCACTCTGCTATAGGAAGGGGTGGTGAGACCTTCGCAGCACAGGTTATGCTGATATATATAGATGGGGCGTTTCAGTCGCACCCATGACAGTTGGGGCGTTTAGTCGCCGCCATTTTGTTAGATCGTGACTAGAGCTGGTTAGTGGTAGCGTTTTCCTGGCCACCCACTACGAGTGAGGTCATTCCAATTAATAAATTCAATGACCATTTAATCCAACGCAGTTGTGTCCGTGTCGTTATTTTTAGTTGATAAGCTAGCTTAAAGTGTATTGTTAATGTCAAGCACAATAATTGAATAGACGCCTTATAAACCCTGGCTCAACAATATTCCTTAGAGTCAATACTTTAAAAGAAATTGTTCTGCTAATGACGACTTTGTCCTTCAAAGCGAGGAATTAACACAATCTTTATTTGATGAGGGCTATCCAAGTCACTTACTTCCCAGTGCTTTGATAGAGGTGTCCAAGAAAGAATGACAGAGCCTGTTAGAAAAATCAGAAAATAACTCATGTACCTTGATTGAATAGAATGAACCTGTCTTTATATCCCGGTATAATAATTCCTCAAATAAGTATAAAAATATTCTTACAGATTTTTTTCCTATCCTTAAAATGGACAGGGTGTTAGCAGGAAGCTTGGAGGACAAACATAAATTGGTCTTCAAGAAACTTCATAATCTAAAACAATTATCTCACCAAGTCATTTTGAACCTATAACTGAGAATAAGCTAGGTACCTGTAAGATAAGAAAATCGTGTCAATTAAAGAGAAGTTGCTCTAAATGCTTCAAAACAAAATGCATTACATGTAGATTCATGAAACATGGACGTTACGAATTTACTGCCCCCAAAGATATAACAAACATGAAATTTAAGATCATCGGTTCTATAACTTGTCACACTACCTTTGTTGTATATCTGATAACTTGTATATGTGGTGTTCAGTATGTAGGTAGAACCATTCAATCTTTGAACACAAGATTTTTGGAACACAAACTTATCCTCAAAAAGATAATATCTCATAGTGTCCCTAGACATGTTGTTCAGAGTCATGGTGCAGATATTAATGTTCTATCTGTTCAAGGGATTGAATATATTGAAAAAACTTTTAGGGGAGGAGATAGATACAATCGGTTATGCAAAAGGAGGCATACTGGATCTGTTCATTAAATACTCTGTACCCAATGGGATTAAATGAACATACTGAAATGAATAACATCTAAAAAAAAATTGACAGATACCAGTATGCGTCCTCCTCCTTTTCTTTGCTTCGCTTGTTCTTTTTCTTGCTTGCCTTGTAATCCGTCCCCTTTGAGAACGCCCGAGATCTTATCTATTTTCATTAAAAATGTTTCTTTACTAATAATGTCCCTGTGTTAATAACTAATATATACTGTCTAAAGAAGTCTGTCAGGTTCGGTTTGGTTTGTGTCCCCAGAGGGGGCGCTAGTGGGTCAGTGGAGGTAGGATGGAAGAAGTGAGGAGGCTGGATTGGATTTCAGCGCATGTGCGCAATGTTGTTTTATTAATGAAAAGTAAAACAATATGGCAGCAGGAATACTTGCAGAGATAAACAATAATAAATGCAATGGTATGGTGCAGCGTGGAAGCTGAGAGTCTATGGCAAAACAATGAGAGTCTATGGCAAAACAATGAGAATCTATGGCAATAGCAGTATAATTGTATTGTTGATCAGGGGATCAATATACTGGTATGGGAACCAGAGATGATTAAAACGTGGAGCCAGCAGAGATGGTGAAATTGGTAGCAAACCTGGTAGCAGATGCAGGAGACTTGGTATAAGGGTCACAGTGCTGTTGGAAATGCACAGGCAGCTTGCAAGCTGATTCACAGGTGAGATGATGAGATGCACCTGGAGAGGGAGTCTCTACTGCAGAAGGCTGAAGCACACTGTAGCTGTAGAAGGTGTGGAGCCAGATGATAAATGCAGGGATTGCTGGTGCTTATTGTTCCACGGAGATAACTGAACTGACTGGAATGCAAACAGGAACACGGAGAAACAGGAGAGCGGATCCAGACACACGAGTCGCAGCAGTGACACAAAGTCCAGGACAACCACTGACTCACCCTGCAGCTCCTGATATACCCCTTGGTCTGCAGGCATTGGCTGGAGTAGAACAAGGAGGTGCGGCCAAGCTCCGTATTGGCTGCCGCACTCAGACTGAGGGAAACTGTCATGGCGGCGCCCATGCCGTGGCCCGGCGGGAACGCGGCGTGCTTGCACGCCTGCTGACAACAGGAGCGTTCCTAGGCCCAGGATGACATCCAGCGACAGGGAGACCGGTGACAGCAAAACGTAGGGACCCCGGACGGAGTCCGCACCGACGGACAGATGCAGCTGTGGTAAGTCGATTCCTGACAAAGTCCCTATGACTGCTAGTGATGAGCGGGTTCGGTTTCTTGGAAACCGAACCCGCCCGAACCCCATCACTTTTGGCCGGGTCCGAGCCGCGCTCGGATTCTCCCGTGCGGCTCGGTTAACCTGAGCGCGGCCGAACGTCATCATCCCGCTGTCGGATTCTCGTGAGACTCGGATTCTATATAAGCAGCCTCGCGTCGCCGCCATTTTCACACGTGCATTGAGATTGATAGGGAGAGGACGTGGCTGGCGTCCTCTCCGTTATAGAAACTTAGAAAGACAAGACAAATTAATTTGTAGTTACTTTACTAGTTATAATTGTAAGGAGGATTGGGGACGGGGAGCAGCTGTTAGGGAGTACAGTGCAGGGTAGTGTGACCACAGTGTTTAATCCGTTAGTTTGGTTTTCTGATTCTTTCTCTGCCTGAAAAAAACGCTCCACCATATCTGTGCTCAGTGTGCTGCACTGTGTCCACTGTCTCTGCTGCATGATATATCTGTGCTGAGTGCACTGCTCAGCTCACACTGCCTAATTGTGGGGATTGGGGAGCAGTTATAGTAGCAGGAGGAGTACAGTGCACAGTTTTGCTGACAGTGACTGACCACCAGTCCATACTAGTACTAGCAGTCTGCTGACAGTGTCCACCAGGTCCGACTCATTATATTATATACCATTACCTACATTATATTATATACCTATTATTATATATCATCTATACTAGCAGACGCAGTACGGTAGTCGACGGCTGTTGCTACCTCTGTGTCGTCAATCGACCATAATTGTATATATACCGGCTACCTGTGGTGGTATTTTTTCTCTCTCTTTACTATGCAGTCTGCTGACAGTGTCCACCAGGTCCGACTCATTATATTATATACCATTACCTACATTATATTATATACCTATTATTATATATCATCTATACTAGCAGACGCAGTACGGTAGTCGACGGCTGTTGCTACCTCTGTGTCGTCAATCGACCATAATTGTATATATACCGGCTACCTGTGGTGGTATTTTTTCTCTCTCTTTACTATGCAGTCTGCTGACAGTGTCCACCAGGTCCGACTCATTATATTATATACCATTACCTACATGATATTATATACCTATTATTATATATCATCTATACTAGCAGACGCAGTACGGTAGTCGACGGCTGTTGCTACCTCTGTGTCGTCAATCGACCATAATTGTATATATACCGGCTACCTGTGGTGGTATTTTTTCTCTCTCTTTACTATGCAGTCTGCTGACAGTGTCCACCAGGTCCGACTCATTATATTATATACCATTACCTACATTATATTATATACCTATTATTATATATCATCTATACTAGCAGACGCAGTACGGTAGTCGACGGCTGTTGCTACCTCTGTGTCGTCAATCGACCATAATTGTATATATACCGGCTACCTGTGGTGGTATTTTTTCTCTCTCTTTACTATGCAGTCTGCTGACAGTGTCCACCAGGTCCGACTCATTATATTATATACCATTACCTACATTATATTATATACCTATTATTATATATCATCTATACTAGCAGACGCAGTACGGTAGTCGACGGCTGTTGCTACCTCTGTGTCGTCAATCGACCATAATTGTATATATACCGGCTACCTGTGGTGGTATTTTTTCTCTCTCTTTACTACGCAGTCTGCTGACAGTGTCCACCAGGTCCGACTCATTATATTATATACCATTACCTACATTATATTATATACCTATTATTATATATCATCTATACTAGCAGACGCAGTACGGTAGTCGACGGCTGTTGCTACCTCTGTGTCGTCACTCGTCCATAATTGTATTATATACCGGCTACCTGTGGTGGTATTTTTTTTCTCTCTTTACTACGCAGTCTGCTGACAGTGTCCACCAGGTCCGACTCATTATATTATATACCATTACCTACATTATATTATATACCTATTATTATATATCATCTATACTAGCAGACGCAGTACGGTAGTCGACGGCTGTTGCTACCTCAGTGTCGTCACTCGTCCATAATTGTATTATATGCCGGCTACCTGTGGTGGTATTTTTTCTCTCTCTTTACTACGCAGTCTGCTGACAGTGTCCACCAGGTCCGACTCATTATATTATATACCATTACCTACATTATATTATATACCTATTATTATATATCATCTATACTAGCAGACGCAGTACGGTAGTCGACGGCTGTTGCTACCTCTGTGTCGTCAATCGACCATAATTGTATATATACCGGCTACCTGTGGTGGTATTTTTTCTCTCTCTTTACTATGCAGTCTGCTGACAGTGTCCACCAGGTCCGACTCATTATATTATATACCATTACCTACATTATATTATATACCTATTATTATATATCATCTATACTAGCAGACGCAGTACGGTAGTCGACGGCTGTTGCTACCTCTGTGTCGTCACTCGTCCATAATTGTATTATATACCGGCTACCTGTGGTGGTATTTTTTTTCTCTCTTTACTACGCAGTCTGCTGACAGTGTCCACCAGGTCCGACTCATTATATTATATACCATTACCTACATTATATTATATACCTATTATTATATATCATCTATACTAGCAGACGCAGTACGGTAGTCGACGGCTGTTGCTACCTCTGTGTCGTCACTCGTCCATAATTGTATTATATGCCGGCTACCTGTGGTGGTATTTTTTCTCTCTCTTTACTACGCAGTCTGCTGACAGTGTCCACCAGGTCCGACTCATTATATTATATACCATTACCTACATTATATTATATACCTATTATTATATATCATCTATACTAGCAGACGCAGTACGGTAGTCGACGGCTGTTGCTACCTCTGTGTCGTCAATCGACCATAATTGTATATATACCGGCTACCTGTGGTGGTATTTTTTCTCTCTCTTTACTACGCAGTCTGCTGACAGTGTCCACCAGGTCCGACTCATTATATTATATACCATTACCTACATTATATTATATACCTATTATTATATATCATCTATACTAGCAGACGCAGTACGGTAGTCGACGGCTGTTGCTACCTCTGTGTCGTCACTCGTCCATAATTGTATATATACCGGCTACCTGTGGTGGTATTTTTTTTCTCTCTTTACTATGCAGTCTGCTGACAGTGTCCACCAGGTCCGACTCATTATATTATATACCATTACCTACATTATATTATATACCTATTATTATATATCATCTATACTAGCAGACGCAGTACGGTAGTCGACGGCTGTTGCTACCTCTGTGTCGTCAATCGACCATAATTGTATATATACCGGCTACCTGTGGTGGTATTTTTTCTCTCTCTTTACTATGCAGTCTGCTGACAGTGTCCACCAGGTCCGACTCATTATATTATATACCATTACCTACATTATATTATATACCTATTATTATATATCATCTATACTAGCAGACGCAGTACGGTAGTCGACGGCTGTTGCTACCTCTGTGTCGTCAATCGACCATAATTGTATATATACCGGCTACCTGTGGTGGTATTTTTTCTCTCTCTTTACTATGCAGTCTGCTGACAGTGTCCACCAGGTCCGACTCATTATATTATATACCATTACCTACATTATATTATATACCTATTATTATATATCATCTATACTAGCAGACGCAGTACGGTAGTCGACGGCTGTTGCTACCTCAGTGTCGTCAATCGACCATAATTGTATATATACCGGCTACCTGTGGTGGTATTTTTTCTCTCTCTTTACTATGCAGTCTGCTGACAGTGTCCACCAGGTCCGACTCATTATATTATATACCATTACCTACATTATATTATATACCTATTATTATATATCATCTATACTAGCAGACGCAGTACGGTAGTCGACGGCTGTTGCTACCTCTGTGTCGTCAATCGACCATAATTGTATATATACCGGCTACCTGTGGTGGTATTTTTTCTCTCTCTTTACTATGCAGTCTGCTGACAGTGTCCACCAGGTCCGACTCATTATATTATATACCATTACCTACATTATATTATATACCTATTATTATATATCATCTATACTAGCAGACGCAGTACGGTAGTCGACGGCTGTTGCTACCTCTGTGTCGTCAATCGACCATAATTGTATATATACCGGCTACCTGTGGTGGTATTTTTTCTCTCTCTTTACTACGCAGTCTGCTGACAGTGTCCACCAGGTCCGACTCATTATATTATATACCATTACCTACATTATATTATATACCTATTATTATATATCATCTATACTAGCAGACGCAGTACGGTAGAAGACGGCTGTTGCTACCTCTGTGTCGTCACTCGTCCATAATTGTATATATACCGGCTACCTGTGGTGGTATTTTTTTTCTCTCTTTACTATGCAGTCTGCTGACAGTGTCCACCAGGTCCGACTCATTATATTATATACCATTACCTACATTATATTATATACCTATTATTATATATCATCTATACTAGCAGACGCAGTACGGTAGTCGACGGCTGTTGCTACCTCTGTGTCGTCACTCGTCCATAATTGTATTATATACCGGCTACCTGTGGTGGTATTTTTTTTCTCTCTTTACTACGCAGTCTGCTGACAGTGTCCACCAGGTCCGACTCATTATATTATATACCATTACCTACATTATATTATATACCTATTATTATGTATCATCTATACTAGCAGACGCAGTACGGTAGTCGACGGCTGTTGCTACCTCTGTGTCGTCAATCGACCATAATTGTATATATACCGGCTACCTGTGGTGGTATTTTTTCTCTCTCTTTACTATGCAGTCTGCTGACAGTGTCCACCAGGTCCGACTCATTATATTATATACCATTACCTACATTATATTATATACCTATTATTATATATCATCTATACTAGCAGACGCAGTACGGTAGTCGACGGCTGTTGCTACCTCAGTGTCGTCAATCGACCATAATTGTATATATACCGGCTACCTGTGGTGGTATTTTTTCTCTCTCTTTACTATGCAGTCTGCTGACAGTGTCCACCAGGTCCGACTCATTATATTATATACCATTACCTACATTATATTATATACCTATTATTATATATCATCTATACTAGCAGACGCAGTACGGTAGTCGACGGCTGTTGCTACCTCAGTGTCGTCAATCGACCATAATTGTATATATACCGGCTACCTGTGGTGGTATTTTTTCTCTCTCTTTACTATGCAGTCTGCTGACAGTGTCCACCAGGTCCGACTCATTATATTATATACCATTACCTACATTATATTATATACCTATTATTATATATCATCTATACTAGCAGACGCAGTACGGTAGTCGACGGCTGTTGCTACCTCTGTGTCGTCAATCGACCATAATTGTATATATACCGGCTACCTGTGGTGGTATTTTTTCTCTCTCTTTACTATGCAGTCTGCTGACAGTGTCCACCAGGTCCGACTCATTATATTATATACCATTACCTACATTATATTATATACCTATTATTATATATCATCTATACTAGCAGACGCAGTACGGTAGTCGACGGCTGTTGCTACCTCTGTGTCGTCAATCGACCATAATTGTATATATACCGGCTACCTGTGGTGGTATTTTTTCTCTCTCTTTACTACGCAGTCTGCTGACAGTGTCCACCAGGTCCGACTCATTATATTATATACCATTACCTACATTATATTATATACCTATTATTATATATCATCTATACTAGCAGACGCAGTACGGTAGTCGACGGCTGTTGCTACCTCTGTGTCGTCACTCGTCCATAATTGTATATATACCGGCTACCTGTGGTGGTATTTTTTTTCTCTCTTTACTATGCAGTCTGCTGACAGTGTCCACCAGGTCCGACTCATTATATTATATACCATTACCTACATTATATTATATACCTATTATTATATATCATCTATACTAGCAGACGCAGTACGGTAGTCGACGGATGTTGCTACCTCTGTGTCGTCACTCGTCCATAATTGTATTATATACCGGCTACCTGTGGTGGTATTTTTTTTCTCTCTTTACTACGCAGTCTGCTGACAGTGTCCACCAGGTCCGACTCATTATATTATATACCATTACCTACATTATATTATATACCTATTATTATATATCATCTATACTAGCAGACGCAGTACGGTAGTCGACGGCTGTTGCTACCTCTGTGTCGTCACTCGTCCATAATTGTATTATATGCCGGCTACCTGTGGTGGTATTTTTTCTCTCTCTTTACTACGCAGTCTGCTGACAGTGTCCACCAGGTCCGACTCATTATATTATATACCATTACCTACATTATATTATATACCTATTATTATATATCATCTATACTAGCAGACGCAGTACGGTTGTCGACGGCTGTTGCTACCTCTGTGTCGTCAATCGACCATAATTGTATATATACCGGCTACCTGTGGTGGTATTTTTTCTCTCTCTTTACTATGCAGTCTGCTGACAGTGTCCACCAGGTCCGACTCATTATATTATATACCATTACCTACATTATATTATATACCTATTATTATATATCATCTATACTAGCAGACGCAGTACGGTAGTCGACGGCTGTTGCTACCTCTGTGTCATCACTCGTCCATAATTGTATTATATACCGGCTACCTGTGGTGGTATTTTTTTTCTCTCTTTACTACGCAGTCTGCTGACAGTGTCCACCAGGTCCGACTCATTATATTATATACCATTACCTACATTATATTATATACCTATTATTATATATCATCTATACTAGCAGACGCAGTGCGGTAGTCGACGGCTGTTGCTACCTCTGTGTCGTCACTCGTCCATAATTGTATTATATGCCGGCTACCTGTGGTGGTATTTTTTCTCTCTCTTTACTACGCAGTCTGCTGACAGTGTCCACCAGGTCCAACTCATTATATTATATACCATTACCTACATTATATTATATACCTATTATTATATATCATCTATACTAGCAGACGCAGTACGGTAGTCGACGGCTGTTGCTACCTCTGTGTCGTCAATCGACCATAATTGTATATATACCGGCTACCTGTGGTGGTATTTTTTCTCTGTCTTTACTATGCAGTCTGCTGACAGTGTCCACCAGGTCCGACTCATTATATTATATAACATTACCTACATTATATTATATACCTATTATTATATATCATCTATACTAGCAGACGCAGTACGGTAGTCGACGGCTGTTGCTACCTCTGTGTCGTCAATCGACCATAATTGTATATATACCGGCTACCTGTGGTGGTATTTTTTCTCTCTCTTTACTATGCAGTCTGCTGACAGTGTCCACCAGGTCCGACTCATTATATTATATACCATTACCTACATTATATTATATACCTATTATTATATATCATCTATACTAGCAGACGCAGTACGGTAGTCGACGGCTGTTGCTACCTCTGTGTCGTCAATCGACCATAATTGTATATATACCGGCTACCTGTGGTGGTATTTTTTCTCTCTCTTTACTATGCAGTCTGCTGACAGTGTCCACCAGGTCCGACTCATTATATTATATACCATTACCTACATTATATTATATACCTATTATTATATATCATCTATACTAGCAGACGCAGTACGGTAGTCGACGGCTGTTGCTACCTCTGTGTCGTCAATCGACCATAATTGTATATATACCGGCTACCTGTGGTGGTATTTTTTCTCTCTCTTTACTATGCAGTCTGCTGACAGTGTCCACCAGGTCCGACTCATTATATTATATACCATTACCTACATTATATTATATACCTATTATTATATATCATCTATACTAGCAGACGAAGTACGGTAGTCGACGGCTGTTGCTACCTCTGTGTCGTCAATCGACCATAATTGTATATATACCGGCTACCTGTGGTGGTATTTTTTCTCTCTCTTTACTATGCAGTCTGCTGACAGTGTCCACCAAGTCCGACTCATTATATTATATACCATTACCTACATTATATTATATACCTATTATTATATATCATCTATACTAGCAGATGCAGTACGGTAGTCGACGGCTGTTGCTACCTCTGTGTCGTCAATCGACCATAATTGTATATATACCGGCTACCTGTGGTGGTATTTTTTCTCTCTCTTTACTATGCAGTCTGCTGACAGTGTCCACCAGGTCCGACTCATTATATTATATACCATTACCTACATTATATTATATACCTATTATTATATATCATCTATACTAGCAGACGCAGTACGGTAGTCGACGGATGTTGCTACCTCTGTGTCGTCACTCGTCCATAATTGTATTATATACCGGCTACCTGTGGTGGTATTTTTTTTCTCTCTTTACTACGCAGTCTGCTGACAGTGTCCACCAGGTCCGACTCATTATATTATATACCATTACCTACATTATATTATATACCTATTATTATATATCATCTATACTAGCAGACGCAGTACGGTAGTCGACGGCTGTTGCTACCTCTGTGTCGTCACTCGTCCATAATTGTATTATATGCCGGCTACCTGTGGTGGTATTTTTTCTCTCTCTTTACTACGCAGTCTGCTGACAGTGTCCACCAGGTCCGACTCATTATATTATATACCATTACCTACATTATATTATATACCTATTATTATATATCATCTATACTAGCAGACGCAGTACGGTTGTCGACGGCTGTTGCTACCTCTGTGTCGTCAATCGACCATAATTGTATATATACCGGCTACCTGTGGTGGTATTTTTTCTCTCTCTTTACTATGCAGTCTGCTGACAGTGTCCACCAGGTCCGACTCATTATATTATATACCATTACCTACATTATATTATATACCTATTATTATATATCATCTATACTAGCAGACGCAGTACGGTAGTCGACGGCTGTTGCTACCTCTGTGTCATCACTCGTCCATAATTGTATTATATACCGGCTACCTGTGGTGGTATTTTTTTTCTCTCTTTACTACGCAGTCTGCTGACAGTGTCCACCAGGTCCGACTCATTATATTATATACCATTACCTACATTATATTATATACCTATTATTATATATCATCTATACTAGCAGACGCAGTGCGGTAGTCGACGGCTGTAAATACCTCTGTGTCGTCACTCGTCCATAATTGTATTATATGCCGGCTACCTGTGGTGGTATTTTTTCTCTCTCTTTACTACGCAGTCTGCTGACAGTGTCCACCAGGTCCAACTCATTATATTATATACCATTACCTACATTATATTATATACCTATTATTATATATCATCTATACTAGCAGACGCAGTACGGTAGTCGACGGCTGTTGCTACCTCTGTGTCGTCAATCGACCATAATTGTGTATATACCGGCTACCTGTGGTGGTATTTTTTCTCTGTCTTTACTATGCAGTCTGCTGACAGTGTCCACCAGGTCCGACTCATTATATTATATAACATTACCTACATTATATTATATACCTATTATTATATATCATCTATACTAGCAGACGCAGTACGGTAGTCGACGGCTGTTGCTACCTCTGTGTCGTCAATCGACCATAATTGTATATATACCGGCTACCTGTGGTGGTATTTTTTCTCTCTCTTTACTATGCAGTCTGCTGACAGTGTCCACCAGGTCCGACTCATTATATTATATACCATTACCTACATTATATTATATACCTATTATTATATATCATCTATACTAGCAGACGCAGTACGGTAGTCGACGGCTGTTGCTACCTCTGTGTCGTCAATCGACCATAATTGTATATATACCGGCTACCTGTGGTGGTATTTTTTCTCTCTCTTTACTATGCAGTCTGCTGACAGTGTCCACCAGGTCCGACTCATTATATTATATACCATTACCTACATTATATTATATACCTATTATTATATATCATCTATACTAGCAGACGCAGTACGGTAGTCGACGGCTGTTGCTACCTCTGTGTCGTCAATCGACCATAATTGTATATATACCGGCTACCTGTGGTGGTATTTTTTCTCTCTCTTTACTATGCAGTCTGCTGACAGTGTCCACCAGGTCCGACTCATTATATTATATACCATTACCTACATTATATTATATACCTATTATTATATATCATCTATACTAGCAGACGAAGTACGGTAGTCGACGGCTGTTGCTACCTCTGTGTCGTCAATCGACCATAATTGTATATATACCGGCTACCTGTGGTGGTATTTTTTCTCTCTCTTTACTATGCAGTCTGCTGACAGTGTCCACCAAGTCCGACTCATTATATTATATACCATTACCTACATTATATTATATACCTATTATTATATATCATCTATACTAGCAGATGCAGTACGGTAGTCGACGGCTGTTGCTACCTCTGTGTCGTCAATCGACCATAATTGTATATATACCGGCTACCTGTGGTGGTATTTTTTCTCTCTCTTTACTATGCAGTCTGCTGACAGTGTCCACCAGGTCCGACTCATTATATTATATACCATTACCTACATTATATTATATACCTATTATTATATATCATCTATACTAGCAGACGCAGTACGGTAGTCGACGGCTGTTGCTACCTCTGTGTCGTCAATCGACCATAATTGTATATATACCGGCTACCTGTGGTGGTATTTTTTCTCTCTCTTTACTACGCAGTCTGCTGACAGTGTCCACCAGGTCCGACTCATTATATTATATACCATTACCTACATTATATTATATACCTATTATTATATATCATCTATACTAGCAGACGCAGTACGGTAGTCGACGGCTGTTGCTACCTCTGTGTCGTCACTCGTCCATAATTGTATATATACCGGCTACCTGTGGTGGTATTTTTTTTCTCTCTTTACTATGCAGTCTGCTGACAGTGTCCACCAGGTCCGACTCATTATATTATATACCATTACCTACATTATATTATATACCTATTATTATATATCATCTATATTAGCAGACGCAGTGCGGTAGTCGACGGCTGTTGCTACCTCTGTGTCGTCACTCGTCCATAATTGTATATATACCGGCTACCTGTGGTGGTATTTTTTTTCTCTCTTTACTATGCAGTCTGCTGACAGTGTCCACCAGGTCCGACTCATTATATTATATACCATTACCTACATTATATTATATACCTATTATTATATATCATCTATATTAGCAGACGCAGTGCGGTAGTCGACGGCTGTTGCTACCTCTGTGTCGTCACTCGTCCATAATTGTATTATATGCCGGCTACCTGTGGTGGTATTTTTTCTCTCTCTTTACTATGCAGTCTGCTGACAGTGTCCACCAGGTCCGACTCATTATATTATATACCATTACCTACATTATATTATATACCTATTATTATATATCATCTATACTAGCAGACGCAGTGCGGTAGTCGACGGCTGTTGCTACCTCTGTGTCGTCACTCGTCCATAATTGTATATATACCGGCTACCTGTGGTGGTATTTTTTCTCTCTCTTTACTATGCAGTCTGCTGACAGTGTCCACCAGGTCCGACTCATTATATTATATAACATTACCTACATTATATTATATACCTATTATTATATATCATCTATACTAGCAGACGCAGTACGGTAGTCGACGGCTGTTGCTACCTCTGTGTCGTCAATCGACCATAATTGTATATATACCGGCTACCTGTGGTGGTATTTTTTCTCTCTCTTTACTATGCAGTCTGCTGACAGTGTCCACCAGGTCCGACTCATTATATTATATACCATTACCTACATTATATTATATACCTATTATTATATATCATCTATACTAGCAGACGCAGTACGGTAGTCGACGGCTGTTGCTACCTCTGTGTCGTCAATCGACCATAATTGTATATATACCGGCTACCTGTGGTGGTATTTTTTCTCTCTCTGTACTATGCAGTCTGCTGACAGTGTCCACCAGGTCCGACTCATTATATTATATACCATTACCTACATTATATTATATACCTATTATTATATATCATCTATACTAGCAGACGCAGTACGGTAGTCGACGGCTGTTGCTACCTCTGTGTCGTCAATCGACCATAATTGTATATATACCGGCTACCTGTGGTGGTATTTTTTCTCTCTCTTTACTATGCAGTCTGCTGACAGTGTCCACCAGGTCCGACTCATTATATTATATACCATTACCTACATTATATTATATACCTATTATTATATATCATCTATACTAGCAGACGCAGTACGGTAGTCGACGGCTGTTGCTACCTCTGTGTCGTCAATCGACCATAATTGTATATATACCGGCTACCTGTGGTGGTATTTTTTCTCTCTCTTTACTATGCAGTCTGCTGACAGTGTCCACCAGGTCCGACTCATTATATTATATACCATTACCTACATTATATTATATACCTATTATTATATATCATCTATACTAGCAGACGAAGTACGGTAGTCGACGGCTGTTGCTACCTCTGTGTCGTCAATCGACCATAATTGTATATATACCGGCTACCTGTGGTGGTATTTTTTCTCTCTCTTTACTATGCAGTCTGCTGACAGTGTCCACCAGGTCCGACTCATTATATTATATACCATTACCTACATTATATTATATACCTATTATTATATATCATCTATACTAGCAGATGCAGTACGGTAGTCGACGGCTGTTGCTACCTCTGTGTCGTCAATCGACCATAATTGTATATATACCGGCTACCTGTGGTGGTATTTTTTCTCTCTCTTTACTATGCAGTCTGCTGACAGTGTCCACCAGGTCCGACTCATTATATTATATACCATTACCTACATTATATTATATACCTATTATTATATATCATCTATACTAGCAGACGCAGTACGGTAGTCGACGGCTGTTGCTACCTCTGTGTCGTCAATCGACCATAATTGTATATATACCGGCTACCTGTGGTGGTATTTTTTCTCTCTCTTTACTACGCAGTCTGCTGACAGTGTCCACCAGGTCCGACTCATTATATTATATACCATTACCTACATTATATTATATACCTATTATTATATATCATCTATACTAGCAGACGCAGTACGGTAGTCGACGGCTGTTGCTACCTCTGTGTCGTCACTCGTCCATAATTGTATATATACCGGCTACCTGTGGTGGTATTTTTTTTCTCTCTTTACTATGCAGTCTGCTGACAGTGTCCACCAGGTCCGACTCATTATATTATATACCATTACCTACATTATATTATATACCTATTATTATATATCATCTATACTAGCAGACGCAGTACGGTAGTCGACGGCTGTTGCTACCTCTGTGTCGTCACTCGTCCATAATTGTATTATATACCGGCTACCTGTGGTGCTATTTTTTTTCTCTCTTTACTACGCAGTCTGCTGACAGTGTCCACCAGGTCCGACTCATTATATTATATACCATTACCTACATTATATTATATACCTATTATTATATATCATCTATACTAGCAGACGCAGTACGGTAGTCGACGGCTGTTGCTACCTCTGTGTCGTCACTCGTCCATAATTGTATTATATGCCGGCTACCTGTGGTGGTATTTTTTCTCTCTCTTTACTACGCAGTCTGCTGACAGTGTCCACCAGGTCCGACTCATTATATTATATACCATTACCTACATTATATTATATACCTATTATTATATATCATCTATACTAGCAAACGCAGTACGGTAGTCGACGGCTGTTGCTACCTCTGTGTCGTCAATCGACCATAATTGTATATATACCGGCTACCTGTGGTGGTATTTTTTCTCTCTCTTTACTATGCAGTCTGCTGACAGTGTCCACCAGGTCCGACTCATTATATTATATACCATTACCTACATTATATTATATGCCTATTATTATATATCATCTATACTAGCAGACGCAGTACGGTAGTCGACGGCTGTTGCTACCTCTGTGTCGTCACTCGTCCATAATTGTATTATATACCGGCTACCTGTGGTGGTATTTTTTTTCTCTCTTTACTACGCAGTCTGCTGACAGTGTCCACCAGGTCCGACTCATTATATTATATACCATTACCTACATTATATTATATACCTATTATTATATATCATCTATACTAGCAGACGCAGTACGGTAGTCGACGGCTGTTGCTACCTCTGTGTCGTCACTCGTCCATAATTGTATTATATGCCGGCTACCTGTGGTGGTATTTTTTCTCTCTCTTTACTACGCAGTCTGCTGACAGTGTCCACCAGGTCCGACTCATTATATTATATGCCATTACCTACATTATATTATATACCTATTATTATATATCATCTATACTAGCAGACGCAGTACGGTAGTCGACGGCTGTTGCTACCTCTGTGTCGTCAATAAACCATAATTGTATATATACCGGCTACCTGTGGTGGTATTTTTTCTCTCTCTTTACTATGCAGTCTGCTGACAGTGTCCACCAGGTCCGACTCATTATATTATATACCATTACCTACATTATATTATATACCTATTATTATATATCATCTATACTAGCAGACGCAGTACGGTAGTCGACGGCTGTTGCTACCTCTGTGTCGTCAATCGACCATAATTGTATATATACCGGCTACCTGTGGTGGTATTTTTTCTCTCTCTTTACTATGCAGTCTGCTGACAGTGTCCACCAGGTCCGACTCATTATATTATATACCATTACCTACATTATATTATATACCTATTATTATATATCATCTATACTAGCAGACGCAGTACGGTAGTCGACGGTTGTTGCTACCTCTGTGTCGTCAATCGACCATAATTGTATATATACCGGCTACCTGTGGTGGTATTTTTTCTCTCTCTTTACTATGCAGTCTGCTGACAGTGTCCACCAGGTCCGACTCATTATATTATATACCATTACCTACATTATATTATATACCTATTATTATATATCATCTATACTAGCAGACGCAGTACGGTAGTCGACGGCTGTTGCTACCTCTGTGTCGTCAATCGACCATAATTGTATATATACCGGCTACCTGTGGTGGTATTTTTTCTCTCTCTTTACTACGCAGTCTGCTGACAGTGTCCACCAGGTCCGACTCATTATATTATATACCATTACCTACATTATATTATATACCTATTATTATATATCATCTATGCTAGCAGACGCAGTACGGTAGTCGACGGCTGTTGCTACCTCTGTGTCGTCAATCGACCATAATTGTATATATACCGGCTACCTGTGGTGGTATTTTTTCTCTCTCTTTACTATGCAGTCTGCTGACAGTGTCCACCAGGTCCGACTCATTATATTATATACCATTACCTACATTATATTATATACCTATTATTATATATCATCTATACTAGCAGACGCAGTACGGTAGTCGACGGCTGTTGCTACCTCTGTGTTGTCAATCGACCATAATTGTATATATACCGGCTACCTGTGGTGGTATTTTTTCTCTCTCTTTACTATGCAGTCTGCTGACAGTGTCCACCAGGTCCGACTCATTATATTATATACCATTACCTACATTATATTATATACCTATTATTATATATCATCTATACTAGCAGACGCAGTACGGTAGTCGACGGCTGTTGCTACCTCTGTGTCGTCAATCGACCATAATTGTATATATACCGGCTACCTGTGGTGGTATTTTTTCTCTCTCTTTACTATGCAGTCTGCTGACAGTGTCCACCAGGTCCGACTCATTATATTATATACCATTACCTACATTATATTATATACCTATTATTATATATCATCTATACTAGCAGACGCAGTACGGTAGTCGACGGCTGTTGCTACCTCTGTGTCGTCAATCGACCATAATTGTATATATACCGGCTACCTGTGGTGGTATTTTTTCTCTCTCTTTACTACGCAGTCTGCTGACAGTGTCCACCAGGTCCGACTCATTATATTATATACCATTACCTACATTATATTATATACCTATTATTATATATCATCTATACTAGCAGACGCAGTACGGTAGTCGACGGCTGTTGCTACCTCTGTGTCGGCACTCGTCCATAATTGTATATATACCGGCTACCTGTGGTGGTATTTTTTTTCTCTCTTTACTATGCAGTCTGCTGACAGTGTCCACCAGGTCCGACTCATTATATTATATACCATTACCTACATTATATTATATACCTATTATTATATATCATCTATACTAGCAGACGCAGTACGGTAGTCGACGGCTGTTGCTACCTCTGTGTCGTCACTCGCCCATAATTGTATTATATACCGGCTACCTGTGGTGGTATTTTTTTTCTCTCTTTACTACGCAGTCTGCTGACAGTGTCCACCAGGTCCGACTCATTATATTATATACCATTACCTACATTATATTATATACCTATTATTATATATCATCTATACTAGCAGACGCAGTACGGTAGTCGACGGCTGTTGCTACCTCTGTGTCGTCACTCGTCCATAATTGTATTATATGCCGGCTACCTGTGGTGGTATTTTTTCTCTATCTTTACTACGCAGTCTGCTGACAGTGTCCACCAGGTCCGACTCATTATATTATATACCATTACCAACATTATATTATATACCTATTATTATATATCATCTATACTAGCAGACGCAGTACGGTAGTCGACGGCTGTTGCTACCTCTGTGTCGTCAATCGACCATAATTGTATATATACCGGCTACCTGTGGTGGTATTTTTTCTCTCTCTTTACTATGCAGTCTGCTGACAGTGTCCACCAGGTCCGACTCATTATATTATATACCATTACCTACATTATATTATATACCTATTATTATATATCATCTATACTAGCAGACGCAGTACGGTAGTCGACGGCTGTTGCTACCTCTGTGACGTCACTCGTCCATAATTGTATTATATACCGGCTACCTGTGGTGGTATTTTTTCTCTCTCTTTACTACGCAGTCTGCTGACAGTGTCCACCAGGTCCGACTCATTATATTATATACCATTACCTACATTATATTATATACCTATTATTATATATCATCTATACTAGCAGACGCAGTACGGTAGTCGACGGCTGTTGCTACCTCTGTGTCGTCAATCGACCATAATTGTATATATACCGGCTACCTGTGGTGGTATTTTTTCTCTCTCTTTACTATGCAGTCTGCTGACAGTGTCCACCAGGTCCGACTCATTATATTATATAACATTACCTACATTATATTATATACCTATTATTATATATCATCTATACTAGCAGACGCAGTATGGTAGTCGACGGCTGTTGCTACCTCTGTGTCGTCACTCGTCCATAATTGTATTATATGCCGGCTACCTGTGGTGGTATTTTTTCTCTCTCTTTACTACGCAGTCTGCTGACAGTGTCCACCAGGTCCGACTCATTATATTATATACCATTACCTACATTATATTAAATACCTATTATTATATATCATCTATGCTAGCAGACGCAGTACGGTAGTCGACGGCTGTTGCTACCTCTGTGTCGTCAATCGACCATAATTGTATATATACCGGCTACCTGTGGTGGTATTTTTTCTCTCTCTTTACTATGCAGTCTGCTGACAGTGTCCACCAGGTCCGACTCATTATATTATATACCATTACCTACATTATATTATATACCTATTATTATATATCATCTATACTAGCAGACGCAGTACGGTAGTCGACGGCTGTTGCTACCTCTGTGTTGTCAATCGACCATAATTGTATATATACCGGCTACCTGTGGTGGTATTTTTTCTCTCTCTTTACTATGCAGTCTGCTGACAGTGTCCACCAGGTCCGACTCATTATATTATATACCATTACCTACATTATATTATATACCTATTATTATATATCATCTATACTAGCAGACGCAGTACGGTAGTCGACGGCTGTTGCTACCTCTGTGTCGTCAATCGACCATAATTGTATATATACCGGCTACCTGTGGTGGTATTTTTTCTCTCTCTTTACTATGCAGTCTGCTGACAGTGTCCACCAGGTCCGACTCATTATATTATATACCATTACCTACATTATATTATATACCTATTATTATATATCATCTATACTAGCAGACGCAGTACGGTAGTCGACGGCTGTTGCTACCTCTGTGTCGTCAATCGACCATAATTGTATATATACCGGCTACCTGTGGTGGTATTTTTTCTCTCTCTTTACTACGCAGTCTGCTGACAGTGTCCACCAGGTCCGACTCATTATATTATATACCATTAACTACATTATATTATATACCTATTATTATATATCATCTATACTAGCAGACGCAGTACGGTAGTCGACGGCTGTTGCTACCTCTGTGTCGTCACTCGTCCATAATTGTATATATACCGGCTACCTGTGGTGGTATTTTTTTTCTCTCTTTACTATGCAGTCTGCTGACAGTGTCCACCAGGTCCGACTCATTATATTATATACCATTACCTACATTATATTATATACCTATTATTATATATCATCTATACTAGCAGACGCAGTACGGTAGTCGACGGCTGTTGCTACCTCTGTGTCGTCACTCGTCCATAATTGTATTATATACCGGCTACCTGTGGTGGTATTTTTTTTCTCTCTTTACTACGCAGTCTGCTGACAGTGTCCACCAGGTCCGACTCATTATATTATATACCATTACCTACATTATATTATATACCTATTATTATATATCATCTATACTAGCAGACGCAGTACGGTAGTCGACGGCTGTTGCTACCTCTGTGTCGTTACTCGTCCATAATTGTATTATATGCCGGCTACCTGTGGTGGTATTTTTTCTCTCTCTTTACTACGCAGTCTGCTGACAGTGTCCACCAGGTCCGACTCATTATATTATATACCATTACCAACATTATATTATATACCTATTATTATATATCATCTATACTAGCAGACGCAGTACGGTAGTCGACGGCTGTTGCTACCTCTGTGTCGTCAATCGACCATAATTGTATATATACCGGCTACCTGTGGTGGTATTTTTTCTCTCTCTTTACTATGCAGTCTGCTGACAGTGTCCACCAGGTCCGACTCATTATATTATATACCATTACCTACATTATATTATATACCTATTATTATATATCATCTATACTAGCAGACGCAGTACGGTAGTCGACGGCTGTTGCTACCTCTGTGACGTCACTCGTCCATAATTGTATTATATACCGGCTACCTGTGGTGGTATTTTTTCTCTCTCTTTACCACGCAGTCTGCTGACAGTGTCCACCAGGTCCGACTCATTATATTATATACCATTACCTACATTATATTATATACCTTTTATTATATATCATCTATACTAGCAGACGCAGTACGGTAGTCGACGGCTGTTGCTACCTCTGTGTCGTCAATCGACCATAATTGTATATATACCGGCTACCTGTGGTGGTATTTTTTCTCTCTCTTTACTATGCAGTCTGCTGACAGTGTCCACCAGGTCCGACTCATTATATTATATACCATTACCTACATTATATTATATACCTATTATTATATATCATCTATACTAGCAGACGCAGTACGGTAGTCGACGGCTGTTGCTACCTCTGTGTCGTCACTCGTCCATAATTGTATTATATACCGGCTACCTGTGGTGGTATTTTTTTTCTCTCTTTACTACGCAGTCTGCTGACAGTGTCCACCAGGTCCGACTCATTATATTATATACCATTACCTACATTATATTATATACCTATTATTATATATCATCTATACTAGCAGACGCAGTACGGTAGTCGACGGCTGTTGCTACCTCTGTGTCGTCACTCGTCCATAATTGTATTATATGCCGGCTACCTGTGGTGGTATTTTTTCTCTCTCTTTACTACGCAGTCTGCTGACAGTGTCCACCAGGTCCGACTCATTATATTATATGCCATTACCTACATTATATTATATACCTATTATTATATATCATCTATACTAGCAGATGCAGTACGGTAGTCGACGGCTGTTGCTACCTCTGTGTCGTCAATCGACCATAATTGTATATATACCGGCTACCTGTGGTGGTATTTTTTCTCTCTCTTTACTATGCAGTCTGCTGACAGTGTCCACCAGGTCCGACTCATTATATTATATACCATTACCTACATTATATTATATACCTATTATTATATATCATCTATACTAGCAGACGCAGTACGGTAGTCGACGGCTGTTGCTACCTCTGTGTCGTCAATCGACCATAATTGTATATATACCGGCTACCTGTGGTGGTATTTTTTCTCTCTCTTTACTATGCAGTCTGCTGACAGTGTCCACCAGGTCCGACTCATTATATTATATACCATTACCTACATTATATTATATACCTATTATTATATATCATCTATATTAGCAGACGCAGTACGGTAGTCGACGGCTGTTGCTACCTCTGTGTCGTCAATCGACCATAATTGTATATATACCGGCTACCTGTGGTGGTATTTTTTCTCTCTCTTTACTATGCAGTCTGCTGACAGTGTCCACCAGGTCCGACTCATTATATTATATACCATTACCTACATTATATTATATACCTATTATTATATATCATCTATACTAGCAGACGCAGTACGGTAGTCGACGGCTGTTGCTACCTCTGTGTCGTCAATCGACCATAATTGTATATATACCGGCTACCTGTGGTGGTATTTTTTCTCTCTCTTTACTATGCAGTCTGCTGACAGTGTCCACCAGGTCCGACTCATTATATTATATACCATTACCTACATTATATTATATACCTATTATTATATATCATCTATACTAGCAGACGCAGTACGGTAGTCGACGGCTGTTGCTACCTCTGTGTCGTCAATCGACCATAATTGTATATATACCGGCTACCTGTGGTGGTATTTTTTCTCTCTCTTTACTATGCAATCTGCTGACAGTGTCCACCAGGTCCGACTCATTATATTATATACCATTACCTACATTATATTATATACCTATTATTATATATCATCTATACTAGCAGACGCAGTACGGTAGTCGACGGCTGTTGCTACCTCTGTGTCGTCAATCGACCATAATTGTATATATACCGGCTACCTGTGGTGGTATTTTTTCTCTCTCTTTACTATGCAGTCTGCTGACAGTGTCCACCAGGTCCGACTCATTATATTATATACCATTACCTACATTATATTATATACCTATTATTATATATCATCTATACTAGCAGACGCAGTACGGTAGTCGACGGCTGTTGCTACCTCTGTGTCGTCAATCGACCATAATTGTATATATACCGGCTACCTGTGGTGGTATTTTTTCTCTCTCTTTACTACGCAGTCTGCTGACAGTGTCCACCAGGTCCGACTCATTATATTATATACCATTACCTACATTATATTATATACCTATTATTATATATCATCTATACTAGCAGACGCAGTACGGTAGTCGACGGCTGTTGCTACCTCTGTGTCGTCACTCGTCCATAATTGTATATATACCGGCTACCTGTGGTGGTATTTTTTTTCTCTCTTTACTATGCAGTCTGCTGACAGTGTCCACCAGGTCCGACTCATTATATTATATACCATTACCTACATTATATTATATACCTATTATTATATATCATCTATACTAGCAGACGCAGTACGGTAGTCGACGGCTGTTGCTACCTCTGTGTCGTCAATCGACCATAATTGTATATATACCGGCTACCTGTGGTGGTATTTTTTCTCTCTCTTTACTATGCAGTCTGCTGACAGTGTCCACCAGGTCCGACTCATTATATTATATACCATTACCTACATTATATTATATACCTATTATTATATATCATCTATACTAGCAGACGCAGTACGGTAGTCGACGGCTGTTGCTACCTCTGTGTCGTCACTCGTCCATAATTGTATTATATACCGGCTACCTGTGGTGGTATTTTTTCTCTCTCTTTACTACGCAGTCTGCTGACAGTGTCCACCAGGTCCGACTCATTATATTATATACCATTACCTACATTATATTATATACCTATTATTATATATCATCTATACTAGCAGACGCAGTACGGTAGTCGACGGCTGTTGCTACCTCTGTGTCGTCACTCGTCCATAATTGTATTATATGCCGGCTACCTGTGGTGGTATTTTCTCTCTCTCTTTACTACGCAGTCTGCTGACAGTGTCCACCAGGTCCGACTCATTATATTATATACCATTACCTACATTATATTATATACCTATTATTATATATCATCTATACTAGCAGACGCAGTACGGTAGTCGACGGCTGTTGCTACCTCTGTGTCGTCACTCGTCCATAATTGTATTATATACCGGCTACCTGTGGTGGTATTTTTTTTCTCTCTTTACTACGCAGTCTGCTGACAGTGTCCACCAGGTCCGACTCATTATATTATATACCATTACCTACATTATATTATATACCTATTATTATATATCATCTATACTAGCAGACGCAGTACGGTAGTCGACGGCTGTTGCTACCTCTGTGTCGTCACTCGTCCATAATTGTATTATATGCCGGCTACCTGTTGTGGTATGTTTTCTCTCTCTTTACTACGCAGTCTGCTGACAGTGTCCACCAGGTCCGACTCATTATATTATATACCATTACCTACATTATATTATATACCTATTATTATATATCATCTATACTAGCAGATGCAGTACGGTAGTCGACGGCTGTTGCTACCTCTGTGTCGTCAATCGACCATAATTGTATATATACCGGCTACCTGTGGTGGTATTTTTTCTCTCTCTTTACTATGCAGTCTGCTGACAGTGTCCACCAGGTCCGACTCATTATATTATATACCATTACCTACATTATATTATATACCTATTATTATATATCATCTATACTAGCAGACGCAGTACGGTAGTCGACGGCTGTTGCTACCTCTGTGTCGTCAATCGACCATAATTGTATATATACCGGCTACCTGTGGTGGTATTTTCTCTCTCTCTTTACTATGCAGTCTGCTGACAGTGTCCACCAGGTCCGACTCATTATATTATATACCATTACCTACATTATATTATATACCTATTATTATATATCATCTATACTAGCAGACGCAGTTCGGTAGTCGACGGCTGTTGCTACCTCTGTGTCGTCAATCGACCATAATTGTATATATACCTGCTACCTGTGGTGGTATTTTTTCTCTCTCTTTACTATGCAGTCTGCTGACAGTGTCCACCAGGTCCGACTCATTATATTATATACCATTACCTACATTATATTATATACCTATTATTATATATCATCTATACTAGCAGACGCAGTACGGTAGTCGACGGCTGTTGCTACCTCTGTGTCGTCAATCGACCATAATTGTTTATATACCGGCTACCTGTGGTGGTATTTTTTCTCTCTCTTTACTATGCAGTCTGCTGACAGTGTCCACCAGGTCCGACTCATTATATTATATACCATTACCTACATTATATTATATACCTATTATTATATATCATCTATACTAGCAGACGCAGTACGGTAGTCGACGGCTGTTGCTACCTCTGTGTCGTCAATCGACCATAATTGTATATATACCGGCTACCTGTGGTGGTATTTTTTCTCTCTCTTTACTATGCAGTCTGCTGACAGTGTCCACCAGGTCCGACTCATTATATTATATACCATTACCTACATTATATTATATACCTATTATTATATATCATCTATACTAGCAGACGCAGTACGGTAGTCGACGGCTGTTGCTACCTCTGTGTCGTCAATCGACCATAATTGTATATATACCGGCTACCTGTGGTGGTATTTTTTCTCTCTCTTTACTATGCAGTCTGCTGACAGTGTCCACCAGGTCCGACTCATTATATTATATACCATTACCTACATTATATTATATACCTATTATTATATATCATCTATACTAGCAGACGCAGTACGGTAGTCGACGGCTGTTGCTACCTCTGTGTCGTCAATCGACCATAATTGTATATATACCGGCTACCAGTGGTGGTATTTTTTCTCTCTCTTTACTACGCAGTCTGCTGACAGTGTCCACCAGGTCCGACTCATTATATTATATACCATTACCTACATTATATTATATACCTATTATTATATATCATCTATACTAGCAGACGCAGTACGGTAGTCGACGGCTGTTGCTACCTCTGTGTCGTCAATCGACCATAATTGTATATATACCGGCTACCTGTGGTGGTATTTTTTCTCTCTCTTTACTATGCAGTCTGCTGACAGTGTCCACCAGGTCCGACTCATTATATTATATACCATTACCTACATTATATTATATACCTATTATTATATATCATCTATACTAGCAGACGCAGTACGGTAGTCGACGGCTGTTGCTACCTCTGTGTCGTCACTCGTCCATAATTGTATTATATACCGGCTACCTGTGGTGGTATTTTTTTTCTCTCTTTACTACGCAGTCTGCTGACAGTGTCCACCAGGTCCGACTCATTATATTATATACCATTACCTACATTATATTATATACCTATTATTATATATCATCTATACTAGCAGACGCAGTACGGTAGTCGACGGCTGTTGCTACCTCTGTGTCGTCACTCGTCCATAATTGTATATATACCGGCTACCTGTGGTGGTATTTTTTTTCTCTCTTTACTACGCAGTCTGCTGACTGTGTCCACCAGGTCCGACTCATTATATTATATACCATTACCTACATTATATTATATACCTATTATTATATATCATCTATACTAGCAGACGCAGTACGGTAGTCGACGGCTGTTGCTACCTCTGTGTCGTCACTCGTCCATAATTGTATTATATGCCGGCTACCTGTGGTGGTATTTTTTTTCTCTCTTTACTATGCAGTCTGCTGACAGTGTCCACCAGGTCCGACTCATTATATTATATACCATTACCTACATTATATTATATACCTATTATTATATATCATCTATACTAGCAGATGCAGTACGGTAGTCGACGGCTGTTGCTACCTCTGTGTCGTCAGTCACTCGTCATCCATAAGTATACTAGTATCCAATCCATCCATCTCCATTGTTTACCTGAGGTGGCTTTTAGTTGTGCCTCTTATGGAGAACAAAAATCTTGATGTTCCAAAAATAGGGAAAGATCAAGATCCACTTCCACCTCGTGCTGAAGCTGCTGCCACTAGTCATTGCCGAGACAATGAAATTCCATCCACGTCGTCTGCCAATGCCGATGCCCAATGTACAGAGCATGTCAAATCCAAATCACAAAAGATCAGTATAAAAAGGGCTCAAAAATCAAAATTAAAATCGTCGGAGGAGAAGCGTAAACTTGCCAATATGCCATTTACCACACGGAGTAGCAAGGAACGGCTGAGGCTCTGGCCTATGTTCATGGCTAGTGGTTCAGCTTCACTTGAGGATGGAAGCACTCAGCCTCTCACTAGAAAAATGAAAAGACTTAAGCTGGCAAAAGCACAGCAAAGAACTGTGCATTCTTCGATATCACAAATCCACAAGGAGAGTCCAATTGTGTCGGTTGCGATGCCTGACCTTCCCAACACTGGACGTGAAGAGCATGCGCCTTCCACCATTTGCACGCCCCCTGCAAGTGCTGGAAGGAGCACCCGCAGTCCAGTTCCTGATAGTCAGATTGAAGATGTCAGTGTTGAAGTACACCAGGATGAGGAGGATATGGGTGTTGCTGGAGCTGGGGAGGAAATTGACCAGGAGGATTCTGATGGTGAGGTGGTTTGTTTAAGTCAGGCACCCGGGGAGACACCTGTTGTCTGTGGGAGGAATATGGCCTTTGACATGCCTGGTCAAAATACAAAAAAAATCAGCTCTTCAGTGTGGAATTATTTCATCACAAATGCGGACAACAGGTGTCAAGCCGTGTGTTGCCTTTGTCAAGCTGTAATAAGTAGGGGTAAGGACGTTAACCACCTCGGAACATCCTCTCTTATACGTCACCTGCAGCGCATTCATCATAAGTCAGTGACAAGTTCAAAAACTTTGGGCGACAGCGGAAGCAGTCCACTGACCAGTAAATCCCTTCCTCTTGTAACCAAGCTCACGCAAACCACCCCACCAACTCCCTCAGTGTCAATTTCCTCCTTCCCCAGGAATGCCAATAGTCCTGCAGGCCATGTCACTGGCAATTCTGACGAGTCCTCTCCTGCCTGGGATTCCTCCAATGCATCCTTGAGTGTAACGCCTACTGCTGCTGGCGCTGCTGTTGTTGCTGCTGGGAGTCGATGGTCATCCCAGAGGGGAAGTCGTAAGACCACTTTTACTACTTCCACCAAGCAATTGACTGTCCAACAGTCCTTTGCGAGGAAGATGAAATATCACAGCAGTCATCCTGCTGCAAAGCGGATAACTGAGGCCTTGGCATCCTGGGCAGTGAGAAACGTGGTTCCGGTATCCATCATTACTTCAGAGCCAACTATAGACTTGTTTGAGGTACTGTGTCCCCGGTACCAAATACCATCTAGGTTCCATTTCTCTAGGCAGGCGATACCGAAAATGTACACAGACCTCAGAAAAAGACTCACCAGTGTCCTAAAAAATGCAGTTGTACCCAATGTCCACTTAACCACGGACATGTGGACAAGTAGAGCAGGGCAGACTCAGGACTATATGACTGTGACAGCCCACTGGGTAGATGTATTGACTCCCGCCGCAAGAACAGCGGCGGCACCAGTAGCAGCATCTCGCAAACGCCAACTCTTTCCTAGGCAGGCTACGCTTTGTATCACCGCTTTCCAGAATACGCACACAGCTGAAAACCTCTTACGGCAACTGAGGAAGATCATCGCAGAATGGCTTACCCCAATTGGACTCTCCTGTGGATTTGTGGCATCGGACAATGCCAGCAATATTGTGCGTGCATTACATCTGGGCAAATTCCAGCACGTCCCATGTTTTGCACATACCTTGAATTTGGTGGTGCAGAATTATTTAAAAAACGACAGGGGCGTGCAAGAGATGCTGTCGGTGGCCAGAAGAATTGCGGGACACTTTCGGCGTACAGGCACCACGTACAGAAGACTGGAGCAACACCAAAAACGCCTGAACCTGCCCTGCCATCATCTGAAGCAAGAAGTGGTAACGAGGTGGAATTCAACCCTCTATATGCTTCAGAGGTTGGAGGAGCAGCAAAAGGCCATTCAAGCCTATACATCTGACCACGATATAGGAGGTGGAATGCACCTGTCTCAAGCGCAGTGGAGAATGATTTCAACGTTGTGCAAGGTTCTGCAACCTTTTGAACTTGCCACACGTGAAGTCAGTTCAGACACTGCCAGCCTGAGTCAGGTCATTCCCCTCATCAGGCTTTTTCAGGAGAAGCTGGAGACATTGAAGGAGGAGCTAAGACAGAGCGATTCCGCTAGGCATGTGGGACTTGTGGATGGAGCACTTCATTCGCTTAACCAGGATTCACTGGTGGTCAATCTGTTGAAATCAGAGCACTACATTTTGGCCACCGTGCTCGATCCTAGATTTAAAACCTACGTTGTATCTCTCTTTCCGGCAGACACAAGTCTGCAGGGGTTCAAAGAACTGCTGGTGAGAAAATTATCAAGTCAAGTGGAACTTGATCGGTCAACAGCTCCTCCTTCACATTCTCCCGCAATTGGGGGTGCGAGGAAAAGGCTCAGAATTCCGAGCCCACCTGCTGGCGGTTGTCAAAGTCAGAAAAATATCTCTATGCACACTGCCATATTTTGCACCTCATACAGGTCCGTGCTGCGCATGCGTACGCTCTCCCGTACGTGCGCATACTCACAGTCGCGGGCACCCGCAGGCGCACGGTATGCGTATTTACGGTAGAGTTTATGTGATCGTAGCGTGCGACTCAATCATTACATATTTTCACTATATAATGTATTTTGTAGATCATGGTCCCTTTGATAGATTCTGAAAGTTTAGTTAATATAGCATGTTCCTGGACAGAGAGATCCCTCTTTGTATTGTACGAAGGGTCTAACAGGGGTCATACAATGGTGTTTGGTACCCATCGGAAGAGTATTTAATTAGCAATATTCTGGTGTTGGTTTGGAGCGGATTAATCGCTTGTGCGAATAGTTATGGACATAAGAAGTTTATGTCCATTTACTATTATTTGCACTTACTTAGCCATGCGGCGGGAAACCCAGTATCCCACCCACCTGAACGGTTGGAAGTAGTCACAGCCCACCTGTATGAATCAACCTATGACCTTTTGTTATAATGCGAAGCCGAATTCCTGTGTCCAATGAACAATGAGATTGTAGGGACCATTGAATTGTATTGTATGTGGGGCATAAATAGACAAGCCGACCATATCCAGTTCACTCTCTTCAACGGTTCTCATTGCTGATAATCGGGAGCTGGATATCGAGGCGCATGCGATCGTTTACCCTTGTGCGTAAGTTTTCTCCGCAACCATATTGATCTTGTTGTTATTGTGAGCCAATTCTCTCTCTCTCTCTTCTCCTCTTTCTCTCTTATTTTCCCTTAAATTGTATTGTATTGTATTTCCTGTGTAGTTATCTGGTTAGTTAGTCTATGTTATATTGTAGTGTATGACTTGTATTGTATTAATTCTTTTGCAAGTATATCATTCATAATATATATATTAGGCGATGGACCCTGAGCACGGTATCTGTGTATTTCTTATAGTGTGAAGTATTCTCAGAGCGTCGGTGACGCTCGAACAGCTTTTGAGTTAATAAGGTTATACCGTGTTGCATTTACATTCTATCATTACACTAAGGTTTTACTGCATAATACACTGTTTATGGTTTAGATATAAAGGTTTAACATTGTGAGCGTCAGCGCCGCTGGTGATCTCCTCGTGGTCCCGAGCGTCCGCTACGCTATAGCGAATCATTACGTTAGTCAGCAGCCAATAGCGTGCCTGCCTGTGATCTCTTGGCCGTGAGCGAACGTGACGCTTGAGCGTCTCGACTACGGCTAAGCGATCGTTACGCAACGTGCGTACCTCTACGGTATTCCATACGTAAATAGCGTACTGTGTTCTTAGACCTCTTAAAGGGTTTTTATATACGATAAATATTTAGCTTTATCAATTGGCGGCTCGCCCGTCCTTCACATATCTGCACTAGGTAGATACAGCAGACATTATCCATCAGCAAAGGGCGGGAGGTTATATTCCTCGTAGTGCTGTCGGGATAAGCGTCTGCTTCACTTAGTAAAGGGTGCTGAAGGAATCCGGGAACCGGAGGTAAGAACAACACGCTAGTCTCTTTTAAAACTGTATTTTTCTGTCTTGCGTACACACGCACGCACATATATATATCTGCATTTCTTTTTCATTTGTGTATTTTCGTATATCACTCTCCTGTTTGCCAGTTTTATAGTTGATGAACGTGCTAAGAGAGATTTGCCGCTATTTCATAGTTTAAGAGTAAAGGTAATATAGTTAAAGTATAGACAAACACACAGCTTTGCCTGAGAGACGAGGCGAAGTCAGTGTGGTGCGCGGTAGATGATAAAGGATCATCTACATTGATAAACGTATAAATTGTGTTACGGTGGATCTTTGCTTTGCGTACACGTGTCTCTAACAAAGGACTGAGACTTGCGTACGCAACCCAAAGGCCGACACACGCAGCGTACATTACGCAACGGAGCGTCCGTGTACGCCCACGTAACTCAAATCACAAGTGTTATTTTTACAGGCGATAAATAGCGCAACGCGATAAATAACGCAACGCGATAAATAGCGCAAGTCTATTTTAGTGTCCAAAATTTAGATTAACAGATCCTTCTCCAAATTCATAACACATCTGGTCTAAAGAGAAAATTTCTGCGCAGAAATAGAAATAGAAACAAAAGTGTACATGTGGTGAGTGAGTGTTTTTTTTTATTACATATAAGTTTATATAACTTTGAGGTTGAACCACAAGAAAAGTCGAGTTCTCGTGAGGTACATACGTGTAAGTGACGTACATGGTGGCTAGGGAGGCATCCCTGGTTAAACATAAAATTTGAGCATTAGAGTATAGCGGACCAGGAGGTCATACTGTAGCACAGACCAGGAGGTCCAGGTACAGCAGACAAGGAAGTCCGCTATAGAGTCAAGAGGCACAACACCAAGAAAGGGTTGGTGCAACACCCATATAGGCCATACAAGCTCTGGCTGAAGGAATTCGCAGCCACAATTTTCGATTCCGTTGGTTGCTCCGTACATAAGATTAGTTGCTTATGTACTGAACGATTGTACTGCACGTAATTGTGTACATTAGTTAGTAATCTGACCTAGTACCATTAGAGTAAAGGGGTCACAAACGCTATTTGTACATTCTAACGTGATTTGTGTAATTTTTTTTATTTTAAGGGAGGTTCGCTGCTCACTCAGGAACTATCCAACAACCAATAGTTACTGGAAAGAGTAAGTGTTCTTCGGATAACCCTCGCATGTTCCAGTAAATAGAGGTTCAGGTCGCAGGGGCCCTGGGTCGAGTACGCCAGCACTAGGGCAGTGTGTAGGTCGTATTGGTCGGCGTGGGCGAGTGAGTGGGGTACTCGGTAAACCGCCACCGTCAGCCTATTTTGAACATTTTGGTTTGCGTAAGGGTTGGCTGAATAAAGCAACACCTTCGAACTATGGGGGCCACTTGTTCAGGTAGGGGGCGATCAACCTCGGTTCGGGTTGATTCAGTGAACCGACCAGTCGGGTCGGCAAGATATGTGATGTGTGAAAAATATGGGTCACACACAGAAATTTTATGTGATGAATGGGAGAGAATGACGGTACATGACGGGGAGAAATTCCCAAGAGTAGGTAGCTTCAGCCCAGAAGTGTTACAAAATTTAAGGAGGAGGATATGTCTCATTAAATCAGCAAAGAGACGAATCAAGCATTACGATTATTTGCAGTTGTGGCAACAGGAGGGTGAAATACAGAGAGGATTGGCTCTGGCGGCAGGATCTGGTCCTATCAGGAAACTGATAGCCACGGCCCCACCGCCACCATACATAGCGGGAGAGAAATTGGTTGCGGAGAATGACGCACTAAGGTGTAACAAACAAACACTTAGCAACTGTGTAAATGTTAAAGATAATGTTAACCAATTAACCAATGCAAGTATTAACCCGTGCAAGTTGTACCCTGTTTTGAACTTTCCCCAGGAGTGTGATCAAGAAGACGAAGCGGCAACAATATCAGCGCTCTCTCTAGCAGCCACCATAGCAGAGACAACAGTAGGCACGGCTCCACCCACGAGATTAGTAACAAAAGCCCCTAGCGGAGGGATAGGTGAGGTCGTATCAACGGGTAAGTACGGCACCATACACTATGCTGAAACTATTTCACCACAGGCTGTAGACTCTACACAGAACGATGTTGTTAGAATTACTCCTGTTAGGGTAATAGCAGTGCCAAATGGGAAAACGGACACCTCAGGAGTCACTCCTGTTAGGAACATTGCCATGTACAGCCCGTTTTCCCGAATGGAATTAAGGACCATAGTGTCTGAATTCCCTGACCCTAGAAAAGATTTAGTTGCTAGCCAAAAATACATCAGAAACCTAGGAAACACTGTAGAGCCCAATAACAAAGATTGGCAGATATTGCTGAGGGCTTGTTTACCCTCCAATATCGATGCAGCTCAATTTTTGGCTGACTGTGGATTAGATCAGGATGTACCTCTTACAGATGTGTACAACAAAGATAACGTAAAAAGAATAAGTTTACAGTTAAAGGAGTATTTCCCAGCCGTAGTTAAATGGAACAAGATATTCTCCATTAAACAAAAGGAGTCAGAAACAGCTGCAGAATATTTTCACAGGGCATTATTAGAGATGGCAAAATACACAGGCATAGAGGACATTAAAACCAACATAAACCATCGAGAAGTAGCAGTATCGGTACTAATGGATGGTTTAAAAGAAACATTAAAGGCAAGGGTACAGACCACACAACCATGTTGGCGAGGTCTGTCGGTGGCTACTTTGAGAGAGGCTGCTATTGATCACGATAGGGACATCACCAGACACAGGGAACAACAAGGTGATAAATTAATGGCCGTAAGTATACAGGCCCTGACCACAAGGCAGCCTTTGTTTATATCACCAAACCCTGTGGGTAAGTCAAATGTGGTTACTTGTTATTCTTGTCATAAACAGGGACACATGGCACGAGACTGTAGAGCGAAAAATTCACGAAACTCATACCAACCCCATAGACAAGACACGACACACGACATTGGGATCAGGGTCCGCAGAAACGGAGTTATGAGCCACATGCAGGGGAAACAAAAAGATACCCCCCGAACAGAGACTGGCAAGCCTCTGGTAGCTCCCAATTAACTCCGTCACAAGTAGTTGCTGCCAGCGGGATTCAGGGAGGTCACCATACCCAATAGGGGTGTGGCCATACCTGTAATCTGCAGCCAGTAAAATTGATTGCAAGACAAGTTACAATTATGCCAAACTAAAGTAAAATATTTGGGACACTGTCTAACACAAGGACTGAGACACCTGACCGCTGATAGAATTCAAGCAATTAGAGACATGACTCTGCCACAAACCCAGCAACAGATCAGAACGTTTTTAGGAATGTGTGGGTATTGCCGTAATTGGATCCCAGGGTTTTCCATTCTAGCGTTACCTTTGCAGGAGATGGTCTCCTCAAACAAACCTGATCGGATTTCGCATACAGACGAGTCTGAGACGGCATTTGAGAGACTTAAACAGTGCCTAACGCAGGCACCAGCATTAGGTATGCCAGACTATGAGAAACCCTTTGAACTATACGGAACAGAAAGTGCTGGTTGCGCGGCAGGCGTCCTAACCCAAAAGCACGGTGATGACAGCAGGCCGGTAGCATATTACAGCGCTCAGCTAGACACGGTAGCGCGATCCCTCCCCACATGCTTGCGAAGCGTTGCTGCGATAGCATTGCTAGTAACGAAAAGCGAAGACGTCGTGCTAGGTCACAACCTCACAATTCATACACCACATGCAGTGTCAGCCTTGTTAAATTCTGCCCAAACCAGGCACGTCTCATCAGCGCGGTTTACAAGATGGGAATTGGCACTAATGGCCCCCGTAAACATCACCATAAGGAGATGCAGTGCATTAAATCCTGCAACGTATCTCCCAGGTGTGCCTGGACAGGCACAAAGGGTGGAGGATGAGAGTGATGGGGAAGGAGGATTTAATACAAAGGAAGACACACATGATTGTATGGAATATTTGACCCAAAATTTTACCGCAAGGCCTGACATCAGTGACAACCCACTGGAAGACGTAGAACTCACGTTCTACACGGACGGTAGTTGTCACAGACAGTCAGACTCGGGAGACTTGTGTACTGGATACGCAGTCGTAGATGACCAAGGCACCATAGAAGCAGAATCGCTAGGCCCGCCTCACTCAGCCCAGGTTGCTGAACTGGTTGCCCTAACCAGAGCATGTGAATTGGCTAAGGGTAAGTCAGCCAATATATACACCGATTCTAGATACGCCTTCGGGGTAGTTCATGATTTCGGAGCCCTATGGCGCCTCAGAAATTTCATGACGGCAGCTGGTACACCGGTAGCGCATGCAGCTCACATAAAAAGGCTTCTAACAGCGATACAGGAACCCGACAGAGTGGCTGTTATCAAATGTAAAGCACACACATATAGCCAGGACCCAGTATCACTTGGTAACAGCCGAGCAGACGAAGCTGCTAAGTTAGCAGCCGGTACCCCCAGACAGACAGACACCACACAACTGATGGTATTTAATACCATCAACACACAGAAGTTGTGTGAAATGCAAAATTTGTGTTCCACACAGGAAAAGGCAGTCTGGAAGGCAAAAGGATATGGCCAGGAGTCCTCAGGACTCTGGACGGATGGACATGGTAAACCAGTGGCCCCCAGAACATACCTTCCATGTTTGGCTGAAGCAGCTCATGGGCTGACTCATCTGGGCAAGGAAGGTATGTGCAAGTTGGTAAGAGCATATTGGTGCGCCCCAGGATTTTCATCTCATGCGAGTAAGAGAGCAATGTCATGCCTTACCTGTTTGAGAAAGAACATCGGAAAGGCAATACCAACAGAACCATCTCATATCCCACCTGCAGGCGGCCCTTTCCAGGTAATACAGATTGACTTCATTCAATTACCCCCTTGTCGAAATTTGAAATATGTACTTGTTTGTATAGATGTTTTCTCAAATTGGGTTGAAGCATTTCCGGCGGCCACAAATACCGCTATGTTTACTGCTAAGAAAATTGTGCAGGAATTTGTATGTAGATATGGTATCCCTAGAATAATCGAAAGTGATAGGGGTACCCATTTTACAGGTGATGTCTTTCAAGGAATGTGTAAGTTGATGGGAATTGATAGCAAGCTGCACACTCCATACCGTCCACAGGCGAGTGCGAAAGTGGAAAGAGTGAACAGCACTATTAAAAATAAACTGAGTAAAGTTATGGCAGAGACAGGATTGACATGGCCAGAAGCTTTACCCATTGTACTGTACAGCATCAGAACCACTCCCAGGCCCCCTCTTAATCTGTCTCCCTTTGAAATCTTGTTTGGTCGACAACCGCATGTTATGATTAACCCTCAGGATGATTTGAAGTGTAACAATGAAGTGACTGTAAAATACTTGATTAACATGAGTAAGCAGTTAAGGAATCAAAATGATAATCTGAAGTTGGTGATTCCTGATTTACCAGATAGTAATTGTCATGACATTGAACCTGGGGATTATGTAATGATACAGAATTTTCTACGCTCAGGTTGCCTTATTGACAGATGGGAAGGACCATACCAGGTCTTATTGACTAGCACTACAGCATTGAAGGTTGCTGAGAGAGAGACTTGGGTTCATTCGTCCCACTGTAAGAAGGTCGCTGATCCAGAGAAGTCCCGTGATAAGGAACAGACGGTAGAGGTTGTATCGCTGGAGTGTCTGTTCCAGGAGGACTAAGGCGGCACCTGAGCATCGAAGATCACAAGATCAAAAGCAGTTGTCGATCCCCTGTTCCCTTTTATTGTTTTTCTCCAACTTCCCACCCCATCTCCCTCAATTATTTTTTTCCCCTTTCTCATTCTTCTTCGTTTCCTCCTATAAGATGGACTTGCCCCAAGAGACTGTGATCCGGATTTTCCTGTTGACCATGATGTTGACCAGAGCAGTCTGTTCCGGCGAGAGTACCATGGAGGTCGAGAGAGGTTCTGGAATGGGTTCTGATGATAAAGATGGAGGCGTAGTTTTCCAAGAACAACTTAACCAACAAGTAAAGGCGAGTATCAGAAAACGATCCGATAGCATTGACAATAGAAGGAATTGTGAAGGATTGTTAGCTGAAGAAAACTGTATCTGTAGGCTCTGTAACAACGTAGTTGAGGATGGGTGCATAAAGAAATGCCAATCCAGTTTTAATATCCATATGGACCGGCATCCATTGAGTGACTATCACTCCTTAGTGGGTAGTGTGTTAAATAAAACAGATTGTTGGGTATGCTCTCAAGTACCTCAAGGTCATAGCAAATCAGGGCTAGTACCATTTCCTTTAACGTTAGGGGAGGTACTTGAGTTAAGTGGTGGGAGACCGGTGGACAGGAGGTTTAATATCTCCAGCCCTCCTAGTTTGAAGCTCCACCAATACCATGTGGATAGGTCCCTATTATGTTTTAACATCTCCAATCCCCGAAAGCCGGGAAATTGGGAAGTGTCATGGAGTAACCAAACCATGACCTTTTCGCATAGAGCAGATAGAATGCCTACAGATACAGAGCTTATACGCCACATAGCCAGTAGAGGAAAATCTTTCCGGTATAGGTATACCTTAGGAAATAGGATTACGAGAGTTGGAGAGGTATCACCAGGATACTGTGCACATATCGTACAACCTGATACGTGTACTAAGCAGATGGAAGAATTAGGGTTAGGAGATTTCACATGGAAGGTGTGTAATATGGTTATGTCCTACTCCGTCCCATATGTTCTCCCCGATGATGCATATTTCATATGCGGGAGAAAGGCGTATAAGTGGCTTGCCCCAAACTCTGAAGGATTGTGTTATATTGGAAAAGTACTGCCTGAGGTAATGACTGTATCACATGACAAAATGAAAGACATTCACCGTGGTGCCCAAGCTCCTTATACTCACACCCATTACGAGCACGTAGTTAAAAGGCAACTGACAGAAAGGTCAGAGCATCCGGCCTCTGATCTGATCCATGAATCCACCGGGATTCAGGTTCTGCTTGCGTTAGATTTCACTCGCACCGCTAGAGGAGTGATGAACTATAGATACATCTCTGCGCTTGCAAATTTGTTAGATAATATCACTGAAATGTATGATGACACGTTTAGGTATACTGGAAGGGAACTTCAAGCTTATAAAACAGAACTGGTACAGCATAGAATGGTTCTTAATTACCTCACAGCAGTGACAGGCGGATATTGTGTCACACTGGCAACGCAATACGGCGTGAAATGTTGCACATATATCACGAATAGCACCGAGGATCCGGTCGAGGTCATAGACCAAAAGATGGACGATATTCTCCAATTGAAGTGGGAATTTCGCAGGAGACACAATCTCACTCTTGCTGCTGTAGGTAATGAGCTGACTGGTTGGGTGTCATGGTTGAACCCACGAAATTGGTTCTCTGGTTTAGGAGACTGGCCTCAAGGAGTCATAATGGATGTTGGGAAGTTTCTCCTATGTATCTTAGGTGTCATTATATCGATTGGATTGATATTTAGATGCGGTCAGGCTTTAATGAAGTGCAAACATAGTACTAGGGTAATGAGTCTGAGGAGTGAGGAAACTGTAATTCCAATGGACTTGATTTATGACCCAACGGTAGAAACAATGATGTGATGAAAATGCGATTATACGGTCCGTTTCTTTCACCTGTTTTTCCGTTTTCCTCCAAGGTAAAAAGACCCACTTGGACGAGGACTTTGATGAGCCGATATACAGACAACGGATAGATCAAAGAAGAAGTTTTGACAACCTTATACACAGATATTTGATGAACTATGCCATAGATCCCCAGTTTCCCTAGAAATTTTAAAATTACGCTAGCCCAACACTTTTGTAAATCTATGGACATTGACATAAGCTTTTGCTCGCACCTTATGGGCAAAAGCACAAAGAAGACTGCAACCAACAGACACCGAACAAGACTTCAACCGACAAATGTACATTAACCTGACATAGAATACCACAGCATTTACCATAAGTGTTCTTTATCTTCATTTCTACAACCCTCAGGTAATGACACATAGTCGATAGGGAATACAGGCACAGATATCAGCAATCACATATCTCCCCCATTCATGTATCATCAACTAAAATGTGCTCCCCCATTTTGTTACAACCACAGCCGAAAAGAGCTCGGTAGAGTTTGACAGCCCATCCACAGACCCTTAATACGGGATAAGAAGGAATTCAAATGTATACTTCGCAATACCTCGAAGCTTGATGTACAACACGTACGGCACGATGATACATGACCCCCCAAACATGGACTCATACACACATGCTTCTGCTATCTCACTAGGTCATACCCTCTTCACACCTTCTCCTCTCTCCTCCCTTACCCAACCATGGAAATGTATTAACCCCTGACATATATTTTTCTCTTTTTGAAATGTTTTAGAAAGTGGCAGTTATTGTTGACTGCCAAAGGGTGGACTGTCAAAGTCAGAAAAATATCTCTATGCACACTGCCATATTTTGCACCTCATACAGGTCCGTGCTGCGCATGCGTACGCTCTCCCGTACGTGCGCATACTCACAGTCGCGGGCACCCGCAGGCGCACGGTATGCGTATTTACGGTAGAGTTTATGTGATCGTAGCGTGCGACTCAATCATTACATATTTTCACTATATAATGTATTTTGTAGATCATGGTCCCTTTGATAGATTCTGAAAGTTTAGTTAATATAGCATGTTCCTGGACAGAGAGATCCCTCTTTGTATTGTACGAAGGGTCTAACAGGGGTCATACAATGGTGTTTGGTACCCATCGGAAGAGTATTTAATTAGCAATATTCCGGTGTTGGTTTGGAGCGGATTAATCGCTTGTGCGAATAGTTATGGACATAAGAAGTTTATGTCCATTTACTATTATTTGCACTTACTTAGCCATGCGGCGGGAAACCCAGTATCCCACCCACCTGAACGGTTGGAAGTAGTCACAGCCCACCTGTATGAATCAACCTATGACCTTTTGTTATAATGCGAAGCCGAATTCCTGTGTCCAATGAACAATGAGATTGTAGGGACCATTGAATTGTATTGTATGTGGGGCATAAATAGACAAGCCGACCATATCCAGTTCACTCTCTTCAACGGTTCTCATTGCTGATAATCGGGAGCTGGATATCGAGGCGCATGCGATCGTTTACCCTTGTGCGTAAGTTTTCTCCGCAACCATATTGATCTTGTTGTTATTGTGAGCCAATTCTCTCTCTCTCTTCTCCTCTTTCTCTCTTATTTTCCCTTAAATTGTATTGTATTGTATTTCCTGTGTAGTTATCTGGTTAGTTAGTCTATGTTATATTGTAGTGTATGACTTGTATTGTATTAATTCTTTTGCAAGTATATCATTCATAATATATATATTAGGCGATGGACCCTGAGCACGGTATCTGTGTATTTCTTATAGTGTGAAGTATTCTCAGAGCGTCGGTGACGCTCGAACAGCTTTTGAGTTAATAAGGTTATACCGTGTTGCATTTACATTCTATCATTACACTAAGGTTTTACTGCATAATACACTGTTTATGGTTTAGATATAAAGGTTTAACATTGTGAGCGTCAGCGCCGCTGGTGATCTCCTCGTGGTCCCGAGCGTCCGCTACGCTATAGCGAATCATTACGTTAGTCAGCAGCCAATAGCGTGCCTGCCTGTGATCTCTTGGCCGTGAGCGAACGTGACGCTTGAGCGTCTCGACTACGGCTAAGCGATCGTTACGCAACGTGCGTACCTTTACGGTATTCCATACGTAAATAGCGTACTGTGTTCTTAGACCTCTTAAAGGGTTTTTATATACGATAAATATTTAGCTTTATCAATTGGCGGCTCGCCCGTCCTTCACATATCTGCACTAGGTAGATACAGCAGACATTATCCATCAGCAAAGGGCGGGAGGTTATATTCCTCGTAGTGCTGTCGGGATAAGCGTCTGCTTCACTTAGTAAAGGGTGCTGAAGGAATCCGGGAACCGGAGGTAAGAACAACACGCTAGTCTCTTTTAAAACTGTATTTTTCTGTCTTGCGTACACACGCACGCACATATATATATCTGCATTTCTTTTTCATTTGTGTATTTTCGTATATCACTCTCCTGTTTGCCAGTTTTATAGTTGATGAACGTGCTAAGAGAGATTTGCCGCTATTTCATAGTTTAAGAGTAAAGGTAATATAGTTAAAGTATAGACAAACACACAGCTTTGCCTGAGAGACGAGGCGAAGTCAGTGTGGTGCGCGGTAGATGATAAAGGATCATCTACATTGATAAACGTATAAATTGTGTTACGGTGGATCTTTGCTTTGCGTACACGTGTCTCTAACAAAGGACTGAGACTTGCGTACGCAACCCAAAGGCCGACGCACGCAGCGTACATTACGCAACGGAGCGTCCGTGTACGCCCACGTAACTCAAATCACAAGTGTTATTTTTACAGGCGATAAATAGCGCAACGCGATAAATAACGCAACGCGATAAATAGCGCAAGTCTATTTTAGTGTCCAAAATTTAGATTAACAGATCCTTCTCCAAATTCATAACACATCTGGTCTAAAGAGAAAATTTCTGCGCAGAAATAGAAATAGAAACAAAAGTGTACATGTGGTGAGTGAGTGTTTTTTTTATTACATATAAGTTTATATAACTTTGAGGTTGAACCACAAGAAAAGTCGAGTTCTCGTGAGGTACATACGTGTAAGTGACGTACATGGTGGCTAGGGAGGCATCCCTGGTTAAACATAAAATTTGAGCATTAGAGTATAGCGGACCAGGAGGTCATACTGTAGCACAGACCAGGAGGTCCAGGTACAGCAGACAAGGAAGTCCGCTATAGAGTCAAGAGGCACAACACCAAGAAAGGGTTGGTGCAACACCCATATAGGCCATACAAGCTCTGGCTGAAGGAATTCGCAGCCACAATTTTCGATTCCGTTGGTCGCTCCGTACATAAGATTAGTTGCTTATGTACTGAACGATTGTACTGCACGTAATTGTGTACATTAGTTAGTAATCTGACCTAGTACCATTAGAGTAAAGGGGTCACAAACGCTATTTGTACATTCTAACGTGATTTGTGTAATTTTTTTTATTTTAAGGGAGGTTCGCTGCTCACTCAGGAACTATCCAACAACCAATAGTTACTGGAAAGAGTAAGTGTTCTTCGGATAACCCTCGCATGTTCCAGTAAATAGAGGTTCAGGTCGCAGGGGCCCTGGGTCGAGTACGCCAGCACTAGGGCAGTGTGTAGGTCGTATTGGTCGGCGTGGGCGAGTGAGTGGGGTACTCGGTAAACCGCCACCGTCAGCCTATTTTGAACATTTTGGTTTGCGTAAGGGTTGGCTGAATAAAGCAACACCTTCGAACTATGGGGGCCACTTGTTCAGGTAGGGGGCGATCAACCTCGGTTCGGGTTGATTCAGTGAACCGACCAGTCGGGTCGGCAAGATATGTGATGTGTGAAAAATATGGGTCACACAGAAATTTTATGTGATGAATGGGAGAGAATGACGGTACATGACGGGGAGAAATTCCCAAGAGTAGGTAGCTTCAGCCCAGAAGTGTTACAAAATTTAAGGAGGAGGATATGTCTCATTAAATCAGCAAAGAGACGAATCAAGCATTACGATTATTTGCAGTTGTGGCAACAGGAGGGTGAAATACAGAGAGGATTGGCTCTGGCGGCAGGATCTGGTCCTATCAGGAAACTGATAGCCACGGCCCCACCGCCACCATACATAGCGGGAGAGAAATTGGTTGCGGAGAATGACGCACTAAGGTGTAACAAACAAACACTTAGCAACTGTGTAAATGTTAAAGATAATGTTAACCAATTAACCAATGCAAGTATTAACCCGTGCAAGTTGTACCCTGTTTTGAACTTTCCCCAGGAGTGTGATCAAGAAGACGAAGCGGCAACAATATCAGCGCTCTCTCTAGCAGCCACCATAGCAGAGACAACAGTAGGCACGGCTCCACCCACGAGATTAGTAACAAAAGCCCCTAGCGGAGGGATAGGTGAGGTCGTATCAACGGGTAAGTACGGCACCATACACTATGCTGAAACTATTTCACCACAGGCTGTAGACTCTACACAGAACGATGTTGTTAGAATTACTCCTGTTAGGGTAATAGCAGTGCCAAATGGGAAAACGGACACCTCAGGAGTCACTCCTGTTAGGAACATTGCCATGTACAGCCCGTTTTCCCGAATGGAATTAAGGACCATAGTGTCTGAATTCCCTGACCCTAGAAAAGATTTAGTTGCTAGCCAAAAATACATCAGAAACCTAGGAAACACTGTAGAGCCCAATAACAAAGATTGGCAGATATTGCTGAGGGCTTGTTTACCCTCCAATATCGATGCAGCTCAATTTTTGGCTGACTGTGGATTAGATCAGGATGTACCTCTTACAGATGTGTACAACAAAGATAACGTAAAAAGAATAAGTTTACAGTTAAAGGAGTATTTCCCAGCCGTAGTTAAATGGAACAAGATATTCTCCATTAAACAAAAGGAGTCAGAAACAGCTGCAGAATATTTTCACAGGGCATTATTAGAGATGGCAAAATACACAGGCATAGAGGACATTAAAACCAACATAAACCATCGAGAAGTAGCAGTATCGGTACTAATGGATGGTTTAAAAGAAACATTAAAGGCAAGGGTACAGACCACACAACCATGTTGGCGAGGTCTGTCGGTGGCTACTTTGAGAGAGGCTGCTATTGATCACGATAGGGACATCACCAGACACAGGGAACAACAAGGTGATAAATTAATGGCCGTAAGTATACAGGCCCTGACCACAAGGCAGCCTTTGTTTATATCACCAAACCCTGTGGGTAAGTCAAATGTGGTTACTTGTTATTCTTGTCATAAACAGGGACACATGGCACGAGACTGTAGAGCGAAAAATTCACGAAACTCATACCAACCCCATAGACAAGACACGACACACGACATTGGGATCAGGGTCCGCAGAAACGGAGTTATGAGCCACATGCAGGGGAAACAAAAAGATACCCCCCGAACAGAGACTGGCAAGCCTCTGGTAGCTCCCAATTAACTCCGTCACAAGTAGTTGCTGCCAGCGGGATTCAGGGAGGTCACCATACCCAATAGGGGTGTGGCCATACCTGTAATCTGCAGCCAGTAAAATTGATTGCAAGACAAGTTACAATTATGCCAAACTAAAGTAAAATATTTGGGACACTGTCTAACACAAGGACTGAGACACCTGACCGCTGATAGAATTCAAGCAATTAGAGACATGACTCTGCCACAAACCCAGCAACAGATCAGAACGTTTTTAGGAATGTGTGGGTATTGCCGTAATTGGATCCCAGGGTTTTCCATTCTAGCGTTACCTTTGCAGGAGATGGTCTCCTCAAACAAACCTGATCGGATTTCGCATACAGACGAGTCTGAGACGGCATTTGAGAGACTTAAACAGTGCCTAACGCAGGCACCAGCATTAGGTATGCCAGACTATGAGAAACCCTTTGAACTATACGGAACAGAAAGTGCTGGTTGCGCGGCAGGCGTCCTAACCCAAAAGCACGGTGATGCCAGCAGGCCGGTAGCATATTACAGCGCTCAGCTAGACACGGTAGCGCGATCCCTCCCCACATGCTTGCGAAGCGTTGCTGCGATAGCATTGCTAGTAACGAAAAGCGAAGACGTCGTGCTAGGTCACAACCTCACAATTCATACACCACATGCAGTGTCAGCCTTGTTAAATTCTGCCCAAACCAGGCACGTCTCATCAGCGCGGTTTACAAGATGGGAATTGGCACTAATGGCCCCCGTAAACATCACCATAAGGAGATGCAGTGCATTAAATCCTGCAACGTATCTCCCAGGTGTGCCTGGACAGGCACAAAGGGTGGAGGATGAGAGTGATGGGGAAGGAGGATTTAATACAAAGGAAGACACACATGATTGTATGGAATATTTGACCCAAAATTTTACCGCAAGGCCTGACATCAGTGACAACCCACTGGAAGACGTAGAACTCACGTTCTACACGGACGGTAGTTGTCACAGACAGTCAGACTCGGGAGACTTGTGTACTGGATACGCAGTCGTAGATGACCAAGGCACCATAGAAGCAGAATCGCTAGGCCCACCTCACTCAGCCCAGGTTGCTGAACTGGTTGCCCTAACCAGAGCATGTGAATTGGCTAAGGGTAAGTCAGCCAATATATACACCGATTCTAGATACGCCTTCGGGGTAGTTCATGATTTCGGAGCCCTATGGCGCCTCAGAAATTTCATGACGGCAGCTGGTACACCGGTAGCGCATGCAGCTCACATAAAAAGGCTTCTAACAGCGATACAGGAACCCGACAGAGTGGCTGTTATCAAATGTAAAGCACACACATATAGCAAGGACCCAGTATCACTTGGTAACAGCCGAGCAGACGAAGCTGCTAAGTTAGCAGCCGGTACCCCCAGACAGACAGACACCACACAACTGATGGTATTTAATACCATCAACACACAGAAGTTGTGTGAAATGCAAAATTTGTGTTCCACACAGGAAAAGGCAGTCTGGAAGGCAAAAGGATATGGCCAGGAGTCCTCAGGACTCTGGACGGATGGACATGGTAAACCAGTGGCCCCCAGAACATACCTTCCATGTTTGGCTGAAGCAGCTCATGGGCTGACTCATCTGGGCAAGGAAGGTATGTGCAAGTTGGTAAGAGCATATTGGTGCGCCCCAGGATTTTCATCTCATGCGAGTAAGAGAGCAATGTCATGCCTTACCTGTTTGAGAAAGAACATCGGAAAGGCAATACCAACAGAACCATCTCATATCCCACCTGCAGGCGGCCCTTTCCAGGTAATACAGATTGACTTCATTCAATTACCCCCTTGTCGAAATTTGAAATATGTACTTGTTTGTATAGATGTTTTCTCAAATTGGGTTGAAGCATTTCCGGCGGCCACAAATACCGCTATGTTTACTGCTAAGAAAATTGTGCAGGAATTTGTATGTAGATATGGTATCCCTAGAATAATCGAAAGTGATAGGGGTACCCATTTTACAGGTGATGTCTTTCAAGGAATGTGTAAGTTGATGGGAATTGATAGCAAGCTGCACACTCCATACCGTCCACAGGCGAGTGCGAAAGTGGAAAGAGTGAACAGCACTATTAAAAATAAACTGAGTAAAGTTATGGCAGAGACAGGATTGACATGGCCAGAAGCTTTACCCATTGTACTGTACAGCATCAGAACCACTCCCAGGCCCCCTCTTAATCTGTCTCCCTTTGAAATCTTGTTTGGTCGACAACCGCATGTTATGATTAACCCTCAGGATGATTTGAAGTGTAACAATGAAGTGACTGTAAAATACTTGATTAACATGAGTAAACAGTTAAGGAATCAAAATGATAATCTGAAGTTGGTGATTCCTGATTTACCAGATAGTAATTGTCATGACATTGAACCTGGGGATTATGTAATGATACGGAATTTTCTACGCTCAGGTTGCCTTATTGACAGATGGGAAGGACCATACCAGGTCTTATTGACTAGCACTACAGCATTGAAGGTTGCTGAGAGAGAGACTTGGGTTCATTCGTCCCACTGTAAGAAGGTCGCTGATCCAGAGAAGTCCCGTGATAAGGAACAGACGGTAGAGGTTGTATCGCTGGAGTGTCTGTTCCAGGAGGACTAAGGCGGCACCTGAGCATCGAAGATCACAAGATCAAAAGCAGTTGTCGATCCCCTGTTCCCTTTTATTGTTTTTCTCCAACTTCCCACCCCATCTCCCTCAATTATTTTTTTCCCCTTTCTCATTCTTCTTCGTTTCCTCCTATAAGATGGACTTGCCCCAAGAGACTGTGATCCGGATTTTCCTGTTGACCATGATGTTGACCAGAGCAGTCTGTTCCGGCGAGAGTACCATGGAGGTCGAGAGAGGTTCTGGAATGGGTTCTGATGATAAAGATGGAGGCGTAGTTTTCCAAGAACAACTTAACCAACAAGTAAAGGCGAGTATCAGAAAACGATCCGATAGCATTGACAATAGAAGGAATTGTGAAGGATTGTTAGCTGAAGAAAACTGTATCTGTAGGCTCTGTAACAACGTAGTTGAGGATGGGTGCATAAAGAAATGCCAATCCAGTTTTAATATCCATATGGACCGGCATCCATTGAGTGACTATCACTCCTTAGTGGGTAGTGTGTTAAATAAAACAGATTGTTGGGTATGCTCTCAAGTACCTCAAGGTCATAGCAAATCAGGGCTAGTACCATTTCCTTTAACGTTAGGGGAGGTACTTGAGTTAAGTGGTGGGAGACCGGTGGACAGGAGGTTTAATATCTCCAGCCCTCCTAGTTTGAAGCTCCACCAATACCATGTGGATAGGTCCCTATTATGTTTTAACATCTCCAATCCCCGAAAGCCGGGAAATTGGGAAGTGTCATGGAGTAACCAAACCATGACCTTTTCGCATAGAGCAGATAGAATGCCTACAGATACAGAGCTTATACGCCACATAGCCAGTAGAGGAAAATCTTTCCGGGATAGGTATACCTTAGGAAATAGGATTACGAGAGTTGGAGAGGTATCACCAGGATACTGTGCACATATCGTACAACCTGATACGTGTACTAAGCAGATGGAAGAATTAGGGTTAGGAGATTTCACATGGAAGGTGTGTAATATGGTTATGTCCTACTCCGTCCCATATGTTCTCCCCGATGATGCATATTTCATATGCGGGAGAAAGGCGTATAAGTGGCTTGCCCCAAACTCTGAAGGATTGTGTTATATTGGAAAAGTACTGCCTGAGGTAATGACTGTATCACATGACAAAATGAAAGACATTCACCGTGGTGCCCAAGCTCCTTATACTCACACCCATTACGAGCACGTAGTTAAAAGGCAACTGACAGAAAGGTCAGAGCATCCGGCCTCTGATCTGATCCATGAATCCACCGGGATTCAGGTTCTGCTTGCGTTAGATTTCACTCGCACCGCTAGAGGAGTGATGAACTATAGATACATCTCTGCGCTTGCAAATTTGTTAGATAATATCACTGAAATGTATGATGACACGTTTAGGTATACTGGAAGGGAACTTCAAGCTTATAAAACAGAACTGGTACAGCATAGAATGGTTCTTAATTACCTCACAGCAGTGACAGGCGGATATTGTGTCACACTGGCAACGCAATACGGCGTGAAATGTTGCACATATATCACGAATAGCACCGAGGATCCGGTCGAGGTCATAGACCAAAAGATGGACGATATTCTCCAATTGAAGTGGGAATTTCGCAGGAGACACAATCTCACTCTTGCTGCTGTAGGTAATGAGCTGACTGGTTGGGTGTCATGGTTGAACCCACGAAATTGGTTCTCTGGTTTAGGAGACTGGGCTCAAGGAGTCATAATGGATGTTGGGAAGTTTCTCCTATGTATCTTAGGTGTCATTATATCGATTGGATTGATATTTAGATGCGGTCAGGCTTTAATGAAGTGCAAACATAGTACTAGGGTAATGAGTCTGAGGAGTGAGGAAACTGTAATTCCAATGGACTTGATTTATGACCCAACGGTAGAAACAATGATGTGATGAAAATGCGATTATACGGTCCGTTTCTTTCACCTGTTTTTCCGTTTTCCTCCAAGGTAAAAAGACCCACTTGGACGAGGACTTTGATGAGCCGATATACAGACAACGGATAGATCAAAGAAGAAGTTTTGACAACCTTATACACAGATATTTGATGAACTATGCCATAGATCCCCAGTTTCCCTAGAAATTTTAAAATTACGCTAGCCCAACACTTTTGTAAATCTATGGACATTGACATAAGCTTTTGCTCGCACCTTATGGGCAAAAGCACAAAGAAGACTGCAACCAACAGACACCGAACAAGACTTCAACCGACAAATGTACATTAACCTGACATAGAATACCACAGCATTTACCATAAGTGTTCTTTATCTTCATTTCTACAACCCTCAGGTAATGACACATAGTCGATAGGGAATACAGGCACAGATATCAGCAATCACATATCTCCCCCATTCATGTATCATCAACTAAAATGTGCTCCCCCATTTTGTTACAACCACAGCCGAAAAGAGCTCGGTAGAGTTTGACAGCCCATCCACAGACCCTTAATACGGGATAAGAAGGAATTCAAATGTATACTTCGCAATACCTCGAAGCTTGATGTACAACACGTACGGCACGATGATACATGACCCCCCAAACATGGACTCATACACACATGCTTCTGCTATCTCACTAGGTCATACCCTCTTCACACCTTCTCCTCTCTCCTCCCTTACCCAACCATGGAAATGTATTAACCCCTGACATATATTTTTCTCTTTTTGAAATGTTTTAGAAAGTGGCAGTTATTGTTGACTGCCAAAGGGTGGACTGTCAAAGTCAGAAAAATATCTCTATGCACACTGCCATATTTTGCACCTCATACAGGTCCGTGCTGCGCATGCGTACGCTCTCCCGTACGTGCGCATACTCACAGTCGCGGGCACCCGCAGGCGCACGGTATGCGTATTTACGGTAGAGTTTATGTGATCGTAGCGTGCGACTCAATCATTACATATTTTCACTATATAATGTATTTTGTAGATCATGGTCCCTTTGATAGATTCTGAAAGTTTAGTTAATATAGCATGTTCCTGGACAGAGAGATCCCTCTTTGTATTGTACGAAGGGTCTAACAGGGGTCATACAATGGTGTTTGGTACCCATCGGAAGAGTATTTAATTAGCAATATTCCGGTGTTGGTTTGGAGCGGATTAATCGCTTGTGCGAATAGTTATGGACATAAGAAGTTTATGTCCATTTACTATTATTTGCACTTACTTAGCCATGCGGCGGGAAACCCAGTATCCCACCCACCTGAACGGTTGGAAGTAGTCACAGCCCACCTGTATGAATCAACCTATGACCTTTTGTTATAATGCGAAGCCGAATTCCTGTGTCCAATGAACAATGAGATTGTAGGGACCATTGAATTGTATTGTATGTGGGGCATAAATAGACAAGCCGACCATATCCAGTTCACTCTCTTCAACGGTTCTCATTGCTGATAATCGGGAGCTGGATATCGAGGCGCATGCGATCGTTTACCCTTGTGCGTAAGTTTTCTCCGCAACCATATTGATCTTGTTGTTATTGTGAGCCAATTCTCTCTCTCTCTCTCTTCTCCTCTTTCTCTCTTATTTTCCCTTAAATTGTATTGTATTGTATTTCCTGTGTAGTTATCTGGTTAGTTAGTCTATGTTATATTGTAGTGTATGACTTGTATTGTATTAATTCTTTTGCAAGTATATCATTCATAATATATATACTAGGCGTTGGACCCTGAGCACGGTATCTGTGTATTTCTTATAGTGTTAAGTATTCTCAGAGCGTCGGTGACGCTCGAACAGCTTTTGAGTTAATAAGGTTATACCGTGTTGCATTTACATTCTATCATTACACTAAGGTTTTACTGCATAATACACTGTTTATGGTTTAGATATAAAGGTTTAACATTGTGAGCGTCAGCGCCGCTGGTGATCTCCTCGTGGTCCCGAGCGTCCGCTACGCTATAGCGAATCATTACGTTAGTCAGCAGCCAATAGCGTGCCTGCCTGTGATCTCTTGGCCGTGAGCGAACGTGACGCTTGAGCGTCTCGACTACGGCTAAGCGATCGTTACGCAACGTGCGTACCTTTACGGTATTCCATACGTAAATAGCGTACTGTGTTCTTAGACCTCTTAAAGGGTTTTTATATACGATAAATATTTAGCTTTATCACGGTGATGCAGGGCAGTCTGGAGCGACTGCTGATGCTGACATCTGGTCCGGACTGAAGGACCTGCCAACGATTACGGACATGTCGTCTACTGTCACTGCATATGATTCTCTCACCATTGATAGAATGGTGGAGGATTATATGAGTGACCGCATCCAAGTAGGCACATCAGACAGTCCGTACGTATACTGGCAGGAAAAAGAGGCAATTTGGGGCCCTTGCACAAACTGGCTTTATTCTACCTAAGTTGCCCTCCCACAAGTGTGTACTCCGAAAGAGTGTTTAGTGCCGCCGCTCACCTTGTCAGCAATCGGCGTACGAGGTTACTTCCAGAAAATGTGGAGAAGATGATGCTCATTAAAATGAATTATAATCAATTCCTCCGTGGAGACATTCACCAGCAGCAATTGCCTCCACAAAGTACACAGGGAGCTGAGATGGTGGATTTCAGTGGGGACGAATTGATAATCTGGGAGGAGGGGGATGTACACGGTGATGAATCGGAGGATGATGATGAGGTGGACATCTTGCCTCTGTAGAGCCAGTTTGTGCAAGGAGAGATTAATTGCTTCTTTTTTGGTGGGGGTCCAAACCAACCCGTCATTTCAGTCACAGTCGTGTGGCAGACAAGGTCACTGAAATGATGGGTTGGTTAAAGTGTGCATGTCCTGTTTATACAACATAAGGGTGGGTGGGAGGGCCCAAGGACAATTCCATCTTGCACCTCTTTTTTCTTAAATTTTTCTTTGCGTCATGTGCTGTTTGGGGAGTGTTTTTTGGAAGGGCCATCCTGCGTGACACTGCAGTGCCACTCCTAGATGGGCCAGGTGTTTGTGTCGGCCACTAGGGTCACTTAGCTTACTCACACAGCTACCTCATTGCGCCTCTTTTTTTTCTTCTTTGCGTCATGTGCTGTTTGGGGAGTATTTTTTGGAAGGGCCATCCTGCGTGACACTGCAGTGCCACTCCTAGATGGGCCAGGTGTTTGTGTCGGCCACTAGGGTCACTTAGCTTACTCACACAGCTACCTCATTGCGCCTCTTTTTTTTCTTCTTTGCGTCATGTGCTGTTTGGGGAGTATTTTTTGGAAGGGCCATCCTGCGTGACACTGCAGTGCCACTCCTAGATGGGCCAGGTGTTTGTGTCGGCCACTAGGGTCACTTAGCTTACTCACACAGCTACCTCATTGCGCCTCTTTTTTTTCTTCTTTGCGTCATGTGCTGTTTGGGGAGTATTTTTTGGAAGGGCCATCCTGCGTGACACTAGATGGGCCAGGTGTTTGTGTCGGCCACTAGGGTCGCTTAGCTTACTCACACAGCTACCTCATTGCGCCTCTTTTTTTTCTTCTTTGCGTCATGTGCTGTTTGGGGAGTATTTTTTGGAAGGGCCATCCTGCGTGACACTGCAGTGCCACTCCTAGATGGGCCAGGTGTTTGTGTCGGCCACTTGGGTCGCTTAGCTTAGCCATCCAGCGACCTCGGTGCAAATTTTAGGACTAAAAATAATATTGTGAGGTGTTCAGAATAGACTGAAAATGATTGGAAATTATGGTTATTGAGGTTAATAATACTTTGGGATCAAAATGACCCACAAATTCTATGATTTAAGCTGTTTTTTAGTTTTTTTTAAAAAAACACCCGAATCCGACAAAAAAAATTCGGTGAGGTTTTGCCAAAACGCGTTCGAACCCAAAACACGGCCGCGGAACCGAACCCAAAACCAAAACCAGAAAAATTTCCGGTGCACATCTCTAATGACTGCGTGTTAAATGGTTCTCCTGTCTCTTAATGAATATAGATGTGGAAACGTGCTAGTCCTGGTATATAATACACTGTTATGGTTGATTTACTGCACTATAAATAGAAAAGAACGTGGCCCTGGTTACTTTGCCTAACAAGGTCTGTTACAATATGTCAGTTTGAGATTTCTCTTGTGTGTAATAGTGTAACATAATTACAAGGTCTCTCAGATATGAACCTTCCTTCTCTATATGGTGTGGAGCTGATGCAGAACAACGGCACAGGTAACTTGTTTATGGACTCCTGGGTATGCTGTCCTGATATTGTTTTATCTTCTGTGCATTCTCCACCAGATCTATATCATTAATATGTAAATTAATGTTCCACATTTAGACTGTAGTGCTTAGTATTTCAGTATAGATCTACTGGGCTGTTCTGTTATGATATCTGAAGTCTGAAGACTGAGTTGAAAAGTAACTTATTAAATATCAGTCTGAACCCAGATAGCTACGTATCTATGTCTGTTTTGTAAAAACAAGGTATTAATCTAGTATTTTTATCAATATAATCAGCTCTGTTCTAATTAAAGTTTTTTTTACAAAGTAGCCAGAGTATCTTGGTAGTTTAATACCTGCATAGACTTAGCCATATAACAAATGGAAAAATGTAAACTGTTTACTAAAAAAGCTGGTGAGCGGGAGGCTCGATCTCGCGACCCTATGCATTGGAGTCCGTAACTTAACCATGTGAGCCATAAGAGCTCAAATATATTTGTTGCTCAAATATATCTGAAGCACCGTGACTTTGTGCACACTGATAACGTACAAAACTGCAACAATTCACTTTCACCGGATAATCCGAAATCAATTGGAAATTTATTGTGCTACACAGGATTGTTCTTATTGGTATTTGTCCATAATATGTTTTTGGATCTTTTTAAGGAAATGTGATATTAACAGCTAATTAATTAATTAAATTGTTTCAAACTTACAAAGCACTCCTATTTGGTCTTGAGTATCAATGTATATATATAATTTTACTGATAACCCGGCCATTGATAATATCATCATGGTGGTATGCCAGATTCTAAATTTTACTGAGACTGAGGAACCTTTCATATGAAGACATTTTATTTACTAAAAACCAGAGGATAACGTGTTTTCCTTATTCAGAATCTCCTAATAAGCAGTTAATGGAAGCATGGAAAAATCCAGATAAACGGTTTTCTATGCCTAGGTGGTTTCTGTCTAACTACCCATTCCCAGAGTCTGACAACTAAATGGGAAAATCCATCAACAGTGGATTCCTCAGTTTCAAAACTTTCAAAGAAGTTAACTATTCCAGTCCCAGCTGCAACAATGCTTAAAGACCCATCAGAGCGCAAGCTAGAAGCTATGCTAAAGTCAATGTATACAGTAGGGGTGTTGCTTAGACCTGCTTTAGTTGGAGTTTGGGTTAACAAGGCTATAGTTGCATGGACAACACAGCTCAATTGTGCCTACATCAGGACCTTACCTTAGACCAGCTTATACTTCTTGCTGATCAAATATGTGAATCTGCTGAGTATTTAGGTATGTCTTCTATGGACATCGGCCAGATTAGTTCTTGGCTTTCAACTTCACTAATTGCAGCCCAACAGGTGCTTTGGCTGCATTCTTGGTAGAGTAAAAACAAGGAATAGAAGCATTGCCTTACACTGGGAATATGTTATTTGGTCCTGAATTGAACAAAAGGATTCCTCAGGCTACTGTGGGAGTCTGTTTTCCTGCCATTGCCTGCACCAGTTCCTAAACGGAAATACGCTGGACCAGCATACAAATCTTTTAGACCTCAGTCCTTTTGAGGCCGTGCAAGAGGAACAACCATACAGGGTAGACATGGTAGAGGACGTGGTTTTCAACAAACCCCTAACCGTCATAAGGACACACAGACAGCTGACAAGCCAGTGGCATGACAGGCTTCCTGCCCATCTCGGATCGTCAGTTGTGGGAGCACACCTTCAGACGTTTCACTTGGCGTGGATCCGCAATTTAGTGTTCAAAGGTTACAAAATAGAGTTTGATTGTCTACCACCAATGCGGTTTTTCAAGACAGGCCTGCCTGTGTCAGGAGACAAAAAGGCGGTTCTGCAGACTGGGATTCAGTCTCTTGTAGATTCAGCAGTTTTGATTAAGGTTCCAGTTCATCAACCGGGTCAAGGTTATTATTCCAATTTTTTTGTAGTACTAAAGCCGGACAGCTTGGTCAGACCGATATTGAACCTGAAGGGGTTCAATCAGTACATGACCTACTACAGACTTAAGATGGAATCCCTGCGGTCGGTGATTGCAGGTTTAGAACCACAGGAATTAATGATTATGCTGGATCTCAAGGATGCGTACTTACACATTCCAATTTGGCCACCGCATCAGGTGTACTTAAGGTCTGCAGTACAACAAAACCATTAGCAATTTCAGACACTACCGTTTGGCCACCCATCAGCGCTTCGGGTATTCACAAAGGTGACGTCTGTGATGATAGCTCATCTCAGATCCCTGGGAGTGATAATAGTTACGTACTTAGATGACCTTCTCATCAAGGCTCTGTCTCAACACATACTCCTTCAAAATGCCTTACTAACGTACAAGGTACTAGTTCAGCACAATTGGATTGGATTGTCAACAAGAAATCAAGCCTGGTTCCATGTCAAAGAATTAAATTCCTAGGAATGATTCTAGATACGGTGGATCAACGAATTTACGTGCCAGAATAGACAGCCCAAAGTATTTGTGTTCTAGTACAGTTAGTGCTCAAACCACGGACAGTCTCTGTGCACTTGTGCATTCGACTGTTAGGAAAGATGCTGGTGTCTTTTGAAGCACTCCAGTTCGGAAGATTTCACTCACGTCCTTTTCAGCTAGATCTTCTAGCATGGTGGTCAGGCTCTCATCTCCAAATTCATCAGATGGTTCGGTTGTCTCCAAGGGCCAGAGTATCACTACTCTGGTGGCTCCAAGTACAGCATCTCACCGTGGGAAAATGGTTCGGAGTCTAGAATTCGATAATTCTAACGATGGATGCAAGTCTCAGGAGTTTGGGGAGAAGTGGTCCTACATCGTCAATTTCAGGGTCTCTGGTAAGACCGAGAAAGATTACGGTCAATAAATGTCCTGGAACTCAGGGCAATTTACAATGTACTGCGAGAGGCAGTTTACTTGCTCCAGTCAAAGACTGTTCAGGTTCAGTCAGACAACGCAACGGAAGTCGCATATATCAACAAACAAGGAGGGACTCGAAGTCGAAGTTGCTTGAATCCTTAATTGGGCCGAGCATCACCAAGTGATCTTGTCGGCAGAGTTCATTCCAGGAGTGGGCAACTGGGAAGTAGACTATCTCAGCCATCAGGATTTTTATCCAGGAGTGTTCCAGATGTTGGTCCAGCGGTGAAGTTACCCACAGGTGGATCTAATGGCATCTTGCCAAAATCATCAAACACCCCAGTATGTGTCCAGAACAAGAGACCCAAAGGCAGGGGCAGTGGATGCTCTCACAATAGTGTGGACGTACAACTTCGTGTATCTGTTTCCATTTCCGCTGCCTCCTCGGTTGCTAAAGCAGATCAAAAGAGAATCCATGACCGTCATAGTAGTGGCACCTCATTGGCCTTGGAAAGCATAGTTCTCGGATCTCCGTGGTCTACTCACAAATGATCCATGGCCGCTTTCGCTACGTCCAGACCTACTACAACAGGGTCTATTCCTTTACCCCGATTTAATGCGTCTGCATTTGATGGGGTGGCTGTTGAAACCGCTCTCTTAAGATGAGATGGCATTCCAGACTCTGTTATACCAACCATGTTAAGTGCTACAAAACCAGTTACAGCAGCTCATTATCACAGGATTAGATGAGCTTATATTGGTTGGTGTGAAGCTCAGAAGTTTCCAACATCTTCTTTCAAGTTATCCAGTCTTTTGCTATTTTTACAGGCGGGGTTAGATGGAGGACTACGTTTAGCTACACTAAAAGTGCAGGTCTCTGCCTTGTTAACTTTCTTTCAAAGGCATTTGTCTCTTTTACGAACAGTTCACAATTTCCTACAATGTGTCCTTAGAGTTCAACCTCCACCTACAGCTCCATGGGACTTGAATCTAGTTTTGGAATTTTTGCAGTCTTCAATTTATGAACCCTTACAACAATTGGATGTTAAGTTTCTAAAACAGGAAAACAGTGTTTTTCCTAGCCTTAGCTTCGGCAAGGCGTGTTTCAGAATTGGTTGCCTTGTTATGCAAGCCACTGTATCTGGTATTTCATGATGACAGAGCGGAACTTTGGACGAATCCCACTTTTATACCAAAAGTAGTTTCTTCTTTTCACATCAATCAACCAATTGTAGTTCAGAGGATTCAGTAACTCCAGCTAATTTGGATGTGGTACATGCACTCAGCGTTTATGTAGCCCGAACATCAACTGTACATAAAACGGATACATTGTTTGTTCTCTATGATACAGTAAAGCTTCCAAACAAGACCTTGGCTAGATGGATTAAGCTGACCATTCGTCAGGTGTACTTTCATGCTAGTCTAACACCGACTACATCTGTTTCAGCACATTCCACACGTTCTGTGGGAACGTCACGGGCAGCAGGTTGTGGGGCTTCTATGATGAAACTTTGCCATGCAGCTACATGGTCATTAGTGCACACGTTTGTGCGCTCTTACAAGTTTGACACGTTTGCGGCATCAGCTTCTAGCTTTGACCACCTAGTGTTACGGTGCCTACCAACTCTCCCGCTCAAGGGGGAAACTTTGGTACATCCCAAGAGTACTCCAATGGATGAAAAAGAAAAGAGGATTTTGGTACTTACCAGATAAATCTTTTTCTTTTAATCCACAGGGGGCACTGGATATCCTCCCAGAGCAGTTTCACCTGTCTTGTGGTAAGTTCAGTAAATCTTATGGTAACACATTCTCACCGACTTATTCAAATGTTAAGGTGACTGTTATCTATTGTTGTGTCAAGTTTCTAGTTGTCCGTTATGTTATATGTAATTCTCCATTGTTCATCCTCCCTATCGCTCCTGTTCAACTCAGTAAAAAAAAAAAAACCTCACTGTGGTATCTTGGGAGTATGGAGGGGATGGAAGGTTACTAATTTAAATATTTAAATATATTTAAATGTGCCTATCCCTGCTAATGCCCCATCCATATCCCCAACAGCACTCCAGTGCACCCTGTGGATTCGAAGAAAAGGATTTATCAGGTAAGTACCAAAATCCTCCTTTCAGGTATGTAGGAAAACATATTACTGCATTGCTTTCTATAGGACTTTGACGTATTCAGACACACAGTGAAAGAAACAGCAGTAAATGTTTACAACACTCATATGCATCAGGCACTTATACAACTACTCAATACCCAAAGGGTAGGTAGAGACTCAATTCTGTATCACCTGCCTCAGGAGAGCGGGATACAGGGAGACTTCCAGGATTGATCATTACGCTTACAAACGCTGAGTGGATCCAGACGCTACTAGTGAACACAGACGCACCAGTGACACAGCCGCACCATGCTCAGACTGGGTTAGTTTGATTTCTACCATCTCAGATGGAAGCGGGAACCTCAAAGGAAACTGGTCATGAACTGGGGAAGAGGGCCGAGCAGGAGAGCGTCTTACGCCCCACTGCTGACATCAACCCCAGGGGTCGTGGTCTTTTACTAATCCCTGGAAACTATGATCCCTGAAGCTTTGTCCTGGTGCACCTGAGGTGACAGCCGCACAAGCGACTGTTCAGTAGGGTCCCCCCAAAACAGTGCGGCTGTGTCCTGCATCTTAACCCGCTAAGTGGAACCGATGCCTTACCTTTTCCCTGTTCTCCGGCCACAGCCTGGTAACGTCAGCTGGACTTGCTAGTGCATCCTAGCTGACGCCCGGCCAAAACTGCACTCTACACGGTAGTAAGCATTGTCGCGACCCAGTGGAGAGTTGTTGGAGCTACTCTTTCTAAGGTGCGTATAAGACGCTTTATGAAAGATCACTCAAAAAAAGGTAAGACTATAAAAATAAATTAAAAAAAGCTTATGGCTACAAAAACTCAGCAGCCCTATAGACCGTCGTCTGGCTCCTGTCGCACCAAACAAAAAAACTGAATTGCCTGAGCCAAAAGTCGAGGATACAGGGGACTGGCCCATTGCATCCTGAGAGTCTGAAAAGCTTAGATCGTTGGTGCATTTCCACTGCCGCTACCTAATATCCAAAGGTATATCCTGTGGATACCACAGTGGACCCTACAGGAGAAATATCTTGTTAATGTCCTGTCTATGAAGGTAATCAGATGTGCAAAGGCACAATCTGAGGAGAAAATGGACCAGTAAGTGGGTGAAGGAAGCAAAACTTTTTTTAGGTATATAAGTGAAAGAAGAAAAAAAAAAGGCAGAATAATAAAACTAAAAGACAGAGACTGGGAGTCTTGTTGAGGGAGACAATGTAATAGCAGATCATCTTAATTATTTTTGCTCAGTGATCACTACTGAGAGGGGAAGGGGCCACAGTTAAGTTGCAGCGATATTCAGGAAAATTAAACAAGTAAATTTACAGAGGAGAAGGTCCTAACAGAACTCTTAAAGCTGAAAGTGGATAAATCTCTGGGGCCAGATGGGATACATCCAAGGATACTAAAAGAGCTTAAAGATGTGCTGGTAGCACCATTGACAGAATTATTCAACCAGTCATTAGCTACAGGAGTACTTCCAGAGGACTGGAAAAGAGAAAACGTAGTCCCACTGCCCAAAAGTGGAAGCAAGGAAGAGGCAAACAACAACAGACCAGTGAGTCTTACATCAGTAGTAGGGAACTTGATGGAAACACTCTTAAGTGTTGTAGATTATCTCAAATCCAGCAATTTACAGAATCCCAAACAGCATGGACTCACTGGGGGAAGATCATGTCAAACAAACCTTATTGACTTTTTTGACTGTGTGATTAAAGTGATGTATAAATTTGGATCCGTGGATATAGCTTATCTAGACTTTAGTAAAGCTTTTGACACTGTTCCACATTGCAGACTGCTAAATAAGCTCAAAAGTTTGGAATTGGATACTAAGATTGTTGAATGGGTAAGATCTTGGTTACATGATAAAAAACAGAGAGTTACAGTAAATGGAGTGCATTTACAGGAGTGAAATGATACCAGTGGAGTACCCCAGGGATCTGTACTTGGACCAGTGCTTTTTAATATCTTTATTTGTGACATTGCAATTGTCATTAAATGGATAGTATGCCTTTTTGTAGATGACACAAAGGTATGGAACAGGGTAGACACACCAGGAGGGGTAAAACAAATGATTGAGGATCTAGGTAGACTAGAGGAATGGTCAAGAGTGTGGCAATTACAGTTTAATGACAAAAAATGCAAAATCATGCACTTGGGTCTCAAAATTCCAAAGGCTAAATACAGTATAGTATTAATGGCTCTATACTGGAAACTACTGAGGAGCTATGGGATCTAGGAGTCACTTTTTCAGGTGACTTAAAGGCAGGTAAGCAATGTAACAAAGCAATGAGGAAGGCTAGTCAGATGCTTGGCTGCATTGGGTGAGGAATCAGCAGCAGAAAGATGTAATAATGCCACTGTACAGGTGAAACTCAGAAAATTAGAATATTGTGCAAAAGTTCATTTATTTCAGTAATTTAACTTAAAAGGTGAAACTAATATATTATATAGACTCATTACATGCAAAGTGAGATATTTCTAGCCTTTATTTGTTATAATTTTGATGATTGTGGCTTACAGCTTAAGAAAACCCCAGATCCCAAATCTCAGAAAATTAGATCACATAAAATCAATAAAAAAAGATTTTAAATACAGAAATGTCGGCCCTCTGAAAAGTATAATCATACATATGTACTCAGTACTTGGTTTGGGCCCCGTTTGCATGAATTACTACCTCAATGCAGCGTGGCATGGATTCTATCAGCCTGTGGCACTGCTGAGGTGTTATGGAAGACCCGGATGCTTCAATAGCGGCCTTCAGCTCTTCTGCATTGTTCAATCTTATGTCTCGTCTTTCTCTTGGCAATGCCCCATAGATTCTCTATAGGGTTTAGGTCAGGTGAATTTGCTGGCCAATCCAGCACAGAAAACCCAGTCATTGAACCAGGTTTTGGTACTTTTGGCAGTGTGGGCAGGTGCCAAGTCCTGCTAGAAAATGAAGTCAGTATCTCCATAAAGCTTGTCGGCTGTAGGATGTATGATGTGCACTAAAATGGCCTAGTAGGAAGCGTCTTACCTTGGCTAAAGAAAAAAAGACTGGTCTGTTGCTCAGTGGTCCAAAGTCCTTTTCTGATAAGAGCAAATTTTGCATCTCATTTGAATACCAAGGTCCCAGAGGATGGAGGAGGAAGAATGGAGAGGCACAAAATCCAAGATGCTTGAAGTCCAGTGTGAAGTTTCCACAGTCTGTGTTGATTTAGTGAACCATGTCACCTGCTGGTGTTGGTCCACTGTGCTTTATTATTTCCAGAGTCAACGCAGCTGTCTACCAGGCTTTGGGAGTGCTGAACACATGAATGTGTGTATATATATATATAAAATTATGCCCCAGGCTGATTACTGCCTCTACAACAGATATAGGGGCTTATATGACAGCCTGTGAGATACAGATGTGGGGTGACACTGGCACAGCTGCCCATATATAAAGTGGCACTCATTATTAGGCAGAGCGGAGGTGTGTACCAGGAACGTGACAGTCAGACCGTATCCCCATCATTAGGTAATAGGCACTAACCCCTGTCACCTCCAGGCTGGTACTCCCACACTCCGTCACCTCCAGGCTGGTACTCCCACACTCCGTCACCTCCAGGCTGGTACTCCCACACTCCGTCACCTCCAGGCTGGTACTCCCACACTCCGTCACCCCAGGTTGGTACTCCCACACTCCTCTGGGCGATCCAATTCCAGAAACTACCACTCATGCTAGAAAGTGACCCCCCCATCCCCCTCACACAATGAGAGCAGGTGATCTTACAGAACAGATAACAGGGAAACAACAGAAACATAAAACTGCAGGTATAAGATGTAATGTAACACAGGTAATAGATGGTCACATAGAGCCGGGATCAGGATACGTTGCGTAATGAGAGGTCAGACAGAAAGCTTCCCCCATGTTGGTTGGTAACGCTGTAGCCTTGCCCATTGTAGGTGAGACTCTATCATAAGGACATTTCACCACAACTAAGTCACAGCCAACTGGTATCACCCACACCTGGAGCTCAACTAGACAGCCACTTAGGATTGGTATTGGGTTCCGAGTAGTGATGAGCGGGTTCGGATCCTCGGGATCCGAACCCGCCCGAACTTCACCTTTTTTTGCACTGGTACGAGCAACTCGGATAGTCCCGCCTTGCTCGGTTAACCCGAGCGCGTCGGAACGTCATCATCCCGCGGTCAGATTCTCGCGAGATTCGTATTCTATATAAGGAGCCGCGCGTCGCCGCCATTTTTCACTCGTGCATTGGAGATGATCGTGAGAGGAGGTGGCTGGCGTTCGCTCAGTTTCTGTGTTCAGTGTGCCGCAAATATCTGTGCTCAGTGTGCTGCAAATATCTGTCCTCAGTGTGCTGCAAATATCTATGCTCAGTGTGCTGCAAATATCTGTGCTCAGTGTTCTGCAAATATCTGTGCTCAGTGTGCTGCAAATATCTGTGCTCAGTGTTCTGCAAATATCTGTGCTCAGTGTGCTGCAAATATCTATGCTCAGTGTGCTGCAAATATCTGTGATCGGTGTGCTGCAAATATCTGTGATCGGTGTGCTGCAAATATCTTTGCTCAGTGTGCTAATTGCTTTATTGTGGGGACTGGGGACCAGCAGTATTATATAGGAGGAGTACAGTACAGAGTTTTGCTGACCAGTGACCACCAGTATTATACGTTCTCTGCCTGAAAAACGCTCCATATCTGCTGCATTGTAGTATATAGTAGGAGGACAGTGCAGAATTTTGCTGACCACCAGTATAACTATATATAGCAGTACGGTACAGTAGTCCACTGCTCTACCTCTGTGTCGTCAAGTATACTATGCATCCATACCTGTGGTGTATTTCAGTTTTGCACAGTTTGCTGACCACCAGTATATAATATATAGCAGTACGGTACAGTAGGCCACTGCTCTACCTACCTCTGTGTCATCAAGTATACTATCCATCCATACCTGTGGTGCATTTCAGTTTTGCACAGTTTGCTGACCACCAGTATATATAATATATAGCAGTACGGTACAGTAGGCCACTGCTCTACCTACCTCTGTGTCGTCAAGTATACTATCCATCCATACCTGTGGTGCATTTCAGTTTTGCACAGTTTTGCTGACCACCAGTATATATAATATATAGCAGTACGGTACAGTAGGCCACTGCTCTACCTACCTCTGTGTCGTCAAGTATACTATCCATCCATACCTGTGGTGCATTTCAGTTTTGCACAGTTTTGCTGACCACCTGTATATATAATATATAGCAGTACGGTACAGTAGGCCACTGCTCTACCTACCTCTGTGTCGTCAAGTATACTATCCATCCATACCTGTGGTGCATTTCAGTTTTGCACAGTTTGCTGACCACCAGTTTATATAATATATAGCAGTACGGTACAGTAGGCCACTGCTCTACCTACCTCTGTGTCGTCAAGTATACTATCCATCCATACTTGTGGTGCATTTCAGTTTTGCACAGTTTGCTGACCACCAGTATATATAATATATAGCGGTACGGTCCAGTAGGCCACTGCTCTACCTACCTCTGTGTCGTCAAGTATACTATCCATCCATACCTGTGGTGCATTTCAGTTTTGCACAGTTTGCTGACCACCACTATATATAATATATAGCAGTACGGTACAGTAGGCCACTGCTCTACCTACCTCTGTGTCGTCAAGTATACTATCCATCCATACCTATGGTGCATTTAAGTTGTGCGCAGTATATATAGTAGTAGGCCATTACTAGTGATACTGGCATATAATTCCACGCATTAAAAAATGGAGAACAAAAATGTGGAGGGTAAAATAGGGAAAGATCAAGATCCACTTCCACCTTGTGCTGAAGCTGCTGCCACTAGTCATGGCCGAGACGATGAAATGCCATCAACGTCGTCTGCCAAGGCCTATGCCCAATGTCATAGTGGAGAGCATGTAAAATCCAAAAAAATAAAGCTCAGTAAAATTACCCAAAAATCTAAATCAAAATCGTCTGAGAAGCGTAAACTTGCCAATGTGCCATTTACGACACGGAGTGGCAAGGAACGGCTGAGGCCCTGGCCTATGTTCAAGGCTAGTGGTTCAGCTTCACCTGAGGATGGAAGCACTCACCCTCCTGCTAGAAAACTTAAAAGAGTTAAGATGGCAAAAGCACAGCAAAGAACTGTGCGTTCTTCTAAATCACAAATCCCCAAGGAGAGTCCAATTGTGTCGGTTGCGATGCCTGACCTTCCCAACACTGGACGGGAAGAGGTTGCGCCTTCCACCATTTGCACGCCCCCTGCAAGTGCTGGAAGGAGCACCCGCAGTCCAGTTCATGATAGTCAAATTGAAGATGTCACTGTTGAAGTACACCAGGATGATATGGGTGTTGCTGGCGCTGGGGAGGATTCTGATGGTGAGGTGGTTTGTTTAAGTAAGGCACCCGGGGAGACACTTGTTGTCCGTGGGACGAATATGGCCATTGACATGCCTGGTCAAAATATAAAAAAAATCAGCTCTTCGGTGTGGAATTATTTCAACAGAAATGTGGACAACTGGTGTCAAGCCGTGTGTTGCCTTTGTCAAGCTGTAATAAGTAGGGGTAAGGACGTTAACCACATAGGAACATCCTCCCTTATACGTCACCTGGACCGCATTCATCAGAAGTCAGTGACAAGTTCAAAAACTTTGGATGACAGCGGAAGCAGTCCACTGACCACTAAATCCCTTCCTCTTGTAACCAAGCTCCTGCAAACCACACCACCAACTCCCTCAGTGTCAATTACCTCCTTACACAGGAAAACCAATAGTCCTGCAGGCCATGTCACTGTCAAGTCTGACGAGTCCTCTCCTGCCTGGGATTCCTCCGATGCATCCTTGAGTGTAACGCCTACTGCTGCTGTTGTTGCTGCTGGGAGTCGATCGTCATCCCAGAGGGGAAGTTGGAAGACCACTTGTACTACTTCCAGTAAGCAATTGACTGTGCAACAGTCTTTTGCGAGGAAGATGAAATATCACAGCAGTCATCCTGCTGCAAAGCGGATAACTCAGGCCTTGGCAGCCTGGGTGGTGAGAAACATGTTTCCGGTATCCACCGTTAATTCACAGGCAACTAGAGACTTGAATGAGGTACTGTGTCCCTGGTACCAAATACCATCTAGGTTCCATTTCTCAAAGCAGGCGATACCGAAAATGTACACAGACGTCAGAAAAAGAGTCACTAGTGTCCTAAAAAATGCAGTTGTACCCAATGTTCACTTAACCACGGACATGTGGACAAGTGGAGCAGGGCAGACTCAGGACTATATGACTGTGACAGCCCACTGGGTAGATGTATTGCCTCCAGCAGCAAGAACAGCAGCGGCGGCACCAGTAGCAGCATCTCGCAAATGCCAACTCGTTCCTAGGCAGACTATGCTTTGTATCACTGCTTTCCAAAAGAGGCACACAGCTGACAACCTCTTACGGAAACTGAGGAACATCATCGCAGAATGGCTTACCCCAATTGGACTCTCCTGGGGATTTGTGACATCAGACAACGCCACCAATATTGTGCGTGCATTACATCTGGGCAAATTCCAGCACGTCCCATGTTTTGCACATACATTGAATTTGGTGGTGCAGAATTATTTAAAAAAAACGACAGGGGCTTGCAAGAGATGCTGTCGGTGGCCCGAAGAATTGCGGGCCACTTTCGGCATTCAGCCACCGTGTGCCGAAGACTGGAGCACCAGCAAACAGTCCTGAACCTGCCCTGCCATCATCTGAAGCAAGAGGTGGTGACAAGGTGGAATTCAACCCTCTATATCCTTCAGAGGATGGAGGAGCAGCAAAAGGCCATTCAAGCCTATACATCTGCCTATGATACAAACAAAGGAGGGGGAATGCACCTGACTCAAGCGCAGTGGAGAATGATTTCAACGTTGTGCAATGTTCTGCAACCCTTTGAACTTGCCACACGTGAAGTCAGTTCAGACACTGCCAGCCTGAGTCAGGTCATTCCACTCATCAGGCTTTTGCAGAACAAGCTGCAGACATTGATGGAGGAGCAAAAACAGAGCAATTCCGCTAGGCATGTGGGACTTGTGGATGGAGCCCTTAATTCGATTAACCAGGATTCACGGGTGGTCAATCTGTTGAAATCAGAGCACTACATTTTGGCCACCGTGCTTGATCCTAGATTTAAAACCTATGTTGTATCTCTCTTTCCGGCAGACACAAGTCTGCAGAGGTTCAAAGACCTGCTGGTGAGAAAATTGTCAAGTCAAGTGGAACGTGACCCGTCAACAGCTCCTCCTTCACATTCTCCCGCAACTGGGGCTGCGAGAAAAAGGCTAAGAATTCAGAGCCCACCCGCTGGTGGTGATGCAGGGCAGTCTGGAGTGAGTGGTGACATCTGGTCCGAACTGAAGGACCTGCCAACGATTACTGACATGTTGTCTACTGTCACTGCATATGATTCTGTCACCATTGAAAGAATGGTTGAGGATTATATGAGTGACCGCATCCAAGTAGACACGTCAGACAGTCCGTACGTATACTGGCAGGAAAGAGGCAATTTGGAGGCCCTTGCAGAAACTGGCTTTATTTTACCTAAGTTGCCCCCCTCCAGTGTGTACTCCAAAAGAGTGTTTAGTGCATCCGCTCACCTTGTCAGCAATCGGCGTATGAGGTTACTTTCAGAAAATGTGGAGATGATGTTCATCAAAATGAATTATAATCAATTCCTCGGTGAAGACATTCACCAGCAATTGCCTCCAGAAAGTACACAGGGACCTGAGATGGTGGATTCCAGTGGCGACGAATTAATAATCTGTGAGGAGGAGGTGTACACAGCGAAAGGGATGAGGAATCAGACGATGAGGAGGAGGTGGACATCTTGCCTCTGTAGAGCCAGTTTGTGCAAGGAGAGATTGATTGCTTCTTTTTTGGTGGGGGCCCAAACCAACCAGTCATTTCAACCACAGTCGTGTGGCAGACCCTGTCGCTGAAATGATGGGTTCGTTAAAGTGTGCATGTCCTGTTTATACACTGCTCAAAAAAATAAAGGGAACTCTAAAATAACACATCTTAGATCTGAATGAATGAAATATTCTTATTAAATACTTTGTTCTTTACATAGTTGAATGTGCTGACAACAAAATCACACAAAAATTATCAATGGAAATCAAATTTATGAACCCATGGAGGTCTGGATTTGGAGTCACCCTCAAAATTAAAGTGGAGAAACACACTACAGGCTGATCCAACTTTGATGTAATGTCCTTAAAACAAGTCAAAATGAGGCTCAGTAGTGTGTGTGGCCTCCACGTGACGTCTGATTGTTTCACCCAGTAGCAGCATGTATATTGCAAAAAGCATAGGAGCTAGGATAGGACCATGAGGAACATTACATGGCAATGGTGATGATGAGATAATAAAGGTTCCTCACCTGTGTGATGTCTAATGTGTGAAACAAAGCAGATTTATTTCTCAAACTCAGAACATGTGTGACTTTTCTCATGTCTAACAAGATGTGATTTGTGTGCAAAACATTTCCCACACTCCGAACATGGAAATGGTTTCTCACCTGTGTGACTTCTCTCATGTGTAACAAGATCTGATTTCTGTATAAAACATTTCCCACACTCAGAACATGGAAATGGTTTCTCACCAGTATGACTTCTCTCGTGTCTAACAAGTTGTGACTTATGTATAAAACATTTCCCACATTCAGAACATGGAAATGGTTTCTCACCTGTGTGATTTCTCTCATGTCTAACAAGATGTGATTTCTGTATAAAACATTTCCCACACTCAGAACATGGAAATGGTTTCTCACCAGTGTGACTTCTTTCATGTATAACAAGAGCTGATTTTTGTATAAAACATTTTTCACATTCAGAACATGGAAATTGTTTGTCACCAGTGTGACTTCTCTCATGTCTAACAAGAAGTGATTTTTGTATGAAACATTTTCCACACTCAGAACATGGAAATGGTTTCTCACCTGTGTGAATTCTCTGATGTGCAACAAGATGTGACTTATGTATAAAACATTTCCCACACTCAGAACATGGAAATGGTTTTTCACCTGTGTGACTTCTCTCATGTGTAACAAAAGCTGATTTGTATGTAAAACATTTCCCACACTCAGAACACGGAAATTGCCTCTCACCTGCCTTAGCTGGCTGATGGGTAATGCGCTTTGTGTTCTGTGTAAAACATTTGGCATCTATAGAACAGGGAAACACTGTATCTACTGTCAGAGCTGTAACAGATGCACCAATATCAGAGTGATCAGGAGAACATTTCCCAGGATCAGGGGGATCAGCTGATAGAGCTGGATGTATAACTGGTGTAATGGGGTTATCTCCTGAAGAATCCTGTCTACTGTCATTATCTTTTATGTCACAATCCGGGGATAACATTAGATGTCCTTCTGAGATATTCCTGCTTGTGTGTCCATCTGCTGGAAATAAAATACATTATGTAAATATGAATTTTCCTGTAACAATTTTAATCTAGTAAAGATTATAATTGAAAATAGCAAATTACTATAAAATGAGTAGACAAGACCCAGTGTGTTACAGGTTACAATATATAACTCTATAAATGACATTACCTGTAAGCATTGGTGTTATGTTTATTTTATTAAAACCAGGATGATCGGACTGGAGTATAACTACCACTGAGAGATAACGTGGTATTACTACAGGTGACATGAGCTGCTGCCATAATGTCTACTTGAAGAAGCCCAAATCTTTCTTTCGGTAGCTGGAAGACTTCCTGATGTAGGGACCAGTCCCTTGGAACATCCTGCCTCAGTCTCAGCTATTCGGCCACTGTATACTCCTAGCCTGATACATGGAACGTGTGAGGTGACTCTCTCTACACAATATATCATCTTTCCCACCTCTACCACCATCCCATTGCTTTCCTGGCACACCCGCTGTCTGAGAATACTCGGAGACGCTTCTCCAATAACTACTGATGGAAACATTGATCTACTGTCCATACTGCTCTGACATACAGGACATTTATGTGACGCTTCTTTTCCCGTAACTATATACCTTATACTATCGTCTGGTAACACACAGTGACATGATGTGAGGGGGAGAGCAGGAGTATAATAGGGGCTGATGGCTCCTGATGTATGAGATACATCAGAGAGTGTGGGGAGGAGACTGGTAAGATCTCTGGGCTGGTAATACACAGTGACATGATGTAAGGGGGAGAGCAGGAATATAATAGGGGCTGATATTTCCTGATGTATGAGATACACCAGAGAGTGTGGGGAGGAGACTGGTCAGATTTCTGGGCTGGTAACACACAGTGACATGATGTGAGGGGAGAGCAGGAGTATAATAGGGGCTGATATCTCCTGATGTATGAGATACAACAGAGAGTGTGGGGAGGAGACTGGTCAGATCTCTGGGCAGGTAACACACAGTGACATGATGTGAGGGGGAGAGCAGGAGGATAATAGAGGCTGATGGCTCCTGATGTATGAGACACACCAGAGAGTGTGGGGAGGAGACTGGTCAGATCTCTGGGCTGGTAACACACAGTGACATGATGTGAAGGGGAGAGCAGGAGTATAGTAGGGACTGATGGTTCCTGAAGTATGAGATACACCTGAGAGTGTGGGGAGGAGACTGGTCAGATCTCTGGGCTGGTAACACACAGTGACATTATGTGAGGGGGAGAGCAGGAGTATAATAGGAGCTGATGGCTCCTGATGTATGAGATACACCGGAGAGTGTGGAGAGGAGACTGGTCAGATCTCTGGGCTGGTAACACACAGTGACAAGATGTGAGGGGGAGAGCAGGAGTATAATAGGGGCTGATGGCTCCTGATGTTTGAGATACACCAGAGAGTGTGGGGAGGAAACTGGTCAAATCTCTGGGCTGGTAACACACAGTGACATGATGTGAGGGGGGAGAGCAGGACTATAATAGAGGCTGATGGCTCCTGATGTATGAGATACACCAGAGATTGTGGGGAGGAGACTGGTCAGATCTCTGGGCTGGTAACACACAGTGACATGATGTGAAGGGGAGTGCAGGAGTATAGTAGGGACTGATGGTTCCTGAAGTATGAGATACACCAGAGAGTGTGGGGAGGAGACTGGTCAGATCTCTGGGCTGGTAACACACAGTGACATGATGTGAGGGGGAGAGCAGGACTATAATAGAGGCTGATGGCTCCTGATGTATGAGATACACCAGAGATTGTGGGGAGGAGACTGGTCAGATCTCTGGGCTGGTAACACACAGTGACATGATGTGAGGGGGAGAGCAGGAGTATAGTAGGGACTGATTGTTCCTGAAGTATGAGATACACCAGAGAGTGTGGGGAGGAGACTGGTCAGATCTCTGGTCTTGTAACACACGGTGACATTATGTGATGTGGAGAGCAGGAGTATAATAGGGGCTGATGGCTCCTGATGTATGAGATACACCAGAGAGTGTGGGGAGGAGACTGTTCAGATATCTGGGCTGGTAACACACAGTGACATGATGTTAGGGGGAGAACAGTAGAATAATAGGGGCTGATGGCTCCTGATGTATGAGATACACCAGAGAGTGTGGGGAGGAGACTGGTCAGATCTCTGGGCTGGTAACACACAGTGACATGATGTGAGTGGAGAGCAGGAGTATAATAGGGGCTGATGGCTCCTGATGTATGAGATACACCAGAGAGTGTGGGAAGGAGACTGGTCAGATCTCAGGGCTGGTAACACACAGTGACATGATGTGAGGGGGAGAGCAGGAGTACAATGGGGGCTGATGGCTCCTGACTCCCTCACTGGAAAAATAAATATAGGAAGGTGTAGTATAAGAGATTGCTGTAGTGACTGAGCAAGGAGAATATGTGACTCTTTTATGTAATAAGTGTTTATTACTCACCTGTGCTGATATCTGTAGGGATCTCCTCCTCCTTACACTGCTGATCACCCCTCACATACGTCTCTTCTTCTCCCTCTATATCTTCTGTCTTTATATCAGTCACATACGTCTCTTCTTCTCCCTCTATATCTTCTGCCTTTATATCGGTCACATACATCTCTTCTTCTCCCTCTATATCTTCTGCCTTTATATCAATCACATATGTCTCTTCTTCTCCCTCTGTATCTTCTGCCTTCATATCAGTCACATACGTCTCTCCTTCTCCCTCTATATCTTCTGCCTTTATATCAGTCACATACGTCTCTTCTTCTCCCTCTATATCTTCTGCCTTTATAACAGTCACATACGTCTCTTCTCCCACTATATCTTCTGTTTAAATATTAGACAGACGTTCTACCTAAAAAACAAACAAACACTATAATGACATTTGCACACAGTCAGATTAAACTGAGGTGAAACAGTATAATATCAGTGTATAATACACACAGCTTCTCTACAGATCATATAGTGACAGTCACTTTGGTATATGGGTGAGACCCTAAATCCCACCTACCTGATCCTCCTGTGGGATCCTGTGATTCTCCTCTGTATAATCCTGGGAATACAGAGGACGGGGACATCTCTCTGGGGTTTCTCTGTTACTGGGCCCATCTGTAGGAGACACACAGTGACTGAGTACAGTGTATATATGTGATTATCAGATGATGTGTGTATATAGGGGCCCCCATACCTGCTCTACCCTGTACAATACATGACAGTCTCCTCTTACCCAGTGTTGTGAGGAGCCGGTGATTCTCCATCATCATGTCCTTGTACAGACCTCTGTGTTTCTCTATATACTCCCTCTCCTGCATGGAGACATAGACAGTGACATCCTGACATCTTATAGGAACCTGACACACACAGTGATACAGTCATCACCCAGAAACATCCCCTGGTGTTACTGTATAATGTCCCATTCCCAGCAGTCACCTCTCCAGTCATCACCCAGACACATCCCCTGGTGTTACTGTATAATGTCCCATTCCCAGCAGCTACCTCCCCAGTCATCGCCAAGACACGTCCCCCAGTGTTACTGTATAATGCCCCATTCCCAGGAGTCGCCTCTCCAGTCATCACCCAGACACGACCACTGGTGTTACAGTATAATGCCCCATTCCCAGGAGTCACCTCTCTAGTCAGCAGCTGATTGATCTTGTTGGCGAGTTCCAGGATCTTCTGGTCATTGTGTCTCTTATGTATCAGTGAGTGAGGTGGAGGCACCGTGATAGGGCTCTAGGTCCTGCTTAGTCCACCTGCAACATGAGGATGGTTGCTGGGGGTCTCACGCTTACCGGATGTCTTCACTATGGTGTAATCCTGCTAAATGGGGGTGACATCAATATCACTGTAAATACTCCCAGATCTCCTCACCTCCCCAGTCATGTCCCTGTATTATTACTATAGATAAAAGTGATGTCACTATGACACTCCCAGACCCCTTCATTGCCACGGTCATGTCCCTGTATTATTACTATAGATGTAATTAATGTCACTGTGACATTCCCAGATACCCTCACCTTCCCAGTTATGTCCTTGTATTATTATTATTATAAATATAAGTGATGTCACTGTGACATTACCACAGCCCCTCACCTCACCAGTCATGTCCCTGTATTATTACTATAGATATAAGTGATGCTTCCAGATCACCTCATCTCCCTATTCATGTCCCTGTATTATCACTATAGATATAAGTGATGTCACTGTGATGCTCCCAGATCCCCCTCACCTCCCCAGTCATGTCCCTGTATTATTACTGTAATTATACGTGATGTAAATGTGACGTTCCCAGATCCCCCTCACCTTCCAGTCATGTCCCTGTATTATTACTATAGATATAAGTGATGTCATTGTGACATTCTCAGATGCCCTCACCTTCCCAGTCATGTCACTGTATTATTACTATAAATATAAGTGATGCTACCAGATACCCTTACCTCCCCAGTCATGTTCCTGTATTATCACTAGATATAAGTGATGGCACTGGTATACTCCCAGATCCCTCACCTCACCAGTTATGTCCCTGTATTATTACTATAGATATGTAATGTCACTGTATCACTAGCAGATCCCCTCACCACCCCAGCTATGTCCCTGTATTGTTACTATAGCTGTAAGTGATGTCAAAGTGATGTTCCCAGATCCTCTCACCTCCCAGTCATGTCCCTGTACTACTAGTATAGATATAAGTGAAATCACTGTGACATCACCACCACTCCCAATGTATAATAATAATAATAATAATAATAATACCACCAGGAAACCACAAGCTGCTGTCCCTGTATAATAATAACCATACACAAAAACCTGCTCCCCCCGTATTATACTAATAACAACAGGACACCCCATTCTGCTCTTCCTTTATAGTAATAATAAAATGACACCACAGGTTGCTCCCTTTGCAAAAAAATAATAATAATAGGACACAGGCTGATCCTCCTGTATAATAATAATAATAATAATAATAATAAAAAGGATTTTAATACCTACCGGTAAATCCTTTTCTCCTAGTCCGTAGAGGATGCTGGGGATTCCAAAAGGACCATGGGGTATAGACGGGATCCGCAGGAGACATGGGCACACTATAAGACTTTGAATGGGTGTGAACTGGCTCCTCCCTCTATGCCCCTCCCCCAGTCCTCAGTTATAGGAACTGTGCCCAGGGAGACGGACATTTGGAGGAAAAGTATTTTTGTTACACTAAGGGTGAGATACATACCAGCTCACACCACAAACATACCGTACAACTGGATTACCAGGAATACCAGATACAGTATGAATGAAAAACAGCAACAAGCTGAACATAACGGATGAACAATCTACGTGTAACCGAAAACAATACAACTGCAAGTAACAGTCCGCACTGGGATGGGCGCCCAGCATCCTCTACGGACTAGGAGAAAAGGATTTACCGGTAGGTATTAAAATCCTATTTTCTTTTACGTCCTAGAGGATGATGGGGACTCCAAAAGGACCATGGGGTCTATACCAAAGCTCCAGACCGGGCGGGAGAGTGCGGACGACTCTGCAGCACCGACTGAGCAAACATGAGGTCCTCATCAGCTAGGGTATCAAACTTGTAGAACTTAGCAAAAGTGTTTGAACCCGACCACGTAGCTGCTCGGCAAAGTTGAAGTGCCGAGACCCCTCGGGCAGCCGCCCAAGATGAGCCCACCTTCCTGGTAGAATGGGCCTTTACTGACTTCGGCAATGGCAATCTGGCCGTAGAATGAGCGTGCTTGGAAGCAGGATTTCCAATCTTGTTGGAAGCGTACAGGACAAACAGAGCATCCGTTTTCCTAACAAGAGCCGTTCTGGCAACATAAATTTTCAAAGCTCTCACGACATCGAGAGATTTTGGCACAGTCAGGGCATCCGTAGCCACAGGCACCACAACAGGTTGATTTATGTGAAATGAAGACACCACCTTTGGCAGAAATTGTTGACGAGTCCTCAATTTCGCTCTATCCACATGGAAAATCAAATATGGGCTCTTGTGAGACAAAGCCTCCAATTCCGACACCCGTCTGGCGGACGCTAAGGCCAAAAGCATGACCACTTTCCAAGTGAGATATTTCAACTCAACCTTCCGCAAAGGTTCAAACCAGTGAGACATAAGAAATTGTAACACCACGTCAAGATCCCACGGTGCCACAAACGGAGGATGGATATGCAGCACTCCCTTCATGAAGGTCTGAACTTCAGGAAGGGCGGACAATTCTTTTTGAAAGAAAATAGATAAAGCCGAAATCTGCACTTTGATGGAATCCAATTTTAGGACTGCCTCCACGCCTGCCTGAAAAAAATGGAGGAAACGACCCAGCTGAAACTCCTCCGTAGGAGCTTTCTTGGCTTCACACCACAACACAACACATATTTTCTCCAAATACGGTGATAATGCTTCACCGTGACCTCCCTTCTAGCCTTAAGAGTGGGGATGACTTCCCCGGGAATACCCCCTTTCGAGCTAGGATTTGCCGTTCAACCTCCACGCCGTCAAACGCAGCCGCGGTAAGTCTTGAAATACGCATGGTCCCTTTAGTAACAGGTCCTCTCTGAGAGGAAGCGGCTAAGGATCTTCTATGAGCAATTCCTGAAGATCCGGATACCAGGCCCTCTGTGGCCAATCTGGAACGACGAGTATTGCCGGAACCATTGTTCGTCTTATGTTCCTCAACATTTTTGGAATGAGAGGAAGTGGAGGGAACACATATACCGACTGAAACACCCACAGAGTCACTGCACTGGGGGTCCCTCGACCTGGAACAATACCTCAGAAGCTTCTTGTTAAGGCGAGACTCCATCATGTCTATTTGAGGAATTCCCCAACGACTTGTCACTTCTGGAAATACCTCTTGATGAAGAGCCCCCTCTCCTGGATGGAGATCGTGTCTGCTGAGGAAGTCTGCTTCCCAGTTGTCCACGCCCAGTAGGAAAACTGCTGACAGAGCGCTCACGTGTTTTTCTGCCCAGCGGAGAACTCTTGTGGCCTCTGCCATCGCCGCTCTGCTCTTTGTTCCGCCCTGGCGGTTTACGTACTCCACCGCTGTTACGTTGTCCGACTGGATCAGGACAGGTAGACCTTGAAGAAGGTGTTCCGCTTGCAGAAGGCATTGTAAATGGCTCTTAACTCCAGAACGTTTATGTGGAGACAAGTTTCCTGGCTTGACCATATTCCCTGCTGTGACTGCTCCCCAGCCTCGGAGACTTGTATCCGTGGTCAGCAGGACCCAATCCTGGATCCCGAACCTGCATCCCTCTAGAAGGTGAGAACTTTGCAGCCAGCACAGGAGAGAAATTCTGGTCCTGGAAGATAGACTTATTTTCCGGTGCATGTGCAGGTGAGACCCGGACCATTTGTCCAGCAGATCCCACTGAATAAAACCTGCCAAATAGAATGGCTTCGTAAGCCGCAACCATCTTCCCTAGCACTCGATTGCATTGATGAATCGACACTCTTGCCAGTTTCAGAATCTCCTTGACCATGCATTGGATTTCCAGAGCTTTTTCCGGCGGAAGAAACACTCTTTGCAGTTCCGTGTCCAGGATAATGCCCAAGAAAGGCAGCCGATTTGTCAGAATCAACTTAGACTTTGGCAAATTCTGAATCCAACCATGGTCTTACAGAACAGTCAGGGACAGTTCCACATTTCTTAGCAACTGCTCCTTCGAGCTCGCCTTTATCAGGAGATTGTCAAAGTACGGGATAGTTGTGACACCCTGCTAGCGTAAAAGTACCATAATTTCCGCCATCACCTTGGTAAAGACCTTCGGGGCCGTGGAAAGCCCAAACGGCAACGTCTGAAATTGGTAATGACAATCCTGCACCGCAAATCTCAGGAAAGCTTGATGTGGTGGATATATCGGGACGGTGTAAGTAGGCATCTTTTATGTCGACTGACGCCATAAAATCCCCCCTTTCTAGACTGGAGATCACTGCTCGAAGAGACTCCATCTTGAACTTGAAAGTTTTTAAATACAGATTGTGGGATTTTAAGTTCAGGATCGGTCTGCCCGAGCCGTCCAGCTTTGGTACAACAAAGAGGCTCGAATAAAACCCTTCTCCCCATTGGGACGGGGGTACCGGGACAATTACTCTGTTGACATAGCTTTTGTATTGCAGCACTCACTACTTCCCTTTCTGGGATAGAAACTGGCAAGGCTGACTTGAAAAATCTGTGGTGGGCACCTCCTGAAACTCCAGTTTGTACCCTTGGGAAACTATGTCTAAGACACAAGGATCTAGGCCCGAGTGACACCAGACCCGACTGAAGAGTCGGAGATGCGCCCCTACCGGCACGGACTCCCATAGGGAAGCCCCAGCGTCATGCGGTGGACTTGGCAGAGGCCGGGGAAGACTTTTGGTCCTGGGAGCCTGACACAGCAGGGGACCTTTTTCCCCTTCCTCTGCGCTTTGAAGCAAGGAAGGACTAGCCTCTTCCTTTTTTGTATTTATTAGGCCGAAAGGACCGCATCTGATAATGGGGTGCCTTTTTCTGTTGTGCTGGAACATAAGGAAGAAAAGATGACTTACCCGCTGTAGCGGTAGACACCAGGTCAGCGAGGCTGTCACCAAAACAAGACACTACCTTTATAAGGGAGAGCTTCCATAGCTTTCTTGGAGTCGGCATCAGCATTCCATTGATGAATCCACAGCGCTCTTCTGGCCGAGACCGCCATGGCATTGGCCCTTGATCCTAAGAGGCCAATATCCCTCGTTGCATCCTTTAGGTAAGCTGCAGCGTCCCAGATATAACCGAGAGTCAAAAGAATGTTATCCCTATCCAGGTTATCCATGTCAGATGCCAAATTATCAGCCCATTTAGTAATAGCACTACTCACCCAAGCCGACACCACGGCAGGTCTGAGGAGCGCACCCGTAGTGACATAAATGGCTTTTAATGTCGTTTCCTACTTAGGATCCGCAGGATCCTTGAGGGCAGCAGTGTCGGGAGACGGAAGTGCCACCTTCTTGGACAGCCGGGATAGAGCCTTTTCCACATTGGGAGATGACTCCCACTTTTCCCTGTAGTCAGAGGGGAAAGGATATGCCATAAAAATTCTCTTAGGAATCTGCCACCTTTTGTCAGGCGATTCCCAAGCCTTTTCACAAAGAGCGTTCAGTTCATGAGAGGGGGGAAATGTCACCTCAGGTTTCTTTCCCTTATACAAACAAACCCTTGTATCTGGAACAGGAAGTTCCTCAGAAATATGGAAAACATCTTTAATAGCCACAATCATGTACTGAATACTCTTAACCAATTTTGGATGTAAACTGGCCTCACTATAGTCGACACTGGAGCCAGTGTCTGTGTCGCTATCCGTATCAGCTATTTGGGTAAATGACCGCTTTTGTGACCTTGAGGGGCCTGTACCTGGAATAAGTCGTCCTCCATGGATTTTCTCCACGTTTGTGTCTGAGAATCAGATTTATCCAGCCTCTTAGACAATAACACCACATTTGCATTCAATGCACTCAACATATTCACCCAATCAGCAGTCGGCAGTGCCGACAGAGTCACTCCCACATCCTTCTCTGCGCCCCCAGTAACTACCTCCGGGGAGGAGCACTCAGTCTCAGACATGTCGACACACTGTACCGACACACTCACACTCACACTGGCTATAGGGGACAGACCCACAGGGAAGCCTATCAGAGAGAACACACAGGGAGTATACCAGCTCACACCCCAAATAATATATGATGTCTGCGCTGTTTAAATAGCACCAAATTACTGTGCCACCCCCCCAATAACATGCTGCCCAGGACGCCCCCCCTCCCCTGCGCCCTGTGAGTGCCGCTGGAAGTATGTGTGGGAGCATGGCGCGCAGCGCGACCGCTGCACTGTACCTCATTACCGAAGTCTTCTGCCGTCATTGAAGTCTTCTTTCTTCTGTATACTCACCCGGCTTCTTTCTCCTGGCTTCTGTGAGGAGGGTGACGGCGCGGCTCCGGGAACAAGCAGCTAGGCGCACCAAGTCATCGAACCCTCTGGAGCTAATGGTGTCCAGTAGCCTAAGAAGCAGAGCCTTTAACTGAGAAGAAGTAGGTCTGCTTCTCTCCCATCAGTCCCATCAAGCAGGGAGCCTGTAGCCAGCACATCTCCCTGAAAATAAAAAACCTAACATAAAGTCTTTTAGAGAAACTCAGTAGAGCTCCCCTAGTGTGTGTCCCATCACTCCTGGGCACAAAGTCTAACTGAGGTCTGGAGGAGGGGCATAAAGGGAGGAGCCAGTTCACACACATTCAAAGTCTTATAGTGTGCCCATGTCTTCTGCGGATCCCGTCTATACCCCATGGTCCTTTTGGAGTCCCCAGCATCCTCTAGGATGTAAGAGAAATAATAATAATAATAATAATAACTACAACAGGACACTACAGGCTGCTCCCCCTGTAGAGTGGGATGCCACAGGCTGCTCCTCCAGTCTATTATCACAACACAGGCCACTCCCCCTGTATACTATGACAGCACAGGATGCTAACCCTCTATATTATGACAACACAGGCCACTCCCCCTGTATACTATGACAGCACAGGATGCTACCCCTGTATACTATGACAACACAGGATGCTGCCCCTGTATACTATGACAACACAGGCCACTCCCCCTGTATACTATGACAGCAAAGGAAGCTACCCCTGTATATTATGACAACACAGGCCACTCCCACTGTATACTATGACAGCACAGGATGCTACCCCTGTATATTATGACAGCACAGGATGCTACCCCTGTATATTATGACAACACAGGATGCTACCCCTGCATATTATGACAACACAGGCCGCTCCCCCTGTATACTATGACAGCACAGGACGCTACCCCTGTATACTATGACAACACATGCCGCTCCCCCTGTATACTATGACAGCACAGGACGCTACCCCTGTATACTATGACAACACATGCCGCTCCCCCTGTATACTATGACAGCACAGGCCACTCCCCCTGTATACTATGACAGCACAGGCCACTCCCCCTGTATACTATGACAGCACAGGATTCTACCCTTGTATATTATGACAACACATGCCGCTCCCCCTGTATACTATGACAGCACAGGACGCTACCCCTGTAGATTATGACAACACAGACTGCTCCCCCTGTACAGCAAAATGCCACAGGACACAACACCTGTATTGTCCCGTGTATAGAATTACGGCAACGTGGGCTCTGCGCCACCTGTATTACGGTAACGGCGGGCTCAGCGCCACCTGTATTATGAAAACGGCGGGGTCTGCGCCACCTGTATTACGGTAACGGAGGGCTCTGCGCCATCTGTATTACGGTAACGGCGGGCTCTGCGCCACCTGTATTACGGTAACGGCTGGGTCTTGCGCCACCTGTATTACGGTAATGGCGGGGTCTGCGCCACCTGTATTACGGTAACGGCGGGGTCTGCGCCACCTGTATTACGGTAACGGCGTGGTCTGCACCACCTGTATTACGGTAACTGCGGGGTCTGCGCCACCTGTATTACGGTAACGGCGGGGTCTGCGCCACCTGTATTACGTTAACGGCGGGCTCTGCACCATCTGTATTACGGTAACGGCGGGCTCTGCTCCACCTGTATTACGGTAACGGCGGGGGCTTGCGCCACCTGTATTACGGTAACGGCGGGATCTGCACCACCTGTATTACGTTAACGGCGGGGTCTGCGCCACCTGTATTACGGTAACGGCTGGCTCTGCGCCACCTGTATTATGAAAACGGCGGGGTCTGCTCCACCTGTATTACGGTAATGGAGGGCTCTGCGCCATCTGTATTACGGTAACGGCGGGCTCTACGCCACCTGTATTACGGTAACGGCTGGGTCTTGCGCCACCTGTATTACGGTAACGGCGGGCTCTGCGCCATCTGTATTACGGTAACGGCGTGGTCTGCACCACCTGTATTACGGTAACGGCGGGGTCTGCGCCACCTGTATTACGGTAACGGCGGGGTCTGCGCCACCTGTATTACGGTAACGGCGGGGTCTGCGCCATCTGTATTACGGTAACGGCGGGCTCTGCTCCACCTGTATTACGGTAACGGCGGGGGCTTGCGCCACCTGTATTACGGTAACGGCGGGGTCTGCACCACCTGTATTACGGTAACGGCGGGGTCTGCGCCACCTGTATTACGGTAACGGCTGGCTCTGCGCCACCTGTATTATGAAAACGGCGGGGTCTGCTCCACCTGTATTACGGTAATGGAGGGCTCTGCGCCATCTGTATTACGGTAACGGCGGGCTCTACGCCACCTGTATTACGGTAACGGCTGGGTCTTGCGCCACCTGTATTACGGTAACGGCGGGCTCTGCGCCATCTGTATTACGGTAACGGCGGGCTCTGCTCCACCTGTATTACGGTAACGGCGGGGTCTTGTGCCACCTGTATTACGGTAACGGCGGGGTCTGCGCCACCTGTATTACGGTAACGGCTGGCTCTGCGCCACCTGTATTATGAAAACGGCGGGGTCTGCTCCACCTGTATTACGGTAACGGAGGGCTCTGCGCCATCTGTATTACGGTAACGGCGGGCTCTGCGCCACCTGTATTACGGTAACAGCGGGGTCTGCGCCACCTGTATTACGGTAACGGCGTGGTCTGCGCCACCTGTAGTACGGTAACGGCGGGGTCTGTGCCACCTGTATTACGGTAACAGCGGGGTCTGCGCCACCTGTATTACGGTAACGGCGTGGTCTGCGCCACCTGTAGTACGGTAACGGCGGGGTCTGCGCCACCTGTATTACGGTAACGGCGGGGTCTGCGCCACCTGTATTACAGTAACGGCGGGCTCTGCTCCACCTGTATTACGGTAACGGCGGGGTCTGCGCCACCTGTATTACGGTAACGGCGGGCTCTGCTCCACCTGTATTACGGTAACGGCGGGCTCTGCTCCACCTGTATTACGGTAACGGCGGGCTCTGCTCCACCTGTATTACGGTAACGTCGGGCTCTGCGCCACCTGTATTACGGTAACGGCGGGGTCTGCGCCACCTGTATTACGGTAACGGCGTGGTCTGCACCACCTGTATTACGGTAACGGCGGGGTCTGCGCCACCTGTATTACGGTAACGGCGGGGTCTGCGCCACCTGTATTACGTTAACGGCGGGATCTGCACCATCTGTATTACGGTAACGGCGGGCTCTGCTCCACCTGTATTACGGTAACGGCGGGGGCTTGCGCCACCTGTATTACGGTAACGGCGGGATCTGCACCACCTGTATTACGTTAACGGCGGGGTCTGCGCCACCTGTATTACGGTAACGGCTGGCTCTGCGCCACCTGTATTATGAAAACGGCGGGGTCTGCTCCACCTGTATTACGGTAATGGAGGGCTCTGCGCCATCTGTATTACGGTAACGGCGGGCTCTACGCCACCTGTATTACGGTAACGGCTGGGTCTTGCGCCACCTGTATTACGGTAACGGCGGGCTCTGCGCCATCTGTATTACGGTAACGGCGTGGTCTGCACCACCTGTATTACGGTAACGGCGGGGTCTGCGCCACCTGTATTACGGTAACGGCGGGGTCTGCGCCACCTGTATTACGGTAACGGCGGGGTCTGCGCCATCTGTATTACGGTAACGGCGGGCTCTGCTCCACCTGTATTACGGTAACGGCGGGGGCTTGCGCCACCTGTATTACGGTAACGGCGGGGTCTGCACCACCTGTATTACGGTAACGGCGGGGTCTGCGCCACCTGTATTACGGTAACGGCTGGCTCTGCGCCACCTGTATTATGAAAACGGCGGGGTCTGCTCCACCTGTATTACGGTAATGGAGGGCTCTGCGCCATCTGTATTACGGTAACGGCGGGCTCTACGCCACCTGTATTACGGTAACGGCTGGGTCTTGCGCCACCTGTATTACGGTAACGGCGGGCTCTGCGCCATCTGTATTACGGTAACGGCGGGCTCTGCTCCACCTGTATTACGGTAACGGCGGGGTCTTGTGCCACCTGTATTACGGTAACGGCGGGGTCTGCGCCACCTGTATTACGGTAACGGCTGGCTCTGCGCCACCTGTATTATGAAAACGGCGGGGTCTGCTCCACCTGTATTACGGTAACGGAGGGCTCTGCGCCATCTGTATTACGGTAACGGCGGGCTCTGCGCCACCTGTATTACGGTAACAGCGGGGTCTGCGCCACCTGTATTACGGTAACGGCGTGGTCTGCGCCACCTGTAGTACGGTAACGGCGGGGTCTGCGCCACCTGTATTACGGTAACAGCGGGGTCTGCGCCACCTGTATTACGGTAACGGCGTGGTCTGCGCCACCTGTAGTACGGTAACGGCGGGGTCTGCGCCACCTGTATTACGGTAACGGCGGGGTCTGCGCCACCTGTATTACGGTAACGGCGGGCTCTGCTCCACCTGTATTACGGTAACGGCGGGGTCTGCGCCACCTGTATTACGGTAACGGCGGGCTCTGCTCCACCTGTATTACGGTAACGGCGGGCTCTGCTCCACCTGTATTACGGTAACGGCGGGCTCTGCTCCACCTGTATTACGGTAACGTCGGGCTCTGCTCCACCTGTATTACGGTAACGTCGGGGTCTGCGCCACCTGTATTACGGTAACGGCGTGGTCTGCGCCACCTGTAGTACGGTAACGGCGGGGTCTGCGCCACCTGTATTACGGTAACGGCGGGGTCTGCGCCACCTGTATTACGGTAACAGTGGGGTCTGCGCCACCTGTATTACGGTAACGGCGTGGTCTGCGCCACCTGTAGTACGGTAACGGCGGGGTCTGCGCCACCTGTATTACGGTAACGGCGGGGTCTGCGCCACCTGTATTACGGTAACGGCGGGCTCTGCTCCACCTGTATTACGGTAACGGCGGGGTCTGCGCCACCTGTATTACGGTAACGGCGGGCTCTGCTCCACCTGTATTACGGTAACGGCGGGCTCTGCTCCACCTGTATTACGGTAACGGCGGGCTCTGCTCCACCTGTATTACGGTAACGGCGGGCTCTGCTCCACCTGTATTACGGTAACGTCGGGGTCTGCGCCACCTGTATTCCGGTAACGGCGGGGTCTGCGCCATCTGTATTACGGTAACGGCGGGCTCTGCTCCACCTGTATTACGGTAACGGCAGGGTCTGCGCCACCTGTTTTACGGTAATGGCGGGGTCTGCGCCACCTGTATTATGGTAACGGCGGGGTCTGCGCCACCTGTATTACAGTAATAGGACACTAGAGTGTCAGCCACCTGTACAGGGATAATGCAGCACCAGAGGCTGCTCCAGCTGCACTATAACAAGGCACCAGAGGCTGCTCCCCCTGTAGTACAGAACCTGACACCAGAGCTGCTCAGCCTATAGAATAATAATAATAATATCATTACCTGCTGCCAGACACAGCAATGGCTGCTCTCTGCTCCTGCTGCCTTGTGGGAATGATAGAAGGAAGGCGGAGCTCAGACCAGGGGGAAATGGCCGCCGCTCCTGACGTCACTACACGGTCAGGGAACCTATTGCTTCTGCCAGACTGGTCTACAAGAAAATGGCCGCCGGCCTCCTGCACTGAGGACATATATGGCAATAGTATTTACAGAGGGCGGGGCTGTTGGCAGGGTGAAGGAGGGGAGGGGCCAGTAACCAGTAAGCAGCCTTTGCCAATCATGCCCTACTTCCTGTCTGTGCGTTCCACCTTATTTCCGGACTGTGCGTTCCACATACAGGAAGTGAGTTTTCATCGACTGCTGCAGCCTCCCAGTGTCCGTGGAGATCAGGTAATGACGTCTTACTATACAGGGGGAGCAGCCTGTGGTGTCCTGATATTATTATTATTATTATACAGGGTGAGCAGCCTTTGGTGTACTGTTATTATTACTATACAGGGGGAGCAGCCTGTGGTGTCCTGTTATTATTATTAGACAGGGGGAGCAGCCTGTGGTGTCGTTATTATTATTATACAGGGGGAGCAGCCTGTGGTGTCTCATTTTTAAAACTATACAGGGGGAGCAGCCTGTGGTGTCCTGTTATTAATACTATACAAGGGGAGCAGCCTATGTTGTCCTGTTGTTACATACAGGGGGAGCAGCCTATGGTGTCCAGTTATTATTATACAGAGGGAGCGGCCTGTGGTGTCCTGTTAATATTATTATTATTATTATTATTATACAGGGGGAGCGGCCTGTGGTGTCCAGTAATTATTATTATTATTATTATAATACAGGTTGAGCGGTCTGTGGTGTCCTGTTATTATTATTATTACTATTATACAGGGGGACCGGCCTGTGGTGTCCTGTAATTATTATTATTGTTTTTATTATTATTATTATTATACAGGTGGAGCAGCTTGTGGTGTCCTGGTATTATTATTATTATACATTGGGAGTGGTGGTGATGTCCTACAATACTGGAGGAATGGTCTGAGGTGTCCTGCTTTTAAAGACATCTGTTATTATTTTTATACTGGGGTGCAGCCTTTTGTGTCTTTATTATTATTATTTTTATTATTATTGTTATTATTATAAATGTTATTATATGTAATTGTTGGGATTGAATATATTGCTCAGTATGAAGCATATGTATATCACACACCTGGGAGTGTCACTGTGACATCACTTATATCTATAGTAATAAAACAGGGACATGACTGGGGAGGTGAGGGGATCTGAGAGCGTCACAGTGGCATCACTTATATCTCTAGTAATAATTCAGGGACATGACTGGTGAGGTGAGGGGAACTGGGAGTGTCACAGTGAGATCACTTATATATATATAGTAATAATACAGGGACATGACTGGGGAGGTGATGGGATCTGGGAATGTCACAGTGACATCACATATCTATAGTAATAATACAGTGATATGACTGGGGAGGTGAGGGGAGCTGGGAGTGTCACAGTGACATGACATATCTATAGTAATATTACACGGACATGACTGGGGAGGTGAGGGGATCTGGGAGTGTCACCGTGACATCACATATCTATTGTAATGTAACCCCTCTTTTTCCTGGGGGTACAGTGTATATGTGCAATGTGCCTCCACCCAAGCTATTTAGAGCCCAATACTCTAATCGCTTAAGAAATACCCTACCCCTGTAGTGGTCGGTATGTGATGTAACCAGATAGGACTATGCACATTTACCTATCGTACCTTTCCTTTGTGATTTCAGGCTCTTCCACAGATACGGAGACAGTTCCACCGGTAAATATACTAGTTTTAAAATGCAAGAAGTTATAGGCCACCTTATACAGTTATATCATATAATACTCAAACCATGAACCGTTCTACTAATACCCCACCTATACATAATAATCTACCCCACCTATACATAATAATATACCCCACCTATACATAATAATATACCCCACCTATACATAATAATATACCCCACCTATACATAAGGTAATGCATACAATACATAAAATATGATTCCACAAGAAAGTTGTGGGGCTGCGTTTGAAAAACCACCCGGGTTCTCTTACTATAATCGTGCACGGTTGGGGCCCTTTCGTGTCTGTGTATAAGAAGTACTCTGGGTTATATGGGTATCCACTTGGAGCAATTGTCCTCACGATTGTTGAGCAATCCCTACTTTACGGCAATGAACAGCATGGTTTCCATGGAAGATCTAAATGTAGCGCTCCTAGACAACCTGAAACAGGAAGGTAGTACGTGGAGCTCTCCACCCTGGAATCACGGACACCCGTGATCTACTCGTTACATATAGTGGGGTGATGATCTGTGTTACCTGTCCCAGTATAAGCATAGCCCCACTGTAGATCCGTGGGGGTGGCTCCAGAACATACAGAAGTCCCGGTTATTGGCACCTGTCTCTGATAGGCGAGGGGAGCTTAGTCTCCCTAGTGTACCATTTCCAAGTTTAGGTGACACTGCACCCTCTCCGAGCTGCTTTCATCATTATACACCACCGCACTCTATGACTGCTACCCGGCTGGTCATTATGTAATGGATATGGAGTCTCTAGAGGTGCTATTTGTACTCCTCAGATCCACCGATGCTGCTGGTCCCTGTGTTACTGTGCTGGGGGCTGGTACTTTAATAGTTAAAGGCTGATAGGGGAATATGCAGATTAGCAGGATTTATATGGGGGTATCCTGCACTTACAATGATAGTGTGCCCGGTCTGGACCTCCCCCCGACTCCGCCTCCTCCAACAACCGGGCTCTCCCTGCGGGTTGGATGGGATGAGGGACACAGCTCTGCCTCGGGGATAAACTGTCTGCTACTGCTGGACTCCTGGTAGCTGCTGCCCGCACTGCGGTCTCCTCCCATGTACTAGCCTGCCCCACCAGTGCTCTACCTCCCAGCACTTTCCGTGACATCCAGCCACCGGGTCGTCCCTACTCGGCGTCCATCAGGGGAAATTAACACAGCGCTTCTCACCCGCAGCGGAAAACATCCAATTCCTTTCCCCCACAGGGGCTCTCTCACTCGCAGGGAACCGCCTTCCTGTAAGCTCCCTTGTCTCAGCCGCCAGCCTTTTTCTCTCCCCAAAGTCAGCCCACCAACAAAACCGCCACTACACGCGCCCAGCCACCTCTCTCAGCACACGGGACCTCTGGAAGCTTCTCCATGATCTCCCCCGCGCACTGCGCGCTAACCAGAGTCCCCTCACCTTCAGCAGGCACAGAATAATAACATGCATAAACACTATACATTATTGGATCACTAGAAAGATCCAAGTTATTATCACATATATGGTATACATCGGTTGGCACCATCTCTATTACCTTATAGATCTACACATTCATTAATTGATTTGCCCCCTCATAGTGTCCCAAGGCCTTCAGATCACTAAAGTACTACAGTAATAATACAGGGACATGACTGGGGAAGTGAGGGGATCTGGGAGCGTCACAATAATGTCACTTCTATTTATAGTAATAATACAGGGACATGACTGGAGAGGTGAGGGGACCGGGAGTGTCACAGTGACATCACTTATATCTATAGTAATAATACAGGGACATGACTGGGGAGGTGAGGAGATCTGGGAGCGTCACAATAACATCACTTATATCTATAGTAATAATACAGGGACATGACTGGGGTCTGAGGAGACTTGGGAGTACAGTAGCACCGGGGGATGTGTCTGGGTGAGGACTGGAGAGGTGACTGCTGGGAATGGGACATTATACAGTAACACCAGGGGATGTGTCTGGGTGATGACTGGAGAGGTGACTGCTGGGAATTGGACATTATACAGTTACACCAGGAGACGTGTCTGGGTGATGACTGTATCACTGTGTGTGTCTGGTGTCTATAAGGTGTCAGGATGTCACTGTCTATGTCTTCATGCAGGAGGGGGAGTATATAGAGGAGCACAGGGGTCTGTACAAGGACGTGATGATGGAGAATCACCGGCCCCTCACATCACTGGGTAAGAGGAAACTGTCATGTATTGTACAGGGGAGAGCAGGTATGGGGGCCCCCTATATACACACATCATCTGATAATCACATATATACACTGTACTCAATCACTGTGTGTCTCCTACAGATGGACCCAGTAACAGAGATACCCCAGAGAGATGTCCCCGTCCTCTGTATTCCCAGGATTGTACAGAGGAGAATCACAGGATCCCACAGGAGGATCAGGTAGGTGGGATTTAGGGTATCATCCAATACACCAAAGTGACGGTCACTATATGATGTTCAGAGAAGCTGTGTGCGTATAGTACACTGATATTATACTATTTCTCCTCACTTTAATCAAACAGTATGCAAATGCCATTGTATTTTTTGGGTTATTTAGGTAGAACGTCTTTCTCGTATAAAGGCAGAAGATATAGAGGGAGAAGAAGAGACGTATGTGACTGATATAAAGGCAGAAGATATAGAGGGAGAAGAAGAGACGTATGTGACTGATATGAAGGCAGTAGATATAGAGGGAGAAGAAGAGACGTATGTGACTGATATGAATGCAGAAGATATAGAGGGAGAAGAAGAGACGTATGTGACTGATATAAAGGAAGAAGATATAGAGGGAGGAGAAGAGACGTATGTGACTGATATGAAGGCAGAAGATATAGAGGAAGAAAAAGAGACGTATGTGACTGATATGAATGCAAAAGATATAGAGGGAGAAGAAGAGACGTATGTGACTGATATAAAGGCAGAAGATACAGAGGGAGAAGAAGAGACGTATGTGACTGATATAAAGGCAGAAGATATAGAGGGAGAAGAAGAGACGTTTGTGACTGATATAAAGGCAGAAGATACAGAGGGAGAAGAAGAGACGTATGTGACTGATATGAAGGCAGAAGATATAGAGGGAGAAGAAGAGACGTATGTGACTGATATGAATGCAGAAGATATAGAGGGAGAAGAAGAGACTTATGTGACTGATATAAAGGAAGAAGATATAGAGGGAGGAGAAGAGACGTATGTGACTGATATGAAGGCAGAAGATATAGAGGAAGAAAAAGAGACGTATGTGACTGATATAAATGCAAAAGATATAGAGGGAGAAGAAGAGACGTATGTGACTGATATAAAGGCAGAAGATACAGAGGGAGAAGAAGAGACGTATGTGACTGATATAAAGGCAGAAGATATAGAGGGAGAAGAAGAGACGTATGTGACTGATATAAAGGCAGAAGATACAGAGGGAGAAGAAGAGACGTATGTGACTGATATAAAGGCAGAAGATACAGAGGGAGAAGAAGAGACGTATGTGACTGATATAAAGGCAGAAGATACAGAGGGAGAAGAAGAGACGTATGTGACTGATATGAAGGCAGAAGATATAGAGGTAGAAGAAGAGACGTATGTGACTGATATGAATGCAGAAGATATAGAGGGAGAAGAAGAGACGTATGTGACTGATATAAAGGAAGAAGATATAGAGGGAGGAGAAGAGACGTATGTGACTGATATGAAGGCAGAAGATATAGAGGAAGAAAAAGAGACGTATGTGACTGATATGAATGCAAAAGATATAGAGGGAGAAGAAGAGACGTATGTGACTGATATGAAGGCAGAAGATATAGAGGAAGAAAAAGAGACGTATGTGACTGATATGAAGGCAGAAGATATAGAGGGAGAAGAAGAGACGTATGTGACTGATATAAAGGCAGAAGATACAGAGGGAGAAGAAGAGACGTATGTGACTGATATAAAGGCAGAAGATATAGAGGGAGAAGAAGAGACGTATGTGACTGATATAAAGGCAGAAGATACAGAGGGAGAAGAAGAGACGTATGTGACTGATATAAAGGCAGAAGATACAGAGGGAGAAGAAGAGACGTATGTGACTGATATAAAGGCAGAAGATACAGAGGGAGAAGAAGAGACGTATGTGACTGATATGAAGGCAGAAGATATAGAGGGAGAAGAAGAGACGTATGTGACTGATATGAATGCAGAAGATATAGAGGGAGAAGAAGAGACGTATGTGACTGATATAAAGGAAGAAGATATAGAGGGAGGAGAAGAGACGTATGTGACTGATATGAAGGCAGAAGATATAGAGGAAGAAAAAGAGACGTATGTGACTGATATGAATGCAAAAGATATAGAGGGAGAAGAAGAGACGTATGTGACTGATATGAAGGCAGAAGATATAGAGGAAGAAAAAGAGACGTATGTGACTTATATAAAGGCAGAAGATACAGAGGGAGAAGAAGAGACGTATGTGACAGATATAAAGGAAGAAGATATAGAGGAAGAAGAGACGTATGTGAATGATATGAAGGCAGAAGATATAGAGGGAGAAGAAGAGACGTATGTGACTGATATAAAGGCAGAAGATACAGAGGGAGAAGAAGAGACGTATGTGACTGATATAAAGGCAGAAGATACAGAGGGAGAAGAAGAGACGTATGTGACTGATATAAAGGCAGAAGATACAGAGGGAGAAGAAGAGACGTATGTGACTGATATAAAGGCAGAAGATATAGAGGGAGAAGAAGAGACGTATGTGAGGGGTGATCAGCAGTGTAAGGAGGAGGAGATCCCTACAGATATCAGCACAGGTGAGTAATAAACACTTATTACAGAAGTCACATATTCTCATTGCTCAGTCACTACAGCAATCTTTTATTCTACACCCTCCTCTGCCATCAGCCCTGTTCTCAGTTGGGTGTTTATAACACAAGGTTATCCATGACAAACATCAGATGAAGAGAGTTATTACACACATCACTATAATGTTATTAAATGTAACAAGCAGAAGTTTATTTTTAGGGATCATATATAAGTAGTAGTGTGTTTTTTGTGGAGCGCCTAATTTGTATGGGATCTAAATTTCTCAGTTTAGCAACCTTTTATTAAATAACCTTAATTTTGTTAGATTATGCAGGTATTAAATAATTCCTTGTATATAGTTGACCTATTTGGCCATTTGTGGTCATGTTTATATCTTTTACATTTAGCGAGGTGTAGTCATGGTGTAAAGGACAGAGTATAATTCCTGATTAGTTAAAAAAACAAATACCAAATACTGAACAACATCACCAAACAGGTAATTTCAACTTTAAACTTGTCATTTATTTTGTACTGTCTGGACATGGCTACTAATAACAGATGCACAGACATAATTCTTAAAGCTATATGTGCAAATGCTAGGAGCTTAGGAGACAAAATGCCAGAGCTAATTGTGATAATGACAAGGGATAACCTGGGTATTGTGGCAATATCATGGTGCAATGAGGATCATGACTGGGACATAGCTATTCCAGGATACAATTTATTTAGGAAGGATAGAATGGTCAGTATAGAAGAAAGGGTAGCAATGTATGTGGAAAAAAAGCATAAAGGCTACTTCAATTAATACAAAATATTTTAGACAAATCTGAGGCCCTTTGGGTCACCACAGAAACCGGGGAGAAGGACATTATTCGCATTGGGGTGATCTGTAGACCACCTGGCCAGGGGCAGGATTTGGACAGGAATCTATTGTTGGACATCACTAAAATGGTTTTAAAGGGAGAAGTCATAATCATGGGAGACTTTAATTTAACTGATGCAAATTGGGTGGGGGTCTTTTGCACGTTCAGCTACAAGTGGCAAATTTCTATATTCCTTACAGGGAGCATCTCTCAATAACAGCAGATATTTCCCTTCTACATAGAAGAGCGGTCGGGAAAGAAAGAAGTAAACCTCCTTCCTCTTTCATCCACTAGGGGACACTGGAGTCTTATACAGTAGGGGTGTGAAGCTTGCAACCGAGGTGTGGCACAATCTAAAAATTAGCATTGTCTGCACAGCCGGCTCCTCCTCCTTCACATCCCTCAGTTTGACAAATTGTGCCAAGGAGGTACAAGGACAAGAAGGGAGCTCCTGCTCCATTTCAGTACTGAGACTGAGTTACCCTAATGTAAAGGGGGATGAAAGTCTTCAGAATAGAGATACAATGATCCCTACTAAAGGGGATCTGCATCTCTCCTCAGAATCCGGAGCACAGAGTCAGCAGTGAGTACTGGTTGTAAAGGGGCCCTAGTTACAGTTACACTTACGGTAACCATAGCTTCTTCATGGATCCAGGAGGCAGTATGACAGACTTCCTCCCGCGGACCACACACAACGCTGCTACCTTCTAGCTCTAAGCCCTGGGACTCAGAAGCGCAGCTTCCCCGCCACCCCCCTCCTTACGCTGCCGCTGTGACAGAACAAACGGTCTAAAACACTCCCTGGCCGGCTATATACTCCCGCTTCATGTCAGCTCCCCCGCCCGCCTGCCCCTCCTTCCTCTACAGACAGAGGGCTGAGGGAGACACAGCGCGGCTGTCAGCGGCAGCGTATACCGCCGCCTCTTAAACACACAGCGGGGCGCTTGAAAAGAGCGTCCCCTCCCGCCGCCCGCTGAAACGACATATCTCTCGCGGCTGCAGCCGCAGCTTCCCCTGCACTCGCCGGGACCCGGGCTATATCCCCCGCACACTTCCTTCCGCCGTCGGCGCTAGTACGAGGGATTCTCATACGCTGATGCCTTATAACTTAAGCCCTGGTAGGCTAGCAGCGCAGCTCCTCTGCCGCTCCCCTTTTATAGAGAGTAGAGGCTATTCCATTTGGGGGTTAGATGATGTTTGATGAGTTAGACAAGTGGATTTCGCAGGCAACTGCAGTGACATCTACCTTTCTACCTACTTCTTACTCGAGCACCACGTCACACGTTAGAGGAGGTTGCTCGGGACCAGTGTTTAAATTCATTCGATCGCTGTCGTACCGAGCCAGAAGAGATTTTGGAGCAACAGACTCGTGGAACCAGAGGTAGAGGTCGTTCATAGTCGACACCAGAAAAGCAGAACAGACCTGCTGACAAACCCGTGGCATGACGGTTTTCCTGCTCACCCGGGGTCCCCCTTTGGGGGCGCAGAGTTGGAAGGTTTTCGGGACGCCTGGGCCAAAACATCACCAGAAGTCTGGGTCAACCAGATATTTCCCAGGGTTACAGGATAGTTACAAGAGCGTCCACACAGTCCATTTATTTGCAGCGCGAGGGCCTAGGTGCCCATTGCAAGCAGTAGCGTTACAGGAGGCAACTTCAAAGACTCCTGCATACAAAGGGTTAAGTCGCCAGTCCCGGATTCTCAATGAGGAACGGGATTTTATTCAAAACTTTTGGTAGTGCAAAATACCTTCATATCCCGATTTGGACCCCTCACCAAGCTTACTTAAGATTTGCACCTGTGTGGGATCACTACCGAATCAGGGCCCTGCCATTCGGTCTATCATCAGCCCCAAGAATCTTTATAAAGATCATAGCAATAGTGGTGACAGGATTGAGACAGGGGTCACGATCATACCTTATCTAGACGATCTACTGATCAAGGCCTCATCTCAGAAACAGCTGAAAAAGGATGCTCAGACATCTCATCAATTTCTCATTCAACATGGGTGGATTGTGAACTTCCAGAAATCCAACCTCATGCCAACTCAACGGATTCAATTCCTCGGTCTCATCTTGGACACGATACAATTAAGAGTATTCCTACCAGAGAACTAGATCTAGGACCCACAGAGGTTAGTGGCTCAGGTACTAAGGACACAGACGGGTTCTCTACACCTCTGTGCTACTTCTCGAGAAGAGGATGGCGTCGTTCGCAGCTCTCCGGTACGGAGGACTTCATTCCTGACCATTCCAGATGAAACTCATTGCTCAGGGAGCAGGTTCATACTGGCTTCTACATCGAAGAATCCAGCTTCCACCATGCCTTCTTGATTTGGTGGTCGTTGCACAAGAATCTCGCAGCAGGCAAGAGATTCGGCATTTGGGATTGGAGGATCCTGACAACGGACGCCAGTCTCAGAGGTTGGGGTGCCGTCCTAGTGGAACAAATTCCTAACGGTTTGCAGATTCAAGATGGAATAAATCCAGTCAGTTATTGTGGGTTTAGAACATGGAGGGGTCATGGTATCCATGGACATAAAGGATGGACGTTACAGGAGAGCAGCCTACCCATAAACATTCTCCAACTGAGAGCAGTTTACAGTGCGCTTCTCTTAGCCCTAAACCTAGTCATGGGTCAACACTTAAAGATACAGTCGGACAATGTCACGATGACGGCTTACATAAACCATCAAGGAGGAACAAAGAGCAGGATGGCATTAAAGGAAGCCACAAAGATCTTTCTGTGTGCAGAAAGGCGAAACCTCATCCTCTCGGCAGTGTTCATTCCAGGTGTGGAAAACTGGGAAGCAGATTATCAGCCACCAGGACATGCATCCGGGAGAGTAGTGCCTACATCCACGGATTTTTGACATGGTGGTGAGGAGATGGGGTCTACCTCAAGTAGATCTAATGGCGTCTCGGCAAAACCATCAGCTGCCCAGATATGTGTCCAGGACAAAAGATCCAGCAGCAGAAGGAGTGGACGCATTAACACTTCCTTGGTGTTACAGGAGGGTTTACATTTTTCCATCTTTCCCACTCATACCCAGGGTTCTGAAACGGTTGAAACGAGAACGAGTGTGGGCATTTCTAATCGCACTAGATTGGCCCCGCAGGAGTTGGTACTCAGACCTGCGAGGGTTACTAGTGGAAGATCCTTAGCGGTTACCTCAGAGGGAGGACCTGCTATCTCAGGGACTGTTCCAACACCCAGACCTGCACAGGCTGCGTTTAATGGCGTGGCTATTGAAACCCGGATCTTAAGAAACAGAAGGATACCAAGAACGGCCATTCCTACGATGTTTGCCGCTAGGAAGCCGGTCACAGCCATGCACTACTACAGGATTTGGAAGAGGTACATGGACTGGTGTCAAGAACGTCGGTGGAATTCGACGAACTTCCACTTATCCAGACTTCTACTTTTCCTTCAGGCCGGTCTAGATGTAGGACTGAGGCTGGGCTCTCTCCATCCTATTTCAACAAGCAGTTAGCATGCTTGTCAGGGGTTCAAACCTTTTTACAGGGAGTTCTGAGGATACAACCCCCTTTTCGTCCTACCACTGCACCATGGGACTTAAATTTGGTGTTGGAATTTTTGAGATCTCCAACTTTTGAGCCGTTAGCAAGAACAGACCTGAAATATCTCTTTTGGAAGGTCACGTTATTGCTTGCCTTGGTTTCGGCCAGACGGGTTTCTGAGTTGGGAGCCTTATCGTGTAAGAGTCCTTTGAATGTTTCATCAGGACAGGGCAGAACTCCGTACAAGAGCAGGTTTCCTTCCTAAGGTTGGTTTCGGGATTTCACGTAAACCAGCCACTTGTGGTCACATCTTTTCAGGGTCTCGCAGATGGGGAAGTGTCCTTGGATGTTGTCCGAACTTTACGGGTATACGTACAAGTTACGTCTTCCTTCAGAAAGTCGGACCATAGTTTGTTCTTTATGATGGGCCAAAGAAGGGCTGGCCAGCATCTAAGCAGCCTTTGTCTAGATGGATTCGACTTGCCATTCGGCAAGCTTATATTTCCTGTGGCAAACAGGTTCCGGTTCAGACGGGTGCTCATACCACCAGATCAGTGGGTGCCTCATGGGCGGCTGCCAGAGGTGTTTCCACTACTGAACTTTGCAGAGCGGCGACGTGGTCCTCAACCCACACGTTCGCGAAATTTTACAAGTTTGATACCTTTGCGTCCGGAGACTCGTTAAGTTCGGACGTTTAGTTTTGCAGGGCACCGACAGCACTCCCTCCCTGGGGGATAACTTTGGGACGCCCCTACTGTGTAGGACTCCAGTGTCACCTAGTGGATGAAAGAGAAAAGAGGATTTTGGTACTTACCGATAAATCCATTTCTCTGAATCCTCTATGGGACACTGGATGCCCACCTCGGTGCTGTCAACCTGCTGTGTTCAAGGTTCTTATTCAAACAGTTCGTGCAAACAGCGTTAGTTTTTCTGTTAAGAGTTTCTTGGATGCTGTTTGATATGTTGTACGGTTCGGTTCCTCGCCATGTGCTATAGTATCATGTCCTGTTCTCTCGGTCAAATTTTCTAAACTGAGGGATATATAGAAAACCATAGGTCTGTAAGACAATACAGATACTATAGGTCTGTAAGACAATACAGAAGAAAGTATAGGTCAGTAAAACAATACAGAAGAAACTATAGGTCAGTAAGACAATACAGTAGGAAACTATAGGTCAGTATGACAATACAGAAGAAACTATAGGTCAGTAAGACAATACAGAAGGAAACTATAGGTCAGTAAGACAATACAGTCAGAAACTATAGGTCAGTAAGACAATACAGTTAGAAACTATAGGTCAGTAAGACAATACAGAAGGAAACTAGGTAAGTAAGACAATACAGTAGGAAACTATAGGTCAGTAAGACAGGAAACTATAGGTCAGTAAGACAGTAGGAAACTATAGGTCAGTAATACAGTAGGAAACTATAGGTCAGTAAGACAATATAGAAGGAGACTATAGGTCAGTAAGACAATACAGAAGGCAACTTGGTCAGTAAGACAATACAGACGAAAGTATATGTCGGTAAGATAATACAGTAAGCCACTATATGTCAATAAGACAAAACAGTAAGAAACTATAGGTCAGTAAGACAATGCAGTAGGAAACTATAGGTCAGTAATACAATACAGTAAGAAACTATAGGTCAGTAAGACAATACAGTAGGAAACTATAGGTCACTAAGACAATACAGTAAGAAACTATAGGTCAGTAAGACAATACAGTAAGAAACAATAGGTCAGTAAGACAATACAGTAAGAAACAATAGGTCAGTAAGACAATACAGTAGGAAACATTTAAAAAGGCTTTTTAAACGAGTTCCTCCTAACACCGCACAACTGCTCAGTGCGCAGACATTTGTGCGCAAAATAAAAAAACTTGCAGTAAAACCTATGGAGAATTTTCACCACTAACTTTTTGTGGCTAATTGGTTAGGGAGTTTTTGCGATGAACTGAATCCCCCCCATAAAGTGTTTATACATACAGTATGATGTTACATTGAGATTACCGCTGGAGCAAACTCTGCCACAATATTATTGAATGTGTAATTTAGCCCGTCCTCGTATGGGTGTAATATATTAATATATTCTTACTGACCAGGATTACCAGCACTGAATCAGTTATCACCCAATATAATATACATGCCAATGTTTAACAACAAATACACTTGTTTCTTTATTACTTTATTCACCTTTATACATTTACTTTTGTGTTTTATATATCACTGATTTATCTTACATACTTTACTGTACTTACTAAAGGTTATATATTATTTTAGTGCGCAAACAGGACAGCACTTTCTCTACTTTTCTGTTTTATTATTGCAAAACCCATCTCACCTCTGGTAATCCCACATGAGCGTCCATGTCACCTCTAGTAATCCCACATGAGCGTCCATGTCACCTCTAGTAATCCCACATGAGCGCCCATGTCACCTCTAGTAATCCCACATGAGCGTCCATGTCAACTCTAGTAATCCCACATGAGCGTCCATGTCACCTCTAGTAATCCCACATGAGCGTCCATGTCACCTCTACTAATCCCACATGAGCGTCCATGTCACCTCTAGTAATCCCACATGAACGTCCATGTCACCTCTAGTAATCCCACATGAGCGTCCATGTCACCTCTAGTAATCCCACATGAGCGTCCGTGACACCTCCAGTAATCCCACATGAGCGTCCGTGTCACCTCTAGTAATCCCACATGAGCGTCCATGTCACCTCTAGTAATCCCACATGAGCGTCCATGTCACCTCTACTAATCCCACATGAGCGTCCATGTCACCTCTAGTAATCCCACATGAACGTCCATGTCACCTCTAGTAATCCCACATGAGCGTCCATGTCACCTCTAGTAATCCCACATGAGCGTCCATGTCACCTCTAGTATTCCCACATGAGCGTCCATGTCACCTCTAGTAATCCCACATGAGCATCCATGTCACCTCTAGTAATCCCACATGAGCGTCCATGTCACCTCTAGTAATCCCACATGAGCGTCCATGTCACATCTAGTAATCAGACATGAGCGTCCATGTCACCTCTAGTAATCCCACATGAGCGTCCATGTCACATCTAGTAATCAGACATGAGCGTCCATGTCACCTCTAGTAATCCCACATGAGTGCCCATGTCACCTCAAGTCATCCCACACAAGCGTCCGTGTCACCTCTTGTAATCCCACACAAGCGTCCGTGTCACCTCTAGTAATCCCACATGATCAAGCTCCAGTCTAAGCATCCTAGCTTTTTTGTTTTTTAATGATTACAGATAAAAAAATGTCAGTTATAGAATTATATATTGTAACCTGTAACACCCTGGGTCTTGTCTACTCATTTTATATTTTAATGTATTTTATTTCCAGCAGATGGACACACAAGCAGGAATATCACAGAAGGACATCAAATGGTATCCCCGGATTGTGACATTAAAGATAATGATAGTAGACCTGATTCTCCAGGAGATAACTCCATTACCCCAATTATACATCCAGCTCTATCAGCTGATCCCCCTGATCCTGGGAAATGTCCTCCTGATCACTCCGATATTGGTGCATCTGTTACAAATCTGAGAGTAGATACAGTGTTTCCCTGTTCTATAGATGCCAAATGTTTTACACAGAACACAAAGCGTATTACCCATCAGCCAGCTAAGGCAAGTGAGAGGCCACTGATATGTTCTGAGTGTGGGAAATGTTTTACACACAAATCAGCTCTTGTTACACATCAGAGAAGTCACACAGGTGAAAAGCCATATTCCTGTTCTGAGTGTAGGAAATGTTTTCCACGGAAATCAGAACTTATTACACATCAGAGAAGTCACACAGGTGAGAAGCCATATTCCTGTTCTGAGTGTGGGAAATGTTTTGCACAGACATCAGCTTTTGTTACACATCAGAGAAGTCACACAGGTGAGAAGCCATATACCTGTGCTGAGTGTAGGAAATGTTTTCCACGGAAATCAGATCTTGTTACACATCAGAGAAGTCACACAGGTGAGAAGCCGTACTTCTGTTCTGAGTGTGGGAAATATTTTGCATGGAAATCAAATCTTGTTACACATCAGAGGAGTCACACAGGTGAGAAGCCATATTCCTGTTCTCAGTGTGGGAAATGTTTTGCATCGAAATCATATCTTGTTACACATCAGAAAAGTCACACAGGTGAGAAGCCATATTCCTGTTTTGAGTGTGGGAAATGTTTTGCATATAAATCAAATCTTGTTACACATCAGAGGAGTCACACAGGTGAGAAGCTATTTTCCTGTTCTGAGTGTGGGAAATGCTTTACATATATATCATATCTTGTTACACATCAGAGAAGTCACACAGGTGAGAAGCCATATTCCTGTTCTGAGTGTGGGAAATGTTTTGCATTGAAATCAATTCTTGTTACACATCAGAGAAGTCACACAGGTGAGAAGCCATATTCCTGTACTGAGTGTGGGAAATGTTTTGCATTGAAATCAATTCTTGTTACACATCAGAAAAGTCACACAGGTGAGAAGCCATATTCCTGTTTTGAGTGTGGGAAATGTTTTGCATATAAATCAAATTTTGTTACACATCAGAGAAGTCACACAGGTGAGAAGCCATATTCCTGTTCTGAGTGTGGGAAATGTTTTGCACGGAAATCAGATCTTGTTACACATCAGAGAAGTCACACAGGTGAGAAGCCATATACCTGTGCTGAGTGTAGAAAATGTTTTGCACGGAAATCAGCTCTTGTTACACATCAGAGAAGTCACACAGGTGAGAAGCCATATACCTGTGCTGAGTGTGGGAAATGTTTTCCACGGAAATCAGATCTTGTTACACATCAGCGATTTCACAGGTGAGAAGCCATTTTCATGCTGAGAGATAAATAAATCCGCTCTTGTTGAACATATTAGACATTACCCAAGTACGGGACCATTTAAATCTTCTGGAGTATAATTATCACTCGTGCAATGTTCCTCAAGGGTCAATCCTATCTCCTATGCTTTATAAAATATACATGCTACCATAGGTTATATAATCAGACATCATGGCCTGGTCTACCACTGCTATGCATATGACCTGCTTTTTGCTCCATGTACTGAGAACCTAATACCAATCCTAAATGTTTGTCTAGCGAGAGCGCCAGGGGTGGATGATGCCAGCCCAGCATTACATGGTCCAAGGTACTAGAAGCAGCTTCTGCCTCCTTACTGCCCTGCTTGCTGGCTTCTACAGATGAAGGACTGTTACCAGCAGTACCAAGAATCTCCTGTAATTCATTTAAGGGTTGAATGTTTAGCTTTGCAGCCCTGACCATGGAACTCACTGCCTTGCACAGTCCAAGAGCCCTCCACTCTAGAGACCTTCACAAGCAGACTGGTGACTGTTACTCACGCTTTTCATTAATGTACCTCTATTTAGTTCCTAAATAATACATCCCAAATGCTTTAGTCTTTTCTCTGACGTCCTAGTGGATGCTGGGGACTCCGTAAGGACCATGGGGAATAGCGGCTCCGCAGGAGACTGGGCACAAATAGAAAGCTTTAGGACTACCTGGTGTGCACTGGCTCCTCCCCCTATGACCCTCCTCCAAGCCTCAGTTAGATTTTTGTGCCCGACCGAGCTGGGTGCAATCTAGGGGGCTCTCCTGAGCTTCTTAGAAGAAAGTTAGTTTTAGGTTTTTTATTTTCAGTGAGACCTGCTGGCAACAGGCTCACTGCATCGAGGGACTAAGGGGAGAAGAAGCGAACCTGCCTGCTTGCAGCCAGCTTAGGCTTCTTAGGCTACTGGACACCATTAGCTCCAGAGGGATCGAACACAGGCCCAGCCTCGGAGTCCGGTCCCAGAGCCGCGCCGCCGGCCCCCTTACAGAGCCAGAAGCAAGAAGAGGTCCGGAAAATCGGCGGCAGAAGACATCAGTCTTCATCAAGGTAGCGCACAGCACTGCAGCTGTGCGCCATTGCTCCTCATGCACACCTCACACTGCGGTCACGGATGGGTGCAGGGCGCTGGGGGGGGGCGCCCTGAGCAGCAATATTAACACCTTGGCTGGCAAAAATACATCACATATAACCCCCAGGGCTATATGGATGTACATTAACCCCTGCCAGATTTTACAAAAAAGCGAGAGAAAAGTCAGCCAAAAAGGGGGCGGAGCTATCTCTCTCAGCACACTGGCGCCATTTTCCCTCACAGCTCCGCTGGAAGGACGTCTCCCTGACTCTCCCCTGCAGTCCTGCACTACAGAAAAGGGCAAAAAAGAGATGGGGGGCACTATTTAGGAGCAGTATTACATATAACAGCAGCTATAAGGGAAAACACTCTATATAGTGATATCCCTGTGTATATATAGCGCTCTGGTGTGTGCTGGCATACTCTCCCTCTGTCTCCCCAAAGGGCTAGTGGGGTCCTGTCCTCTTTCAGAGCATTCCCGGTGTGTGTGCTGTGTGTCGGTACGGCTGTGTCGACATGTATGAAGAGGAAAATGATGTGGAGGCGGAGCAATTGCCTGTAGTGGAGATGTCACCCCCTAGGGAGTCGACACCTGAGTGGATGGGCTTATGGAAGGAATTACGTGAAAGTGTCAACTCTTTACATAAGAAGTTTGATGACATGGGACAGCTGGCTTCTCAGCTTGTGCCTGTCCAGGCGTCTCAAAGGCCATCAGGGGCTCTAAAACGCCCGCTACCTCAGATGGCAGATACAGACGTCGACACGGATACTGACTCCAGTGTCGACGACGAGGAGACAAATGTAACTTCCAGTAGGTCCACACGTTACATGATTGAGGCAATGAAAAATGTTTTACACATTTCTGATAATACCACAGGTACCACTAAAAAGGGTATTATGTTTGGTGAGAAAAAACTACCTGTAGTTTTTCCTGCATCTGAGGAATTAAATGAAGTGTGTGATGAAGCGTGGGTTTCCCCCGATAAAAAACTGATAATTCCTAAGAGGTTATTGGCAGTGTACCCTTTCCCGCCAGAGGATAGGGCACGTTGGGAAACACCCCCTAGGGTGGATAAAGCACTCACACGCTTGTCCAAACAGGTGGCACTTCCGTCTCCGGATACGGCCACCCTTAAGGAACCTGCTGACAGATGCAGGAGACTATACTAAAGTGTATATACACACACACTGGTGTTATATTGCGACCAGCGATCGCCTCAGCCTGGATGTGCAGTGCTGGGGTGGCTTGGTCAGACTCCCTGACAGAAAATATTGATACCCTGGATAGGGACAGTATATTACTGACTGTAGAGCATTTAAAAGATGCATTTTTATACATGCTTGATGCACAGAGGGATATTTGCCGGCTGGCATCAAGAATAAGTGCTATGTCCATTTCCGCCAGGAGAGGGTTATGGACTCGGCAGTGGTCAGGTGATGCCGATTCTAAAAGGCATATGGAAGTATTGCCTTATAAAGGGGAGGAGTTATTTGGGGTAGGTCTGTCGGACCTGGTTTCCACGGCAACTGCTGGGAAATCCACGTTTTTACCCCAGGTCGCCTCTCAGCAAAAGAAGACATCGTATTATCATGCGCAGTCCTTTCGGCCCCATAAGGGCAAGCGGGCAAAAGGCTCCTCTTTTCTGCCCCGTGGCAAAGGGAGAGGAAAAAGGCTGCAGCAAACAGCCAGTTCCCAGGAAAAGAAGTCCTCCCCCGCTTCCGCCAAGTCCTCAGCATGACGCTGGGGCTCTACAGGTGGACTCAGGTACGGTGGGGGCCCGTCTCAAGAATTTCAGCGCACAGTGGGCTCGCTCACAAGTAGATCCCTGGATCCTTCAGGTAGTATCTCAGGGGTACAAATTGGAATTCGAGACGTCTCCCCCTCGCCGTTTCCTAAAGTCTGCCTTACCGACAACTCCCTCCGACAGGGAGGCGGTATTAGAAGCCATTCACAAGCTGTATTCCCAGCAGGTGATAACCAAGGTACCCCTCCTGCAACAAGGAAAGGGGTATTATTCCACAAGGTTTGTGGTACCGAAGCCGGACGGCTCGGTGAGACCCATTTTAAATCTAAAGTCATTGAACACTTACATAAAGAAGTTCAAATTCAAGATGGAGTCACTCAGAGCGGTTATCTCGAGCCTGGAGGAAGGGGATTATATGGTGTCACTGGACATCAAGGATGCTTACCTGCATGTCCCAATTTACCCTTCTCACCAAGGGTACCTCAGGTTTGTGGTACAGAACTGCCACTATCAGTTCCAAACGCTGCCGTTTGGATTGTCCACGGCACCGAGGGTCTTTACCAAGGTAATGACCGAAATGATGATACTCCTTCGAAGGAAGGGAGTTTTAATTATCCCATACTTGGACGATCTCCTGATAAGGGCGAGATCCAGGGAACAGTTGGTAGTCGGGGTAGCACTATCTCAAGAAGTGTTACGACAGCACGGTTGGATTCTCAATATTCCAAAATCACAGCTGATCCCGACGACACGTCTTCTGTTCCTAAGGATGATTCTGGACACAGTCCAGAAAAAGGTATTTCTCCCGGAGGAGAAAGCCAGGAAGTTATCCGATCTAGTCAGAAACCTCCTAAAACCAGGTCAAGTATCAGTGCTTCAATGCACAAGGGTCCTGGGAAAAATGGTGGCTTCTTACGAAGCAATTCCATTCGGCAGATTCCACGCAAGAACTTTCCAGTGGGACCTGCTGGAAAAATGGTCCGGATCGCATCTTCAGATGCATCAGCGTATAACCCTGTCACCAAGGACAAGGGTGTCTCTCCTGTGGTGGTTGCAGAGTGCTCATCTGTTAGAGGGCCGCAGATTCTGCATTCAGGACTGGGTCCTGGTGACGACGGATGCCAGCCTTCGAGGCTGGGGAGCAGTCACACAGGGAAGAAATTTCCAGGGATTGTGGTCAAACCTGGAGACCTCACTTCACATAAATATCCTGGAGCTAAGGGCCATTTACAATGCCCTAAGCCAAGCGAGACCTCTGCTTCAGGACCAGCCGGTGTTGATCCAGTCGGACAACATCACGGCGGTCGCCCACGTAAACAGACAGGGCGGCACAAGAAGCAGGAGGGCGATGGCAGAAGCTGCAAGGATTCTCCGATGGGCGAAAATCATGTGATAGCACTGTCAGAAGTGTTTATTCCGGGAGTGGACAACTGGGAAGCAGACTTCCTCAGCAGACACGACCTCCACCCGGGAGAGTGGGGACTTCACCCGGAAGTCTTCCACATGATTATAAGCTGTTGGGAAAAACCAAAGGTGGACATGATGGCATCCCGCCTCAACAAAAAAACTAAAAAGTTATTGCGCCAGGTCAAGGGACCCTCAGGCGATAGCTGTGGACGCTCTGGTAACGCCGTGGGTGTACCAGTCGGTTTATGTGTTCCCTCCTCTGCCTCTCATACCCAAGGTACTGAGAATTATAAGACGGAGAGGAGTAAGAACTATTCTCGTGGCTCCGGATTGGCCAAGAAGGACTTGGTACCCGGAACTTCAAGAGATGCTCACAGAGGACCCGTGGCCTCTACCTCTAAGAAGGGACCTGCTCCAGCAGGGACCCTGTCTGTTCCAAGACTTACCGCGGCTGCGTTTGACGGCATGGCGGTTGAACGCCGGATCCTGAAGGAAAAAGGCATTCCAGAGGAAGTCATCCCTACTTTGATAAAAGCCAGAAAGGATGTAACCGCAAAGCATTATCACCGCATTTGGCGAAAATATGTTGCGTGGTGTGAGGCCAGGAAGGCCCCAACGGAGGAATTTCAACTTGGTCGATTCCTGCATTTCCTGCAAACAGGAGTGTCTATGGGCCTCAAATTGGGATCCATTAAGGTTCAGATTTCGGCCCTGTCGATTTTCTTCCAAAAAGAACTGGCTTCAGTTCCTGAAGTTCAGACGTTTGTCAAGGGAGTGCTGCATATACAGCCTCCTTTTGTGCCTCCAGTGGCACCTTGGGATCTCGATGTAGTTTTGAGGTTCCTAAAATCACATTGGTTTGAACCACTTAAATCTGTGGATTTAAAATATCTCACGTGGAAAGTGGTCATGCTGTTGGCCCTGGCTTCGGCCAGGCGCGTGTCGGAATTGGCGGCTTTATCCTGTAAAAGCCCTTATCTGATTTTCCATTCGGACAGGGCGGAATTGAGGACTCGTCCTCAGTTTCTCCCTAAAATGGTTTCAGCATTTCACCTGAACCAGCCTATTGTGGTGCCTGCGGCTACGAAAGACTTGGAGGACTCCAAGTTGCTGGACGTTGTCAGGGCCCTGAAAATATATGTTTCCAGGACGGCTGGAGTCAGAAAATCTGACTCGCTGTTTATCCTGTACGCACCCAACAAGCTGGGTGCTCCTGCTTCTAAGCAGACTATTGCTCGCTGGATTTGTAGTACAATTCAGCTTGCGCATTCTGTGGCAGGCCTGCCACAGCCAAAATCTGTAAAAGCCCACTCCACAAGGAAGGTGGGTTCATCTTGGGCGGCTGCCCGAGGGGTCTCGGCTTTACAACTTCTACTTGGTCAGGGTCAAATACTTTTGTAAAATTTTACAAATTTGACACTCATTCGGTGCTGCAGAGTCATCCGCACTCTCCCGCCCATTTGGGAGCTTTGGTATAATCCCCATGGTCCTTACGGAGTCCCCAGCATCCACTAGGACGTCAGAGAAAATAAGAATTTACTTACCGATAATTCTATTTCTCGTAGTCCGTAGTGGATGCTGGGCGCCCATCCCAAGTGCGGATTGTCTGCAATACTTGTACATAGTTATTGTTAACTAATCGGGTTCTTGTTGTGAGCCATCTATTCAGAGGCTCCTCTGTTATCATGCTGTTAACTGGGTTTCATATCACAAGTTGTACGGTGTGATTGGTGTGGCTGGTATGAGTCTTACCCGGGATTCAAAAATCCTTCCTTATTGTGTCAGCTCTTCCGGGCACAGTATCCTAACTGAGGCCTGGAGGAGGGTCATAGGGGGAGGAGCCAGTGCACACCAGGTAGTCCTAAAGCTTTCTATTTGTGCCCAGTCTCCTGCGGAGCCACTATTCCCCATGGTCCTTACGGAGTCCCCAGCATCCACTACGGACTACGAGAAATAGAATTATCGGTAAGTAAATTCTTATTTTTTCTGCTGTTTATTTGGTCTCTTGTGCTTTGTATAAATGTGAATGTCTAATACCAGTTTGCACAATCTGTATTGCTGCATGACAATATGGCGGCCATTGGAACGTGTTTTCACTTCTAGTTTGCCTAACTTGTTGCAGACACTCATCTTGATAAGGAGTGTTGAGTGTTTGCAGATACAAGATCCGATCCAAATATACCCTGTACATTATCATGTGCATTAGAGCCACCCAGGTTTCATCTGCAGTGGTTTGTTGCATGTTACATCTATATGGTGCGGATACTCCCCTGTATGATTTCATAATAAAAGCTTTTGTTTGCATCTAATTATTGCTGTATAGCTTTTATTTCTCTTACGTCCTAGAGGATGCTGGGGACTCTGTAAGGACCATGGGGTTTAAACGGGCTCCGCAGGAGATATGGGCAGGAGATATGGGTGTGCACTGGTTCCTCCCTCTATGCCCCACCTCCAGACCTCAGTTAGATTCTGTGCCCAGAGGAGACTGGGTGCACTACAGGGGAGCTCTACTGAGTTTCTCCGATAAAAGAATTTTGTTAGGTTTTTTATTTTCAGGGAGCTCTGCTGGCAACAGACTCCCTGCATCGTGGGACTGAGGAGAGAGAAACAGACCTACTTAAATGATAGGATCTGCTTCTTAGGCTACTGGACACCATTAGCTCCAGAGGGATCGGAACTAGTGATGAGCGGATTCGGTTTTACTCGGTTTTACTCGGTTCTCAAAACGGCATCTTATTGGCTCACGGATGTCACGTGTTTTGGATAGCCAATAAGATGCCGTTTTGAGAACCGAGTAAAACCGAGTAAAACCGAGTAAAACCGAACCTCGCTCATCACTAATCGGAACGCAGGTCTCCCCCTGCCGTTCATCTCAGAGCCGCGCCGCCGTCCTCCTCGCAGAGCCGGAAGATAGAAGCCGGGTGAGTATAAGAAAAAAGAAGACGTCTCAGGCGGCAGAAGACTTCTGATCTTCACTAAGGGAAGCGTGCAGCGTTTCCGCTGCGCGCCATTGCTCCCGCATGTTACACACACGGCAGGCACTGATGGGTGCAGGGCGCCCTGGGCAGCAATATATACTTCTTTTTTTGGCATATTAGACACATATAGGCTGCGGAGTCAGTGAATATGTTTATCCCCCGCCATTAATTGTAAATTTGAGTGGGATCGAAGCCCGCCACTAGACGGGGCGGAGCTTGGTTGCACAGCGCTAACCAGCGCCATTTTCTCCACAGTGTGCTGAAGAGAAGCTGTCTACCCGGACTCTCTCCTGCAGAACGGTGACACAGGGCTGAAAAAGAGGGGGAGGAGGGGGCACATTTTGGCGCAGTGAGTGTATTACACGATTGACATAATATAAAAGTGCTATATCTGGGAATTGTTTCCAGTGTCAGTTGGCGCTGGGTGTGTGCTGGCATACTCTCTCTCTGTCTCTCCAAAGGTCCTTGTTGGGGACCTGTCCTCTTATAGATAGATCCCTGTGTGTATGTGTGTGTGTGTGTGTGAGAGTGTCGGTACGCGTGTGTCGACATGTCTGAAGCAGAAGGCTCATCCAAGGAGGAGGTGGAGCAGATGATTGTGTCTCCGTCGGCAACGCCATCACATGATTGGTATGATATTAGTTTGTAGTCTAGCTGAAACAGCGTAGCTGATTCAGTGTGGGGTGAAAGCTTTCAAAGGGAGAAACTTTCTAAGGGTGTTGAAGGAGGAGCTAACACGGAGCAATTTCGCTAAGTATGTGGGACTTGTGGATGGAGGGTTTATATCTAAAGAAGGCTTAATGTGTGGCGCACTCTTTTTTGTTTATGTTCCATGAATAAATGAAAACATAACGTTTATTATTTTTATTTAAGATAGATTTTTCAATAGGCATGACATAAGACAATTGTCAGCCTGGAAAGACAAAAACTTAAAGAAAGATATAAAATAATTTATATACCAGCATTACCTATGTATGGGTTTATGGGTAGAGCAATAATTGATATAAGCAAGTGAAACATTGAACATATGTTTCTTTGTGCCTTTGAGAACGATCCCACTGTTATACATTATAGGTAGTAACACTGGTGGTCATTCCGAGTTGTTCGCTCGGTAAATGTCTTCGCATCGCAGCGATTTTCCGCTTAGTGCGCATGCGCAATGTTCGCACTGCGACTGCGCCAAGTAAATTTGCTATGAAGTTGGGTATTTTACTCACGGCTTTTTCTTCGTTCAGGCGATCGTAGTGTGATTGACAGGAAGTGGGTGTTTCTGGACGGAAACAGGCCATTTTATGGGTGTGTGTGAAAAAACGCTACCGTTTCTGGGAAAAACGCAGGAGTGGCTGGAGAAACGGAGGAGTGTCTGGGTGAACGCTGGGTGTGTTTGTGACGTCAAACCAGGAACGACAAGCACTGAACTGATCGCAGATGCCGAGTAAGTCTGGAGCTACTCAGAAACTGCTAAGAGGTGTGTAATCGCAATTTTGAGAATCTTTCGTTCGCAATTTTAAGAAGCTAAGATTCACTCCCAGTAGGCGGCTGCTTAGCGTGTGTAACTCTGCTAAAAGCAGCTTGCGAGCGAACAACTCGGAATGAGGGCCACTGTCTTAGCGTGTGATACGCTACGGGTAGTAACAAAGTGGTCATTGTAAGACATAGTGGTTATCAGAAAAGGCCGCTTAGGTTGTATGCAGTAGTAACGCTCTGCAGGGAGCACTTAGGTTGTATGCAGCAGTAACGCTCTGCAGGGAGCACTTAGGTTGTATGCAGCAGTAACGCTCTGCAGGGAGCACTTAGGTTGTATGTAGTAGTGACGCTCTGCAAGGAGCACTTAGGTTGTATGCAGTAGTAACACTGCAGGGAGCACTTAAGTTGTATGCAGTAGTAACGCTCTGCAGGGAGCACTAAGGTTGTATGCAGTAGTAACGCTCTGCAGGGAGCACTTAGGTTGTAAGCAGTAGTAACACTGCAGGGAGCACTTAGGTTGTATGCAGTAGTAATGCTCTGCAGGGAGCACTTAAGTTGTATGCAGTAGTAACGCTCTGCAGGGAGCACTTAGGTTGTATGCAGTAGTAATGCTCTGCAGGGAGCACTTAGGTTGCATGCAGTAGTAACGCTCTGCAGGGCACAGCTGTAAAACAGGATTTTTCTGAGATCACAATCCCGTTGTGAAAGGATCTCATAAATTTGATAAATAAAACCTGTATAAATTCCTTTTATATTTCACTTGCTTATATCAATTATTGCTCTACCCATATACCCATACATAGGTAGTGCTGGTATATAAATTATTTCATGTCTTTCATTCATTTTTTTGTCTTTCCAGGCTGACAATCAATTGTCTTATGTCATGCCTATTGAAAAATCTATCTTAAATAAAAAAATAAAAGTTATGTTTTAATTTATTCATGAAACATAAAGAAAAAAAGAGTGCACCACATATTAAGACTTCTTTAGATATAAGCCCACTAGCGTTTTTTTCTAAACCCCCTAACCAATCATTGCAATTTGCTTAATGGCGCACCTCCAACCAGATTAGCTAATCTTTGGTATTAACACTTTCGGATTATTCCCTCTATCGGTTGGTTCATACATAGAAGGATCATAAAACAATTATCATTTGGGCCTGTGCATAGTCCCTCAGACTTAACGTCTTCCCTGGAAATACTTGTGGATGGAGACCTTCATTCGCTTTGCCAGGATTCAAGGGTGGTCAATCTCTTGAAATCAGAGCACTACATTTTGGCCACCGTGCTCGATCCTAGGTTTAAAGCCTACGTTGTATCTCTCTTTCCGGACACAAGTCTGCAGAGGTGGTAGTGTTCACTCTAGGAGTGAACTGGGGCAGGGCGCCGGACTCAGGGGGGCACATGCGCGCGCCCGAAATGGGGGCGCGGCCACGCAAATTAGGGGGCGTGGCCACGCCTCCGTCATTTTAGGGGGCGGTGCGACCCACAGACGCTACTATAGAGAGCGTCTGTGGCCGGCGACGTCACTGTTGGGGGCGTGCCCAGCACCTCCGTCGGTACTGGGCTTCCCCCAGCCCTCTCCCAATGCGTGAATGGATGCCGCGCGCATGCGCACGGCATCTATACACGCCGGGAGGGCAGGGAGCGGGCGGCTGTTTTAGCAGGGCGCCGCAAAAGGGGCAGGGCGGGTTTTGCCTGTTAAAAAACGGGCAGGGTGCGGCGCCCTGCTAAAACAGCCTAGAGTGAACACTAGGTGGAAAGACCTGCTGGTGAGAAAATGGTCAACTCAAGCGGAACGTGACCCGCCAACAGCTCCTCCTTCATTTTCTCCAGCAACTGGGGCTGCGAGGAAAAGGATAACATTTCCGAGCCCACCCGCTGGACACAAAAGTAACAATACAAGTGACACATTAACAGGAAATTGTTTCTGCCATCATAGCGACAATTATCTGGAAATAAGATAATACACAGACACATAAAAAGACTCAACGGAAATCTTTTGTTTTTAAACAACTTTATTTTATATCTTTAATAAACAGATTTTTCTCTATATTTTAAACTTAAAAAATACTTTACTCTGCACAACATGGATAAAATGTCCTTAAATCACAGAAACAATTCAAGTTACATTATAGTATTGCAGGTAAGTAAAACAGATACACATCAGGAGCCAAAACCCTATGGGGGTCATTCAGAACCAGCCGCAATAGCGTCGTGCAGCAGTTTGCTGGTGGTGACAAAATGCACGTACGCAGCGGCCGCGCAGACACACACATTGTGGTCACATCCCTGAGGGGTGAACGTGGGCGGGCCGGGACCATTTTCCGGGGGGGCTGCGTGATGTCACATCTGCGTTCATCTCTGATTAACCCCCTATAAGCTTCCAGAGTGCACCTCATATCTCATCTTTTCCAAGTTACTACAAATGATATGAGATCGGTAGCAGCACTACTTTCAGGATTATTACACAGAACACACATAAAGGCTGACACAGCAAATAACAGTAACACATACAAGGGATTAATTAGACATAAGGAAGTATAATCATCATTAAGTCTAATTATCAACTGACTCTGTGCGGGACCCATACACCTCTTTACTGCCTCCAGCAGCCCCTGGTACTGCACTGTGACCATCCACCCTCTCTTTCCGCTACTGCCACCCGCCCTGTCTCCCCTCTGACACCTTAGCGCTGCTTGGGGACAATATTACCCACAGACAGTGCCTCCGGCAGCCCCCGCTACAGCACTAGTGCTACCACCCTGTCTCCACCTCTGACATCTCAGAACTTCTTGGGGATTCTTGGTACTGCTGGTAACAGTCCTTCATCTGCAGGTGGAAGAAACAGGGCAGTAAGGAGGCAGAAGCTGCTTCTGGTGCCATGGACCCTGGTCATGTAGGGCTGGGAGAGTCAGTAAGATTATGTAATAGGGGCCTACAGTAAGTCAGTAAGGAGGCAGAAGCTGCTTCTTTCTGGTACATGGACCCTGGTCATGTAGGGCTGGGAGAGTCAGTAACATTATGTAATAGGGGCCTACAGTAAGTCAGTAAGGAGGCAGAAGCTGCTTCTGGTACATGGATCCTGGTCATGTAGGGCTGGGAGAGTCAGTAAGATTCTGTAATAGGGAACTACAGTAAGTCAGTAAGAAGGCAGAAGCTGCTTCTGGTACATGGACCCTGGTCATGTAGGGCTGGGAGAGTCAGTAAAATTATGTAATAGGGGTCTACAGTAATACAGTAAGGAGGCAGAAGCTGCTTCTGGTACATGGACCCTGGTCATGTAGGGCTGGGAGAGTCAGTAAGATTATGTAATAGGGGCCTACAGTAAGTCAGTAAGGAGGCAGAAGCTGCTTCTGGTACATGGACCCTGGTCATGTAGGGCTGGGAGAGTCAGTAAGATTATGTAATAGGGGCCTACAGTAAGTCAGTAAGGAGGCAGAAGCTGCTTCTGGTACATGGACCCTGGTCATGTAGGGCTGGGAGAGTCAGTAAGATTATGTAATAGGGGCCTACAGTAAGTCAGTAAGGATAGCAGATGCTGCTTCTGGTACATGGACCCTGGTCATGTAGGGCTGGGAGAGTCAGTAAGATTATGTAATAGGGTGCCTACAGTAAGTCACTAAGGAGGCAGAAGCTGCTTCTGGTACATGGACCCTGGTCATGTAGGGCTGGGAGAGTCAGTAAGATTATGTAATAGGATGCCTACAGTAAGTCAGTAAGGAGGCAGAAGCTGCTTCTGGTACATGGACCCTGGTCATGTAGGGCTGGGAGAGTCAGTAAGATTATGTAATAGGGGCCTACAGTAAGTCAGTAAGGAGGCAGAAGCTGCTTCTGGTACATGGACCCTGGTCATGTAGGGCTGGGAGAGTCAGTAAGATTATGTAATAGGGTGCCTACAGTAAGTCAGTAAGGAGGCAGAAGCTGCTTCTGGTACATGGACCCTGGTCATGTAGGGCTGGGAGAGTCAGTAAGATTGTGTAATAGGGGCCTACAGTAAGTCAGTAAGGAGGCAGAAGCTGCTTCTGGTACATGGACCCAGGTCATGTAGGGCTGGGAGAGTCAGTAAGATTATGTAATAGGGGCCTACAGTAAGTCAGTAAGGAGGCAGAAGCTGCTTCTGGTACATGGACCCTGGTCATGTAGGGCTGGGAGAGTCAGTAAGATTATGTAATAGGGGCCTACAGTAAGTCAGTAAGGATAGCAGATGCTGCTTCTGGTACATGGACCCTGGTCATGTAGGGCTGGGAGAGTCAGTAAGATTATGTAATAGGGGCCTACAGTAAGTCAGTAAGGAGGCAGAAGCTGCTTCTGGTACATGGACCCTGGTCATGTAGGGCTGGGAGAGTCAGTAAGATTATGTAATAGGGGCCTACAGTAAGTCAGTAAGGATAGCAGATGCTGCTTCTGGTACATGGACCCTGGTCATGTAGGGCTGGGAGAGTCAGTAAGATTATGTAATAGGGTGCCTACAGTAAGTCACTAAGGAGGCAGAAGCTGCTTCTGGTACATGGACCCTGGTCATGTAGGGCTGGGAGAGTCAGTAAGATTATGTAATAGGATGCCTACAGTAAGTCAGTAAGGAGGCAGAAGCTGCTTCTGGTACATGGACCCTGGTCATGTAGGGCTGGGAGAGTCAGTAAGATTATGTAATAGGGGCCTACAGTAAGTCAGTAAGGAGGCAGAAGCTGCTTCTGGTACATGGACCCTGGTCATGTAGGGCTGGGAGAGTCAGTAAGATTATGTAATAGGGTGCCTACAGTAAGTCAGTAAGGAGGCAGAAGCTGCTTCTGGTACATGGACCCTGGTCATGTAGGGCTGGGAGAGTCAGTAAGATTGTGTAATAGGGGACTACAGTAAGTCAGTAAGGAGGCAGAAGCTGCTTCTGGTACCATGGACCCAGGTCATGTAGGGCTGGGAGAGTCAGTAAGATTATGTAATAGGGGCCTACAGTAAGTCAGTAAGGATAGCAGATGCTGCTTCTGGTACATGGACCCTGGTCATGTAGGGCTGGGAGAGTCAGTAAGATTATGTAATAGGGGCCTACAGTAAGTCAGTAAGGAGGCAGAAGCTGCTTCTGGTACATGGACCCTGGTCATGTAGGGCTGGGAGAGTCAGTAAGATTATGTAATAGGGGCCTACAGTAAGTCAGTAAGGAGGCAGAAGCTGCTTCTGGTACATGGACCCTGGTCATGTAGGGCTGGGAGAGTCAGTAAGATTATGTAATAGGGGCCTACAGTAAGTCAGTAAGGAGGCAGAAGCTGCTTCTGGTACATGGACCCTGGCTGGGAGAGTCAGTAAGATTATGTAATAGGGGCCTACAGTAAGTCAGTAAGGATAGCAGATGCTGCTTCTGGTACATGGACCCTGGTCATGTAGGGCTGGGAGAGTCAGTAAGATTATGTAATAGGGTGCCTACAGTAAGTCAGTAAGGAGGCAGAAGCTGCTTCTGGTACATGGACCCTGGTCATGTAGGGCTGGGAGAGTCAGTAAGATTATGTAATAGGATGCCTACAGTAAGTCAGTAAGGAGGCAGAAGCTGCTTCTGGTACATGGACCCTGGTCATGTAGGGCTGGGAGAGTCAGTAAGATTATGTAATAGGGGCCTACAGTAAGTCAGTAAGGAGGCAGAAGCTGCTTCTGGTACATGGACCCTGGTCATGTAGGGCTGGGAGAGTCAGTAAGATTATGTAATAGGGTGCCTACAGTAAGTCAGTAAGGAGGCAGAAGCTGCTTCTGGTACCATGGACCCTGGTCATGTAGGGCTGGGAGAGTCAGTAAGATTATGTAATAGGGGCCTACAGTAAGTCAGTAAGGAGGCAGAAGCTGCTTCTGGTACCACTGACCCTGGTCATGTAGGGCTGGGAGAGTCAGTAAGATTCTGTAATAGGGGCCTACAGTAAGTCAGTAAGGAGGCAGAAGCTGCTTCTGGTACCACTGACCCTGGTCATGTAGGGCTGGGAGAGTCAGTAAGATTATGTAAAAGAGTCACCATTTTACAGGCAGCCGGTGAAGGGAGCAGAGAATGGGTGTTATGTGGCAGGAACGGGCCGGTTAGGTAACAGCCTGGCTGCAGCATTCTGTACAAGCTACAAGCAGTGCAATTCTATTGCTGGGAGACCCAGGTAGAGGACATTGCAGTAGTCTATGTGTGATGATACAAGTGAATGTATGACTGTAGGAAGATCTTCTGAGGGAAATAAGTGCTGGAGTCTGGCTATGTTCCTCAGATGAGGATATGATTGTGGCTGATACCTGATGTCTAAGTGTCACTCCACCATCCAGGACACCAAGATTCCGCACATGATCAGCATTTTGTAACTCTGAACCCCCAAGCGTAAGTCTGGCTGGTAGCAAAGCTGAGCTGTAGCCCTGCCCTTTGTTGGTGAGCTTCTATCATAAAGACCTGTTTCACCAGGACTGAGTCACAGCCAACTGGCATCACCCACACCTGGAGCTCAGCTAGACAACCATTTAGGATTGGTACTGAGTTCTCAGTACCCAGAGCAAAAGACAGGTCATCTGCATAGCAGTGGTAGATGAGGGCATGACATCTGATTATTTCGCTCAGTGGTAACATGTATATTGCAAAAAGCATAGGAGATAGGATAAGAACCTTGAAGAACAACGCATGGCAATGATAAGTATACTCCAGAAGATTAAAATGGTTCCTCACCTGAGTGATGTCTATTGTGTGCAACAAGAGCGGATTTATTTCTCAGAGTATAGAAATGGCTTCTCACCTGTGTGACTTCTGTGATGTCTAACAAGATCTGATTTCTGTGTAAAACATTTCCCGCATTCAGAGCAAGAAAATGGCTTCTCACCTGTGTGACTTCTGTAATGTATAACTAGATGTGATTTACGTACAAAACATTTCCCACACTCAGAGCAAGAAAATGACTTCTCACCTGTGTGATTTCGGTTATGTCTAACAAGAGCTGATTTGTGTGCAAAACATTTCCCACACTCAGAACATGGAAATGGCTTCTCACCTGTGTGAGTTCGCTGATGTGTAATAAGATCTGATTTCTGTGTAAAACATTTCCCACACTCAGAACATGGAAATGGCTTCTCACCTGTGTGAGTTCGCTGATGTGTAATAAGATCTGATTTCTGTGTAAAACATTTCCCACACTCAGAACATGGAAATGGCTTCTCACCTGTGTGAGTTCGTTGATGTGCAATAAGATCTGATTTCTGTGTAAAACATTTCCCGCATTCAGAGCAAGAAAATGGCTTCTCACCTGTGTGACTTCTGTAATGTATAACAAGATGTGATTTACGTACAAAACATTTCCCACACTCAGAGCAAGAAAATGGCTTCTCACCTGTGAGATTTCTGTTATGTCTAACAAGAGCTGATTTGTGTGCAAAACATTTCCCACACTCAGAACATGGAAATGGCTTCTCACCTGTGTGTCTTCTCTGATGTGTAACAAGAGCTGATTTGTATGTAAAACATTTCCCACACTCAGAACATGGAAATGGCCTCTGTCCTGCCTTAGCTGGCTGATGGGTAATAAGTTTTGTGTTCTGTGTAAAACATTTGGCATCTATAGAACAGGGAAACACTGTATCTACTGTCAGAGCTGTAACAGATGCACCAATATCAGAGTGATCAGAAGAACATTTCCCAGGATCAGAGGGATCAGCTGATAGAGCTGGATGTATAATTGGGGTAATGGGATTATCTCCTGGAGAATCCTGTCTACTGTCATTATCTTTTATGTCACAATCCGGGGATAACATTAGATGTCCTTCTGAGATATTCCTGCTTGTGTGTCCATCTGCTGGAAATAAAACACATTATGGAAATGTGACATTTTCTGTAACAATATTAATCTTGTAAACAATAGGAGAAGACGACTCTCTGGGACACTTAATTGTAAATGTGTGTGTATAATAAAACATAACTTTTAATGAAGGCTTTATAGTATTGTGTCTCAGACTATCATTGTGTCCACCCTCCTGAGAACACTCACAATAACATATGTAATATTATAATAAGACTTAGATATATCTCTCTCTTGTACTGGTAACTAACCATGAAGTATAAATGGAGATGTAGTCACTCGCCAAGTCCTATGTCAGCACCAATGTAAAACAATGGATGGGGAACATATCGTATGAATTGGAGATTCTAGATGAACAATAACATCAGTCATATGAGCTGATGGATCAGAGAAATGTCTCCTAACGTTACTCCTGGAAGCATTGGTAAGGTAGCATTCCTTTATGTGTGTGCTCATACGCTGGTAAGCCTGTACATGTGTTACTCACCCTTATATAAGGTATATTGCTACAGCAGAGTAGGTGTGGAACAAGGTATATTACCTGCAATACAACATATGATACCCTGTAATCATCATCATCATCTGCTAGGTTATAATCTACTTTATTTTACGTCCTAGAGGATGCTGGGGTCCATTTAGTACCATGGGGTATAGACGGGTCCTTTGGGAGCCACTGGCACTTTAAGAGTTTAATAGTATAGGCTGGCCCCTCCCTCTATGCCCCTCCTACCAGACTCAGTTTAGAAAATGTGCACGGAGGAGCCGGTCACAGCTAGGGGAGCTCCTAGGAGTTTTCTTAGTTTTTTATTTTCTAGAGTTAGTTAGGTTACAGGAAGGCTGCTGGCCACAGAATCCCTGCTTCGTGGGACTTAGGGAGGGGGAAGGAACCAACGTCTTGAAGAGTTAATGGTTCTCTACTCCACTGACAGGACACTGAGCTCCTGAGGGTGCTGATCACAAGCCCACGGGCGACTACTCACTCCCGCAGTACGGCCGCCACCCCCTAACAAAGCCAGAAGAAAGTGTTGAGTACAGCGTCGGCGACCCGGTTTGCGGGTCGCCGGCGGGTATGGCGGCACAAGGGTGGGAGCGCAGCTCTGACAGGCTGTGCTCCAGGAAGGCTCAGCAACACACAGTGTAGGCGCTTTGAGGGGCGTCCTGAGCCAGCATGGATAAACCCTACACTGGTCACGCAGATAACAGGGGCTAATATACCTGTTATCACTAAAATCCTCAGGCCAGTATAAACAATTAGTGCGGGAAGCCATTACAAGGGGCGGGGCTTCCTCTCAGAGTGGATCCAGCACTCACCAGCGCCATTTTCTCCCTGCAGATTATAGGAACTAGAACACTGACAGGGAGCGCTGCCCTCCCTATTAAGGTCAGTCAGTCAGCGCCGGGCTTTTATAATAATAACTGTCTACAGGGGCGCTGTGTGGCTGGCTCCTTATACTCTATGACTCTCTGAAGGTACTCTGGGGGAAACTGTGTCTGACATTTTCCTGTGTGTGTGTGTGTGTGTGTGTGTGTGTAAGTGTATATCCACATTGCCATGTCTAAGGACTCTGTGTCCTATGCTGCAGAGTGTGTATCTTCTCCTGTGGAGTCTATTCCATGTACTCCGGACTGCAATGTGTTGTCTCAGCCTTCTGAATCCAAACCCCCATGGGTGGATTCTTTAAGGGGAATGATATCCCAGATTTCAACAAGGATGTCACATACTGAGAAAGAGACGCAGGTTTTTGAGACAATCTGTAGTGGATTTGAAGTATTCAGCTCCCACTACTTCATCTAAAACCCCCCCTACATACCCCAAAAAACGTACACTTGCCCAGATAATGCAAGCTGACACTGATACCGACTCTGATACAGGGGACGGTGATGGCGATATGCAGGGGGGGATGCATCCATTGCTAAAGGGGTGCAGCTAATGATTGAAGCCATATGTTTTGCATATTTCTGAGAAGGTTCCGGAACAAGTAGAGGAATCTTATATTACAGTAAATAAGAAATCCTCCCTCACCTTCCCTGCTTCTAAGGAGTTAAACTCCTTGTTTGAAAAATCCTGGGAAAACCCAGAGAAAAAATTCCAGATCTCTAAAAGAATTCTCATTGCTTTCCCTTTCCCTGAAGAGGATAGAAAGAAGTGGGAAAACCCACCTATAGCAGACACTTCTGTATCTAGGCTGTCTAAAAAATAAGAATTTACTCACCGGTAATTCTATTTCTCGTAGTCCGTAGTGGATGCTGGGAACTCCGTAAGGACCATGGGGAACAGCGGGCCCCGAAGGAGGCTGGGCACTCTAGAAAGATCTTAGACTACCTGGTGTGCACTGGCCCCTCCCCCTATGACCCTCCTCCAAGCCTCAGTTAGGATACTGTGCCCGGACGAGCGTACACAATAAGGAAGGATTTTGAATCCCGGGTAAGACTCATACCAGCCACACCAATCACACCGTACAACTCGTGATATGAAAACCAGTTAACAGTATGAAACAACATAGCCTCTCAACAGATGGCTCAACAATAACCCGATTTAGTTAACAATAACTATTTACAAGTATTGCAGATAAACCGCACTTGGGATGGGCGCCCAGCATCCACTACGGACTACGAGAAATAGAATTACCTGTGAGTAAATTCTTATTTTCTCTGACGTCCTAGTGGATGCTGGGAACTCCGTAAGGACCATGGGGATTATACCAAAGCTCCCAAACGGGCGGGAGAGTGCGGATGACTCTGCAGCACCGAATGAGAGAACTCCAGGTCCTCCTCAGCCAGGGTATCAAATTTATAGAATTTTGCAAACGTGTTTGCCCCTGACCAAGTAGCAGCTCGGCAAAGTTGTAAAGCCGAGACCCCTCGGGCAGCCGCCCAAGATGAGCCCACCTTCCTTGTGGAATGGGCATTAACAGATTTTGGCTGTGGCAGGCCTGCCACAGAATGCGCAAGCTGAATTGTACTACAAATCCAACGAGCAATAGTCTGCTTAGAAGCAGGAGCACCCAGCTTGTTGGGCGCATATAGGATAAACAACGAGTCAGATTTCCTGACTCCAGCCATTCTGGAAACATAAATTTTCAGGGCCCTGACCACGTCCAACAACTTGGAGTCCTCCAAGTCCTTAGTAGCCGCAGGCACCACAATAGGCTGATTCAGGTGAAACGCTGACACCACCTTAGGTAGAAACTGGGGACGAGTCCTCAATTCTGCCCTATCCATATGGAAAATCAGATAAGGGCTTTTACAAGACAAAGCCGCCAATTCTGATACTCGCCTGGCAGAAGCCAAGGCCAATAACATAACCACTTTCCACGTGAGATATTTCAGATCCACGGTTTTTAGTGGTTCAAACCAATGTGATTTTAAGAAACTCAACACCACGTTGAGGTCCCAAGGTGCCACGGGAGGCACAAACGGGGGCTGAATATGCAGCACTCCCTTTACAAATGTCTGAACTTCAAGTACTGAAGCTAGTTCTTTCTGAAAGAAAATCGACAGAGCCGAGATCTGTACCTTAATGGAGCCCAGTTTTAGGCCCATATTCACTCCTGCTTGCAGGAAATGCAGAAATCGACCTAGTTGAAATTCCTCTGTTGGGGCCTTTTCGGCCTCACACCATGCAACATATTTCCGCCATATGCGGTGATAATGATTTGCTGTAACTTCTTTCCTGGCTTTAATAAGCGTAGGAATGACTTCCTCCGGAATGCCCTTTTCCTTCAGGATCCGGTGTTCAACCGCCATGCCGTTAAACGCAGCCGCGGTAAGTCTTGGAACAGACAGGGCCCCTGCTGTAGCAGGTCTTGTCTGAGTGGCAGAGGCCACGGGTCCTCTGAGATCATCTCTTGAAGTTCTGGGTACCACGCTCTTCTTGGCCAATCCGGAACTACGAGAATTGTGTTTACTCCTCGCTTTCTTATTATTCTCAATACCTTTGGTATGAGCGGCAGAGGAGGGAACACATAAACTGACTGGTACACCCACGGTGCTACCAGAGCGTCCACCGCTATCGCCTGAGGGTCTCTTGACCTGGCGCAATACCTCTCTAGTTTTTTGTTTAGACGGGACGCCATCATGTCCACCTGTGGACGACCCCACTGATTTGTAATCATTTGGAAGACTTCTGGATGAAGCCCCCACTCTCCCGGGTGGAGGTCGTGCCTGCTGAGAGTCTGCTTCCCAGTTGTCTACACCCGGAATGAACACTGCTGACAGTGCTAGTACATGATTTTCCGCCCATCGGAGAATTCTTGTGGCTTCTGCCATTGCCATCCTGCTTCTTGTGCCGCCCTGTCGATTCACATGGGCGACTGCCGTGATGTTGTCTGACTGGATCAGCACCGGCTGATTTAGGAGCAGGGATTTTGCTTGACTTAGGGCATTGTAGATGGCCCTTAGCTCCAGAATATTTATGTGAAGAGAAGTCTCCTGACTTGACCATAGTCCTTGGAAGTTTCTTCCCTTTGTGACTGCCCCCCAGCCTCGCAGGCTGGCATCCGTGGTCACCAGGACCCAGTCCTGTATGCCGAATCTGCGGCCCTCCAGAAGATGAGCACTCTGCAGCCACCATAGAAGAGACACCCTTGTTCTTGGAGACAGGGTTATCAAGCGATGCATCTGAAGATGCGATCCGGACCACTTGTCCAACAGATCCCACTGGAAAATTCTGGCATGGAACCTGCCGAATGGAATTGCTTCGTAAGAAGCTACCATCTTTCCCAGGACCCGCGTGCAGTGATGCACCGATACCTGTTTTGGTTTCAGGAGGTCTCTGACTAGAGAAGACAACTCCCTGGCTTTCTCCTCCGGGAGAAACACTTTTTTCTGGGCTGTGTCCAGAATCATCCCCAGGAACATTAGACGTGTCGTCAGAACCAGCTGTGACTTTGGAATATTCAGAATCCAGTCGTGCTGGCGCAGCACTTCCTGAGATAGTGCTACTCCCACCAACAACTGTTCCTTGGACCGTGCCTTTCTTAGGAGATCGTCCAAGTACGGGATAATTAAAACTCCCTTTCTTCGAAGGAGTATCATCATTTCCGCCATAACCTTGGTAAAAACCCTTGGTGCCGTGGAGAGTCCAAACGGCAACGTCTGGAATTGGTAATGGCAGTCCTGTACCACAAATCTGAGGTACTCCTGGTGAGGATGGTAAATGGGGACATGCAGGTAAGCATCCTTGATGTCCAGGGAAACCATGTAATCCCCCTCGTCCAGGCTCGCAATAACCGCCCTGAGCGATTCCATCTTGAACTTGAATTTTTTTATGTACTTGTTCAAGGATTTAAAATTTAAAATGGGTCTCACCGAACCGTCTGGTTTCGGTACCACAAATAGTGTGGAATAGTAACCCCGACCTTGTTGAAGTAGGGGTACCTTGATTATCACCTGCTGGGAATACAGCTTGTGAATTGCCGCTAGCACCGCCTCCCTGTCTGAGGGAGCAATCGGCAAGGCAGATTTTAGGAACCGGTGGGGTGGAGCCGCCTCGAATTCCAGCTTGTACCCCTGAGATACTACTTGAAGGATCCAGGGATCCACTTGTGAGCGAGCCCACTGATCGCTGACATTTTTGAGGCGGGCCCCCACCGTACCTGGCTCCGCCTGTGGAGCCCCACCGTCATGCGGCGGATTTAGCAGAAGAAGCGGGGGAGGACTTTTGCTCCTGGGAACCTGCTGCTTGTTGCAGCCTTTTTCCCCTACCTCTGCCCCTAGACAGAAAAGAACCTCCTTTTCCACACTTGCTTTTCTGTGTCCGAAAGGACTAAACCTGATAAAATGGCGCCTTCTTAGGCTGTGAGGGGACATGGGGTAGAAATGCTGACTTCCCAGACGTTGCTGTGGAAACTAGGTCGGAGAGACCATCCCCAAATAATTCCTCCCCCTTATAAGGCAAAACTTCCATGTGCCTTTTGGGATCTGCATCTCCTGTCCACTGGCGAGTCCATAAGCCTCTCCTAGCAGAAATGGACAATGCACTTACTTTAGATGCCAGCCGGCAGATTTCCCTCTGTGCATCTCTCATATACAAGACTGAATCTTTGATATGGTCAATTGTTAGCAGAATCGTGTCTCTGTCTAGTGTGTCAATATTTTCTGACAATTTATCTGACCACGCAGCGGCAGCACTGCACATCCACGCTGACGCAATAGCTGGTCTAAGTATAATGCCTGAGTGTGTGTAAACAGACTTCAGGATCGCCTCCTGCTTCCTATCAGCAGGCTCCTTAAGGGCTGCCGTATCCTGTGACGGTAGTGCCACCTTTTTAGACAAACGTGTGAGCGCTTTATCCACCCTAGGGGGTGTTTCCCAGCGTAACCTATCCTCTGGCGGGAAAGGGAACGCCATTAGTAGCTTTTTAGAAATTACTAATTTTTTTATCAGGGGAAACCACGCTTCCTCACACACCTCATTTAATTCATCTGAAGGGGGAAAAACTACGGGTAGTTTTTTTCTCCCCAAACATAATACCCTTTTTTGTGGTACCTGGATGTAAATCAGAAATGTTTAGCACCTCTTTCATTGCTTCAATCATGCAGTGAATGGCCCTGACGGGCATTAGATTCGACTCATCCTCGTCAACACTGGTGTCAGTATCAGTGTCGACATCTACGTTTGCCACTTGAGATAGCGGGCGTTTTAGAGCCCCTGATGCCCCTTGAGACACCTGGACAGGCACGAGCTGAAGACTCGGCTGTCCCACAGTCGGCATGTCGTCAAATTTTTTATGTAAAGAGTCTATACGTGCACTCATTTCTTTCCATAAGCTCATCCACTCAGGTGTCTGCCCCCCTGCTAAAGGCATCTGCTCCGCCTCCACATCATTATCCTCATCAAACATGTCGACACAGCCGTACCGACACACCCCACACACACAGGGAATGCTCAAACAGAGGACAGGACCCACAAAAGCCCTTTGGGGGGACAGAGTAAGAGTATGCCAGCACACACCAGAGCGCTATATATATACAGGGACTAACTGAGTTATGTCCCTAATAGCTGCTTTTCAATAAAATATAATATATATACTGCCAAATTTAATGCCCCCCCTCTCTTTTCCCTCTTACTGTACTGTAGACTGCAGGGGAGAGCCAGGGAGCTTCCTTCCAGCGGAGCTGTGAGGGAAAAATGGCGCCAGTGTGCTGAGGAGATAAAATCCGCCCCTTTTTTCGCGGCCTATTCTCCCGCTTTTTATGGATTTCTGGCAGGGGTATTTACCTCATATATAGCCCCTGGGGCTATATATTGAGGTATTTTAGCCAGCCAAGGTGTTTTTATTGCTGCCTCAGGGCGCCCCCCCCCAGCGCCCTGCACCCTCAGTGACCGGAGTGTGAAGTGTGAGAGGAGCAATGGCGCACAGCTGCAGTGCTGTGCGCTACCTTGGTGAAGACTGAGTCTTCATGCCGCAGATTTTCCTGGACCAACCTCTTGCTTCTGGCTCTGTAAGGGGGACGGCGGCGCGGGCTCCGGGACCGAACACCAAGGCTGGGCCTGCGGTCGATCCCTCTGGAGCTAATGGTGTCCAGTAGCCTAAGAAGCCCAATCCGGCTGCAAGCAGGCGAGTTCGCTTCTTCTCCCCTTAGTCCCTCGCTGCAGTGAGCCTGTTGCCAGCAGGTCTCACTGAAAATAAAAAAATCTAAGACTATTACTTTCTAAGAGCTCAGGAGAGCCCCTAGTGTGCATCCAACCTCGGCCGGGCACGAAATCTGAGGCTTGGAGGGGGGTCATGGTGGGAGGAGCCAGTGCACACCAGGTAGTCTAAGATCTTTCTAGAGTGCCCAGCCTCCTTCGGGGCCCGCTGTTCCCCATGGTCCTTACGGAGTTCCCAGCATCCACTAGGACGTCAGAGAAAGGTGGTTTTACCTGTCCCTGGTTCAACCGCCATAAAGTAGCCGGCTGACCGCAAGATTAAGACTACGCTCAAATCACTATACACTGCTAAAAGCATGGCTTTAAGGCCCACTATTGCTTGTGCATGGATTTCTAAAGCCATAGTAAAGTGGTCAGGCACCTTACTAGAGAACTTAGATACTATGGATAGGAGTGACATTGACTTGTTTTTTCGGCACATACAGGATTCTGCAGGTTTCATGGTGGAGGCCATGAAGGACATTGGCCTGCTACTTCCATGGCTGTCTCGGCACGCAGAGGACTCAGGATACGCCAATGGACTGCAGATGCAGTATCCAAGAAAAGTGTGGAGAACCTGCCATTCAAGGTCAGGCACTATTTGGGGACGCATTGGATTTGTGGATTTCCACGGCGACTGCGGGTAAGACAACATTTCTTCCCTCTGCAGCAGCCCCAGGTAGAAAATATTATCCTACACCTACACTGCAGTCCTTTTGGACCTCAAAATTTAAAAAATCCAAACCCCCTCCCACCTTCTTTAGAGGAGGTCGGGGAAGATCCAAAAAAACCTGCACCAACAGGTTCCCAGGGACAGAATCCAGGTTCTGCTTCCACCAAATATTCAGCATGATGGTGGACCTCTCAGCCTGGAGATCAGACAGGTGAGAGCGAGACTAAAAGATTTCAGTCACGTCTGGGCGTCATCATGCCTAGACCCCTGGGTGATGGATATTGTTACCCAGGGGTACAGACTGGAGTTTCAGGTACTCCCACCTCACAGATTCTTCAAATCAGGCTTACCAGGTTCACAGACAGAAAGTGCTATTCTACAGGAAGCCGTTAAAAAACTGGTACGAACAAATGTTATTGTTCCAGTTCCACCTCACCCAAAAATCAAGGGTTATTACTCAAACTTGTTTGTAGTACCAAAACCAAATGGTTCGGTAAGGCCTATATTGAACCCAAAGGCGTTGAACCCCTACTTAAGGGTTTTCCAATTCAAGATGGAGTCTCGGAGAGCGGTGATCTCAGGTCTGGAACAGGGGGAATTCCTAGTATCCCTGGATATCAAGGATGCGTACCTTCACATTCTGATCTGGCCACCTCACCAGGCCTATCTACGGTTTGCACTACAGGACTGTCACTATCCGTTCCAAACATTGCCATCTGGCCTCTCCACAGCACCGAGGGTGTTCACCATGGTCATGGCAGAGATGATGCTCCTCCTACGCAAACAGGGAGTGAACATAATTCCATATCTGGATGATCTGCTGATAGAGGCATCTTCCAAGGAGAAGCTGTTGCAGAGTATTGCGCTCTCAACTCAACTACTCTGGGATCATGGGTGGATCCAGAACCTTCCAAAGTCACATTTGGAACCGACAAGGAGACTGACCTTCCTGGGGATGATACTCAACACGGAAGTGCAGCGGGTGTTTCTACCGGTGGAGAAAGCTTTGGTGATCCAATCAATGGTCCGGGATGTCTTGAAACCTCCCCGGGTATCGGTTCATCGGTGCATTTGGCTTCTGGGGAAGATGGTATTCTCCTACGAGGCTCTACAATACGGAAGATTCCATGCACGCTTCATCCAGCTGGATCTCCTGGACAACTGGTCTGGATTGCATCTTCACATGCACCAATGGATATGCCTGTCACCGAATGCCAGAATTTCACTACTCTGGTGGCTGCAAACTTCTCACCTGCTTGACGGCCGCAGGTTCAGGATTCAGAATTGGATTCTTCTAACCACGGATGCAAGCCTCAAAGCTTGGGGAGCAGTCACCCAGGGGGAAAACTTCCAAGGAAAGTGGTCAAGCCGGGAACTGGTCCTTCCAATAAACATTCTGGAACTAAGAGCCATATACAATGGCCTTCTAAAAGTGGCTCATCTTCTGCAATATCGAGTCATGCAGGTTCAGTCGGTCAACATCACAGAGGTGTCCTACATAAACAGGCAGGGTGGAACGAAGAGCAGGGATGCAATGTCAGAGGTACAAGAATCCTCCTCTGGGTAGAACGACACGCGCTGGCACTGTAGGCGTTCTTCCAGGACAATGGGGCCTCCACCCAGAAGTATTCACAGAGGTAACACGCAGATGGGGTGTACCTCAGATAGACATGATGGCCTCTCGCCTCAACAAGATGCTTCGGAGGTACTGTTCCAGGTCACGAAACCCACAGGTAGTGGCTGTGGACACCCTGGTGACTCCGTGGGTGTTCCAGTCAGTATATGTGTTCCCTCCACTTCCACTCATCCCAAGGATTCTAAAACTAATAAAAAGATAAACAGTTCCGGTGATCCTCATTGCTCTTGACTGGCCAAGGAAGGCTTAGCACGCGGATCTTCCGAGACCTCTTCCTCTTCGCGAGGACCTTCTACTGCAACGGCCATTTGCCTATCACGACTTACCGCGGCTCCGTTGGACGGCATGGAGGTTGAATGCCAGATCTTAGCTCGGAAGGGCATTCCGAATAAAGTTTTTCCTACTCTGATCCAAGCTAGGAAGGGGGTACCGTCTAAGCATTACCATCGGATTTGGAAAAAGTATGTGTTTTGGTGTGAATCAAAGAAGTTTCCTACGGTGGAGTTTCAACTGGGACATTTTCTCCTCTTTCTGCAAGCGGGTGTGGATGTTGGCCTACGTTTGTGCTCCATCAAGTTCCAGATTTCGGCATTGTCTATTTTCTTCCAGAAACAATTGGCTGCTATCCCTGAGGTTCAGACTTTCTTGAAAGGAATTCTGCACATCCAACCACCCTTTGTGCCTCTTAAGGCGCCTCGGGATCTTAATGTGGTGCTGCAGTTCCTGCAATCGGATTGGTTCGAACCTTTACAGGAGGTGGACGTAAAGTTTCTTACTTGGAAGGCGGTCACGTTGTTGGCCTTGGCTTCTGCCAGACACCTGTCAGAATTGGGGGCATTTTCGCACAAGAGCCCCTACTTGATTTTCCATGAGGATAGAGCTGAGCTCAGAATGCGTCAGCAATTTCTCCATAAGGTTGTGTCGGCTTTTCATATCAACCAACCTATTGTGGGGCCAGTGGCTACTGACACCTCAATTACCTCAAAGTCCGTGGATGTCGTGCGGGCTTTGAAAATCTATGTGAAGAGAACTACTCATCACAGGAAGTCGGACGCACTATTTGTACTTTATGATCCCAACAACATTGGGTGTCCTGCTTCTAAGCAGACAATTTCACGCTGGATCAGGCTTACTATCCAGCATGCTTATTCCATGGCAGGATTGCCAATTCCAAAATCTGTTCAGGCCCACTCTACCCATAAAGTGGGTTCTTCCTGGGCAGCTGCCCAGGGTGTCCCGGCTATTCAGCTTTGCCGAGCAGCTACTTGGTCAGGGTCGAACACGTTTGCTAGGTTTTACAAGTTCTATACTTTGGCCTCTGAGGACCTCAAGTTTGGTCAATCAGTTCTGCAGGAACCTCAGCACTCTCACTCCTGTACTGGGAGCTTTGGTACATCCCCATGATACTAAATGGATCCCAGCATCCTCTAGGACGTAAGAGAAAATAGGATTTTAATTACCTACCGATAAATCCTATTCTCGTAGTCCGTAGAGGATGCTGGGGTGTCCGCCATGTGCTTCGTATTACTGCATTGTTACTTGGTTCAGTATTGTTGGATCAGCCATTGCTGAATTGTTCCAAGTTGGTTAGTTTGGATTTTTGTTATGTGTGAGCTGGTGTGAATCTCACCACTATCTGTGTATTTCCTTCTCTTGAAGTATGTCCGTCTCCTCGGGCACAGTTTCTAGACTGAGTCTGGTAGGAGGGGCATAGAGGTAGGGACCAGCCTACACTGTTAAACTCTTAAAGTGCCAGTTGGTCCCAAAGAACCCGTCTAGACCCCATGGTACTAAATGGACCACAGCATCCCCAACAGACTACGAGAAAAGGATATACTGGTAGGTAATTCAAATCCTATTTTTACATCCCCATCATCATTCTCTCTCAAAAGTAATAAGGATGATGTGTGTACGGTAAGTATGATATAGAGAATTACATATCAGAATCTATACAGCTGCCGCCATACTTCTGCTTCTCATACGTGTGCTACTGGCAGCAGTGAACATCTGAGTGAGAATGCAGGGAAGACAGCAGAGTCTGATGAGAAAGAGATTGGATCAGCCTTTGCAGGGATGTACCACACCGGTCACCCCTGTTAGTATATAAAATAATAAATAAGAGGAGCATGGTCCATCCAGACATGCTTTCTGGAGCTCTCCTCACTAAGTGGCTTCTTATCTACCCTACCTGATAGCTCTCACTGCCCTAAAACCACTCGCTCCGCTCACTCCGGGCACTGTTCACTGCCGCAGCCTAGTGACGCCTATGAAGCCACGGGCTGTATTCTGGGGCTATGTGCGCTCAGTCTTTCCTGCACACTCCGGATACCTGACTTGAAGGCGCTTTTGGCTCAGACGGGAGTACTTGCTCTCCAGATAACACAGGTGCGTAGCTCCCGCGGTGATATTGGGGAGGGAGATAACTGCCATTTTAGATCCTTGTGCGTGGCCATCGCATGCTTTGCCTTCTGCCTTCAATAAGGTTTAATATAAATAAGTGTCCTGACAGCTGGACCGGGGTCACTACACTAAATTGAAGAATTTGCCTGGAGGTGAAACTACCTTCTATTTATATAGTACCACTATAATCTACTTCCCTGGAAGAAAAAAAGACAAGGCTGAGATTTGAACTTTTATGGAGCCTAAAAGTAGGCCCACATCCACAACAGCCTGCAGGAAGTGCAAGAAATGTCCCAGATGAAAATCCACAGCAGAATACTGTTGACCCTCACACCAAGAGACACATTTCTTCCATATGCGATGGTAATGTTTCGATGCGACCATCTGGCCAGCTTGGAGCATAGTTGAGATAACCTTGCCTGGAATCTCTTTCCTGGCAAAAATCCTCCCATATACTTCCATTGCATCAAACATAGCCGTGGTAAGTCTGGATAGACTAACGGCCCTTGTGTAAGATGATCATCCTGAATTGGCAGAGGCCAGGGGCCTACGAGTAATAAGGCTAGAATGTCTACATACCAGGCCCTGCGGGGCCAGTCTGGGGCAATCAGAATTGCTTGAACCCTGTCCCCTTAAATCCTTTGAGAACTCTTGGAATTACAGAAACTGGAGGGTACAAGTACATCAACCGGTAAATCCACAGTGTCGCCAGAGCGTCCACTGCTGCAGCCTGTGGATTCCTCGTCCCAGAACAGTAATGCAGAAGCTTCTTGGTGAGCTGAGAAACCAACAAGTTGATTTGCGGGTAGCCACACCGATGAAATATCTGCTGAACAACTTGCGGGTATAGGCCCCATTCCTCCAGGTGCAGATAGTGTCTACTGAGGAAGTCTGCTCCCCAATTGTCTACTCCCAGAATTAATATGGCGGAAATGGCCTTGGGATTCCGCTCCATCCAGAGGAGTATCTGTGACACCTCCCTCATTGCAGTTCTGCTGTTTGGACCTCCTTGTTGGTTTATGTACACCACAGTTGGTGGGTTTTCCGACCATACCTGTATGGCCTGATACTGAAGGATATGAGATCAGCAGGTCATTGTAAATCGCCCTGAGTTCCAAAACTTTTATCGGAAGGGAAACCTCTTGATCAGACCACCTACATTGGAACCGAACCCCAACCATGGAGGCTTGCATCCGTTGTCAACAGAATCCAATCCTGAATTCTGAAGTGTCGACCCTCCAGGAGGGAGATCAGCAACCACCATAAGAGGGAAATCCTGGCGTTTGGTGAAAGGCATATCATCTGGCGTATGTGCAGATGTGACCCAGACCATTTGTCCAGCAGATCCAGCTGGAATGGTCATGCATGGAATCTTCCTTACCGAAATGCGTCGTAGGAGGCCATCATCTTTCCCAGTAAGCTTATGCAAAGATGTACAGAGATTTTGTTCAGATTCAAAATGGAACATACCATTGTCTGAATTATCTTTGCCTCGTCCATAGGAAGGAGCACCTTCTGAGACACCGTGTCTAATATCATTACCAGGAACTGAAGCCTCTGCGTAGGTCCTAGGTGGAATTTCTGCAGATTGAGAATCCACCCATGATCCGTGAGTAGTCGTGTTTGAAGGCTGATCTTTTCCATCAAGTGCTCTGAATATAGCCATTATGAGGAGATCGTCCAAGTATGGAATGATTTTCACTTCCTGCTTGCGGAGTTGTAGCAACATCTCTGCCATCACCCCTGATAACACCCTCAGTGCCGTTGATAGGCCGAAAGGCAAGGCCTGGACCTGGTAGTGACTGTCCTGCAGTGCAAACCTGAGGTAAGTCTGAAGAGACGTCCATATTGGGATGTGAAGATATGCATCCTTTATAGCCAGAGAAACCAGGAATTCCCCTTCTTCCATGTCACGCTTGGCTTGAGTTGGGGATCTGACGACTGATAATTGACTGAGGGAGCAGCTATCGGCAAAGGAAGGAAATGAGGTGGCTGAATGTAGTTCTTACTCATGGATTGAAGATTAGGGCCCGAAGATGTAGAGGGGTAGGCAATGAGGACAATGACCGAGAATGATACACTGAAGAAAGAGGAATTCAGTTTTAATGAGACCTCAATCATACACAACGACTAGGAGAGAAGTCTGAGTGAATTCTGAAAGACGGAAGGTTAGTGATTTGTAAACGATGCTGAAGAACACTGAATGAAGAGATGACTTGCGATTTGTAAGCGATGCTGAAGAATACTGAATGAAGAGATGACTTGTGATTTTTAAAAAATGCTGAAGAGAGGATCGCTGTGAGCACCATCAGCAAATGGAGACCCTCTACCAGATAGAGGGCCCAGTGGTTAAACCACAAGAGCAGGTGGACTGGGAGCAAAGGACTGCAATAACAGAACTGACCACCAGGCGGACACAACAGACCCAGGATACCAGGGGTTAACCTGGGAGCGGAGAGCACCTTACAGCAGCAAGTAACTTGAAGTACTGGCAACTTAGCTAAGCATCAACCCTTCTTTATAAGGGAAGCCTGTACCGGACTGGCTGGACGCAAACTGGGATACCTATTGACTTGGATTGGTCTCCAACATGGTGGCTCCCTGCACAGAGGACACATGTGGTACCAGCACACAGCCACTACCTCTGGCCTCAGCCTCCCAGACTCCGCACTCCAGCAACAGGACACATGGAAACAGACACCTCCGGCTGCCATGCTCCGCTCCCCAGGACCCGGCTCCTATCCATCGCAGCGACACCAGCCGGCTAAGAGGAAGGCCGCAGGGACCAGAACCGGTGGTAAGACTCCGGATACTGACAGTACCCCCCCCCCCCCCTTTTAGGGTGGTCTCCGAACACCCACGCTGCTTAGTGAGATTCTTGGCATGAAAGGCACAACTCAGTCTTGGAGCATGAACATCCTCTGCAGCCACCCAAGATCTTTCCTCCGGACCATATCCTCTCCAATCTATGAGATACTGGAGACGACCATACCTCTTGTGGAAGTCAAGAAACTTATGAACCCCGAATTCCTCATTTTGAGCAGCTTGAACCTTGAGAGGTTAAGGGAAAGCTGCACGAAAATGATTTAGTACAAGAGGCTTTAGCAGAGAAATGTGAAAGGCATTGGGAATTTTCAAATAAGGAGGCAGTTTCACCTTGTAAGAAACAGGATTCAACACTCTTAATAGGATACGGACCGATGAATCTTGGAGCAAACTTTTTGGTAGGAACTTTGAGTCTGAGTTTTCTGGTGGTTATCCAAACACAACCTCCCACTTTGAGACTAGGAACAGCCCTATGTTTCCGATCAGCGTAGGTCTTTTATTTCTGGGAAGTCTTACGTAGCGCCTTATAAGTTTGTCTCCAAATCTTAGTGAACAGACAAAGAGCGGATTCAGCAGCAGAAACCTTAAGAGGTGGGAGAGATTAGAAGGAAGGAACTCGTGGATGAAAAATATAGTTATTGAAGAAAGGAGTGGAATTGGTAGAAGAATAATATAGGTTATTGTATGCAAACTCAGCAAATGGGAGGTAATCCATCCAGTCTTCCTGAGCAGGGGACATGAACGTCTGTAAGAAAGTTTCCAGATCTTGGTCGACTCTTTCAGTCTGTCCGTCAGTCTGGGGATGGTAGGCTGAAGAGAAGTTCAACTTGATTCCTAGGACAGAGCCGAGAGCTTGCCAGAACTTGGCGAGGAATTGAGGACCCCGATCAGAAACTATTTCCTGTGGAAGGCCATGCAAATGAAAAATCTATGAGAAAAACAATTTGGATAGCTGAGGAGCAGAGGGAAGACCGGTGAGGGGTATGAAGTGAGCCGTCTTCGAAAATCATTCCACAATGACCCAAATGGTGTTGTGCCTTCTGGAGACTGGCAAATCGGTTATGAAATCCATAGAGATGCGAGTCCAAGGCTTTTGAGGTGTTGGAAGTGGATGAAGAAGACCCGAGGAAGATGTTCGTGGACTTTTATGTTGAACACACTTGGAACAGGCTGCTACAAATTCAAAGACATCCGTTTTAAGATGAGGCCAACAGTAGAATTGCTGAATGAACTTGAGAGTCTTAAGACCACCGGCATGACCCATGAAAGATGAAGAATGAGCCCACGTAAGCAATTTCCTGTAAAATTTTGGTGCTACAAAAGTTCTTCCCGGAGGAGGTAGAGGAACGGTATGAGTTGAAGCAAATGAAGCCAGATTCAGAATAAATTGTTTCTCAGAGGAGTTGAGTGAATCATCCGTTTGAAAAGAACAAGAAAGTGCATCTGCTCTTCAATTTAAGGTTCCTGGGTGGTTAAAGAGTTTGAAGGAGAACCGAGAGAAGAAGAGAGCCCACCTGGCTTGCCATGGGTTTAAACAACGAGTTTAAACAATGGGTTTAAACCATCATGGAAGGTTTGGAGGAGAAAACGGAATTGGAGAAGATTCTGAATGATCAGGACTGGGGCTCACTGTTAGTTGATTAGGAAGAAGAAAAGGTCTCAAGTCAGTTTGAGAGGTTTACTGTTGAGGACGAGGTTTAGCTTTCTTATGAGATGATTTTCCAGTTCTGCCCATTCTTCAGCATAACATTACGGAGATTAGAGAACAAGGTCAGGAGGCCAGTAGTGACATAGCAGAAGTATTGAAGTGTGGAAATAGGGAGACATCAGTGAGCATAGACCCCCAGTGGCCATTGGTTACAGAAACATTGTGAGGTCAGTTGTTTATGGGTAAAAGCAAGAAGGTGCCATCCTTGAGCGGTAAAGTAATTGATAGGAGCCAGCAACTGGAGCCTGCTACTGTCCTGGACACATGGACTGTTACGCCATAGCTATACTGATGCCCCAAGAGCTCTAATTGGATCTTGTGGGGATTGAGGGGAGCAGGAGGGAAAAAAACCCCAGCAGCAGTCAAACAGTATGGAGGATGTAGTCAGCACAGTCTGCCACCAGAGGGAGTCGACAGAGCAGGAGTGGAGGCCCGGCAATAATAATAATAAAAGCAGTTCTGGCGACCACTTACTGCCCAGGTAGGGCCACAGCGGCAGAAGTCCCTGCCAGAAATCACTGAGGCTGTAGTGAAGGGCACAGATCATAGGCTGGCAGTGTCTGTAGCTCCCAGAGAAGCGGCTGGTTTCAGGAGGGCATGTGGCTATATTGCCAGTTTTCAAGATGGCACTTCTGGCAGGGAAGCCCAGATCAGAAGAAACTGGCCGGCTATGGCGGGTGAACCAGGTCAGTAATAAGGCAGGAGAGGGTACTAGGATGCAGTGGCACAGGGTAGCGTATCTTGATGCGTAGGAACCCCACGTGTATGTACTCTATAATTCACAGCTCCGTCAGATTCCCCCATAGCACCATGGGTTAGGAGGAGAGGGGGAGATGCCGGGACACTGCTGGAGTGATGACAGGCAAGTGCTCCATGTATTCCCCGGTGCCACGACTCAGGGCTTCAACGGCCGGACAGTAGGAGAAGGCAGGCTGCGGGCGAGTGAGCTGACTAACCTGACGCGTCCCTGCTGAGGCCACCAATCCCCATAGTATGCACCGTATCAGATGCCGGGAGAGCAGCTCCGCTCTGTGTCTCCAGCCGCGGTCACCGCTGATCCCCAGTCAGCCTCTCCACACGACTCCAACAGCACGGCTAGGCACAAGAGTGGACAGGGCGCACAGCCCTCGGTGAGTAGCAGTGCTACCTCGCTGAGGTCCAGTCCGTGGTGGGATCACTGCAAAACTTCAGTCCGCGGCTTCGGATCCGGGAGTACGCCGCAACCTGCAAAAGCCAAATGAATGGCTCGGCAACGTACAAAACACACAGAGGGGCAAGAAAGGGCCCGAAAGAGCCCGTAGGACAGCTGTAAAAGGCAGAAAGGACCTATATAAGCAGGTGCTCCTTTATCCTGCTTCCTGCTGCCTTTCCAGTCAGCCCCCCCCCCACCCCCGTGACATCATTTATTGATGTTGAAAACAAAAGTAATGTAGATTTTCGCACCAATCTAAGACCTGCTAATCTACTTTGGGAGCCACCTCCCTTTTTAAAAAAAAAAAAAAAAACAGTCCCCAGCTGGACGAGGATAATTAGAATTTCATTTCTTGGAATTCTAACTTCCTACTGGGCGTAAACAAAAAATTTCCATCTGCTGTTTTTGGACGTTTAAATACAGTTGCCTTCGTTTTTAACACAGGCTCTGCTGCCTCTTCTAAGGATAGAATGGCTTACATAGCACTAATTAGCTCAGATATGTCCACTGAACTGAGAACTTCCGAAATGCAATGAGTCCTCATCCTCCAACGAATCCTCATCTAAAACATGTGTAGACTATGAAGATGTTGTATCATGTCTATGTGATTTACTTACCACCAGCCTTTCAGCCTGCTTTTTTGAGAGGCTGACAATTCCCTAGGTGTATAAACCTCAGAATGAATGTTGCATGTAAGGGTTAATAGGGAAACCTATCACTGGTATAGGAGCTGGTATAAACTGCTCAGCTACATTGGATAATGTCTGTGCAAAGTAGCCCATGAAGGTTCACCAGAACCTGTGCCTGCCTCACTGTACACGTGGGTAAGCATTGTCGCGACCCCACGGGGAGTTGTTGGAGCGACTCTAAGGTAAGATAAGATGCTTTTTAGAAAGATCACTCAAAAAAAATAGTAATACTATAAAAATAAAAATAGGATTTTAATACCTACCGGTAAATCCTTTTCTCCTAGTCCGTAGAGGATGCTGGGGTCACTTCAGAACCATGGGGTATAGACTGATCCACAGGAGACATGGGCACTTTAAGACTTTTCCAGAGTGTGAACTGGCTCCTCCCTCTATGCCCCTCCTCCAGACCTCAGTATACGAACTGTGCCCAGGGAGACTGACATTTCGAGGAAAGGATTTATTGTAAAGTTAATGGTGAGAGTCATACCAGCGCACACTTCAACAATGCCGTACAACAGGGCATTCAACGTTACACGTGTCAACGGCATGCAACATGCTGAAAAGAAATGTAACACAACTCTTGTGTAACAACAACTAACAACTGCAGGTAAAGTACGCACTGGGCTGGGCGCCCAGCATCCTCTACGGACTAGGAGAAAAGGATTTACTGGTAGGTATTAAAATCCTATTTTCTCATACGTCCTAGAGGATGCTGGGGTCACTTCAGAACCATGGGGTTATAACAAAGCTCCAGAACGGGCAGGAAAGTGCGGATGACCCTGCAACACTGATTGACCAAACTTGAGGTCATCATCGGCCAAGGTATCAAACCTGTAAAACTTGGCAAACGTGTTTGCCCCCGACCAAGTAGCCGCTCGACAAAGTTGCAACGCCGAGACACCCCGGGCAGCTGCCCAGGAAGAGCCCACCTTTCTAGTAGAATGGGCAGTCACCAAATTCGGTAACGGCAATCCTGCCGTGGAATGAGCGTGCTGAATCATACCTCTGATCCAGCGCGCAATGGTCTGCTTAGAAGCAGGATACCTAATCTTGTTGGGAGCATACAGGACAAACAGAGCCTCTGTTTTCCAAATTTGAGCTGTCCTTGCGACATAAATTTTCAAAGCCCTGACCACATCTAGGGACTTTGATGCAGAGAAGGTGTCAGTAGCCACTGGCACCACAATAGGCTGGTTTATATGGAAAGAGGAAACCACCTTCGGAAGAAATTGCTGCCAAGTTCATGGAAGATCAAGTAAGGGCTCTTGTGAGACAAGGCCGCTAACTCAGACACCCGCCTTGCGGATGCTAAGGCCAACAGTATGACCACTTTCCAAGTAAGAAATTTTAACTCTATCTCCTGTAGAGGTTCAAACCAATGTGATTGAAGGAACTGCAACACCATGTTAAGATTCCACTGTGCCACTGGAGGCACAAATGGAAGTTGATTGTGCAAAACCCCTTTCACGAACGTCTGAACTTCTTGAAGGGAGGCCAATTGTTTCTGAAAGAAAATTGATAAGGCCGAAATCTGGACCTTAATGGAGCCCAATTTCAGACCCGCATCCACACCCGCCTGTAGAAATAGGAGAAAAACGTCCCAAGTGAAACTCTTCCACTGGAGCCTTCTTGGATTCACACCAAGATACATATTTTCTCCAAATACGGTGGTAATGTTTAGACGTTACTCCTTTCCTGGCCTGAATGAAAGTTGGAATGACTTCTTCTGGAATACCCTTTCGGGCTAAGATCTGGCGTTCAACAGCCATGCCGTCAAACGTAGCCTCGATAAGCCTTGATACACGCACGGCCCCTGCTGCAGCAGGTCCTCGCGAAGAGGAAGAGGTCGAGGATCTTCTATGAGTAACTCTTGAAGATATGGATACCAAGCCCTCCTTGGCCAGTCTGGGACAATGAGGATCGCCCGAACACTTGTTCTTCTTACAATCTTGAGAACTTTTGGAATCAGTGGAAGTGGAGGGAAGACATACACCGACTGAAACATCCACTGTGTCACCAGTGCATCCACTGCTATTGCTTGAGGGTCACTCGACCTGGAATAATATCTCTGAAGCTTCTTGTTGAGGCGAGATGCCATCATGTCTACTTGAGGGATTCACCAAAGATCTGCCACCTCTGCGAAGACGTGAGGGTGGAGGCCCCATTCTCCTGGATGGAGATCGTGTCTGCTGAGGAAGTCTGCTTCCCAGTTGTCCACTCCGGAATGAAAATTGCAGAGAGCGCTTGCATGTTTTTCCGCCCAGAGGAGGATTTTTGTCGCCTCTGCCATCGCCGCTCTGCTTTTCATTCTGCCCTGACTGTTTATGTACGCCACTGCTGTTACATTGTCGGAATGGATCTGTACGGGTAGATCTTGAAGAAGATGCTCTGCTTGTAGAAGGACGTTGTAAATGGCTCTCAACTCCAGAACGTTTATGTGAAGACAAGTTTCCTGACTTGACCATCTTCCTTGGAAGCTTACTCCGTGTGACTGCCCCCCAGCCTCGGAGACTTGCATCCGTGGTTAACAGGACCCAGTCCTGAATCCCGAACCTGTGACCCTGCAGTAGGTGAGCACTGTGTAGCCACCACAGGAGCGAAATTCTGGCTTTTGATGACAGGATTATCCTCTGGTGCATGTGTAGATGGGATCCGGACCACTTGTCCAACAGATCCCACTGGAATACCCTGGTATGGAATAGTCCAAACTGCAAGGCCTCGAAGGCCGCTACCATCTTTCCCAACAACCAAATGCATTGATGAATTGACACTCTTGTCGGTTTCAAAATTTGTTTGACCATTTTCTGGATTTCCAGAGCCTTTTCCACTGGAAGAAATACCCTCTGTACTTCTGTGTCCAGAATCATTCCCAGAAAGGATAACTTTGTTGTAGGTTCCAATTGTGATTTTGGAATGTTTATGATCCAACTGTGTTGTTGAAGCACTGTCGGGGAGAGTGCAATGTTCTGCACCAACCGTTCCCTGGACCTCGCTTTTAACAGGAGATCATCCAGGTAAGGAATTAGAATGACTCCTTTCTGACGAAGGAGGACCATCATCTCCGCCATCACCTTGGTGAAGACCCTCGGTGCCGTGGAGAGTCCAAACGGCAACGTCTGAAATTGGTAATGACAATCCTGTACAGCGAATCTCAGATAAGCTTGATGCGGAGGATAAATGGGAACATGTAAGTAGGCATCTTTTATGTCCACTGATACCATGAAATCCCCTTCCTCCAGACAGGAGATCACTGCTCTCAGATTCTAACTTGAATTTGAACCTTTTCAGGTATAGATTCAGAGATTTTAGGTCCAGGATCGGTCTGACCGAGCCGTCTGGCTTCGGAACTACAAAGAGGCTTGAATAAAAACCTTCTCCCTGTTGTGAGAGGGGAACCAGGACAATGACGTGATCCTGGCACAATTTTTGTATTGCTGCAGTTACCACCTTCCTGTCAGGGAGAGAAACTGGTAAGGCCGATTTGAAAAAGCGGCGCGGGGGAACGCCTTGAAACTCCAGTTTGTACCCGTGGGACACAATTTGTAAGACCCACGGGTCTAGGCCAGAATGAACCCAGAACTGACTGAAAAGCTGCAGACGAGCCCCCACTCGAGCGGAGTCCCGCAAGGGAGCCCCAGCGTCATGTTGTAGACTTGGCAGAAGCAGGTGATTTCTGCTCCTGTGATCCTGGGGGCGCTGAGGACCTTTTTCCTCGTCCCCTTCCTCTACCTGCCAAGAAAGGGGAACCTTTACCCTTTTTGTATCTATTGGGCCGAAAGGACTGCATCTGAAAGTGATGAGGTTTCTTTGCCGGCGTAGGAGCATAAGGCAAAAAAGTTGATTTACCTGCGTTAGCCGCAGAAACTAAAGCATCTAGCCCATCACCAAACAAGGCCTCTCCATTATACGGGAGAGACTCCATATTTCTTTTGGAATCTGCGTCAGCATTCCACTGGCGAATCCACAACGCCCTCCGTGCCGAGACTGCCATGGTAGATGCTCTTGATTCCAAGTGCCCAATATCTCTCATAGCTTCACGCATGTATGCTGCGTCTTTTATATGACCCAACGTAAGGAGAACCTCATCTCTATCTATTGTGTCAATTTCAGAAGAGTTATCTGACCACTTTTCAATATCACTACTCACCCACACACAGGCAATGTTAGGCCATGAGTAGTGTCCCATTGGCCACATAAAAACTTTAATGAAGTCTCCAACTTGCGTTCTGCCGGCTCCTTGAGAGCAGCCATCCCAGGTGCAGGGAGAATCACCTTTTTTTGTTAACAGTGACAGGGCCCTGTCTAAAACAGGGGGTGACTCCCACTTTGTCCTGTCCTCTACCGGGAAAGGATAAGTAGCCTGAATTCTTTTGGGGTTCTGAAATTTTTTTCAGGGTTTGCCCAGACACCCTCAAAGAGAGTGTTCAGTTCATGAGGAGGAAACGTTACATTAGTTTTCTTTTCTTTATAGAGGTAAACCTTCTGCTGAGGTAAAGAAGGGATCTCCGTAACCTCTAACACCTTCTTTATAGCCACAATCATGTACTGAATGTTTTTAGCTAATTTTGGATCTATTGCCCTGAAATCACCAGTGTCGACACAGGAATCAGCGTCCGTGTCGGTCTGTATAACCTGAGCAAATGACCTCTTATGGGACCCAGAGGGATCCCCTGTGGATGAAAACACAGAGTTTTGACAAATCACATCTTCCACTGACTTTCTCCAGGTTTCTGCATGAGACTCAGACTTATCCAATCTCTTACTGATATGACTCACACTATCACGTAATTCTTTCACCCATTCAGGCTCGTGGTGTGCCGGTAGCGACATCACATTACAACCGTGTCCCCATAATGGCTTCCTCAGGGGAAGAGCTCCCTGCCTCAGACATGCCACACACGTGTACACCACACCACAGACACTCCGGGGCTTATAGGGGACAGACCCACAGTAAAATCTGTCAGAAGGATACAGAAGGAATTGCCAGCTCACAACTCAGCGCCAGTAATAAATTGTCTGTGAAACACAAAATGCCAACAGAGCTGCAGCGCTTTTATAATTACACAATGTACATAGCACCAAATTTCACTGCGCCCCCCCCCTGTTTTGCACCCTGATACTTGTTTCAGCAGTGGAGGAGGACCAGCGGTCTTCTCTGCAGCTTGGAGTGAGAGAAAATGGCGCTGAGCAGTGTGCTGTCTGTCTGAGGAAGAAGCCCGGCCCCCGTAATGGCGCGCTTTCACTCAGACTTAGAGAGACTCATGTTTATACTGGCGTGGGGTAGGACTGTGCCGCAGCAACTTATGCCCCTAATCTGCCAGTCCTATAAGGGTTCATGCTGCACAGGGCGCCGCCCCCCCGCGCCCTGCACCCTGCAGTGCCTGTGTGTGTGGGAGCATGGCGCGCAGCATTCCCGCCCGCTGCTCGGTACCTTTCTAGTCGTCCCGATGTTGAAGAGTCTTTTCCTCTTACTCACCTGTCTTCTGACTTCTGGCGCTGTAAGGGCGGTGACGGCAGGCTGTGGGAGTGAGCACATAGCCGCAGCTAGCGTTCAGTACCCCTCAGGAGCTAATGGTGTCCTGTCAGCTTAGAAGCAGAGCCATGAAACTCACAGAAGTTGGTTCCTACTTCCTCTCCTAGGTCCTACGAAGCAGGGAGGCTGTTGCAAGCAGTGCTCCCTGAAAATGAAAAACCTAACATAAGTATTTTCAGAGAAACTCAGTAGAGCTCCTCAGAGTGCATCCAGTCTGCCTGGGCACAGATTCTAAACTGAGGTCTGGAGGAGGGGTATAGAGGGAGGAGCCAGTTCACACTCTGGAAAAGTCTTAAAGTGCCCATGTCTCCTGCGGATCAGTCTATACCACATGGTTCGGAAGTGACCCCAGCATCCTCTAGGACGTATGAAAAACTTATGGCTGCTAAAAACAGCAGCCCTCTGACCATGGTCTGACTCCTGCCGCAACAAACAAAAAACTGACGTGCACATGCGTGTAGATGGTGACACTAAAACTACTGGAAGATCATTGTGAAGGTCTGAGGTATTGGTACAATGCAAATTTGTTGAGATATTGTTTCTTTTTCAGATGGAACCATGGGTCGTGCACATGATGCGACTGGCAAAAGGGAGCCATTGGTTGTGGCCTAGACCGGCATTTGTTTGTTGGTGATCCCTTGTAGACAGTGAGTAGTATCCATCTACAGTGGAAGAAGCATGGACACCAAGAATCTCAGCGGCGGAACAGTGGGCGAAAGTAGATCACGACAAATCGGGACCACAGGCATTTAGGTCGCCTAGCAACCACCAATCGTTCCAAACGCATCAGGAACTGCACCAACAGTACAATGCCGGACCCAGCCAAGCAGTCCCAGATCTGGTGAATTGGAGGGCCACGTGAGATGTGGTGGCATGTCAGACTGGTGCTCTGAAAACCAATAGAAGCCTTTCGGCAACTATTCCGCCGCTGAGAGTACACCTAAAGTCTAAAACTAATGTGATAGCTGTTTTTATGGTAATTATTTTGAGCAATAGAGTAGGACCTGCAGTATAGTGGGGTCCCTTGTCGGGAGCTGCAGGCTTAAATGCACTGAGCAATACATGAACTACAAATCCACTTTTTATTATGGTTAGTTAAAATAGTGAGTGCAAGACACATTTATGTATGTAGTAAGACTACTGGGAGACCTTAGATTGAGCAATATTGGATGTGGCCATTACATTCCCTAAAGTCATAACCTCATAACTGCACAGAGCAGGAACTATTATTCACAAGTAATTAGGAATGTGTTCATCATGAACAAGTCTACAATTACCGTCTGAAGGTTACACAATTATTTCAAGTCTACACAACTGATATTTGAGGATAAAGCCTTTAACAGAAAACACCCCTGAAGAAGTCACTATTGGAGAAACGCGCTGATCACGCGCAGTTTGTATTTAGAGTGAATTGGAGTGGATAAGAACAAGCCCGCCCATGCAAGGGTGACAACAAGTGCAAAACGCTTGTCTTATGATTATAAAGATATGTACCTGTGATAAGCTTTTACTCTGTTTTACTTGAAGTTCTAGATTCAAATTTAATTTTATTTCTGAATCTTATGCAAATTGTATTTGGTGACCTCAGGTCTACTGTATAGCAGGAAATATTTCATACCTGCATCATCTAACAAAATGCATATAAATTAGGCACTCCACAAAAAACAATTCTAATTATATTATATACATACATACATATATACACATTTATATATAATCACTAATAATACATTTCTGCTTGTTACTTTTAATAACATTATAGTGATGTGTGTAATAACTCTCTAAATGTGATATTTGTCATGGATAGCCTTGTGTTACAAACACCCAACTGAGAACAGGGCTGATGGCGGAGGAGGGTGTAGGATAAGAGATTGCTGTAGTGACTGAGCAATGAGAATATGTGACTTCTGTAATAAGTGTTTATTACTCACCTGTGCTGATATCTGTAGGGATCTCCTCCTCCTTACACTGCTGATCACCCCTCACATACGTCTCGTCTTCTTCCTCTATATCTTCTGCCTTTATATCAGTCACATACGTCTCTTCTTCTCCCGCTATATCTTCTGTCTTTATATCAGTCACATACGTCTCTTCCTCTCGCTCTGTATCTTCTGTCTTTATATCAGTCACATACGTCTCTTCTTCTCCCTCTATATCTTCTGCCTTTATATCAGTCACATACGTCTCTTCTTCTCCCTCTGTATCTTCTGCCTTCATTTCAGTCACAAACGTCTCTTCTTCTCCCTCTGTATCTTCTGTCTTTATATCAGTCACATACGTCTCTTCTTCTCCCTCTATATCTTCTGTCTTTATGTCAGTCACATACGTCTCTTCTTCTCCCTCTATATCTTCTGCCTTTATATCAGTCACATACGTCTCTTCTTCTCCCTCTATATCTTCTACCTTCATATCAGTCACATACGTCTCTTCTCCCTCTATATCTTCTGCCTTTATATCAGTCACATACGTCTCTTCTTCTCCCTCTATATCTTCTGTCTTTATATCAGTCACATACGTCTCTTCTTCTCCCTCTATATCTTCTGCCTTCATATCAGTCACATACGTCTCTTCTTCTCCCTCTGTATCTTCTGTCTTTATATCAGTCACATATGTCTCTTCTACTCCCTCTGTATCTTCTGCCTTTATATCAGTCACATACGTCTCTTCTCCCTCTATATCTTCTGCCTTTATATCAGTCACATACGTCTCTTTTTCTCCCTCTATATCTTGTATTTTAGTATTAGACAGACGTTCTACCTAAAAAACAAACAAACACTATTATAATATTTGCGTACAGTCAGATTAAACTGAGGTGAAACAGTATAATATCAGTGTATAATACACACACAGCTTCTCTACAGATCATATAGTGACAGTCACTTTGGTATATTGGTGAGACCCTAAATCCCACCTACCTGATCCTCCTGTGGGATTCTGTGATTCTCCTCTGTACAGTCCTGGGAATACAGAGGACGGGGACATCTCTCTGGGGTATCTCTGTTACTGGGCCCATCTGTAGGAGACACACAGTGACTGAGTACAGTGTATATATGTGATTATCAGATGATGTGTGTATATATGGGGCCCCCATACCTGCTCTCCCCTGTACAATACATGACAGTCTCCTCTTACCCAGTGATGTGAGGGGCCGGAGATTCTCCATCATCATCGCCTTGTACAGACCCCTGTGTTCCTCTATATACTCCGCCTCCTGCAAGGAGACATAGACAGTGACATCCTGACACCTTATAGACACCTGACACACACAGTGATACAGTCATCACCCAGACACGTCCCCTGGTGTTACTGTATAATGCCCCATTCCCAGCAGTCACCTCTCCAGTCATCACCCAGACACATCCCCTGGTGTTACTGTATAATGCCCCATTCCCAGCAGTCACCTCTCCAGTCATCACCCAGACACATCCCCCGGTGTTACTGTATAATCCCCCATTCCCAGCAGTCACCTCTCCAGTCATCACCCAGACACATCCCCTGGTGTTACTGTATAATGCCCCATTCCCAGCAGTCATCTCTCCAGTCATCAACCAGACACGTCCCCTACTGTTACTGTATAATGCCCCATTCCCAGCAGTCACCTCTCCAGTCACCACCCAGACACATCCCCTGGTGTTACTGTATAATGCCCCATTCCCAGCGGTCACCTCTCCAGTCATCACCCAGACACATTCCAGGTGTTACTGTATAATGCCCCATTCCCAGCAGTCACCTCTCCAGTCATCACCCAGACACGTCCCCTGGTGTTACTGTATAATGCCCCATTCAGGCACATCCCCTGGTGTTACTGTATAATGCCGCATTCCCACCAGTCACCTCTCCAGTCATCACCAAGACACATCCCCTGGTGTTACTGTATAATGCCCCATTCAGACACATCCCCCGGTGTTACTGTATAATGTCCCATTCTCAGCAGTCACCTCTCCAGTCATCACCCAGACACGTCCCCTGGTGTTACTGTATAATGCCCCATTCCCAGCAGTCACCTCTCCAGTCATCACCCAGACACATCCCCCGGTGTTACTGTATAATCCCCCATTCCCAGCAGTCACCTCTCCAGTCATAACCCAGACACATCCCCTGGTGTTACTGTATAATGTCCCATTCCCAGAAGTCACCTCTCTAGTCATAACCCAGACACATCCCCTGGTGTTACTGTATAATGCCCCATTCCCAGCAGTCATTTCTCCAGTCATCAACCAGACACGTCCCCTACTGTTACTGTATAATGCCCCATTCCCAGCAGTCACCTCTCCAGTCACCACCCAGACACATCCCCCGGTGTTACTGTATAATGCCCCATTCCCAGCAGTCACCTCTCCAGTCATCACCCAGACACATTCCGGGTGTTACTGTATAATGCCCAATTCCCAGCAGTCACCTCTCCAGTCATCACCCAGACACGTCCCCTAGTGTTACTGTATAATGTCCCATTCCCAGCAGTCACCTCTCCAGTCATCACCCAGACACGTCCCCTGGTGCTACTGTATAATACCCCATTCCCAGCAGTCACCTGTCCAGTCATGACCCAGACACATCCACCGGTGTTACTGTATAATTCCCCATTCCCAGCAGTCACCTCTCCAGTCATCATCCAGACACATCCCCTGGTGTTACTGTATAATGCCCCATTCCCAGCAGTCACCTCTCCAGTCACCACCCAGACACATCCCCCGGTGTTACTGTATAATGCCCCATTCCCAGCAGTCACCTCTCCAGTCATCACCCAGACACATTCCGGGTGTTACTGTATAATGCCCAATTCCCAGCAGTCACCTCTCCAGTCATCACCCAGACACGTCCCCTAGTGTTACTGTATAATGTCCCATTCCCAGCAGTCACCTCTCCAGTCATCACCCAGACACGTCCCCTGGTGATACTGTATAATACCCCATTCCCAGCAGTCACCTGTCCAGTCATGACCCAGACACATCCACCGGTGTTACTGTATAATTCCCCATTCCCAGCAGTCACCTCTCCAGTCATCATCCAGACACATCCCCTGTTGTTACTGTATAATGCCCCATTCCCAGCGGTCACCTCTCCAGTCATCACCCAGACACATCCCCTGGTGTTACTTTATAATGTCCCATTCCCAGCAGTCACCTCTCCAGTCATCACCCAGACACATCCCCCGGTGTTATTGTATAATGCCCCATTCCCTGCAGTCACCTCTCCAGTCATCACCCAGACACATCCCCTGGTGTTACTGTATAATGACCCATTCCCGGCAGTCACCTCTCCAGTCATCACCCAGACACGCCCCCTGGTGTTACTGTATAATGTCCCATTCCCAGCAGTCACCTCTCCAGTTATCACCCAGACACGTCCCCTGGTGTTACTGTATAATGTCAAGGGGTCAGCTTGCTGGGGGTAGCTTGCGTGGAATTTAATAAGTGTGGAATTAAGAAGTGTGTTATCCGTAAAGTTAAAAAAAAACAGTTGAACAAACATTGAGCGCCATCAAGGAAAGGTAACTTACTTAAACAACTTATTCCTACACCACTTAACCCAACATTATCTCACAAACGACCACAGCATGTTCATCAAACTACTGTTTCTTATTTCAATTCTTGGAATTCTCACCAAATGTAGCAACATTCTACACACCCTAAAACTCATCCCTCTGTGCACATTACAGCTTCTATTCTCCACTCCCCTCTTCTAACCACTCATGAGCTTTATACTTACTTCTCTGCAAGTACTTTGACAACCACAATTGGCCACCAGAATAAACACTCGTGAACATCCACCAATATTTATCTCACTCTTCTGCTTTTATTAGCTGGTGCCATATCACCAAATCCAGGCCCCAACCACCTGTCCCTCTCACACTCAGCTGTCTCAAAACAACATAGAAATCCATCTAACCTCATAAATATCACGTCTCCCATCCCCCTCCAAGTCACTAAAATGTGGCTTATGGAATGCAAGCTCTGTTTGTAACATATTACCATCCATCCATGACCTCTTCATATCTCACAACTTTAATCTGCCGACTATAACAGAAACCTGGCTCACACAATCAGACACAGCCTCCCCTGCAGCACTGTCACACGGTGGTTTCCACTTCACACACACACACACACACACACAAACACACACACACACACACACACACACACACACACACACACACACACACACACACACACACCAGGCCTGGTAATAGTAAAGGTGGTGGGGTTGGAATATTACTGTCCCAATTTTTCACATACACTGTTGTACCTCAGGTTCCATCACTCGCATTCACATCATTTGAAGTTCACTCTATCAGGATTCCCCCCCCCCCCCCTTCTCTCTGCGTGTTGCAGCTATCTATTGCCCTCATGGGCAACTCGAACAACAATTTCTAGAAGATTTTTCTGCCTGGCTCCCTCACTTCCTCTCCTCTGACATCTCCACCATCATTATGGGTCGATTTCAATATAGCTCTTGACAGTCCACAATCTGTTCATGCCTCCAAACTCCTCTCTCTAATCTCCTCTCTTGACCTCACCCAATGGTCTGACTCCTCTACTCATCAGGAAGGCCACTGCCTTGATCTTATGTTCACCAGGCTCTGCTCAGTTTCTGAATTCATTAACACTCCTTTCCCTCTCTCTGATCACAACCTGATCACCTTCACAATCTCTTCTATTACTCTAAATTCTATGACACTAAAACCTAGCAAGCCTCCTCTAACCTGCAGAAATACTAACAATATAAATTTTTAACAACTTTCCACTTCTCTGCAACAACTGGTCTCACCAATCTGTACATTTACCCACACCTGACACTGTTGTATCCCACCTGCACAAGACCCTAGAGTGTGCGCTTGATGAAGTGGCTCCAGCTACCCATCACACTCCACGTAGGCTTAGATGCCAACCGTGGCACTCTAAATCAACAAGACACCTACAAAAACTGTCACGTAAAGTAGAACGTCAGTGGCGTAAATCTCAGAATCCAAGTGACTTCCTCACATATAAGACCACCCTACCACTCCTATCATCAGGCCCTGGACACTGCCAAACAAACATATTTCCAATCTCTCATCTCTTCTCATGCCACCAACCCCAAGCCACTTTTATAATACATATAAATCACTTCTTTACCCTCCCTCACCTCCCCCACTAGCTACTATCAGTGCACAAGAACTTGCCTCCTACTTCAAGGATAAGAGTGATAAAATCCGAGATGAAATGGTATGCTCTTCCTCAGCCAGTGACCTGCTCAATTCCCTACCTGAACCCTCTGGCACATTCTCTTCATTTGATCCCACAAGTGAAGATGAAGTATCAACACTCTTTCCATCCTCCTACTCCACTACCTCTCCTCTTGATCCTATACCCTCACAGGTTAGTAAAACTTTGTCTCCAGTGTTTATCCCAACCTTAACTAAAATCTGTAATCTCTCTCTCTCTACTGGTATCTTTCCCTCTCTGTTTAAGCATGCAGTGATTACTCCCATTACTAAACAAACACAACTCTGACCCAAACACACTCCCTAACTACCGTCCCATTTCTCAGCTACCATATCCCTCCAAGCTACTTGAGAGACTTGCCTACACTCGCCTTACACACATTCTTAACTCCCACAACTTATTAGACCCACTTCAGTCAGGCTTTCATGCCCAACACTCCACAGACACTGCACTGACCAAAGATCTGCTAGATCTAAAGCCCATTACACACTACTCATTCTTCTAGATCTATCTGCTGCTTATGACACTGTTGCCCTCTCCTGGTTCTCATCCTACCTATCTAATCGCTCTTTCAGTGTTCACTTCTCTGATTCTACCTCTTCTTCTCTACCTCTTCTTCTCTACATCTATCAGTTGGAGTACCACAAGGCTCAGTCTTGGGTCCTCTGCTGTTCTCAGTCTGTACCTCATCTCATTGCTGGGTGATCATATCATACAACCCATTAAGAACCTAGCAAGCTGGTGGACCATTATGCAACAGGTAGCATCTATCCTTGTGTATCAATGCCTATTCCCCCATATATTGTAAGCATGCAAGCAGGGCCTTCCTACCTCTATGTCTGTCTGTTTTTACCCAGTTTTGTTCTATTACTGTTATTTTAATTGTAAAGTGCAACGGAATATGCTGCGCTATATAAGAAACTGCTAATAAATAAATAAATATTAAAATAAATACAACACAGGCCGCTGCCCCTGTATACTATGACAACACAGGAAGCTACCCCTGTATAGTATGACAATACAGTCCACTCCCCCTGTATACTATGACAGCACAGGAAGCTACGCCTGTATATTATGACAACACAGGCCGCTCCCCCTGTATACTATGACAGTACAGGATGCTAACCCTGTATATTATGACAACACAGGCCGCTCCCTCTGTATATTATGACAACACAGGCCGCTCCCCTGTATACTATGACAGCACAGGATGCTACCCATGTATATTATAGCAACACAGGCCGCTCCCCTTGTATACCATGACAGCACAGGATGCTACCCCTGTATATTATAGCAACACAGGCCGCTCCCCTTGTATACTATGACAGCACAGGATGCTACCCCTGTATATTATGACAACACACGCCACTCCTTCTGTATAGAAAGCCAATACTTGCCACTCACCCTATATAATAATAGTAACAAGACACCACAGGCCCCTCCGCCTGTATATTATGACAACACAGGTCGCTCCCCTTGTATACTATGACAGTACAGGAAGCTACCCCTGTATATTATGACAACACAGGCCACTCCTTCTGTATAGAAAGACAATCCATGCCGCTCAACCTATATAATAATAGAAACAAGACACCACAGGCCCCTCCTCCTGTATATTATGACCACAGGTCACTCCCCTTGTATACTATGACAGTACAGGAAGCTACCCCTGTATATTATGACAACACAGGCCACTCCTTCTGTATAGAAAGACAATCCATGCCGCTCAACCTATATAATAATAGAAACGAGACACCACAGGCCCCTCCTCCTGTATATTATGACCACAGGTCACTCCCCTTGTATACTATGACAGTACAGGATGCTACCCCTGTATATTATGACAACACAGGCCACTCCTTCTTTATAGAAAGACATTACATGTCGCTCACCCTATATAATAATAGGAACAAGACACCACATGCCCCTCCGCCTGTATATTATGGCAACACAGGTCGCTCCTCCTGTATACTATGACAGTACAGGACGCTACCCCTGTATATTATGCCACTACCCCTGTATACAATGACGGAACAGGATGCTAGCCCTGTATGTTATAACAACACAGGCCGCTCCCACTGTACACTATGACAGCACAGGATGCTACCCCTATATATTATGACAACACAGACCACTCCCCCTGTATACTATGACAGCACATGATGCTACCCCTGTATATTATGTTAACACAGGCCACTACCCCTGTATACTATGACAACACAGGCTGCTACCTCTGTATATTATAGCAACACAGGCCGCTCCCCCTGTATACTATGACAGCACAGGATGCTACCCCTGTATACTATGACAGCACAGGCCGCTCCCCCTGTATACAATGACGGCACAGGATGATATCCCTCTATATTATGACAATACAGGCCGCTCCCCCTGTATACTATGACAGCACAGGATGCTACCCCTGTATATTATGAAAACACAGGCCGCTCCCCCTGTATACTATGAAAGCACAGGATGCTACCCCTGTATATTACAGCAACACAGGCCGCTCCCCCTGTATACTATGACAGCACAGGCTGCTCCCCCTGTATACTATGACAGCACAGGCCGCTCCCCCTGTATACAATGACGGCACAGGATACTTCCCCTGTATATTATGACAATACAGGCCGCTCCTTCTGTATAGAAAGCCAATACATGCTGCTCACCCTATATAATAATAATAGTAACAAGACACCACAGGCCCCTCCGCCTGTATATTATGACAACACAGGTCGCTCCTCCTGTATACTATGACAGTACAGGACGCTGCCCCTGTATATTATGCTACTACCCCTGTATACAATGACGGCACAGGATACTACCCCTGTATATTATGACAACCCAGGCCGCTCCACCTGTATACTATGACAGCAGATGATGCTACCTCTGTATATTATGTAAAGACAGGCCACTCCCCCTGTATACTATGACAGCACATGATGCTACCCCTGTATATTATGTTAATACAGACCGCTCCCCCTGTATACTATGACAGCACAGGATGCTACCCCTGTATATTATGAAAACACAGGCCGCTCCTCCTGTATACTATGACAACACAGGCTGCTACCCCTGTATATTTTAGCAACACAAGCCGCTCCCCCTGTATACTATGACAGCACAGGATGCTACCCCTGTATACAATGACAGCACAGGCCACTCCTTCTGTATAGAAAGCCAATACATGCTGCTCACCCTATATAATAATAGTAACAAGACACCACAGGCCCCTCCCCCTGTATACTATGACAGCACAGGCCAGCCCCCTGTATTCAATGACAGCACAGAATGATAACCCTGTATATTATGACAATACAGGCCACTACTCCTGTATACTATGACAGTACAGGACGCTGCCCCTGTATATTATGCTACTACCCCTGTATACAATGATGGCACAGGATACTACCCCTGTATATTATGACAACACAGGCCGCTCCACCTGTATACTATGACAGCAGATGATGCTACCCCTGTATATTATGTAAAGACAGGCCACTCCCCCTGTATACTATGACAGCACATGATGCTACCCCTGTATATTATGTTAATACAGACCGCTCCCCCTGTATACTATGACAGCACATGATGCTACCCCTGTATATTATGAAAACACAGGCCGCTCCTCCTGTATACTATGACAACACAGGCTGCTACCCCTGTATATTTTAGCAACACAGGCCGCTCCCCCTGTATACAATGACAGCACAGGCCACTCCTTCTGTATAGAAAGCCAATACATGCTGCTCTCCCTATATAATAATAGTAACAAGACACCACAGGCCCCTCCCCCTGTATACTATGACAGCACAGGCCGCTCCCCCTGTATTCAATGACGGCACAGAATGATACCCCTGCATATTATGACAATACAGGCCGCTCCCCCTGTATACTATGACAGCACAGGCCGCTCCCCCTGTATTCTATGACAGCACAGGATGCAACCACTGTATATTATGACAACACAGGCCGCTCCTCCTGTATACTATGACAGCACAGGATGCTACCCCTGTATACTATGACAGCACAGGCCACTCCTTCTGTATAGAAAGCCAATACATGATCCTCACCCTATATAATAACAGTAACAAGTCACCACAGGTTGCTCCCCCTGTATACTATGACAGCACAGGCCGCTCCTCCTGTATACAATGACAGCACAGGATGCTACCCCTGTATATTATGACAATACAGGCCGCTCCCCCTGTATACTATGACAGCACAGGATGACAACACAGGCCGCTCCTCCTGTATACTATGACAGCACAGGATGCTACCCCTGTATATTATGACAATACAGGCCGCTCCCCCTGTATACTATGACAGCACAGGATGCTATATATTATTATTATGACAATATATGCTGCTCCTCTGAATATTAATACAACACAGGCCGCTCACTCTGTATAGTACAATGCCAAAGGACACAACACCTGTAATGTTCCGTTTATGGAAATACAATAACGGAGGGGTCAGCGCCACCTGTATTACGGTAACGGCGGGGTCTGAGTCACCCGTATTACGGTAACCGCAGGGTCTGCTGCACCCGTATTACGGCTACGGCGTGGTCTGCGCCACCTGTATTACGGTAACTCCGGGGTCTACGCCACTTGTATTACGGTAACGCCGGGGTTTGCACCACCTGTATTACGGTAACGGCGGGGTCTGCACCTCCTGTATTACGGTAACGGCGGGGTCTGCGCCACCTGTACTACGGTAACGGCGGGGTCTGCGCCACCTGTATTACGGTAACGGCGGGGTCTGCACCTCCTGTATTACGGTAACGGTGGGGTCTGCGCCACTGTATTACGGTAATGGCGGGGTCTGCGCCACTGTATTACGGTAATGGCGGGGTCTGCGCCACTGTAATATGGTAACGGTGGGGTCTGCGCCACCTGTATTACGGTAACGGCGGGGTCTGCGCCACTGTATTACAGTAACGGCGGGGTCTGCGCCACTGTATTACGGTAATGGCGGGGTCGGCGCCACCTATATTACGGTTACGGCAGGGGCTGCGCCACCTGTAATACGGTAACGGCGGGGTCTGCAACGCCTGTATTACGGTAATGGCGGGGTCTGCGCCACAGTATTACGGTAACGGCGGGATCTCCACCACCTGTATTACGGTAACGGCGGGGTCTGCGCCACCTGTATTAAGGTAACTCCGGGGTCTGCGCCACCTGTATTACTGTAACGCCGGGGTCTGAGCCACCTGTATTACGGTAACGGCCGGGTCTGCGCCACCGGTATTACGGTAACGCCGGGGTCTGCGCTACCTGTATTACGGTAACGGCTGGATCTGCGCCCTCCTTTATTACGGTAATGGCGGGGTCTGCTACAACTGTATTACGGTAACGGCCGGGTCTGCGCCACCGGTATTACGGTAACGCCGGGGTCTGCGCCACCTGTATTACGGTAACGCCGGGATCTGCGACCTCCTTTATTACGGTAATGGCGGGGTCTGCTCCAACTGTATTACGGTAATGGCGGGCTCTGCTCCACCTGTATTACGGTAATGGCGGGGTCTGCGCCACCTGTTTTATGGTAACGGCGGGGTCTGCGCCACCTGTATTACAGTAATAGGACACTAGAGTGTCAGCCACCTGTACAGGGATAATGCAGCACCAGAGGCTGCTCCAGCTGCACTATAACAAAGCACCAGAGGCTGCTCCCCCTGTAGTACAGAACCTGACACCAGAGCTGCTCAGCCTATAGAATAATAATAATAATAATAATATCATTACCTGCTGCCAGACACAGCAATGGCTGCTCTCTGCTCCTGCTGCCTTGTGGGAATGATAGAAGGAAGGCGGAGCTCAGACCAGGGGAAAATGGCCGCCGCTCCTGACGTCATTACACGGCCAGGGAACCTATTGCTGCTGCAGTTGATGCCGGACTGGTCTACCAGAAAATGGCCGCCGGCCTTCTGCACTGAGGACTTTTATGGTTTTTGTCATTACTGGGGGCGGAGCTGCGGGCGGGGTGAAGGAGGGGAGGGGCCAATAACCAGGAAGCAGCTTTTGCCAATCATGCCCTACTTCCTGCCTGTGCGTTCCACCTTACTTCCGGATTGTGCGTTCCACATACAGGAAGTGAGTTTTCATCGACTGCTGCAGCCTCCCAGTGTGCGTTGAGATCAGGTAATGGCGTCTTACTATACAGGGGGAGCAGCCTGTGGTGTCCTGATATTATTATTAAACAGGTGGAGCAGCCATTTGTGTTCTGTTATTATTACTATACAGGGGGAGCAGCATGTGGTGTCCTGTTGTTGTTATTATTATTATTATTTTACAGGAGGAGCAACCTGTGGTGTCCTGTTATTATTACTATACAGTGGGAGCAGCTTGTGGTGTCCTATTATTATTATTATACAGGAGGAGCAGCCTTTGGTGTCCTGTTATTGTTATTGTTGTTATTATTATTATTATTATTATTATTATTATACAGAGGGAGCGGCGTGTGGTGTCCTGTTTTTATTATTATACAGGTGGAGCGGCCTGTTGTGTCCTATTATTATTATACATGGGGAGCGACTTGTAGTGTCCTATTATATTTTTTCTGGTGGAGCAGCCTGTTGTGCGATTTTATTATTAATATAAAGGGAGAGCAGAATGGGATGTGCTGTTGTTTTTAGTGTTATACGGGGGGAGCAGGTTTTTGTGTACAGTTATTATTATACAGGGACAGCATCTTGTGGTGTCCTGGTATTATTATTATACATTGGGAGTGGTGGTGATTTCCTACAATACAGGAGGAATGGTCTGTGGTGTCCTGCTTTTAAATACATCTGTTATTATTTTTATACTGGGGTGCAGCCTTTAGTGTCGTTGTTATTATTACTACAGGTTGAGTATCCCATATCCAAATATTCGGAAATACAGACTTTTTTGAGTGAGAGTGAGATAGTGAAACCTTTGTTTTTTGATGGCTCAATGTACACAAACTTTGTTCAATGCACAAAGTTATAAAACAATATTGGCTAAAATGACCTTCAGGCTGTGTGTATAAGGTGTATATGTAACATAAATGCATTCTGTGCTTAGACTTGGGTCCCATCACCATGATATCTCATTATAGTATGCAATTATTCCAAAATACGGAATAATCCGATATCCAAAATACATCTGGTCCCAAGCATTTTGGATAAGGGATACTGTGGGGATTGAAAATATTGCTCAAAATCTAGGATGTATTATAGCAGAGACCGTAATATCCCTGGCATGTGTAACAGATGATAATTGGAGCAGTATGAAGCAAATGTATATCAGACTCCTGGGAGTGTCACAGTGACATAACATATCTATAATAATAATACAGGAACATGACTGGGGAGGTGAGGGGATCTGGGAGTGTCACTATGACATCACTTATATCTATAATAATACAGGGACATGACTGGGGAGGTGAGGGAATCTGGGAGCATCATAGTGACATCACTTATCTCTATAGTAATAATACAGAGACATGACTGGGGAGGTGAGGGGATCTGGGAGCGTCACATTTACATTACTTATATCTATAGTAATAATACAGGAATATGACTGGGGAGGTGATGGGATCTGGGACCATCACAGTGACATCACTTATATCTATAGTTATAGTAAGGTACATGACTGGGGAGGTGAAGGGATTTGGGAGTGTCACTATGACATCACTTATATCTATAGTTATAATACAGAGATATCACTGGGGAGGTGAGGGGATCTGTGAGCATCACAGTGACATCACATATCTCTAGTAATAATATAGGGACGTGTCTGGGGAAGTGAGGGGATCTGGGAGTATTTGCAGCGATATTGATGTCTCCCCCATTTCGCAGGGTTACACAGTAGTGAAGAAGATCTCTGGTGAGTGTGAGACACCCAGCAGCCATCCTCGTGTATCAGGTGGACTAAGCAGGACCCACAGCCCCACCACAGTGCCTCCACCTCACTCACTAATACATGAGAGACACAGTGACCAGAAGATCCTGGAACTCACCAACAAGATCATTCAGCTGCTGACTGGAGAGGTGACTGCTGGGAATGGGACATTATACAGTAACACCGGGGGATGTGTCTGGTGATGACTGGAAAGGTGACTGCTGGGAATGGGACATTATACAGTAACACCGGGGGATGTGTCTGGTGATGACTGGAAAGGTGACTGCTGGGAATGGGGCATTATACAGTAACACCAGGGGATGTGTCTGGGTGATGACTGGAGAGGTGACTGCTGGGAATGGGGCATTATACAGTGACACCAGGGGCTGTGTCTGGGTGATGACTGGAGAGGTGACTGCTGTGAATGGGACATTATACAGTAACACCAGGGGACGTGTCTGGGTGATGACTGGAGAGGTGACTGCTGGGAATGGGACATTATACAGTAACACCAGGGGACGTGTCTGGGTGATGACTGGAGAGGTGACTGCTGGGAATGGGGCATTATACAGTGACACCAGGGGCTGTGTCTGGGTGATGACTGGAGAGGTGACTGCTGTGAATGGGACATTATACAGTAACACCAGGGGACGTGTCTGGGTGATGACTGGAGAGGTGACTGCTGGGAATGGGACATTATACAGTAACACCAGGGGACGTGTCTGGGTGATGACTGGAGAGGTGACTGCTGGGAATGGGGCATTATACAGTAACACCAGGGGATGTGTCTGGGTGATGACTGGAGAGGTGACTGCTGTGAATGGGACATTATACAGTAACACCAGGGGACGTGTCTGGGTGATGACTGGAGAGGTGACTGCTGGGAATGGGACATTATACAGTAACACCAGGGGATGTGTCTGGGTAATGACTGGAGAGGTGACTGCTGGGAATGGGACATTATACAGTAACACCAGGGGACGTGTCTGGGTGATGACTGGAGAGGTGACTGCTGGGAATGGGGCATTATACAGTAACACCAGGTGACGTGTCTGGGTGATAACTGGAGAGGTAACTGCTGGGATTGGGACATTATACAGTAACACTAGGGGACGTGTCTGGTGATGACTGGAGAGGTGACTGCTGGGAATGGGGCATTATACAGTAACACCAGGGGACGTGTCCGGGTGATGACTGGAGAGGTGACTGCTGGGAATGGGACATTATACAGTAACACCAGGGGACGTGTCTGGGTGATGACTGGAGAGGTGACTGCTGGGAATGGGGCATTATACAGTAACACCAGGGGAGGTGTCTGGGTGATAACTGGAGAGGTAACTGCTGGGATTGGGACATTATGCAGTAACACTAGGGGACGTGTCTGGTGATGACTGGAGAGGTGACTGCTGGGAATGGGGCATTATACAGTAACACCAGGGGACGTGTCTGGGTGATGACTGGAGAGGTGACTGCTGGGAATGTAACATTATACAGTAACACTAGGGGATGTGTCTGGGTGATGACTGGAGACGTAACTGCTGGGAATGGGGCATTATACAGTAACACCAGGGGATGTGTCTGGGTGATGACTGTAGAGGTGACTGCTGGGAATGGGGCATTATACAGTAATACCAGGGGAAGTGTCTGGGTGATGACTGGAGAGGTGACTGCTGGGAATGGGACATTATACAGTAACACCAGGGGATGTGTCTGGGTGATGACTGGGGAGGTGACTGCTGGGAATAAGGCATTATACAGTAACACCAGGGGATATGTCTGGGTGATGTCTGGAGAGGTGAATGCTGGGAATGGGGCATTATACAGTAACACCAGGGGACGTGTCTGTGTGATGACTGGAGAGGTGACTGCTGGGAATGGGGCATTATACAGTAACACCGGGGGATGTGTCTGGGTGATGACTGGAGAGGTGACTGCTGGGAATTGGGCATTATACAGTAACACCAGGGGATGTGTCTGGGTGATGACTGGAGAGGGGACTGCTGGGAATGAGACATTATACAGTAACACCGGGGGATGTGTCTGGGTGATGACTGGAGGGGTGACTGCTGGGAATGGGGCATTATACAGTAACACCAGGGGATGTGTCTGGGTGATGACTGGAGAGGTGACTGCTGGGAATGGGGCATTATACAGTAACACCAGGGGACGTGTCTGGGTGATGACTGGAGAGGTGACTGCTGGGAATGGGACATTATACAGTAACACCAGGGGACGTGTCTGGGTGATGACTGGAGAGGTGACTGCTGGGAATGGGGCATTATACAGTAACACCAGGGGATGTGTCTGGGTGATGACTGTATCACTGTGTGTGTCAGGTTCCTATAAGGCAGGGCTGGCCAAACCGGTCCTCGAGATCTACCAACAGTTCATGTTTCCAGGCCTCCTGGAGATCTGTAGAATTGTCAGTTAGGAATGAATGCAGCACATCTTAATTAGTAATGACTACACCTGTGCACCAGCTAGGTGGTCTGGAAAATGTGTACTGTTGGTAGATCTCGAGGACTGGTTTGGCCAGCTCTGCTATAAGGTGTCAGGATGTCACTGTCTATGTCTCCATGCAGGAGGAGGAGTATATAGAGGAACACAGGGGTCTGTACTAGGACGTGATGATGGAGAATCACCGGCCCCTCACATCACTGGGTAAGAGGAGACTGTCATGTATTGTACAGGGGAGAGCAGGTATGGGGGCCCCCTATATACACACATCACCTGATAATCGCATATATACACTGTACTCAGTCACTGTGTGTCTCCTACAGATGGGCCCAGTAACAGAGATACCCCAGAGAGATGTCCCCGTCCTCTGTATTCCCAGGATTGTACAGAGGAGAATCACAGGACCCCACAGGAGGATCAGGTAGGTGGGGTTTAGGGTGAGAGTAGAGCAGCGTGACTTATACACTGATATTATACTGTTTCACCTCAGTTTAATCACTATGTAAATGCCATTGTATTTTCTGCTGCGGGGTATACTGGGCTCCACAAGGATTAACATCGGGTGTAGAGTAGGATCTTGATCCAAGGCACCAACAGGCTCAAAGCTTTTGACTGTTCCCAAGATGCTCAGTGCCGCCTACTCTATAGCCCCACCTCCTCTATAGCCCCACCTCCTCTATAGCCCCGCCTCCGTGCACAGGAGCTCAGTCAGTAGGTTGGTGTCTTGCAGTAAGCAGGCATATAACAGGGGTGCTGCATTAGGCAGCCTATTGATGGGTTTATTGTAAAGGAAAAGACTGAAGATTCTTCTGACAGAGTAACAGGGCTGCAGCCGGCAACATCTCACAGACGTCCCCGACTGCAGCTCCATCACTTCCAGCGGCGCTGTATACTCCCGAGCCCTGGTTGCCGGGTCACTGCAGCGGAGGCTCCGGTTCTTTCACAGCATCAGTCACACACTCGCCGCCGTCCTCCCGGATCGTGGGGCCGCAGGTACTGGGGAGGTAAGGGGTCTCTCTGGCCGCACTTTACCGCGATCCAGTGATCTAGTTTAGGGTATTTCACTCAGCGGGCTATTCCTATATTGCTATACCTGAGGGACTAAGTGTCTCAGATTTCTTTCTGTATGATATAGGATTGTATCACAAGATATACTTGCTGTGTATTTTTCCTTGTGATTTATAGTCACCATATTGATTTATATCTCTTGAACTCCCGGTTTGTGCTGTCATAGTCACATCACCGGGTGTTCTTGCTGGGTATATTCCTGCTACACCTTGTGACTGTTGATTTAAAAGGAAGGAAGGACCAGACAGGAGGCATACTTACACCTTGACAAAGACCCCAGTTAGGGGAAGAAACGCGTTGGTGGTGGAGGAGGCGACCCGATCTTTGCCACACAGGAGAACTGCCGAAAGCTCTGACGATCCTTGAGGAGGGATACCGTGGGATTATTTGTTCTGAGCGTGATTTGAACTGTCTACACCACAGTTCAGATTATACTGGTAATTATCCGCTGTTAACTATTGACGGGAAAGCCACCTCCCTAAAAAGGAACTATATTATGCCATGCACTGCACTTTTATGTTCATCATAGAACCAGTTTAATTGTTGTCTGTCTATTTGTGTATATTAAAACGATGTTACACTATATACTTTCCATTTTTTTCTTTTTGCATACCTTGTATATCCTAAACGGAAAGGGTTAATGCGAATGAGCCATCCTATGGAACATTGGAAAAGCGCTGGTTAAGTGTATACTTCAATTTTTGTTTGCTATCTATATTCTTGGTGGAGGTTAAAAGGGATACCTCTAGAAGTGTTACACTGACTAGCAGCTATCTTGCACACGGGACGGCTTTTCTAACCTTTTTGCTGTTTACACCTTGTACCAGGTTGCCCAATATTGTGCACGCTCTTATGTCTGCTACACGTGGCAACAACGCTGGGGCTTCTCCCACACTGCGTGGTAGTGAGACCGCAGACGTAATGGAGGAAATGTTTGTTCCTCTGCTCTACAAGTAACTACCGTCACCTCCCTGAAGGAACCGATGGATAGACGTGTGGAGGGTTGTTTAAAAGCGATTTATACCCTAATGGGGGCTGTGCATAGGCCAACCATTGCAGCAACTTGGGCTGCTGAAGCTGTTGAGGCGTGGGCTCAGGAGCTTGAGGCGGAACTGCTTTCCATGCTCCACAATGTCTCTCGTATATTACCACGGCTTCTCTGTACCTTAAGGAGGCGGGCACCGATGCCGGGGTGCTCGAGACCAAGGCTGCTATTACGTCTGTCTTGGCCAGACGTATCCTTTGGTTGAGATTCTGTTCGGTGGATGTGGTTTCCAAGAAAACCCTGCAGGTGCTTCCTTTCAAGGGAGACATTCTCTCCGGAGAAGACCTCAATAAGATTGTGGCTGATCTGGCTACTGCTAAAACTGCTTGCCTACCTAGTACGGCTCCTTCCGCACAGAAGGCTAAAAGTACTTTCCCTCTGCCCTTTCGTCCTCCAGGAAAAGCAAAAGGTCAGGCGTGCCCAAAGCAAGCTCGTGCTTCCAGACCTGCCAAGCCCAGACCGAATCGTGCCTGGGCCGCCCATCAGCCTGCTTCCAAAACTGACAAGCCTGCCACATAACGGGGCATGCCTCCCACTGGGGGATCCCAAGGTGGGGGGCCGACTTCCAGGTTTTGCCCAGGAATGGTTGCAGACCACTTCGGATAACTGGGTAAGGGAAGTCATCGCTCGAGGTTACGCCATACCCTTCAAGAATCGCCCCCCTCATCGATTTTGTTTGACAGATGTGCCTCTGGATTCGGCAAAAGCAAACACTTTGCATTTGGTGGTGCACTCCCTCCTGTCCACCGGGGTGGTGGTACAGGTGCCTCTAGATCAAAGAGGCAACGGGTACTATTCATTGCTGTTCCTAGTCCCGAAACCGGACGTTCCTCACGGCCCATTCTCAATCTGAAGTCCTTGAACAAGCATGTGCGGGTCTCCCAAGTTTCGTATGGAAACTCTGCGCTCTGTTGTTCTGGCCTTGGAGCCTGGGGGCTTTATGGTCTCCCTGGACATACAGGATGCCTTCCTGCATATTCCTATTGCGGTATCTCATCAGCAGTACCTGAGGTTTGCGGTGTGCAACCTACGTTACCAATTTCAGGCGTTACCCTTTGGTTTGACAACGGCTCTCCGAGTTTTCACCAAAGATATGGCGGTCATGACTGCTTCACTCCGCCGTCAAGGGGTCAGGATCCTACTGTATCTGGATGAATTGTTGATCCTGGCGAATTCCCCAGATCTTCTCTTGTGTCATCTCGATCTGACGGTCCAGTGCATGAAAGCCCATGGGTGGCTGATCAACTGGAAGAAATCCTCCCTGGTTCCTGCTCGGAGCATGGTACACCTGGGAGCGTTATTGGACACTCACAACCAGCAGTTGTTCCTGTCTAAGGAGAAAGTCCTGAAACTTCAGGACAGGATTCAATGCTTCCTATCTCGTCCGCAAGTGTTGATTCATTCGGCAATGCAAGTGCTAGGTCTCATGGTGTCGGCTTTCGACATGGTGGAGTATGCTCAATTCCATTCTCGCCCTCTGCAGAATTTGATTCTGTCCAAGTGGGACGGCCTGCCTCACCGTATCAGGTTTCACATGATCTCCTTGTCTCTGGGGGTCCGCCTGTCACTATGCTGGTGGCGCCAGGACCAACGGTTGTGCAGGGGCCGTCCCTTCTGGATATCCAACTGGGTCCTGCTGACGACGGATGCCAGTCTAAGAGGTTGGGGAGTAGTGTTGGAACAGCACTCTCTTCAGGGTCGGTGGACCAAGGAGGAGTCTCTACTCCCGATAAATATTCTGGAACTGCGGGCAGTGTTCAATGCGTTGACAATGGCCCAGCATCTCATACAGAACAGACCTGTTCAAGTAGAATCGGACAATGCCACTATGGTGGCGTACAGCAATCAGGGCGGCACTCAAAGCCGCATGGCATTGAGGGAAGTATCACAGATTCTTCAGTGGGTGGAACGTCATCTGCCAGCCATATCAGCAGTGTTCATTCCGGGGGTCCTAAACTGGGAAGCGGACTTTCTCATTCATCAGGACGTAGATGCCAGAGAGTGGAGCCTCCATCCAGAAGTGTTTCACCTCCTCGTGGACAAGTGGGGCCTTCCAGATGTGGACCTGATGGCATCTCGACACAATCACAAGGGTCCAGTCTTCGGAGCAAGGACAAGGGATACTCAAGCTGCGTTAGTGGACGTTCTGGCAATTCCATGGAGCTTTCAGATACCGTATGTGTTCCCTCCGGTGTCACTCCTGCCCAGAGTATTACGGAATTCAAGCAAGAAGGCGGAAACCTACTTCTGGTTGCTCTAGCGTGGCCAGATGGCACTGGTTCTCCGATCTACTGGGTCTCTCGTGGGATCATCCCCTTCTACTTCCACAATGACCAGACCTCCTCGTTCAGGGCCTTTGTGTTTACCAGGATTTGGCCCTTCTGGCTTTGACGGCGTGGCTCTTGAAGCTTCCATCCTGAGGGCCAAGGGTTTCTCTGAGGTGGTCATTCAAACTGTGTTGAAGGCCCGTAAGCCGGCTTCTGCTCGGATCTACCATAGAGTCTGGAATGCTTATTTCACATGGTGTGCGTCTCATAATCATGACGTTTTCAAGTTGAGTACGGCCAAACTATTGGCCTTTCTACAACAGGGCCTGGACTTAGGCCTGCGTCTGGCCTCCCTCAAGGTTCACATCTCTGCCATCCCTCAAGGTTCACATCTCTGCTTTGTTGGTTTGGTGTCAGAGAAAGATAGCTACCCTACCTGATGTCCATACATTCACTCAGGGTGTGCTGCGGATTCAGCCTCCATATCTGCCACCTGTGGCCCCTTGGGACTTGTCGGTGGTTTTGGAGGCCTTGCAAGAGTCTCCGTTTGAGCCTCCTGCCTCTGCTGACCTTAAGTGGCTGTCCCTTAAGGTCCTCTTCTTGCTGGCGATTGTTTCAGATAGAAGGGTATTGGACTTGGGTGCCTTATCCTGTAAGTCTCCCTATTTCATTTTTCACCGTGACCGGGCGGTTCTTAGAATGCGGCCGGGTTATTTGCCTATGGTGGTGTCTTCCTTCCACCTTAACCAGGAGATTGTGGTTCCGGCTTTTAATTCTCCTGAGTTGTCTTCCAAAGAGCGGTCTTTGGATGTGGTACGGGCTCTCCGTATCTATGTGAAGAGAACTGCCTCTTTTAGGAAATCTGATTCTCTTTTTGTGTTGTTTGGTTTTCACAAACGTGGCAGGCCTGCTTCCAAGCAGACTTTGGCCAGGTGGATTAGAATGGTGATTGTACATGGTTATGTACAGGCTGGTCGTCCGGTTCCTGCTACCATTAAAGCCCATTCTACTCGGTCGGTTGGACCTTCTTGGGCGGCCCACCATGGTGCAACCCTTGAACAGTTGTGCAAGGCGGCAATGTGGTCCGCTGGAACACGTTTATAAGGTTCTATGCCTTCGATACCGCTGCTTCCCAGGATGCTTCCTTTGGACACCGGGTTGTTGTGCCCGCTACAGTGCTTCCCCTCCCATAAGGAACTGCTTTAGGACATCCCCGATGTTAATCCTTGTGGAGCCCAGTGTACCCCGCAGCAGAAAACAAGATTTTTGGTAAGAACTTACCGTTGTTAAATCTGTTTCTGCGAGGTGGGCTCCACAAGGCGCCCACCCTGACACACTTCGCTTCTTTGGGTTGGTATTGGCATAGACGCTGACACCCTTTCCTGTGGTGAGTTTGCGGTGTACTTGGCTACGAGCGATTGTCGTCTCTGATACCTGCTACTACATTGGGCTGGTTAACAAAACTGAGCTCCTGTGCACGGAGGCGGGGTTATAGAGGAGGCAGCGCAGTGCATCTTGGGAACAGTCAAAAGCTTTGAGCCTGTTGGTGCCCCGGATCAAGATCCTACTCTACACCCGAATTTATCCTTGTGGAGCCCAGTGTACCGCGCAGAAAGAGATTTAACAACGGTAAGTTCTTACCATAAATCCTTTTTTTTTTCTGGTTATTTAGGTAGAACGTCTGTCTGATATTAAGGCAGAAGATATAGAGGAAGAAGAAGAGACGTATGTGATGGATATAAAGGCAGAAGATATAGAGGGAGAAGAAGAGACGTATGTGACTGATATAAAGGCAGAAGATATAGAGGGAGAAGAAGAGACGTATGTGACTGATATAAAGGCAGAAGATATAGAGGGAGAAGAAGAGACATATGTGACTGATATAAAGGCAGAAGATATAGAGGGAGAAGAAGAGAAGTATGTGACTGATATGAAGGCAGAAGATATAGAGGGAGAAGAAGAGACGTATGTGACTGATATGAAGGCAGAAGATATAGAGGGAGAAGAAGAGACGTATGTGACTGATATAAAGGCAGAAGATATAGAGGGAGAAGAAGAGACGTATGTGACTGATATAAAGGCAGAAGATATAGAGGGAGAAGAAGAGACGTATGTGAGGGGTGATCAGCAGTGTAAGGAGGAGGAGATCCCTACAGATATCAGCACAGGTGAGTAATAAACACTTACTACAGAAGTCACATATTCTCATTGCTCAGTCACTACAGCAATCTCTTATCCTACACCCTCCTCCGCCATCAGCCCTGTTCTCAGTTGGTTGTTTATAACACAAGGCTGTCCATGACAAATATCACATGTAGAGAGTTATTACACACAACACGATAATGTTATTAAAAGTAACAAGCAGAAATTTATTATTAGTGATTATATATAAATGTGTATATATGTATGTATGTATATAATATAATTATTATTATTTTTTGTGGAGTGCCTAATTTATATGCATTTTGTTAGATGATGCAGGTATGAAATATTTTCTGCTATACAGTAGACCTGAGCTCACCAAATACAATTCATATAAGATTCAGAAACAAAATGAAATTTGAATCTAGAACTTCAAGTAAAACAGAGTAAAAGCTTATCACAAGTACATATCTGTATAATCATAAGACAAGCGTTTTGCACTTGTTGTCACCCTTGCATGGGTGGGCTTGTTCTTATCCACTCCAATTCACTCTAAATCCAAATTGCGTGTCAACCAACGCGTTTCATCAATAGTGACTTCTTCAGGGGTGTTTTCTGTTAAAGGTTTTTTTCTCAAATATCAGTTGTGTAGACTTGAAATAATTGTGTAACCTTCAGATGGTAATTGTGGACTTGTTCATGATGAACACATTCCTAATTACTTGTGAATAATAGTTCTTGCTCTGTGCAGTTCTGAGGTTATGACTTTAGGGAATGTAATGGTCAGATCCAATATTGCTCAATCTAAGGTCTCCCAGTAGCCTTACTACATACATAAATGTGTCTTACACTCACTATTTTCTCCGGCTGGTTCCACATCCACATATCCCCGCCCACCGACTCGGTCAAATCAGTTTTTGTTTGGTGTGGAAGGAGTCCGGACCATGGTCACAGGCTGCTGTGTTTGGCAGCCCTAAGCTTTTTTTCATTTTATTTTTATAGTCTTACTACATAGTTTTTTGAGTGATCTTTCCTAACAGCGTCTTACACGCATATTGGAAAGAGTCGCTCCAACAACTATCTGACGGGACACAACAACGCTTACCCACGGTACAAGTGCTGTCTCGACGGGCGTCTGTGTCGGATATACTAGCAGGTTCAGGATACGTTACCAGGCTGTGGCCGGAGCACGGGGAGAAGGTAAGGCATCGGTTCCATGTAGTTGAGGAATTCGGACACAGCCGCATTGTATTGGGGGGAGACTACCAAACAGTAGCTAGCACGCCGCCACCACGGGTGCTCCAGCACTAGGCCTTAGGGATCATAAGGCACTAGGATTAGTTTGAGGCTGCGATCCCTAGGGTTGATGTCAGCAGTGGGGAGTCAGACTCTCTCCTGGTCGCCCCTCCCCCAGTTCTGGACCAGTTTCCGTGTGTCTCCCGCCATAAACTGATTGCCTCACTTCCGTCTGACGCTACCACGAGGGGACTCTGTCACAAGCATAGGCCGCTGCGTCTGTATACACTAAGTTTTCCGCTAGGAGATCGGGTCGCAGACGGGTGCGTCTGCATGCACTAACGATTACTGAGCGTCTGTGTCCACTAAAAAGTTACCGGAGCGGTAGTGTACACTAGTAGCGTCTGGATCCACTCAGCGTTCGTGAACGTATTGATCGATCCTGGAAGTGGGGTGAGTCTCCCTGTATCCCACTCTACTGGAGTACGGGTTTTACAGCACTAAATTTCTATCTACTTTTCTCTTACGTCCTAGAGGATGCTGGGTACTCCGTGAGGACCATGGGGATTGACAGGCTCCGCAGGAGACATGGGCACTTTAAGAAAGACTTTAGATTTGGTGTGCACTGGCTCCTCCCTCTCTGCCCCTCCTCCAGACCTCAGTTTGATACTGTGCCCAGAGGAGCTGGGTGCATTACAGAGAGCTCTCCTGAGTTTCCTGTCAGAAAGTATATTTGTTAGGTTTTTTATTTTCAGGGAGCTCTGCTGGCAACAGACTCCCTGCATCGAGGGACTGAGGGGAGAGAAGCAGACCTACTTCTGTGAGTTTCAAGGCTCTGCTTCTTAGGCTACTGGACACCATTAGCTCCAGAGGGAGTCTGAACACAGGTCTCACCATGGAGTTCGTCCCAGAGCCGCGCCGCCGTCCTCCTCACAGAGCCGGAAGACAGAAGCCGGGTGAGTATGAGAAGAAAAGAAGACTTCACAGGCGGCAGAAGACTTCATGATCTTCACTGAGGTAACGCACAGCAGTGCAGCTGTGCACCATTGCTCCCATACACCTCACACAGAGCAGTCACTGTAAGGGCGCGGGGGGGGGGGGGGGCACCCGGGGCAGCAATATAAACCTCATTTCTGGCAAAAGAGATATATATACAGCTAGGCACTGTATATATAAAGAGCCCCCGACAGTTTTTATTATATTTAAGCGGGACAGAAGCCCGCCGCCGAGTGGGCGGGGCTTCTCCCTCAGCACTCACCAGCGCCATTTTCTCCACAGCACAGCTGAGAGGAAGCTCCCCGGACTCTCCTCTGCTTATCCACGGTGAAAGGGGGTTTCAGAGAGAGGGGGGGGGCACATAATTGGCAGCAAATAATAGTATTACAGCGCTACTGGGTAAACACATTGTGTGTTTTTTCCTGGGTCATATAGCGCTGGGTGTGTGCTGGCATACTCTCTCTCTCTGTCTCTCCAAAGGGCCTTGTGGGGGAACTGTCTTCAAAAAGGGCATCCCCTGTGTGTGTGGTGTGTCGGTACATGTGTGTCGACATGTCTGAGGTAAAAGGCTCTCCTAAGGAGGATATGGAGCAAATGTGTGTGTGTGTGTGTGGTGTCTCTGTCGACAACGCCGACACCTGACTGGATATGTGGAATTAAGTGCTGAGGTAAATTTATTGCACAAAAGATTAGAGAACAGACAGGAAATCTACCCATGTCTGTCCCTATGTCGCAGAGACCTTCAGAGTCTCTCAATGCTCACTATCCAAAATAATAGACACTGATACCGACATGGAGTTTGATTCCAGTGTCGACTATGATAATGCAAAGTTACAGCCAAAATGACAGAAAAGTATTCAATATATGATTATTGTAATAAAAGATGATTTGCATATATATGATGACTCATCTGTCCCTGAAACAAGGGTACACATGTTTAAGGGGAAGAAAGCTGAGATAACATTTCCCCCCTCTCATGAACCAAATGAATTGTGTGAAAAAGAGCGGGAATCTCCAGACAAGAAACTGCAGTTTCCCAAGAGAATTCTCATGGCGTATCCTTTCCCTGCTAGGGCCAGGATACGATGGGAATCCTCCTCTAGGGTGGACAAGGCGTTGACACGTTTACCAAGAAAGGTAGCGCTGACATACCAAGATGCTGACATACCAAGATACAGCTACCCTCAGGGATCCTGCAGATTTCATGCAGAAAAGTACTTTGAAGTCCATTTACACACATTCTGGTACACTACTCAGACCGGCGATTGTGTCGGCATGGGTTTATAGCGCTGTAGCAGCGTGGACAGATACCTTATCAGCGGAGATTGAAACCCTAGCTAAGGATACCTTGTTATTGACCCTAGGATATATAAAAGATACTGTCTTATATATAAGACAGGCCCAAAAAGACATTGGTCTACTGGGTTCTACAGTCAACGCTATGTAGATTTCTACTAGACGTGTCCTGTGGAACATGCAATGGACAGGTGATGCTGACTAAAAGAGGCATATGGAGGCTTTACCTTACAAGGGTGAGGAATTGTGTGGAGAAGGGCTCTCGGACCTGGTCTCCACAGCTATAGCTGGTAAATCTGATCTTTTGCCTTATATTCCCTCACAGCCTAAGAAAGCACGACATTATCAAATGCAGTCCTTTCGGACGCATAAAAACAAGAAACTACGAGGAGCGTCCTTTCTTACCAGAGGTAAGGGCACAGCTAGTTCCCAGGAACAGAAGTCCTCCCCGGCCTCTACTAAATCTACCGCATGACGCTGGGGCTCCGCTAAGGGAGTCCGCCCCAGTGGGAGTGCGTCTTCGACTCTTCAGCCACATATGAGTTCACTCACAGGTGGATCCCTTGGCATTAGAAATTGTTTCTCAGGGTTACAAGCTGGAATTCGAAGAGGTGCTTCCTCGCCGGTTTTCCTTATCGTCCCTACCGGCTTCTCCCCCAGAAAGGGAGATAATATTAAATACAATTCACACATTGTATCTCCAACAGGTGGTGCTCAAGGTTCCCCTCCTTCAACAAGGAAGGAGATATTACTCAACCTTGGCTGTAGTCCCAAAACCGGACGGTTCGGTCAGACCTATTTTAAAATTAAAATCTGTGAACCTATACTTGAAAAGGTTCAAATTCAAGGTGGAATCGCTCAGATCGATCATCGCCAGCCTGGAGGGGGGATTTTATGGTGTATCTAGACATAAAGGCTGCATACCTTCATGTTCCCATTTATCCACCCCATCAGGCGTACCTGACAATTGCGGTACAGGATTGTCATTACCAATTTCAGGGTAATTGGCGGAAATGATGGTGCTCCTACGCAAGCAAGGAGTCACAATTATTCCATAATTATCGCCCTAATAAGGGCGAGATCAAAAGAGCAGTTGTTAAACAGCATGTCACTTTTGCTGAAGGTGTCACAGCAACACTGCTGTATTCTCAATATCCCGAAGTCACAGTTGGTTCCTATGACTCGTCTGCCCTTCTTGGGTATGATTCAGGATACGGACCAGAAAGGGGTTTATCTTCCGATAGAGAAGGCCCAGGAACTAATGACTCCGGTAAAAAACCTATTAAAGCAAAAAACAGGTGTCAGTTCATCACTGCACTCGGGTCCTGGGAAAGATGGTGGCATCTTACGGGCCATTCCCATCGGCAGGTTCCATACGAGGACCTTCCAATGGGATCTACGGGACAAGTTGTCATGATCACATCTAAAGATGCATCAGTTAGTCACCCTGTCCCCTAAGGTCAGGGTGTCTCTCCTATGGTGGCTGCAGAGTGCTCACCTTCTGCAGGGTCGCAGGTTCGCCAACCAGGACTGGGTTCTGGTAGCCACGGACGCGAGCCTCCAAGGTTGGGGAGCAGTCACACAGGGAAGAAACTTCCAAGGTCTTTGGGTCAAGTCAAAAAAATTGTATTCGGCAAGCGGAGACATTGCTTCGCAACCTACCGGTTCTGATCCAGTCAGACAACATCACCGCAGTGGCTCATGTAAACCACCAAGGCGGCACAAAGAGCAGAGTGGAAATGGCAGAAGCCACCAGGATTCTCAGCTGGGCGGAAAATCATGTAAGCGCATTTTCAGCAGTTCATTCCGGGAGTGGACAACTGAGAAGCAGACTTCCTCAGCAAACACGACCTGCATCCAAGAGGTGACGTCTTTAGGAAGCCTTCGCACAGATTGCAAGTCAGTGGGGACGGCCACAGATAGACATGATGGCGTCCCGCCTCAACAAAAAGCTAAAGAGGTATTGCACCAGGTCAAGAGACCCTCAGGCAGTAGCTGTAGACGCCCTAGTGACACCGTGGGTGTTCCAGTCGGTCTATGTATTTTCTCCTCTTCCTCTCATACCCAAGGTGTTGAGAATAGTAAGAAAAAGAGGAGTGAGTACAATCCTCATTGTTCCAGATTGGCCATGAAGGACCTGGTATCCGGATCTGCAGGAAATGTTCACAGAAGATCCGTGGCCTCTTCCTCTAAGACAGGACCTGTTGCAACAGGGGCCCTGTCTATTCCAAGACTAACCGCGGCTGCGTTGGACAGCATGGCGGTTGAACGCCGGATCCTAGCGGAAAAGGGTATTCCGGATGATGTCATTCCTACGCTAATAAAGGCTAGGAAGGACGTTATCACCGTATATGGCGGAAATATGTTTCTTGGTGTGTGGCCAGGAATGTTCCTACGGAAGAATTCCATCTGGGCCGCTTCCTTCGCTTTCTGCAAACTTGAGTGAATTTGGCCCTAAAATAAGATCTATTAAGGTCCAGATTTCGGCCTTATCCATTTTCTTTCAAAAGGGATTGGCCTCTCTTTTCCTGAAGTACAGACCTTTGTGAAGGGAGTACTGCATATTCAGCCTCCTTTTGTACCTCCGGTGGCGCCTTGGGACCTTAACGAGGTGTTAAGTTTCATTAAGTCACACTGGTTTGAACCACTTAAAATGGTGGAGTTGAAATATCTCACTTGGAAGGTGGTCATGTTTTTAGCCTTGGCTTCGGCTAGGCGAGTGTCGGAATTAGCGACTTTATCACATAAAAGCCCCTATCTGGTTTTACATATGGATAGAGCGGAATTGCAGACCCGTCCTCAATTCCTGCCAAAAGTGGTTTCATCCTTTCATATTAACCAACCTATTGTGGTGCTTGTGGCTACGCATGACTTGGAGGATCCCGAGTCCCTTGATGTGGTCAGGGCTTTGAAAATTTACGTGGCCAGAACGGCTACAGTCAGAAAAACAGAAGCACTGTTTGTCATGTATGCAACCAACAAAATTGGTGGCCCTGCTTCAAAGCAGACTATTGCTCGCTGGATCAGTAACACGATTCAGCAGGCGCATTCTATGGCGGGATTGCTGTTACCTAAATCGGTCAAGGCCCATTCCACTAGGAAAGTGGGCTCTACTTGGGCGGCTGCCCGAGGGGTCTCGGCGCTACAGCTGTGCCGAGCAGCTACTTGGTCGGGTTCTAACTCCTTTGCAAGGTTCTCTAAGTTGGATACCCTGGCCGTGGAGGACCTCCTGTTTGCTTAATCGGTGCTGCAGAGTCATCCGCACTCTCCCGCCCGTTTGGGAGCTTTGGTATAATCCCCATGGTCCTTACGGAGTCCCCAGCATCCTCTAGGACGTAAGAGAAAATAAGATTTTAAACCTACCGGTAAATCTTTTTCTCGTAGTCCATAGAGGATGCTGGGTGCCCTTCCCAAGTGTGGACTACTTCTGCAAGACTTGTATATAGTTATTGCTTAAATAAGGGTTATGTTATAGTTTCATCGGTCCTGGACTGATGCTATGTCGTTTTTTCATACTGTTAACTGGTTAGTATATCACAAGTTATACGGTGTGGATGGTGTGGGCTGGTATGAATCTTGCCCTTGGATTAACCAAAATCCTTTCCTCGTACTGTCCGTCTCCTCTGGGCACAGTTTCTCTAACTGAGGCTGGAGGAGGGGCATAGAGGGAGGAGCCAGTGCACACCCAAATCTAAAGTCTTTCTTAAAGTGCCCATGTCTCCTGCGGAGCCTGTCTATCCCTCATGGTCCTTACAGAGTCCCCAGCATCCTCTACGGACTAGGAGAAAAAGATTTACCGGTAGGTTCAAAATCTTATTTTTACCTCAGGAAAAGATATCCAAGGTGCAGTTAATGACTCGGGAATTAATACACAGTCAGACAATATCAATTCACGCAGCAGTCTGAGTGATGGATTTGATGGTGTCAACCTTCGACATGGTGGAATATGCACAATTCCACTCAAGACCTCTGCAGCAGCTGATTCACAAGGTAAGAAAGTCATTAGCCTGGTGGCTACAAACAACCCATCTAAACAAAGGGAAACCCTTTTGGATATCAGATTGGGAGATCCTGTTTTCAGGGCTGGGGAGCAGTGTCCGGAAAATTATGGTTCCAGGGACAATGGACCACAGAAGAAAGTCGCCTGCCAATAAACCTGTTGGACCTCCGGACCATATACATGGCACTGATTCAGGCAAAGGACATTCTGCAAGGAAAACCAGTCCAGATCTGTTCAGACAATGCAACTGTAGTAGCGTACCTCAACCATCAGGGAGGAACTCGCAGCCAAAAAGCAATGAAGGAGGTGAGTCACATACTAAGGTGGGCAGAACTCCATCTTCCAGCATTGTCCGTAGTGTGCGTTCCAGGAGTCCTAAACTGGGAAGTGGACTTTCTCAGTCGACACACCATTCAAGCAATCGAATGAGCTCTACATCCGGGAGGCTTTCAGACTCTAGTAGGTAAGTGGGGGTTGCCAGAGATAGATCTCATGGCATCCCATCTGAACAGCAAAGTACCAGCATACGGGTCAAGAACAAAGGATCCCAGAGCGATCCTTGTGGACCCACTGTCAGTGAAATGGGACATTCATCTGGCATATCTGTTTCCTCCAATCTCCCTGCTACCCACGGTGGTGAAGAAAATAAAGCAAGCAAGGGGCGCCATGATTCTGATGGCTTCCTGCTTGACCCAGAAGGCATTGGTACATAGATCTGCAGAGGATGTCGTTGGATGTTCCAATTCTGCTCCCTCAACGTCCAGATCTACAGATGCAGGGTCCTTGTTATCACAGGCATCTGGATCGGCTGTCTTTGACGGCATTGCTGTTGAAACCTCTATCCTGAAGTAATTCAAACTAAGCTCAGAGCAAGGAAACCTTCCTCTGCTCGCATTTATCACCGAATATGGCAAGCCTATATTCATTGGTGAAGCGAAAGAAGTATAGATCCAAAATCTTTCAGAGTATCCAGAGTCTTGGATTTCCTTCAGGCAGGAATGGATAAGGGTTTGAAGGTGGCTTCCTTGAGAGTTCAATTATCAGCATTGACTGACTGGTTCCAAAAAAAAATTGCCACTTTGCAGGATGTGCGTACTTTTTTTCCAGGGAATGCTGCGCATTCAACCATCTTTTTTTTTTCTCCTGCAGTACCTTGGGATTTAAGTCTGGTCCTCAAAGCCCTTCAAGGGGCTCCGTGTGAACCACTTAATAAAGTGGATCTTAAATGGTTGACGGCTAAAGTACTCTTTCTACTGACTATGACATCACCTAGAAGAGTGTCAGATTTAGAAATGCTGTCATGTAAGTCTCCTTTTCTTTTACGTCCTAGAGGATGCTGGGGACTCCGTAAGGACCATGGGGTATAGACGGGCTCCGCAGGAGACATGGGCACTCTAAAGACTTTAGAATGGGTGTGCACTGGCTCCTCCCTCTATGCCCCTCCTCAAGACCTCAGTTAGATTCTGTGCCCAGGGGAAACTGGGTGCATTACACGGGAGCTCTCCTGAGTTTCTCTGAAATAGACTTTTTGTTAGGTTTTCTATTTTCAGGGAGCACTGCTGGCAACAGGCTCCCTGCATCGTGGGACTGAGGGGAGAGAAGCAGACCTACTTAAATGATAGGCTCTCCTTCTTAGGCTACTGGACACCATTAGCTCCAGAGGGTCGGAACGCAGGTCTCACCCTCGCCGTTCGTCCCGGAGCCGCGCTGCCGTCCACCTCACAGAGCCGGAAGATAGAAGCTGGGTGAGTATTAAGAAAAAAATAATACTTCAAAGGCTGCAGAAGACTTCAGATCTTCACTGAGGTAACGCACAGCGCCATTGTCCCACACAAACACACACAGTGGGCACTGTAAGTGTGCAGGGCGCCGGGGGGGTGCCCTGGGCAGCAATAAAAACCTCTGGGGACACTGGCATAAAGAATAGATACTGCGGAGGCAGAATATTAATAAACCCCCACCAGTATAAATAATTTGAGCAGGACCGAAGCCCGCCGGCGAGGGGGCGGGGCTTGGTCCTCCAGCACTAACCAGCGCCATTTTCTCCACAGCACACTGCAGAGAAGATGGCTCCCCAGACTCTGCCCTACTGAACAAGGTTACAGAGGGCAAAAAAGAGGGAGGGGGGGGGGGGCACATTTAATTGGTGCAGTGAGTGTATTTGTAGATATATATAAAAGCGCTGAATACTAACTGGGATTTTATTCCAGTGTCCGGTGGCGCTGGGTGTGTGCTGGCATATTCTCTCTCTGTCTCTCCAAAGGGCCTTATTGGGGGATCAGTCTCCATATAGATATATTCCTGAGTGTGTGGGGGTGTCGGTACGTGTATGTCGGCATGTCTGAAGCGGAAGGATCATCTAAGGAGGAGGTGGAGCAGATGATTGTGGTGTCTCCGTCGGCAACGCCGACACCTGATTGGTTGGATGTGTGGAATGTTTTAAATGCAAATGTGACTTTATTACATAAGAGATTGGACAAAGCAGAGTCCAGGGAAAAAACAGGGAGTCAATCCATGGCTTTGATCGTGTCACAGGGCCCTTCAGGGTCTCAAAAACGTCCCCTATCCCAAATAGCAGACACTGATACCGACACGGATTCTGACTCCAGTGTCGACTACAATGATGCGAGGTTACACCCAAGGGTGCCCAAAAGTATTCATTATATGATTATTGCAATAAAAGATGTTTTGCATATCACAGATGACCCCTCTGTCCCTGACACGAAGGTGCACATGTTTAAAGAAAAGAAACCTGTGGTAACCTTTCCCCCATCTCATGAACTGAACGAGTTATTAGAAAAAGCTTGGGAAACTCCAGACAAGAAACTGCAGATTCCCAAGAGGATTCTTATGGCGTATCCTTTCCCTGCACAGGACAGGGTACATTGGGAATCCTCGCCCAGGGTGGACAAGGCTTTAACGCGCTTGTCCAAGAAGGTGTCGCTACCGTCTCCTGACACGGCAGCCCTCAAGGATCCTGCTGATCGCAGACAGGAGACTACCTTAAAATCTATTTATACACATACGGGTGCTTTACTCAGACCGGCAATAGCATCAGCTTGGGTTTGTAGCGCAGTAGCAGCTTGGACAGATACCTTGTCAGCTGACATTGATACCCTAGATAGGGATACCATTTTATTGACCTTAGGTCACATTAAAGACGCAGTCTTATATATGAGAGACGCTCAGAGAGACGTTGGGCTGCTAGGTTCGGGAGCCAACGCCATGGCGATTTCTGCTAGGCGAGCACTGTGGTCCCGCCAATGGACAGGTGATGCCGACTCAAAGAGGCATATGGAAGTTTTGCCTTACAAGGGTGAGGTTTTATTTGGGGAAGGTCTCGCGGGCCTGGTTTCCACAGCTACTGCGAGTAAATCTATTTTTTTGCCTTATGTTCTCCCACAGCAAAAGAAAACACCACAGTATCAGATGCAGTCCTTTCGTCGCATAAGTCCAGAAGAGATCAGGGCTCTTCCTTCCTCGCCAGAGGTAAAGGTAGGGGGAAAAGAATGCCCGGAGCAGAAGTCCTCACCGGCTTTTACTAAATCCACCGCATGACGCTGGGGCTCCACTGAGGGAGTCCGCGCCGGTGGGGTCATGTCTTCGACTCTTCAGCCACGTCTGGGTTCAGTCGGACGTGGATCCTTGGGCGATGGAAATTGTATCCCAAGGCTACAAGCTGGAATTCGAAGACGTGCCTCCTCGCCGATTTTTCAAATTGGCTTTACCAGCTTCTCCCCCAGCGAGGGAGATAGTTTTAGCTGCAATTCAAAAGCTGTGTCAACAGTAAGTGATTATCAAGGTTCCCCTAATACAACAGGGGAAAGGGTACTATTCAACCCTATTTGTGGTCCCGAAACCGGATGGCTCGGTCAGACCCATTCTAAATTTAAAATCCCTAAACCTGTACTTGAAAAAGTTCAAGTTCAAGATGGAATCGCTCCGGGCAGTTATCTCCAGCCTGAAAGGGGGGTATTTTATGGTGTCACTAGACATAAAGGATGCATACCTTCATGTCCCCATATATCCTCCTCATCAGGCATACCTGAGATTCGGTGGACAGGACTGTCATTACAAGTTTCAGACATTGCCGTTTGGGGTTTTCACCAAGGTAATGGCGGAAATGATGGTGCTCCTGCGGAGGCAAGGTGTCACTATTATCCTGTACTTGGATGATCTACTGATAAAAGCGAGATCAAAGGAAAAGTTGCAGAAAAGCGTGTCGCTCTCCCTGAGAGCGCTGCAGCAGCATGGCTGGATTCTAAATCTACCAAAGTCGCAGTTGGTTCCAACGACTCGGTTGTCTTTCTTAGGAATGATTCTGGACACAGAACAAAAGAGGGTATTTCTCCCGATGGAAAAAACCCAGGAACTCCAGAACATGGTCAGAGACCTGTTAAAACCGAAGAGAGTGTCAGTCCATCAATGCACTCGAGTACTGGGGAAAATGGTGGCGACCTACGAGGCCATCCCCTTCGGCAGGTTTCATGCGAGGACTTTTCAGTGGGACCTTCTGGGCAAGTGGTCCGGGTCCCATCTTCAAATTCATCAGAAAATAAGCCTGTCCACCAGGGCCAGGGTGTCTCTCCTGTGGTGGCTGCAGAGTGCTCACCTTCTAGAGGGTTGCAGGTTCGGCATTCAAGACTGGGTTCTGGTGACCACGGACGCGAGCCTCTGAGGATGGGGAGCAGTCACACAAGGAAGGAATTTTCAAGGACTATGGTCAAGCCAGGAGACTTGTCTAAACATCAACATACTGGAATTAAGGGCCATATACAACCACGACAAGCGGAGAATCTTCTTCGCAACCTACCGGTTCTGATTCAATCAGACAAAGTCACAGCCGTGGCTCATGTAAATCGCCAAGGCGGGACAAAGAGCAGAGTGGCAATGGCGGATGCCACCAGGATTCTACGCTGGGCGGAAAATCACGTAAGCGCTCTGTCAGCAGTATTCATTCCGGGAGTGGACAACTGGGAAGCAGACTTCCTCAGCAGACACGATCTCCATCCAGGAGAGTGGGGACTTCATCAAGAAGTTTTTGCAGAGATAACAAGTCTTTGGGGACTTCCTCAAATAGACATGATGGCGTCACGCCTCAACAAGAAGCTTCGGAGGTATTGTGCCAGGTCAAGGAACCCTCAGGCAGTAGCGGTGGACGCCCTGGTGACACCATGGGTGTTTCAGTCGGTCTATGTGTTCCCTCCTCTTCCTCTCATCTCAAAAGTATTGAGAATCATAAGACAAAAAAGAGTGCAGACAATACTCATTGTTCCAGATTGGCCTCGAAGGGCCTGGTATTCAGATCTTCAGGAGATGCTCACAGAAGATCCATGGCCTCTTCCTCTCAGGGAGGACCTGTTGCAGCAGGGGCCCTGCGTGTTCCAAGACTTACCGCGGTTACATTTGACGGCGTGGCGGTTTAAAACCGAATCCTAGCTGGGAAAGGTATTCCGGAGGAGGTCATCCCTACTCTGATAAAGGCTAGGAAGGAGGTGACGGCGAAACATTATCACCGTATCTCGAGGAAGTATGTATCTTGGTGTGAAGCCAAGAATGCTCCTATGGAAGATTTCCACCTGGTCCGTTTTCTCCACTTTCTACAGACAGGAGTGGATATGGGCCTGAAGTTAGGCTCCATTAAGGTACAGATTTCGGCCCTATCTATGAAAGAATTTTCAGAAGGAATTGGCTTCTCTCCCAGAAGTCCAGACTTTTGTAAAGGGAGTGCTACACATCCAGACTCCTTTTGTGCCTCCAGTGGCACCGTGGGACCTTAACGTGGTGTTACAGTTCCTAAAATCTCATGGTGTGAGCCTCTTCAAACAGTTGAATTAAAATTTCTCACTTGGAAAGTGGTCATATTGTTGGCCTTGGCATTTGTAAGGCAGGTGTCCGAATTGGCGGCTTTGTCTCACAAAAGCCCTTATCTGATTTTCCATGTGGATAGAGCAGAGTTGAGGACTCGTCCTCAATTTTTGCCTAAGGTGGTTGCATCGTTTCATATGAAACAACCTATTGTGGTGCCTGTGGCTACGGGAGACTTGGAGGATTCCAAGTCCCTTGATGTGGTCAGGGCCTTAAAAATTTACGTAGCCAGGATGGCTCGGGTTAGGAAAACAGAGGCACTGTTTGTCCTGTATGCAGCCAACAAGCTTGGCGCTCCTGCTTCTAAGCAGACTTATTGCTCGCTGGATCTGTAACACGATTCAGCAGGCTCATTCTATGGCTGGATTGCCGTTACCAAATTCAGTAAAGGCCCATTCCACTAGGAAGGTGGGCTCTTCTTGGGTGGCTGCCCGAGGTGTCTCGGCTTTACAGCTTTGCCGAGCAGCTACTTGGTCGGGTTCAAACACCTTTGCAAAATTCTACAAGTTTGATACCCTGGCTGATGAGAACCTCATGTTTGCTCAATCGGTGCTGCAGAGTCATCCGCACTCTCCCGCCCGGTTGGGAGCTTTGGTATAATCCCCATGGTCCTTACGGAGTCCCCAGCATCCTCTAGGACGTAAGAGAAAATAAGATTTTAAACCTACCGGTAAATCTTTTTCTCCTAGTCCGTAGAGGATGCTGGGCGCCCGTCCCAGTGCGGACATATTTCTGCAAGGCTTGTATATAGTTGTTGCTTACATAAGGGTTATGTTACAGTTAAGATCAGTAGTTGGCTGATGCTGTTTTGTTCATACTGTTAACTGGTTGCGTATATTCCATGTTATACGGTGTGGATGGTGTGGGCTGGTATGAATCTTGCCCTTAGATTAACAAAAATCCTTTCCTCGTACTGTCCGTCTCCTCTGGGCACAGTTTCTCTAACTGAGGTCTGGAGGAGGGGCATAGAGGGAGGAGCCAGTGCACACCCATTCTAAAGTCTTTAGAGTGCCCATGTCTCCTGCGGAGCCCCGACTATACCTCATGGTCCTTACGGAGTCCCCAGCATCCTCTACGGACTAGGAGAAAAAGATTTACCGGTAGGTTTAAAATCTTATTTTCTGATTTTTTTTTTCTTCTCTAACGTCCTAAGTGGATGCTGGGGACTCCGTAAGGACCATGGGGAATAGACGGGCTCCGCAGGAGAGTGGGCACTCTAAAGAAAGATTAGGTACTATCTGGTATGCACTGGCTCCTCCCTCTATGCCCCTCCTCCAGACCTCAGTTAGAATCTGTGCCTGGCCAGAGCTGGGTGCTCCTAGGGGGCTCTCCTGAGCCTGCTAGAAAAAGAAAGTATTTGTTAGGTTTTTTATTTTCAGTGAGATCTGCTGGCAACAGACTCACTGCTACGAGGGACTGAGGGGAGAGAAGCAAACCTACCTGCTTGCAGCTAGCTTGTGCTTCTTAGGCTACTGGACACCATTAGCTCCAGAGGGATCGAATACAGGTACCCTACGTCGATCGTCCGTTCCCGGAGCCGCGCCGCCGTCCCCCTCGTAGAGCCAGAAGTACAGAAGACCGGGAGAAGCAAGAAGACTTCGAAATCGGCGGCATGAAGACTCCTGTCTTCACATAAGGTAGCGCACAGCACCGCAGCTGTGCGCCATTGCTCCCACAGCACACCTTCACACTCCGGTCACTGTAGGGTGCAGGGCGCTGGGAGGGGGGGGGGGGGGGGGCGCCCTGGGCAGCAATTGAGTACCTTTGGCATAAATGGATATATATACAGTCACAGACTGTATATATGTAAAAACCCCCGCCATTTTTACACATAAGAAGCGGGACAGAAGCCCGCCGCTGAGGGGGCGGGGCCTCCTTCCTCAGCACACCAGCGCCATTGTTTTCACAGCTCCACTGGAAGCAGCTCCCCAGGCTCTCCCCTGCAGTATTCAGGTACAAGAAGGGCAAAAGAGAGGAGGGGCACATAAATTTAAGCGCAAAAACGTTAATTCAGCAGCTACTGGGTGGACACTAATTATAGTGTAACCCCTGGGTTATAATAGCGCTGTGGTGTGTGCTGGCATACTCCTCTGTCTCCCCAAAAGCCTTTGTGGGGTCCTGTCCTCAGTCAGAGCATTCCCTGTGTGTGTGCGGTGTGTCGGTACATCAGTGTCGACATGTATGATGAGGAAGGGTACATGGAGGCGGTGCAAGTGCATATGGATGTGGTGTCGGCGCCGACACCTGACTGGATGGATATGTGGAAGGTGTTAAATGATAATGTAAACTCCTTGCATAAAAGGTTAGACAAAGCTGAAGCCTTGGGACAGTCAGGGTCTCGCCCAGTGCCTGATCCCACAGCTCAGAGGCCGTCGGGGTCTCATAAGCGTCCACTATCCCAGTTAATTGACACAGATGTCGACACGGAGTCTGCCTCCAGTGTCGACTATGATAATGCAAAGTTACAGCCAGATGGGCAGTAAAGTATTCAATATATGTTTATTGTAATAAAAGATGATTTGCATATCACTGATGACTCATCTGTCCCTGACACAAGGGTACACAGCTGTAAGGGGAAGAAAACTGAGGTAAATTTCCCTCCTCTCATGAGGAAAAAGAGCGGGAATCTCCAGACAGGAAGCTGCAGCTTCCCACAAAGAATTCTCAGGCAATATCCTTTCCCCACTAGGGCCAGGATACGATGGGAATCTTCCTCTAGGGTGTCACAAAAGGCAGCCCTGATGTTACAGCTATTCTCAGGGATTCTGCAGATAGCGTGCACATTCTGGTACACTACCCAGACTGGCGATTGGGTCGGCATGGGGTTGTAGCGCTGTGGAAGCGTGGACAGGTACCTTATCAGCAGAGATAGAGACCCTAGTATGTATATAGATATATATTACAGATGCTGTCTTAAGAGATATGTATATATAAAACATGCCATAGAGACATGAGTATACTGGGTCCTAGAGTCACAGCTATGTCGATTTCTGCTTGACTTGTCCTGTACAATATGCAATAGACCGATAATGCCGAATTAAGAGGCATATGGAAGGCTGAGGATTGTGTGGAGAAGGGTTCTCGGACCTGGTCTCCACAGCTATATCTGGTAATTCTGATGTTTTGCCTTATATCCCTGCACAACCTAGGAAAGCACGACATTATCAAATGCAGCTTTTCTAATAAAGAAACAAGAAAGTCCGAGATACGTCCTTTCTTGCCGGAGGCGGGGCAGAGAAAACAAAAGTTCTCCCCGGCCTCTACAAAAATCCACTGCATGTCGCTGGGGCTCCACAGGCGGAGCTAGGCCCAGTGGGGCACGCCTTCGGAAGTTCAGCCACAAGTGGGTTCACTCCCTGTTCGATCCCTGGGCAATAGATATTGTGTCTCAGGGATACAAGCTGGACTGTGAGAAGATGCCCCCTCACCGACGGCCCTGCCTTGAGAGGAAAACAGTGTGAACTGAATTTCACGAAATTGTATATTCAACAGGTGGTTGTCAAGGTTCCCCTCATTCAACAAAGACGGGGGTTATTATTTGACCATGTTGTAGTCCCAAAACCAGAAGGTTTGGTCAGACCCACATTGAATTTAAAATTCCTGAACATATACCTGAAAAGGTGCAAGTTCAAGATGGAATCGCTAGGAGCGATCATTGTAAGCCTGAAAGGTGACTCGGGACATAAAGGATGCATACCTTCAGGTCCCCATTTATCCACCTCATCAGGCGTACCTCAGAATTGCGGTACGGGATTGTCATTACCAATTTAGACCAAGGTGATGGCGGAAGTGATGGTGTTGCTGCGGAAGCAAGGTGTCACTATATCACGTTTTTAGACGATCTCATAAAAGTGAGATCAAGAGAGCAGTTGCTGAACAGCGTATCACTTTCTCTGGAAGTGTAACGGCAACGCGGCTGGATTCTATGTATTCCAAAGTCGCAGTTGGTTACTACAGCTCATCTGCCTCTCCTAGACACAGACCAGAACAGGGTTGATCTCCCGATAGAGAGAGCTCAGGAGCTTGTGTCACTGGTCAGGAATCTATTATACCAAAACAGGTGTTAGTACATCACTGCACTTGAGTCCTGGGAAGGATGGTGGCATCATAAGAGACCATTCCCTTCGACAGGTTCCATGCGAGGACCTTTTCAGTGGGACTTACTGGACAAGTGGTCCGGATCACATCTTCAGAGGCATCGGTTAATCACCCTATCCCCCAGGGCCAGGGTGTCTCCCCTGTGGTGGCTGCAGAGTGCTCACCTTCTCGAAGGTCACAGAATCGGCATTCAGGACTGGGTCCTGGAGACCACGGATGCAAGCCTCTGAGGGTGGGGAGCAGTCACACAGGGAAGATATTTCCAAGGGCTGGGGTCACGTCAATATCCTGGATCTAAGGACCTTATGCAATGCCCTACGTCATGCAGAGTCCCTGCTTCGTGACCAACCGGGTCTGATTCAGTCAGACAGTATTATCGCAGTGGCTCATGTAATCCGCCAAGGCGGCACAAGGAGCAGGGTGGCAATGGTAGAAGCCACCGGAATTCTTCACTGGGCGGAGAATCTCATAAGTGCACTGTCAGCTGTGTTCATTCCGGGAGTGGACAACTGGGAAGCAGACTTCCTCAGCAGGCAAGACCTCCACCCGGGAGAGTGAGAACTTCATCAAGAAGTCTTCACACAGATTGCAAGTCGGTGGGAACTGCCACAGGTGGACATGATGGCATCCCGCCTCAACAAAAAAGCTACAGGTTTACACCAGGTCAAGGGACCATCAGGCGATAGCTGTAGACGCACTATTGACACCGTTGGGGTTACAGTCGGTTTATATATTCCCTCCTATTCCTCTCATACCATGGTGCTGAGAATCATAAGGAAAAGAGGAGTGAGAACAATACTCATTGTTCCAGATGGGCCAAGAAGGACTTGGTATCCAGATCTGCAAGAGATGCTCACAGAGGAACCATGGCCTCTGCCTCTCAGACAAGACCTGTTGCAACAGGGGCCTTGTCTGTTCCAAGACTTACCGCGGCTGCGTTTGACGGCATGGCGGTTGAACGCCGGATCCTAGCAGAAAACGCATTCTGTATGAAGTTATTCCTACGCTGATAAAGGCTAGGAAGGATGTGACGGCAAAACATTATCACCGTATATGGCGAAAATATGTTGCTTGGTGTGAGGCCAGGAAGGCCCCTACAGAGGAATTCCAGCTGGGTCGATTCCTACACTTTCTACAGTCAGGTATGACTATGGGCCTAAAATTAGGGTCCATAAAGGTCCAGATTTCGTCCCTATCCATTTTCTTACAAAAAGAACTGGCTTCCCTACTGGAGGTTCAGTCGTTTGTCAAAGGAGTGCTGCATATTCAGCCCCCTTTTGTGCCACCAGTGGCACCTAGGGATCTCAACGTGGTATTGGATTTCCTAAAATCTCACTGGTTTGAACCACTTAAGACAGTAAAGCTGAAGTATCTCACTTGGAAAATGGTCATGCTGTTAGCCTTAGCTTCGGCTAGGCGAGTGTCAGAATTGGCGGCTTTGTCATGTAAAAGCCCCTATCTGGTTTTCCATATGGACAGGGCAGAATTACGGACTCATCCGCACTTTCTGCCAAAGGTGGTGTCATCTTTTCATCTGAACCAACCTATTATGGTGCCTGCGGCTACTCGTGACTTGGAGGACTACAAGTTGCTGGACGTGGTCCGGGGTTTGAAGATCTATGTATCTAGGATGGCTGGAGTCAGGAAGACTGACTCGCTGTTTGTCCTGTATGCACCCAACAAGCTGGGTGCTCCTGCTTCAAAGCAGACTATTGCTCGCTGGATCTGTAACACGATTCAGCAGGCTTATTCTGCGGCAGGATTGCCGCATCCAAAATCAGTAAAGGCCCATTCCACGAGGAAAGTGGGCTTTTCTTGGGCGGATGCCCGAGGTGTCTCGGCACTACAGCTTTGCCGAGCAGCTACTTGGTCGGGTTCAAACCCTTTTGCAAAATTCTATAAGTTTGATACCCTGGCTGATGAGTACCTCCTGTTTGCTCAATCGGTGCTGCAGAGTCATCCTCACTCTCCCGCCCAGTCTGGAGCTTTGGTATAATCCCCATGGTCCTTACGGAGTCCCCAGCATCCTCTAGGACGTAAGAGAAAATAAGATTTTAAACCTACCAGTAAATCTTTTTCTCCTAGTCCATAGAGGTGTTAGGTTCCTGGTGCTCAGAACAAGGGAGATGTTATGAAGTGAGTCCAGAGCACCAGGACGTAATGCTGGGAAAGGGGAATGGAAAGTGAATAGCCCCTGGCGCCCTATCTCCGTTGTCTCGCCCGTGCTGTCAGTACACTCTTGCGAGACTATGGTTGCTTGAGCCCATGGCAGCCACGTTTGAAGGGCGGATTACGTCTGCCCAACTTCGATGCCCCCTCAGGTCTTAATGAGAGACAAAGAGTGTACCGAGACAGGTTGATAACAAGGGGCCCTCTAACTGAAACAACCAAAGCCAGGGACTACTAACTAGCCTAAAACTAAATGCATGTGCGGCTTGCCGCCAAAGGAAAAGAACAACAAAGGAAATGCTGACCACACACCGACACAATACTTTTGTGTACCGGCGGTGACAGCATAAGCAGAACCCTCTGCAAAACACCAGTGACAGGAATAATAACAGAATACAGCGGCCTAGGCCGACGGACACTGCAGAGCCGCTACTCACGGAACCGGTACGAATACTGGCAAACGGACAGGAACCTCCAATGCTGCCGGCACAGACTCTCAGAACTGGTGGACAGGCAGAATCCCAACCGACAGACCGGTGGACACCAAGAAGCCAGAAACTTGACCAGGCACAGGCAAAGCCACTGGACTTCAGGACAGGAACTCTTAACGGCAGGACACGGGATCAGACACAGGAATCGACACAGGGACTGACACAGGAATTCAGGAACTGGCAGGAACAAGCTCAGAACTCAAGCAGACTGGAAACTTAGAAATATCACCAGCATCTGCGAACTGCACTGAGCCAGCATATAACAGAGAGGCCTAATTAATAATTTCATACAGCTGCCCTGTTGCATGACTCCAAACTGACAAAATGCAATTAGCAGCCAGGTGAGGCTGAACACATGGGAACAAGCTGCAATTACACAGACTCACCAGTGGCAGCAACCAAGAGTATTCTAAAACAGAGCAACGGGAAATCCTGGCCTGCAAGACAACTTATAAACATAAAATACATAACTGACAAAACAGGAATGAGCCACAGCCGTGGCTCATAACAGTACGCCCCCCTTGAGGAGGGGTCAAAGAACCCCAAAATACAGACTATCCAAAACAAGGGATACAAAAAAAACCCTGACACACTGGTCTAACAGACACAAAAACAGAAACAAGCTGCAACCACAGCTTGTAACAGTGCCCTCCCCCTGACAGTGGCCACTGGACACAAGACAAGGAAAAAAAAAATCTTTTTTATTTTTTTATTTAATCAAGGCAAGAGTCAAAAAATTATTTATTTTTCTTCTTCTTCTTTTTACAAAGCTCTTTAGGTCTGACCAAGGTAATTCCCCAAATATTGTCTGAACTGATGGTACCACCCAGCAAGGCTGCGTTCAAATCAGAGACAGGTTTCTTACCCTTAGGAGCTGAACTTTCTGGCAAAGTACTATTATTAGAAGAAGAAGAAGTCAGAAAAGCACATCCTGCAGTCAAAACAACGGGCTGGGACTCTTGTGCCGAGTTTACAGTATTTGGTGGACTCTCAACAGACAAGACGGGTGACTTAGAGGAACCTGAACCAATTTCTTTGGGACCATATCTTTTAATAATTGCATCACTGAATGCTGGGAGATCCTGAAGAATGGGATCTTCAGCTTTCATTAGGCTGGTCGCCCACTCAAAAGGCTCTCCTCTAAAAGAATAAATCAGATAGAGCACAAGGTTCTCTGAAGTGATGCCCAGAAATGGTCTAGACAACATAATAATGTAATAGTGTTTGTAAAGCGCCAGAAATTGGGCTAAGTCCCCATAAAATATTATGGATGTTGAGATATCAACAGAGTCAGGATCTGTTTCCTTCCCATCTGACTGACTGAAGTGCTTTGCTAGGACCTGGTCACTATTGACCTTACTCGAGGCTGAGACTCTCTGAACCCCACCTGGGGCAGTGACTTTCTGAACCCCACCCAGGGCAGTGACTTTCTGAACCCCACCCGGGGCAGTGACTTTCTGAACCCTACCCGGGGCAGTGGCCTCCGGGAACCCCGCTGGGGTCAGCACCTCGGATTCTTTTACTGGGACCGAGCCGTCGGCCTCCCTAACTGGGACCGAGCCATTGGCCTCCCTCTCCGAGTCAATAATTATCTAAACTTCTCCCGGGACTATAACTTCCGGGACTTTTGCTGAAGCTATAACCTTCAGCACCTCCACTAATGCTACGCCTCTTAAGTTCTTTCCTGGGGAAGCGACCTCTAGCCCCTTCTTAGAGGCTGCGTCTCTCGAGACCCCACTTGGGGATATTACTTCAAATATCCCTTCTGGGGTTTTGCTTCTCGAGTTCCCTTCTAGAACTGTGGTTTTAGATACCCTTTTTGGGGTTGCGCTTTTCAAGTCCCTACCTGGGGTAACGGCCTCTGAGACCCCTTCTGGTATGGACACCTGAGCTACAATATTTGATGTCCCTCTATAAGCTTGGTCATCGGGTACCGCTCCAGCACTCTAGGCACCGGGTACCGCTCCAGCACTCTGGGCACCGGGTGCTGCTCCAGCACTCTGGGTACCGGGTACTGCTCCAGCACTCTGGGCACCGGGTACCGCTCCAGCACTCTGGGCACCGGGTACCGCACCAAGAACCTGAGCATCGGGCACCTCTCCAGGACCCTGGGCAACAGGCACCTCTCCAGGACCCTGGGCAACAGGCACCTCTCCAGGACCTGGGCAACGGGCACCTCTCCAGGACCCTGGGCTCGGGGAACCACTCCAGGAGCCTGGGCTACGGGCACCACTCCAGGGGCTTGCAACTCTGCTTCCACAGGAACCTCAAGAGAGGAGAGAAACATTCTCTTTTGATTCCTGAATCTATAATGGGGCTCCCTTGCCCAAGGACCCCAATTATAGGACAGAGAGCTTTTTAGTGTGGGTTGTGTGACAAGTACCTCTGCCACAGTAGAGACAGGAGTAGGTCTTGTATCCTGACTCAACTTGGCCAGAGGGCAAGACTCGTCAACACACTTTGGCTTGCGCAACTCACAGGTCTGCAGATAGTGGCCTAAACCCCCACAATATAGGCACAAGTTTAAGTTTCTGCGACGCAGACGCTCCTCTTCTGAGAGCCTGGGCCGCAGAAAACTTTTAAACCTTTTCTCTTCAATTAAACCAGAGGATTCTCTTGTCACCATACTGTGAACAAGAGTCTCTTTAGAGATAGATGTACTCTCAACGACTTCTGGCAAGATGAGCAAGATTTCAGTCAGAAGGTTTTGCAGTTGTTTTAGGGATTGCTGCAAAACTTCTAATCGCTCTGGTCTCAAAGCACTGAAAGCATGGTTCAGGGCTGAGAGAGATGCCTGCAGGGCTTGCATAGTAGACATAGGAGGATTTAAAACTAGACAAGACAAGGCAAGACTAGGCAAGACAAGACTGAATTTTTTAAACTAGACAAGACAGGACTGGATTTTTAAACACCAGACTGGAATTCTGCACACTAGTTTCTAAACAGGACTGGATTCTAAACACTGGATTGGATTCTGCATACTGAATACTAGACAGGACTGGATTATAAACACCGGACTGGGTTCAGCACACTGAATTCTAGACAGGACTGGATTCTAGACTAGACACTGGACTGGGCCAAAAAATAAAAAAGTTTTATTTATTTTTTGTGGTAGGGCTGGTGATTATGTTAGGTTCCTGGTGCTCAGAACAAGGGAGATGTTATGAAGTGAGTCCAGAGCACCAGGGCGTAATGCTGGGAAAGGGGAATGGAAAGTGAATAGCCCCTGGCGCCCTATCTCCGTTGTCTCGCCCGTGCTGTCAGTACACTCTTGCGAGACTATGGTTGCTTGAGCCCATGGCAGCCGCATTTGAAGGGCGGATTACGTCTGCCCAACTTCGATGACCCCTCAGGTCTTAATGAGAGACAAAGAGTGTACCGAGACAGGTTGATAACAAGGGGCCCTCTAACTGAAACAACCAAAGCCAGGGGCTATTAACTAGCCTAAAACCAAATGCATGTGCGGCTTGCCGCCAAAGGAAAAGAACAACAAAGGAAATGCTGACCACACGCTGACACCATACTTTTGTGTACCGGCGGTGACAGCATAAGCAGAACCCTCTGCAAAACACCAGTGACAGGAATAATAACAGAATACAGCGGCCTAGGTCGACGGACGCGGCAGAGCCGCTACTCACGGAACCGGTACGAATACTGGCAAACGGACAGGAACCTCCAATGCTGCCGGCACAGACTCTCAGAACTAGAGGACAGGCAAAATCCCAAACGACAGACCGGTGAACACCAAGAAGCCAGAAACTTGACCAGGCACAGGCAAAGCCACTGGACTTCAGGACAGGAACGCTTAACGGCAGGACACGGGATCAGACACAGAAATCGACACAGGGACTGACACAGGAATTCAGGAACTGGCAGGAACAAGCTCAGAACTCAAGCAGACTGGAAACTTAGAAATATCACTAGCATCTGTGAATTGCAGTCAGCCAGCATATAACAGAGAGGCCGAATTAATAATTTCATACAGCTGCCCTGTTGCATGACTCCAAACTGACAAGATGCAATTAGCAGCCAGGTGAGGCTGAACACATGGGAACAAGCTGCAATTACACAGACTCACCAGCGGCAGCAACCAAGAGTATTCTAAAACAGAGCAACGGGAAATCCTGGCCTGCAAGACAACTTATAAACATAAAATACATAACTGACATGCAAAACAGGAATGAGCCACAGCCGTGGCTCATAACAAGAGGATGCTGGGCGACCGTCCCAGTGCGGAATAAATCTGCAGTACTTGTACATAGGTACTGATGTAGTTACACGAGAGTTGTGTACGGTTGAGATCAGACTGTTTCTGATTTCTGTTGTTCATGCTGTTAACTGGTTTAGTTATATACCATGTTGTACGGTGTGTTGTGGTGTGAGCTGGTATGTATCTCACCCTTAATTCTTTTCCTCGAAATGTCCGTCTCCTCTGGGCACAGTTTTATAACAGGTCTGGAGGAGGGGCATAGAGGGAGGAGCCAGCTCACACCCATTAAAAGGTCTTAGAGTGCACATGTCTCCTGCGGAGCCCGTCTATACCCCATGGTCCTTACGGAGTCCCCAGCATCCTCTGCGGACTAGGAGAAAAAGATTTACCATTAGGTTTAAAATCTTATTGTTATCCTGTGGATAACCTGTGGACCCAGCCGGATAAATATACGTTATGGTAAGAACTTACCGTTTATAACTGTATTTCTCATATGTCCACAGGTTTCCACAGGGATCTCACCCTGACGCACTCGATTTGAGAAACTTTATACTGACTAACCTCTTCCCTCTTGCATGGAAGGGTGTGCAAGTGTGTTCTTCTCGCCTGAATAGGGTTCTACATAAAGCTCCTGCCTAAATGCTTTGGAATACAACTGATTTCACTGAGCCAGTGGGCGGGGATATATGGACGAGCCTGTTTCATCCTGGGAGGCCTGAAAGCTTGTGATCATTTGGTGCCAATCCGCTGTCGCTCCATCATATCCCATTGTTATCCTGTGGAAACCTGTGGATATAGGAGAAATACCGTTATCAACGGTAAATTCTTACCATAACGTATATTTAACTAACAATAATAAACAGTGGAGTTTTGGTTCATGTATTGCTCAGTGCATTTAAGCCTGCAGCCCCCGACAAGGGACCCCACTATACTGCAGGTGCTACTCTGTTGCTAAATATAATTACCATAAAAACAGCTATCACATTAGTGTTAAACTTTAGGTTTGCTCTCAGCGGCGGAACAGTGGCCGAAATGCTTGGATTGGTTTTCAGAGCACCAGTCTGACGTATCGCCACATCTTATGTGGCCCTCCAATTCACCAGGTCTGGGACTGTTTGGCTGGGTCCGGCATTGTACTGTTGGTTCAGTTCCTGATGCGTTTGGAACGATTGGTGGTTGCTAGGTGCCCTAAATACCTGTGGTCCAGATTTATCATGATCTACTTTCACCCACTGTTCCGCCGCTGAGATTCTTGGTGTCCAGGCTTTCTTCCACTGTAGATGGATACTACTCACTGTCTACAAGGGATCACCAACAAACAAATGCCGGTCTCGGCCACAACCAATGGCTCCCTTTTGCCAGTCGCATCACGTGCACGACCCATGGTTCCATCTGAAAAAGAAACAATATCTCAAAAATTTGCATTGTATCAATACCTCAGACATTCACAATGATCATCCAGTAGTTTTAGTGTCACCATCTACACCCATGTGCACGTCCCGTGTTGTTGTGCTCTCTCTCTCTCTCTCTCTCTCTCTCTATATATATATATATATAATATTTATATTAAACCTTATTGAAGGCAGAAGGCAAAGACTGGGCACGCTTAGCCCCAGAATACAGCCCATGGCTTCATAGGCGTCACTAAGCTGCGGCAGTGAAAGGTGCCAAGAGTGAGTGGAGCGATTGGCTTTAGGGCAGTAGGAGTGGGGTGACTTAATAGACTGGGTCTTGGTCCCAGTGGCGGCTGATAGCTATCAGGTAGGGTAGATAAGAAGCCACTTAGTGAGGAGAGCTCCAGAAAGCACGTCTGGATGGACCACGCTCCTCTTATTTATTATTTTATATACTAACAGGGGTGACAGGTGTTGTACCTCCCTGCAAAGGCAGACACAATCTCTTTCTCATCAGACTCTGCTGTCTTCCCTGCACTCTCACTCAGATGTTCACTGCTGCCAGTAGCACATATATGAGAAGCAGAAGTATGGTGGCAGCTGTATAGTTTCTGATATGTAATTCTCTTTACACACACCATCCTTATTACTATTGAGAATATAGAGGTAAGACACTGATGTAAAAATATGATTTTAATTACCTACCGGTAAATCCTTTTCTCGTAGCCTGTAGAAGATGCTGGGATCCATTTAGTACCATGGAGATGTACCAAAGCTCCCAGTACAGGAGGGAGAGTGCTGAGGTTCCTGCAGAACTGATTAACCAAACTTGAGGTCCTCAGAGGCCAAAGTATAGAACTTGTAAAACTTAGCAAACGTGACCAAGTAGCTGCTCGGCAAAGCTGAATAGCCGAGACACCCTGTGCAGCTGCCCTGGAAGAACCCACTTTACGGGTAGAGTGCGCCTGAACAGATTTTGGAATTGGCAATCCTGCCGCGGAATAAGCATGCTGGATAGTAATAAATAAAGGTGATTCAGCGCTAGTGACTAGTTAGATAATTATTAAAATTTATTGAAAACATACATTGATTTCTTGTATAATAACATACACTTTACTGTTGCAACAGATAAAAAATGGTGGTACCACGACACAAAAAATTTAATATAAAAATAAAAAATAAAAAGTTCCAAAAAATATATATGTATAGGGCCTAGATCAACACTGCTTATTGGTTGAAGAAATTCTTAGATTGCTGGGTATGTAGCAAGATGCCTTATCCTAGGGAAATGAATAACGGTGTTACCAGTTTGCTGTAGTGAGTCCTCCACTCGGTTAGCACTCCGTAGTCATGGGGATTCTCTCACTTCTTTGATTGTCCCGTGCTGGAATTAGTGAGGGAGATGAACCCTGATAGGTCCTGATGCAATATCTTCCCTGGAGTTATTCCATGCGGGTCACCGTTCCCAAAAATGGATAGCCGGCAGATCTTGTAGTTAGTGGATCCCAGTCTTTGTCACCAACGCGTTTCACTGCTGGTGCAGCTTTCTCAAGGTGTATATGCAGTGTAAAAAGAGCCCTTATATAGCAGTGTTGATCATAATCGGCTACAGGTGTGCAGTTTCCAATCAATTCCTAAATTCATCAAATCTAAAAACTAATCTAGTTAAATTAATACATCATTTGCCAGAGGACAGTCCTATTAAACAATAGTAAAAACGAAATGTTGAAATACCTTAAAAAACGATTTTATTAAATTCATAATGGTCACATGATCGTTTGTCCCGGAAGTGGGAAGCGATCACATCCTGGATTCAGGCGTGCGTGTCACCCCTCTATTTCACTTCAGTGAAAGAGAAAGGTTTGTCTGGTCAAAATATAGCACGTGATCGGAGTTCCGATCACGTGACCCGCCCGTGACGTCTCTCTCCCCCTTCGGTGAGAGAGAGGTAATATGTAGTTAGTCAGAATAGGACACGTGATCGGAGTTCCGATCACGTGACCCGCCCGCAACGTCTCTCCCTCGCTTCAGCGAGAGGGGAGGTAAGTCTAGTCAGATAGAGACACGTGATCAATTTTAATGCCGGACAGATTTTAAAAAACAGATGTAAGTTTGTCCAATCACATGACCTTAATCATGGTCAGGACATTAACATACATCCCGTTGTCCAGCATCACCAAGAGCCATCAAAATGTATATATAGGTCTTCATTAGGAAAAAATTATATAATAATTATTATATGGCAAGGGGGATGTTGGAACAAAAATGCCATTTTAATATCCTTCTAACCACATCATTAGCATGACACACATCCAACAACCTTCTTCCCTCCTGGATGATACCACATATTTAGTTTAGAATTTATCATTTTTAATAGATATAAAATAAATAAAAGCAGACCATAGCATCATTGGCTCCATAATAATCTCATTTATCTTCTAATTATAATAACCAAAATAGTCTCATGCTCATAAATGGTAGTTGAGCATCTTATAATAAATAGGTAAAGATCAAATTCTTGCATATTCATTGGTTCATTCTTCAGTTAAACTCATCTAGTATCTTTTGACAATTTAATGATCACATATAACATGGTCTAGCAGCACAAAAGATCATTATTATTTCATCAGAGATTCCGTCATATGGTGTGATATAAGACACAATAGAGCACAAATATATCTATAAAAATATTATTTCTCATATATATTTTTTATTATTATTTTGTTCATGAATTGATCTTTGGTGTAATAAAGAAAATCCTCGTGACAGATCAGCTTCTCCACCTCTGAAATAACATCTCCCTTCAGAGAAGTGCATTCAGCTCTAGGGCCTCATTGAGACCGCTAGGATATAATGAATCAAGCTGGAATGTCCAGAAAATTTCCTGTTTGCATAAGCGGGTGTATCTGTCACCCCCTCTCTCAGTTTTCTTGATGTGTTCAAGACCTGTAATGGTCAGGGATGATGGATCTTTGTTATGAAATTTGAGAAAATGTCTTGGGACACTATGGTTGGTTACCCCATTCACAATATTCCTACGGTGCTCCATGAATCTGATTTTGATACTTCTTGTTGTTCTTCCCACATAATTCAATTTACAGCTACATTGTAAGCGGTAGATGACCCAAGAGGTATTACAGTTAATAAAACTTGATATTTTTATAATTTTCTGGTCCACAGGAGAGACTATTTCTTTAGTTTTATTGCACGTATGAAGACAGGTTGTACACCGGTTTGCCCCACATTTGTAGAAGACATTAGTTAATGGAGGTAACCATGACATACCTTTGGTATTATTTGAAGGTATAGTCTTCAATTGGCTTGGGGCTAGGATTGTTTTCAGTGACTTATTTTTCTTGAATATAAATTCTGGATTAGGAGGAAGTATCTTGGACAAAAGGGGGTCACTTTTTAACATAGGATAATTTTGTTTTATAATGGATTTGATCCTTTTTGATTCATTATTAAACTTTGAGATAAAGGCCAACTCTCTATTCTTTTGGTCTTGATGAACAGTTTTGGATTTGTGGACCAATAGTGACTGTCTGTTCATTGCTAATGTTTCTTTCAAGGCAATGTCTAGAATATATTGAGGGTATTCTCTATCTCTGAATTTCTGTATTAATTGGTCTGCTTGTGACAACAAAGATTCCATGGTAGAGCAGTTCCTACGTAGTCGCATCAGTTGGCCCCTTGGAATGTTCTTTTTCCAGGGGTCATAGTGTGCGCTTTTATAATGTAAGTAACCGTTGTTCCCTACTTCTTTCACAAAATTGGAAGTCAGGATACAGTTATCTTCAATACTAAGGGCTATGTCCAGGAAAGAAATGTTAGTTTTACTAAAGTGAGAGGTGAACTGTAAATTATAAGTGTTGTTGTTGAGAAAACAAACAAACTGTGAAAAAGAATCCAAATCCCCATCCCAAATAATAAAAAGGTCATCTATGTATCGGCCGTAGAAGACCAGCTTCTCCCCGAACCCACTTTGCCACACAAATCGGTCCTATAATTGGCCGACATAGAGGTTAGCATAGCTCGGGGCGAATCTGGTCCCCATGGCCGTGCCCATAGTTTGAAGATAAAAAGTGTCCGAAAAAAGAAAATAGTTGTGTGAAAGAATGAAGGATATAGAGTCGACTAGAAATTGTTCGCGTCTCTCGGAGAGGTCATGATCATGGGAAAGTAACTCATGTATAACTTGCACCCCCAAATTATGGGGGATGTTCGTATAGAGAGCCGAGACATCTAAAGTCGCAAATGAATAGGTCGATTTCCACTTAACATTCTCCAATAATTGGAGGAAGTGTGTGGTATCTGAGATGAATGACCTCAACCGAGAGACACGAGGTTGTAGAAAACTGTCGACATAGGCTGTAATTTTTTCCTAATGAAGACCTATGTATACATTTGATGGCTCTTGGTGATGCTGGACAACGGGATGTATGTTAATGTCTTGACCATGATTAAGGTCATGTGATTGGACAAACTTACATCTGCTTTTTAAAATCTGTCCGGCATTAAAATTGATCACGTGTCTCTATCTGACTAGACTTACCTCCCCTCTCGCTGAAGCGAGGGAGAGACGTTGCGGGCGGGTCACGTGATCGGAACTCCGATCACGTGTCCTATTCTGACTAACTACATATTACCTCTCTCTCGCCGAAGGGGGAGAGAGACGTCACGGGCGGGTCACGTGATCGGAAATCCGATCACGTGCTATATTTTGACCAGACAAACCTTTCTCTTTCACTGAAGTGAAATAGAGGGGTGACACGCACGCCTGAATCCAGGATGTGATCGCTTCCCACTTCCGGGACAAACGATCATGTGACCATTATGAATTTAATAAAATCGTTTTTTAAGGTATTTCAACATTTCGTTTTTACTATTGTTTAATAGGACTGTCCTCTGGCAAATGATATATTAATTTAACTAGATTAGTTTTTAGATTTGATGAATTTAGGAATTGATTGGAAACTGCACACCTGTAGCCGATTATGATCAACACTGCTATATAAGGGCTCTTTTTACACTGCATATACACCTTGAGAAAGCTGCACCAGCAGTGAAACGCGTTGGTGACAAAGACTGGGATCCACTAACTACAAGATCTGCCGGCTATCCATTTTTGGGAACGGTGACCCGCATGGAATAACTCCAGGGAAGATATTGCATCAGGACCTATCAGGGTTCATCTCCCTCACTAATTCCAGCACGGGACAATCAAAGAAGTGAGAGAATCCCCATGACTACGGAGTGCTAACCGAGTGGAGGACTCACTACAGCAAACTGGTAACACCGTTATTCATTTCCCTAGGATAAGGCATCTTGCTACATACCCAGCAATCTAAGAATTTCTTCAACCAATAAGCAGTGTTGATCTAGGCCCTATACATATATATTTTTTGGAACTTTTTCTTTTTATATTTCATTTTTTGTGTCGTGGTACCACCATTTTTTATCTGTTGCAACAGTAAAGTGTATGTTATTATACAAGAAATCAATGTATGTTTTCAATAAATTTTAATAATTATCTAACTAGTCACTAGCGCTGAATCACCTTTATTTATTGTTATATACAAAGGGTCTGACTAGCCCTTCCTATTTCAGCTGCTTGAGGATATACAACACATGTCAGCGCCATCTCTACTTCGGTAGTTTACATTCCATGCTGGATAGTAAGCCTGATCCAGCGTGAAATTGCTTAGAAGCAGGACACCCAATCTTTTTGGGATCATAAAGTACAAATAGTGCGTCTGACTTCCTGTGACGAGTAGTTCTCTTCACATAGATTTTCAAAGCCTGCACGACATCCAAGGACTTTGAGGTAATTGAGATGTCAGTAGCTACTGGCACCACAATAGGTTGGTTGATATGAAAAGCCGGCACAACCTCAGGGAGAAATATCTGATGCGTTCTGAGCTCAGCTCTATCCTCATGTGAAATCAAATAGGGGCTCTTGTGCGACAATGCCCCCAATTCTGACACACCTCTGGCAGAAGCCAAGGCCAACAACGTGATCGCCTTCCAAGTAAGAAACTTTACGTCCACCTCTTGTAAAGGTTCGAAGCAATCCGATTGCAGGAACTACAGCACCACATTAAGATCCCATGGTGCCATAGGAGGCACAAAGGGTGGTTGGATGTGCAGAACTCCTTTCAAGAAAGTCTGAACCTCAGGGATAGCAGCCAATTGTTTCTGGAAGAAAATAGACAAGGCCAAAATCTGTACCTTGATGGAGCCCAAGCGTAGGCCAACACCTGCTTGCAGAAAGAGGAGAAAATGTCCCAGTTGAAACTCCACCGTAGGAAACTTTTTGGATTCACACCAAGACACATACTTTTTCCAAATTTGATGGTAATGCTTAGACGTTACCCCCTTGTATCAGAGTAGGAATAACCTTATTCGGAATGCCCTTCCGTGCTAAGATCTGGCGTTCAACCTCCATGCCGTCAAACGTAGCCGCGGTAAGTCTTGATAGGCAAACGGCCCCTGCAGTAAAAGGTCCTCGCGAAGATGAAGAGGCCTCTGATCCTCCAGCAGTAATGCCAGAAGATCCGCGTACCAAGCCCGCCTTGGCCAGTCCAGAGCAATGAGGATCGCCGGAACTCTTGATCTTTTTATTAGTTTGAGAATCCTTGGGATGAGTGGAAGTGAAGGGAACACATACACTGACTGGAACACCCATGGAGTCACCAGGGTGTCCACCGCCACTGCCTGTATGTCTCATGAGCTGGAACAGTACCTCTGAAGCTTCTTGTTGAGGCGAGAGTCCATCATGTCTATCTGAGGTATACCCCATCGGCGTGTTACCTCTGTGAATACTTCTGGGTGGAGGCCCCATTCTCCTGGATGGAGATTATGCCTGCTGAGGAAGTCTGCTTCCCAGTTGTCCACTCCCGGAATGAAGATCGCCGACAGTGCCAGTGTGTGTCAGGATTCTTGTTACCTCTGACATTGCAGCCCTGCTCTTCGCTCCACCCTGCCTGTTTATGTAGGACACCGCTGTGATGTTGTCTGACTAAACCTGAATGGTTTGATCTTGCAGAAGATGAGCCGCTTGTAGAAGGCCATTGTATATGGCCCTTAGTTACAGAATGTTTATTGGAAGAACCGATTCCTGGCTTGACCACTCTCCTGTGAAGTTTTCCCCATTGGTGACTACACCCCAACCTTTGAGGCTTGCATCCATGGTTAGAAGAATCCAATTCTGAATCCCGAACCTGCGGCCCTTGAGCAGGTGAGAAGTTTGCCGCCACCAGAGTAGTGAAATTCTGGCTTTCGGTGACAGGCATATCGGCTGGTGCATGTGAAGATGCGATCCCGACCACTTGTCCAGGAGATCCAGCTGGAAGAACCGTGCATGGAATCTTCTGTATTGTAGAGCCTCGTAGGAGGATACCATCTTCCCCAGAAGGTGAATGCATCAATGAACCGATACCCGGGGAGGTTTCAAGACATCCCGGACCATTGATTGGATCACCAATGCTTTCTCCACTGGTAGAAACACCCTCTGCATTTCTGCGTCAAGTATTATCCCCAGGAAGGGCAGTCTCCTTGTCAGTTCCAAATGTGAATTTGGAAGGTTCAGGATCCACCCATGATCCCAGAGTAGTTGAGTTGAGAGCGCAATACTCTGCAACAGCTTCTCCTTGGAAGATGCCCCTATCAGCCTATCATCCAGATATGGAATTATGTTCACTCTCTGTTTCCGTAGGAGGAGCATCATCTCCGCCATGACCTTGGTGCACACCCTCGGTGCTGTGGAGAGGCCAAATGGCAACATCTGGAACTGATAGTGACAGTCCTGTAGTGCAAACCGTAGAAAGGCCTGGAGAGGTGGGATCAGATCGGAATGTGATGGTACGCATCCTTGATATCAAGGGATACTAGGAATTCCCCCTCCTCCAGACCTGAGATCACCGCTCTCAGAGACTCCATCTTGATTTGGAAAACCCTCAAGTAGGGGTTCAACAATTTCAGGTTCAATATAGGCCTTACCGAACCGTCCGGTTTTGGTACCACAAACAGGTTTGAGTAATAACCCTTGGTTTTTGAGTGAGGTGGAACTGGAACAATGACATTTGTCGTACCAATTTTTTAATGGCTTCCTGTAGGATAGCACTTTCTGTCAGCGAAGCTGGTAAGCCTGATTTGAAGAATCTGTGAGGTGGGAGTTCCTGAAACTCCAGTCTGTACTCCTGGGTAACAATATCCGTCACCCAGGGGCCTACGCATGATGACGCCCAGCTGTGACTGAAATCTTAGTCTCGCACCCACCTGCCTGATCTCCAGGCTGGGAGGTACACCATCATGCTGAATATTTGGAGGAAGCAGAACCTGGTTTCTGTTCCTGGGAACCTGTTGGTGCAGGTCTTTTGGATGTTCCCTGACCTCCTCTAAAGAAGGTGGGAGGGGGTTTGGATTTTTAAAATTTTGCGGTCCAAAAGGACTGCAGTATAGGATAAGATTTCCTAGCTGGGGCTGCTGCGGAGGGAAGAAATGTCGACTTACCCGCTGTCGCCGTGGATTCCACGCATCCAATGCGTCCCTAAATAGTGCCTGACCTGTGAATGGCAGGAACTCCACACTTTTCTTGGTTTCTGCATCCGCAGTCCATTGGCGTAGCCAGAGTCCTCTGCATGCCGAGACAGCCATGGAAGTAGCAGGCCAATGTCCTTCATGTTCTCCACCATGAAACCTGCAGAATCCTGTATGTGATGTAAAAACAAGTCAATGTCACTCCTATCCATAGTATCTAAGTCCTCTAGTAAGGTGCCTGACCACTTTACTATGGCTTTAGAAATCCATGCACAAGCAATAGTGGGTCTTAAAGCCACGCCTGTAGCAGTGTATAGTGATTTGAGCGTAGTCTCAATATTGCGTCAGCCGGCTCCTATAAGGCGGTTGAAGCAGGGACAGGTAAAACCATCTTTTTAGACAGCCTATATACAGAAGCGTCTACAATAGGTGGGTTTTCCCACTTCTTTCTATCCTCTTTAGGGTAAGGGAAAACAAAGAGAATTCTTTTAGTGATCTGGAATTTTTTCTATGGGTTTTCCCAGGATTTTTAAAACAAGGAGTTTTAACTCCTTAGAAGCAGGGAAGGTAAGCGAGGATTTCTTATTTACTGTAAAATAACATTACTTGTTCCAGAACCTTCTCAGAAATATGCAAAACATCCCTAATGGCTTCAATCATTAGCTGCACCTCTTTAGCAAGGGATGCATCCCCCCTGCATATCCCCATCACCGTCCCCTGTATCAGAGTCGGTATCAGTGTCAGCTTTCATTATCTGGGCAAGTGTACGGTTTTTGGGGTATGTAGGTGGGGTTTTAGATAAAGTAGTGGGAGCTGAATACTTCAAACCCACTACAGATTGTCTCAAAAACTGCGTCTCTTTCTCAGTATGTGACATCCTTGTTGAAATCTGGGATATCATTCCCCTTAAAGTATCCACCCATGGGGGTTCGGAGTCAGAAGGGTGAGACAGCACATTGCAGTCCTGAGTACATGGAATAGACTCCTCAGGAGAAGATAAACACCCTGCAGCACAGGACACAGAGTCCTTAGACATGGTAATGTGGATATACACACTTACACACACACACACAGGAAAATGTCAGACACAGTTTCCCCCAGAGTACCTTCAGAGAGTCACAGAGTATAAGGAGCCAGCCACACAGCGCCCCTGCAGACAGTTATTATGATAAAAGCCCGGCACTGACTGACTAACCTTAATATGGATGGCAGCGTTCCCTGTCAGTGTCCTAGTTCCTATGATCTGCAGAGAGAAAATGGCGCTGGTAAGTACTGGATCCGCTCTGAGAGGAAGCCCCGTCCCTTGTAATGGCATGCGGCTTCCTGCACTAATTGTTTATACTGGCCTGAGGGTTTTCGTGATAACAGGGGGATTAGCCCCTGTTAGCTGTGTGACCAGTGTAGGGTTTATCCACGCTGGCTCAGGACGCCCCTCAAAGTGCCTACACTGTGTGTTGCTGAGCCTTCCTGGAGCGCAGCCTGTCAGAGCTACGCTCCCACCCTTGTGCCGCCATACCCTGCCGCTAACTGAGACGCTGGCGCTGTACTCACCATTTTTCCTTCTTCTGGCTCTGTTAGGGGGTGGCGGCCGTGCTGCGTGAGTGAGCAGTCACCTCGTGGGCTTGCGATCAGCACCCTCAGGAGCTCAGTGTCCTGTCAGCGGAGTAGGGAACCATTAACTCTTCTGGAAGTTGGTTCCTATTCCCGACCCCCCCTAAGTCCCACGAAGCAGGGAGGCTGTTACCAGCAGCCTTCCTGTAACCTAACTAACTCTAGAAAATAAACACCTAAGAAAACTCCTAGGAGTTCCCCTAGCTGTGACCGGCTCCTCCGGGCACATTTTCTAAACTGAGTCTGGTAGGAGGGGCATAGAGGGAGGAGCCAGCCCACACTATTAAACTCCTAAAGTGCCAGTGGCTCCCAAAGGACCCGTCTATACCCCATGGTACTAAATGGACCTCAGCATCCTCTAGGACGTAAGAGAAAGTAGATTATAACTTAGGGTGTGCCGACCTGAAGCTGCTAACACTTTATTAACATTTATGATTTTCCCTATCACTTTGTATATATTTTTGTATTTTAAACACACTTCACTTACATAGTACTTATGTGCTTCTTATTAACCCTTAATAATTTTCACCTGTGTGCTAACCTGGGGTAGCCGACCTGTGCCGACGTGATGGGGTCCTGCACCCCGGACCCATACCTAGTATTAGGGACCCCCAGTGATGGAGACGCCTTGCCGATCGACCTGGGGGCTTAACCCTATATCTGCAGTTATACGCAACTAAGATCTCCGTATTATCTGATTATTATGTAGTATTATTTTTCACTCAGTGTGCATTAGGGAACACAATTTTTTTTTTATTACACCGAATTACCCCTCCCTTTTAGCACCTGAGTGACATCACAATCTGATTGAGCAGCTTACCAATATATGTGTATTGTATTTAGAGAGGCATGGATGGGTCAGCATTAGGAGGGATTGCTGACTCCAGAGTGCCATTGGAGATGTTAGGGGTGTCTCTAGGTAAGCTGGCTCTCAGATGCTGTAGGAGCCATTATCATGTGGCCTTACACTGGGCATTCAGACCCAGACATAGGTGTAATTAATTATGGAGTAGGTGTGGGGTGCGGTGGCCCATATGTCGGTATGGCTGGGCGGCTTCAGGTCGGCACACCCTAACACTTTATTAACACTTATGATTTTCTCTATCACTTTGTATATATTTTTGTTTTTTAATCACACTTAAATCTTACACAGAATTACCCCTCCCTTTTAGCGCCTGAGTGACATCACAATCTGATTGAGCAGCTTGCCACTATATGTGCATTGTGACTTAGCAGATGATGATTACAGGGTATCATATGGTGTATAGCATGTAAGGTACCTTGTTCCACACCTACTCTGCTGTAGCAATATACTTTATATAGGGGTAATACATGTACAGGTTTAATAGCGTATGAGCACACACATAAAGGAATGCTACCTTACCAATACTTCCAGGAGTAACGTTAGGAGACGTTTCTCTGATCCATCAGCTCATATGACTGATGTTATTGTTCATCTAGAATCTCCAATTCATACAATATATTCCCCATCCATTGTTTTACATTGGTGCTGACATAGGACTTGGCGAGTGACTACATCTCCATTTATACTTCATGGTTAGTTACCAGTACAAGAGAGAGAGAGATCTAAGTCTTATTATAATATTACATTTGTTATTGTGAGTGTTCTCAGGAGGGTGGACAAAATGATCGTCTGAGATACAATATTATAAAGCCTTCATTAAAAGTTATGTTTTAATATACACACACATTTTTAAGTGTCCCAGAGAGTCATCTCCTATTGTTTACAAGATTAATATTGTTACAGAAAAGTTACATTTCCATTATGTATTTTATTTCCAGCAGATGGACACACAAGCAGGAATATCTCAGAAGGACATCTAATGTTATCCCCGGATTGCGAAATAAGAGATAATGACAGTAAACCAGATTTTCCAGGAGCTAACCCCATTACCCCAATTATACATCTAGCTCTATCAGCTGGTCCCCCTGATCCTAGGAAATGTTCTCCTGATCACTCTGATATTGGTGCATCTGTTACAGCTCTGAGAGTAGATACAGAGTTTTCATGTGCTATAGATACCAAATGTTTTACACAGAACACAAAGCCTATTAACCCACAGGCAGGTGAGAGGCCATTTCTATGTTCTGAGTGTGGGAAATGTTTTGCATACAAATCATATCTTGTTAGACATCAGAGAAGTCACACAGCTGAGAGGCCATTTCCATGTTCTGAGTGTGGGAAATGTTTTGCATACAAATCACATCTTGTTAAACATCAGCAAAGTCACACAGGTGAGAAGCCATTTCCATGTTCTGAGTGTGGGAAATGTTTTGCACACAAATCAGATCTTGTTATACATCAAAGAAGTCACACAGGTGAGAGGCCATTTTCTTGCTCTGAGTGTGGAAAATGTTTTATCCAGAAATTACATCTTGTTATACATCAAAGAAGTCACACAGGTGAGAAGCCATTTCCATGTTCTGAGTGTGGGAAATGTTTTGCCCACAAAACAGATCTCGTTAGACATAACAGACATCACACAGGTGAGAAGCCATTTTCTTGCTCGGAGTGTGGGAAATGTTTTGCACTCAAAGCAGATCTAGTTTTACATCAGAGACGTCACACAGGGGAGAAGCCATTTCCATGTTCTAAGTGTGGGAAATGTTTCGCACACAGATCAGATCTTATTAAACATCAGAGACGTCACACAGGCGAGAAGCCATTTCCATGTTCTGAGTGTGGGAAATGTTTCGCACACAGATCAGATCTTATTAAACATCAGAGATGTCACACAGGTGAGAAGCCATTTCCATGTTCTGAGTGTGGGAAATGTTTTGCACGCAAATCATATCTTGTTATACATCAGAGACGTCACACAGGTGAGAAGCCATTTCCATGTCCTGAGTGTGGGAAATGTTTTGTACACAAATCAGATCTTGTTATGCATCAGAGAAGTCACACAGGTGAGAAGCCATTTCCATGTTCTGAGTGTGGGAAATGTTTTGCACACAAATCATATCTTGTTATACATCAGAGACGTCACACAGGTGAGAAGCCATTTCCATGTACTGAGTGTGGGAAATGTTTTGCACACAAATCAGATCTTGTTAAACATCAGAGACGTCACACAGGTGAGAAGCCATTTTCTTACTCTGAGTGTGGGAAATGTTGTTTAACCACTTAACTGACCATTTATTTAGCAAAAAAACGCTCCGAAATTGTTTTTTTTTTTTAATGAGTGAATTAGGTGAAGAACATGAATTTAACCCTATCCCAAATGATTTTAGGTAAAAAAAAAAAAAAAAGGGATTTTTTTTTTTAGCATTTTCTTTGTAAAATGTTTTTCCCCCCAAACATCAATCGGGAACATTGCGTCCATCGCGGCTTTCATTTTGAAAGCCGAGACAGCCTCGAGGTACGCAGGGGGATGGTCTGGGGGCAGCTAGCGAGGGTTTATTTACACTCCCCAGCGGCTGCCATTGTCTGCAGCCGCTGGAGGGGACAGATCCTTACCGTGCTGACCGATCAGCAGTGATCGGCAGCACGGCAGACACAGGGGGAGAGTGCAGGGAGGCAGAGGGAAGTTTCTCTTCCCTGCAGCTGCTAACACTATCTGACTGGTCGCATCCCGTGCCACCAGTTCAGATAGAGCACTTGCAGGCATGGTCGCATGCGACCATGCCAGGCAAGTGGTTAAGTAAATCACATCTTGTTAGACATCAGAGAAGTCACACAGGTGAGAAGCCATTTCCATGTTCTGAGTGTGGGAAATGTTTTACATACAAATCACATTTTGTTAGACATAACAAGTCACACAGGTGAGAAGCCATTTCCATGTTCTGAGTGTGGGAAATGTTTTGCACACAAATCAGATCTCGCTAGACATAACAGAAGTCACACAGCTGAGAGGCCATTTTCTTGCTATGAGTGTGCGAAATGTTTTACACGGAAATCACAACTTGTTGTACGTCAGAGAAGTCACACAGGTGAGAAGCTATTTCCATGTTTTGAGTGTGGGAAATGTTTTGCACACAGATCAGATCTTGTTAAACATCAGGGACGTCACACAGGTCAGAGGCCATTTCCATACATAAATCAGCACAATAGAAATCACTCAGGTGAGAAACCATTTTAAGCTTCTGCAGTATACTTATCATTGCCATGCGTTGTTCTTCTAGAGGATGCTGGGGACTCCGTAAGGACCATGGGGTATAGACGGGCTCTGCAGGAGACGTGGGCACTCTAAAGACTTTAGATGGGTGTGCACTGGCTCCTCCCTCTATGTCCCTACTCCAGACCTCAGTTAGATCCTGTGCCCAGAGGAGACTGGATGCACTGCAGGGGAGCTCAACTGAGTTTCTCTGAAAATACTTTTTGTTAGGTTTTTTTATTTTCAGGGAGCACTGCTGGCAACAGGCTCCCTGCATTGTGGGACTGAGGGGAGAGAAGCAGACCTACTTAACTGATAGGCTCTGCTTCTTAGGCTACTGGACACCATTAGCTCTAGAGGGTCGGAACACAGGTGTCGTCATCGCTGTTCGTCCCGATGTCGCGCCGCTGTCCTCCTCAGCCGGAAGATAGAAGCCGGTGAGTATAAGAAGAAAGAAGACTTCACAGGCGGCAGAAGGCTTCAGATCTTCGCTGAGGTACCGGGCAGCGGTAACGCTGCGCACCATTGCTCCCAAGCATACACAGAAGGCACTTAAGGGTGCAAGGCACGGGGGGGGGGGCGCCCTGGGCAGCAATATTAACCTAAAGGGACACTGGCTAATATATTAGATACTGCGGAGGCAGTATATTGAAAAACTCCCACCAGTATAAAGAATCTGAGCGGGACCGAAGCCTGCCATTGAGGGGGCGGAGCTTGATCCTCCAGCACCATTTTTCTCCACAGCAAGCTGCAGAGAAGCTTCTCCCCTGCTGTACAGAGGGCAAAAAATAGGGGGGCACATGTAATTGGCGCAGTGATTGTATTATTTATTCTATAAAATAGCACTGTACAGTCTTGGAGTTTATTCCAGTGTCCAGTGGTGCTGGGTGTGTGCTGGCATACTCTGTCTCTCCAAAGGGCCTTATTGGGGGCTGTCCCCATAATTGTATATCCCAGTGTGTGTGGGGGTGTCAGTACGTGTGTGTCGACATGTCTGAAGTAGAAGGCTCGTCTAAGGAGGAGGTAGAGCAGATGATTGTGGTATCTCCGTCGGCGCCGCCGACACCTGATTGGTTGGATATGTGGAATGTTTTAAATGCATATGTGTCTTTATTACATAAAAGATTGGACAAAGCAGTCCAGAGAAAAAGCAGGGAGTCAATCCATGGCTTTGACTGTGTCACAAGGCCCTTCGGGCTCTCCTAAATGTCCCCTGTCCCAGGTAGCAGACACTGATACCGACACGGATTCTGACTCCAGTGTCGACTACGATGATGCGAGGTTACACCCAAGGGTGCCCAAAAGTATTCATTATATGATTATTGCTATAAAAGATGTTTTGCATATCACAGAGGACCCCTCTGTCCCTGACACAAGGGTATGCATGTTTAAGGAGAAGAAACCTGAGGTAACCTTTCCCCATCTCATGAGCTGAACGCTTTCTTTGAAAAAGCTTGGGAAACTCCAGACAAAATACTGCAGATTCCCAAGAGAATTCTTATGGCATATCCTTTCCCCGCACAGGACGGGTTACGTTGGGAATCCTCACCCAGGGTAGACAAGACTTTGACGCGCTTGTCCAAAAAGGTGGCGCTACCGTCTCCAGACACGGCAGCCCTCAAGGATCCTGCTGATCGAAGACAGGAGACTACCTTAAAATAAATGTATACACATATGGGTGCTGTGCTCAGACTGGCAGTAGTGTCGGCAAGGGTGTGTAGCGCAATAGCAGCTTGGGCATATAACTTGCAATGGGAGAGAGAGAAAGCTCTCTCTCCCATTGCCAGTACTTGTACTCTCTAGCTCTGGGCGCACCACCAATAAGGACTATTATCGAAAGATTGTATCTCCCTTTCTTATAGTTTAATTGTCCGCCTTTGTTTTTTTTCAATATTAGCAACAACCTATTACATACCAGTGCCCAGTCGCTCTTTTTTCTCTATATGGGCAGATAACTTGTCATCTGACATTGACACCCTAGATAAGGGTAGCATTTTATTGACCTTGGGTCATATTAAAGACGCAGCGTTATATACGAGAGACGTTGGGCTGTTGGGTTCAAAAGCCAATGCCATGGCAATTTCTGCTAGGCAAGTCCTGTGGACCCGCCAATAGACGGGTGATGCCGATTCAAAGAGACATGGAAACTTTGCCTTACAATGGTGAGGTTTTATTTGGGGAGGGCCCTCGCGGACCTGGTTTCCACAGCTACCGCGGGTAAATCTTTTTTGCCTTATGTTCCCCCACAGCAAAAGAAAACACCTCAATATCAGATGCAGTCCTTTCGGTCGCATAAGTCCACAAGGGGTCGGGGCTCTTCCTCGCCAGAGGTAAGGGTAGAGGGAAAAGAATGCCTGCTACGGCTAGTTCCCAGGAACAGAAGTCCTCTCCGGCTTCTACAAAATCCACCGCATGACGCTGGGGCTCCACTGTGGGAGTCCGCGCCGGTGGGGGCATGCCTTCAGCAAGGTCTGGGTTGTCAGATTTGGATCCTTCGGCGATAGAAATTGTATCCCAAGGCTACAAAATGGAATTCGAAGAATTGCCTCCTCGCCGATTTTTCAAGTCGGCTTTGCTAGCTTCTCCCCCAGAGAGGGAAATAGTTTCAGCTGTAATACAAAATCTGTGTCAACAGCAAGTGATTATAAAGGTTCCCCTAATGCAACAGGGGAAAGGGTACTATTCAACCCTATTTGTGGTCCTGAAACCGGATGGCTCCGTCAGACCCATTCTGAATCTAAAATCTTTAAACCTGTATCTAAAAAAGTTCAAGTTCAAGATGCAATCGCTCCGGGCAGTTATCTCCAGCCTGGAAGGGGGGGATTTTATGGTGTCGCTAGACATAAAGGATGCATACCTTCATGTCCCCATTTATTCTCCTCAGGTGTACCTGAGATTCGCTGTACAGGACTGTCATTACCAGTTTCAGACGTTGCCGTTTGGGCTGTCCACGGCCCCGAGGATTTTCACCAAGGTAATGGCGGAAATGATGTTGCTCCTACGCAGGCAAGTAGTCACAATTATCCCATACTTGGACGATCTCCTGATAAAAGCGAGATCAAGAGATCAGTTGCTGAAAAGCGTGTCACTCTCCCTGAGAGTGCTGCAGCAACACGGCTGGATCCTAAATCTGCCAAGTCGCAGTTGATTCCAACGACTCGGCTATAATTTTTAGGCATGATTATGGACACGGAAAAGAAGAGGGTTTTTCTCCCAATTGAAAAAGCCCAGGAACTCCAGAACAAGGTCAGAGACCTGCTAAAGCCAAAAAGAGTCAGTTCATCAATGCACTCGAGTGCTGGGAAAGATGGTGGCGGCCTACGAGGCCATCCCCTTCGGCAGGTTCCATGCGAGGAATTTTCAGTGGGACCTTCTGTACAAGTGGTCAGGGTCCCATCTACAAATACATCAGAGAATAAGCCTGTCCCCCAGGGCCAGGGTGTCTCTCCTGTGGTGGCTGCAGAGTGCTCACCTTCTAGAGGGTCGCAGGTTCGGCATTCAAGACTGGGTTCTGGTAACCACGGACGCGAGCCTCCGAGGATGGGGAGCAGTCACACAAGGAAGAAATTTTCAGGGACTGTGGTCAAGCCAGGAGGCTTGTCTACACATCAACGTGCTGGAATTAAGGGCCATATACAATGGCCTACGACAAGCGGAGACTCTTCTTCGCGACCTACCTGTTCTGATTCAATCAGACAACGTCACAGCAGTGGCTCATGTAAACTGCCATGGCGGGACAAGGAGCAGAGTGGCAATGGCGGAAGCCACCAGGATTATTCGCTGGGCGGAAAATCACGTAAGCGCGCTGTCAGCTGTCTTCATTCCAGGAGTGGACAACTGGGAAGCAGACTTCCTCAGCAGACACGATCTCCACCCAGGCGAGTGGAGTCTTCATCAAGAAGTTTTTGCAGAGATAACAAGTCGTTGAGGACTTCCTCAAATAGACATGATGGCATCACGCCTCAACAAGAAACTTCGGAGGTATTGTTCCAGGTCAAGGGACCCTCAGGCTGTAGTGGTAGACGCCCTGGTGACACCTTGGGTGTTTCCGTCGGTCTATGTCTTCCCTCCTCTTCCACTCATCTCAAAAATACTGAGAATCATAAGACAAAAAAGTGTCCAGACAATACTCATTGTTCCGGATTGGCCCCGAAGGGCATGGTATTCAGATCTTCAGGAAATGCTCACAGAAGATCCGTGGCCTCTTCCTCCCAGGGAGGACCTGTTGCAGCAGGAGCCCTGCATGTTCCAAGACTTACCGCGGTTACGTTTGACGGCATGGTGGTTGAATGTCAGATCCTAGCTAGGAAAGGTATTCCGGGGGAAGTCATCCCTACTCTGATAAAAGCTAGGAAGGAGGTGACGGCGAAACATTATCACCGTATCTGGAGGAAATATGTATATTGGTGTGAAGCCAAGAATGCTCCTACGGAAGATTTCCACCTGGGCCGTTTTCTCCACTTTCTGCAGACAGGAGTGGCTATGGGACTAAAGTTAGGCTCCATTAAGGTGCAGATTTCGGCCCTGTCAATATTCTTTCAGAAGGAATTGGCTTCTCTCCCTGAAGTCCAGACTTTTGTAAAGGGAGTGCTGTACATCCAGCCTCCTTTTGTGCCCCCAGTGGCGACATGGGACCTTAACATGGTGTTACAGTTCCTTAAGTCACACTGGTTTGAACATCTTCATAAAGTTGAGTTAAAATTTCTCACTTGGAAAGTGATCATGTTGTTAGGCGGGTGTCCAAATTTGCGGCTTTGTCTCACAAATGCCCCTATCTGATTTTCCATGTGGATAGAGCAGAGTTGAGGACTCGTCCTCAATTTCTGCCTAAGGTGGTTTCATCATTTCATATGAACCAACCTATTGTGGTGCCTGTGGCTACGGGAGACTGGGAGGATTCCAAGCCTCTTGATGTAGCTAGGACGGCTCGGGTTAGGAAAACAGAGGCACTGTTTGTCCTGTATGCAGCCAACAAAGTTGGTTCTCCTGCTTCTAAGCAGACTATTGCCAGTTGGATCTGTAACACGATTCAGCAGGCTCATTCTACGGCTGGATTGCCATTACCAAATTCGGTAAAGGCCCATTCCACTAGGAAGGTGGGCTCTTCTTGGGCAGCTGCCCAAGGTGTCTCGGCGTTACAGCTTTGCCGAGCAGCTACTTGGTCGGGTTTAAACACTTTTGCTAAATTCTATAAGTTTGATACCTTGGCTGATGAGGACCTCATGTTTGCTCAATCAGTGCTGCAGAGTCATCCGCACTCTCCCGCCCGGTCTGGATCTTTGGTGTAATCCCCATGGTCCTTACGGAGTCCCCAGCATCCTCTAGGACGTAAGAGAAAATAAGATTTTAAACCTACCGATATATCTTTTTCTCCTAGTCCGTAGAGGATGCTGGGTGCCCGTCCCAGTGCGGACTAAATTCTGCAAGGCTTGTATATAGTTGTTGCTTACATAAGGGTTATGTTACAGTTGAGTTCAATCTCTGGCTGATGCTGTTTTGTTCATACTGTTAACTGGTTGCGTATATTCCTGTTATATGGTGTGGGCTGGTATGTATCTTGCCCTTAGATTAACAAAAATCCTTTCCTCGTACTGTCTGTCTCCTCTGGGCACAGTTCTCTAACTGAGGTCTGGATGAGGGGCATAGAGGGAGGAGCCAGTGCACACCCATCTAAAGTCTTTAGAGTGCCCATGTCTCCTGCGGAGCCCGTCTATACCCCATGGTCCTTACGGAGTCCCCAGCATCCTCTACGGACTAGGAGAAAAAGATTTACCGGTAGGTTTAATATCTTATTTATCTATGCTTTTTGCAATATACATGTTACCACTGGGTGAAATAATCAGATGTCATGCCCTCATCTACCACTGCTATACAGATGACCTGTCTTTTGCTTCAGGTACTGAGAACCCAGTACCAATCCTAAATGGTGGTCTAGCTGAGCTCCAGGTGTGGGTGATGCCAGTAGGCTGTGACTCAGTCCTGGTGAAACAGGTCCTTATGATAGAAGCGTGATGTGTTCTGTGTAATAATCCTGAAAGTAGTGCTGCTACCGATCTCATATCATTTGTAGTAACTTGGAAAAGATGAGATATGAGGTGCACTCTGGAAGCTTACAGGGGGTTAAAGATGAACGCAGATCACGCAGTCCCCCGGAAAATAGTCCTGGCCCGCCCGCGTTTGCCCCTCAGGCATGCGGCCGCAATGTGTGTCTGCGTGGCCGCTGCGCATGTGCATATTGCCAACACCCGCAAACTGCTGCGGGCTGCTATTGCGGCTGGGTCTGAATGACCCCCATAGGGTTTTGGCTCTCCTGACATGTATCTGTTTTACTTACCTGCAATACTATAATGTAACTGGAATTGTTTCTGTGCTTTAAAGGATATTTTATCCATGTTGTGTAGAGTAAAGTATTTTATAAGTGTAAAATATAGAGAAAAATCTGTGTATTAAAGATATGAAATAAAGTCGTTTAAAAACAAAAGATTTCCGTTGAGTCTTTTTATGTGTCTGTGTATTATCTTATTTCCAGATAATTGTCGCTATGGTGGCAGAAACAATTTCCTGTTAATGTGTCACTTGTAGTGTTACTTTTGTGTCCACATAATGGGGGTGATTCCGAGTTGTTAGCTCGCTAGCTGCTTTTAGCAGCATTGCACACGCTAAGCCGCCGCCCTCTGGGAGTGAATCTTAGCTTAGCAGAATTGCGAACGACAGATTAGCAGAATTGCGAATAGAAATTTCTTGGCAGTTTCTGAGTAGCTCGAGACTTACTCCTACACTGCGATCAGTTCAGTCAGTTTCGTTCCTGGTTTGACGTCACACACACGCCCAGCGTTCGCCCGGCCACTCCCCCGTTTCTCCAGCCACTCCCGCTTTTTTCCCTGAAACACCCACTTCCTGTCAATCACACTCTGATCAGCAGAACGATGAAAAAACTTTGTCACGCCGTGAGTAAAATACTAAACTTTTGTGCTAATTTACTTGGCGCAGGCACGCTGCGTACATTGCGCACGCGCAGTTTGCGACTAATCGCTCCGTAGCGAAAAAAAAATAACGAGCGAACAACTCGTAATGACCCCCATTATCAGTGTTGCTGTGTATAAATATCTTGTTTGGTGTGTAGAGGTGGGTACACACGCTGCCATTGTGACTGTGCGATTTCCCTTGAACTGGCCGGAGCCCAGAACCACCAATAGTGACTGTATGTACTTGTGATTGTGGCTATGTCTGATTTTGACAGCTCATTTGAATAGTGGGATGACATTACGGGGGGGGGGGGGGGGGGAGGGGGGACTCTCTATGCGTTTCGAGTCTGAGGTGACCAAAGAAGGTCTTTGCACAGATGAGGTGGATGTGTGTCTCCCATGTAAGGTAAGACCTATTTTATTTCTATGTATGTGGGATTTGGAGCTTCATTACCGGACCTCAGCTCAACAAAATCATATATTCTTCCTTGCTGGGATCTCGCACAGCCCCCTCCCCCTAAGGCTTGTATGTTTATTTCAACCATTTTAAACCATTTGTGAAATAAATTGTACCTTTATTGCATCACTGTACAAGTCTATTTGACGCAAAGAGACCTTTATATGTGGAGTTATGCTGTATTCATTGTGAGTAATGGTACGCTTGAGACGTACCTTATGATAACGATACCTTGATGTGTGTTATACTGTTCCTCACTATGTAAGTGAGGTATGCTATTCCTAAGATCACCTGCATATCTTATTTATGGGGATAAGATATAAAGAAACGATTATAAAGGTTATAGCACATTATATTGTGTAAGTGAGGTACGCCACCTCTAATCTACTAAAAAAAGATAATTCACTTTCATAAGGAGTACCGCATTATAATCTCGTGTATGGAATAATCTTGAACATACAGTGGGGCAAAAAAGTATTTGGACAGCCACCGATTGTGCAAGTTGACCCACTTAAAAAGATGAGAGAGGTCTGTAATTTCCATCATACACTTCAACTGTGAGAGACAGAATCTGGAAATCACATTGTATGATTATTTAAACAATTTATTTGTTTATTCTTGCGGAAAATAAATATTTGGACAATCAAAAAGTTGAACTCAATACTTTGTAATATAACCTTGGTTGGCAATTACAGAGGTCAGACGTTTCCTGTAGTTCTTCACCAGGTTTGCACACACTGTAGCATGTATTTTGGCCGGGTGTAGTATGTCTGGCAGCATACTGACGCCGGGATCCCGGCGGGGAGGGGTGAGTGCAGCAAGCCCCTTGCGGGCTCGGTGGCGACCTGAGGTCGCCACGGGTTCTATTCCCACTCTATGGGTGTCATGGACACCCATGAGTGGAAATAGTCCCTTTTGGTCGGCATGCCGACCATCGGGATAGTGAGGAGGCGGGATGTCAGTGGAGGTCATGTGACTGTCTGTCTCCCGACCGCCAGTCACATGAATACCACCCATGTTGGCCTACTCTTCCATGCAGATCTTCTCTAGATCTGTCATGTTTTGGGGCTGTCCCCGGGCAACACGGACGTTCAGCTCCCTCCACACATTTTCTACTGGGTTGAGGTCTGGAGAGTGGCTAGGCCACTCCAGGACTTTGAAATTCTTCTTACGGAGCCACTCCTTAGTTGCCCGGATGGTGTGTTTGGGGTAATTTTCATGCTGGAAGACCCAGCCACGTTCCATCTTCAGTGCTCTTACTGAGGGAAGGAGATTTTTGCCCAAAATCTCATGATACATGGCCCCATTCATCCACTCCTTAATACGGATTAGTCATCCTGTCCCATTTGCAGAAAAGCAGCCCCAAAGCATGATGTTTCCACCCCCATGCTTCACAGTGGGTATGGTGTTCTTGGGATGCCATTCATCATTCTTCTCCCTCCAAACAAGGCGAGTGTCGGTTTATACCAAAAAGTTCGATTTTGCTCTCATCTGACCACATTACTTTCTCCCAGTCCTCCTCTGGATCATCCAGATGGTCACTGGCAAACTTTAGACGAGCCTGGACATGTGCTGGCTTAAGCAGGGGGGACAATTCGGGCACTGCAGGATTTCAATCCATGACGACGTAGTGTGTTACTAATGGTAACCTTTGTGACTGTGGTCCCAGCTCTCTTGAGGTCATTGACCAGGTCCCCCCGTGTAGTTCTGGGCTGAATCCTCACCACTCTCAAGATCATTGATACCCCACGAGGTGAGATCTTGCATGGAACCCCAAGTTGAGGGAGATTGTCAGTGATCTTGTATTTCTTCCATTTTTTAATTATTGCCCCAACAGTTGATCTCTTCTCACCAAGCTGCTTGCCTTTTGTCGAGTAGTTCACCCCAGCCTTGTGCAGCTCTACAATTTTGTCCCTGGTGTCCTTAGACAGCTCTCTGGTCTTGGCCATGGTAGAGAGGTAGAAGTCTGACTGAGGGTGTGGACAGGTGTCTTTTATACAGATAACCAGTTCAAACAGGTGCCATTAATACAGGTAACGAGTGGAGGATAGAAGAGCTTCTTAAAGAATAGTAACAGGTCTGTCAGAGACAGAAATCTTGCTGCTTCGTAGGTGTCCAAATATTTATTTTCCACAAGAATATACAAGTAAATTGTTTAAAAATCGTACAATATGTTTTCCTGTTCTTTTCTTTTTTTTTCAGATTTTGTCTCTCACAGTTGAAGTCTATGATGGAAATTACACACCTCTCTCATCTTTTTAAGTGGGTAAACTTGCACAATCGGTGGCTGTCCAAATACTTTTTTGCCCCACTGTAGATACATCCACATTTTTCATTGGAAGTTTTTACACATAATTTCCTTACCATTATGCCTTCTATGTACCTGTGGGTCCACTGTGATAGCACAAAAAGAGGATGTCTATTGGATCAAGGAACTCCAGTTGTCCTAATTAACTTAGGATAAGTATTAAATATAATTTTCCGTATCATTTACCACACTTCCATTTGTATAGGCACAGTAGCGCCATCCTATTCACATTCCCCTGTTTCTATAGTTCTAATTTGTACTTGTTGGGATAAGTCCTTTCTCCGGCTGGGTCCACAGGTTATCCACAGGATAACATTGGGATATGCCGGAGCGACAGCGGATTGGCACCGAGTAGTCACGAGCTTTCTGGCCTCCCAGGATGTATCGGGCTTGTCCATATAATCCCGCCCACCGACTCAGTCAAATCATTTTTTTGGTGCGGCAGGAGCCGGACCATGGTCACAGGGCTGCTGTTAAGGCAGCCTTAAGCTTTATTATTTTATTTTTTATAGTCTTACTATGTTTTGAGTGATCTTAACAGCGTCTTAAACGCATACTGGAAAGAGTCGCTCCAACAACTCTCCACCGAGTCGCAACAATGCTTACCTACGGGTACAGTGCTGTCTCGGCGGGTGTCTGTGTCGGATGTTCTAGCAGGTCCAGCAGATGTTACCAGGCTGTGGTCGGATCACGGGGAGAAGGTAAGGCATCGGTTCCACTTACTAGAGGAATTCGGACACAGCTGCACTGTATTGGAGGAGACTACAAACAGTGGTTGATGCACCACCACCATGGGTGCTCCAACGCTAGGCTTTAGGGATCATAGGCGTCAGGACCAGGATGAGGCCACGATCCCTAGGATTGATGTAAGCAGGGGGGAGTCAGACGCTCTCCTGGTCGCCCCTCCCCCAGTTCATGACCAGTTTCTGGGCATCTCCCGTCCATGAACTGATGACCTCACTTCCGGCTCAGACGCTACCACGAGGAAACTCGGTCGCAGCTTAGGCCGCTGCGGTTGTGTACACTAGTGTTACTGCTGAGACCGGGTCGTAGACAGGAGCGTCTGCATACACTAGTGGTTCACTGAGCGTCTGTGTCCTTTATCAGTTACCAGAGCGGCAGTGTACACCTGTAGCGTCTGGATCCACTCAGCGTCTGTTAAGCGTATTGATCGATCCTGGAAGTGGGGTGAGTCTCCCTGTATCCCACTCTACTGAGTAAGGGTTATACAGTACTTAAATTCTATCTACTGTGTTAGTATGAATAGGTAATTTTGGTACATAGTGCATATGAAGCCTGTACAGTACTGTTGTTTTCTGCATAATATGTCTGAAAAACTTTTTGAAATAACGGTTTACAAAGAGATTACGGTAGTTGTACTCCTATATACTGGGAAAGTATTTGTGGTTGATTATATACTTATATGACAATGTCTAATATATAACATGTGACTGACTGCTAGTGTGATTGCTGACTTTTATATGTTTGTCTGTATTTTCTGAACCTCAATGCTGGTGCTTGGGTTGGGGTCAGATTGATATCACTTCTATATTTATATAAAGTGATTTCAGTCACAGAGTGTGTAGTATATTGTATAAAACAGATTATTTACCATGTCTGTGAGCGGCAAAAGTGACGAGGATACTTTATCAGGGACTCCTACACATTTAACATGTTTATCTTGTAAAGTGGTGATGTTAACCCAGTATCTAACTTATGAGAGGTTATGTGCAAACTGTTTTGCGTATCAGCAAAGTAAAAGACAGGTTCCGGTTCAGCAACCAGTAGATCCACCGTGGGGTGTGTTCGCACAAACCGTGTCTAGTGTAGCTGACAGATTAGCACCTGCAGTTCCACCCCCGGGAATAGGTTACACTATTAACCCATACATGCAGCTCCCTTCTTGTAGTTTATTTCCAGCAGCTACAACAAGTCAGAAGGCTGTTAAAACCAGGGTAGATATATCTATGTTACAGACTACACAAGATGATACAACATATGAGGATACAGTGTATTCAAATACTCCATATAATGAACAGTCGGAGGGTTTCAGCTCAGAGGATACAGCTGAGCTTATTGATGCCATGAAGGCTGTTCTGTCTCTGGAAGAATCAGCTAAGGCAATATCAAAATCTAAAGCACCTGTGTTTAAACGTCCAAAAACAGTTAAGATTGAGTTTCCAGGGTCAGAGGAAATGGCGGAAATTATGGAAGAGCCTTGGGCTACACCCAATAAGAAGTATAGAATTCTGAAAAGATGGGATTCTTACTATCCTTTTCCGACTGCGGACTGTTCAAAAAGAGAAGTTCCTCCTAAAGTAGTTACACGTCGTGCGACTTGTGCGAAAACCTATTTTACCATTGCCATCTACCTCACTAAATGATGTCACAGATAGAAGAGTGGATGGTTTCTTGAAAAACATCTTTTCTCTGTCAGGGGCTGTTGTAAGGCCAGCTATGGCTTCAACCTGGATGGCAAAAGCGATGGTAGAATATACGTAGTAACTAAAAAGTGGCTTTTCGGCACCTACTCGGGAACAGGAGTCTCATCTAGGCCATATAAAACAAGCTGCACTATATTTGGAAGAAGTAGCAATTGATATGGGTACGATTGCTTCTAAAGCATCAGCCTTAATGGAGCATGGAGCACAGCGTGACCGATGTGCTGTACCTGCCGTCTCTGAAGTTTTCTGCCATCCTGAAGTCTTCTGATCTTTCTCATACTCACCTCGACTTCTTGTCTTCTGGCTTTTGTGAGGGGAGGGTGACGGCGTGGCTCCGGGAACAAGCAGCTAGGCGCACCAACGTGATCGAACCCTCTGGAGCTAATGGTGTGCAGTAGTCGAGAAGCAGAGCCTTGAAACTCACAGAGAAGGTCCTGCTCTCTCCCTCTCACTCCCACGATGCAGGGAGCCTGTAAGCCAGCAGGTCTCCCTGAAAATAAAAACCTAACAAAAAGTATTTTCTAGAGGAACTCAGAGAGCTCCCCTAGTGATGTGACCCATCACGCACTGGGCACAAAGTCTAACTGAGGTCTGGAGGAGGAGCATAGAGGGAGGAGCCAGTGTACACCAGTAAGTCTGGGTAGCTCATTGGGCACACCAAAAGACTTAAGACTAGGTGTACACTGGCTCCTCCCTCTATGCTCCTCCTCCAGACCTCAGTTAGACTTTGTGCCCAGGCGTGATGGGTCACACACTAGGGGAGCTCTCCTGAGTTCCTCTAGAAAATACTTTTTGTTAGGTTTTTTATTTTCAGGGAGACCTGCTGGCTACAGGCTCCCTGCATCGTGGGAGTGAGGGGAGAGAAGCAGGACCTACTTCTGTGAGTTTCAAGGCTCTGCTTCTCGGCTACTGCACACCATTAGCTCCAGAGGGTTCGATCACTTGGTGCGCCTAGCTGCTTGTTCCCGGAGCCACGCCGTCACCCCCTCACAAAAGCCAGAAGAAAGAAGTCGGGTGAGTATGAGAAGATCAGAAGACTTCAGGATGGCAGAAAACTTCAGAGACGGCAGGTACAGCACATCGGTCACGCTGTGCTCCATGCTCCCACACACTTCACCAACGGTATTCACTGGGTGCAGGGCGCCGGGGGGGGGCGCCCTGGGAAGCATGTTCTGAAGTTTTTCGGGCGGCAGAATGATTGTGGGTGCCTCGGCACCGAGTACAGACACCCGCCGGCATTTTTCTTCAAGTTTGAATTTGGCGGGCCGGAGCGCGCCGGGAAGGGGGCAGAGCTCCGGTCCGCAGCTCACCGGCGCCATTTTCTCTGCTACACGCGACTGTGGAAGAGAATCACTGCGGGGACCTCCACGCTCCTACAAGTAACGGGGGGCTGATTCTGAGGGGGGCTGCAGTGTTTGGTGCTCATTAGGTTATAGGCAGCGCTGGATACATATATAATTTTTACGATATATGGGCGCTGTGGTGTGGACTGGCATACTCCCTCTGTGTCCTCAATCTGGGCTTTATTGTAGGCCTGTCACCTAGCAGGGACGTTTTGGGTGTGTGGTGTGTCAGTTCTGTGTGTCGACATGTCTGAGGCGGAAGCTTATTCACTGGAGGAGGTTATTGGGGGAGTGGATGTGGGGCTAGAATTGGGAATGTCGACGCAGTCGACACCGGATTTACTAGTATTACTTAGTACTTTGAACTTGAATGTTTCTTCCTTGTCAAAAAGGTTAGATAAGTCTGAAGCGCAGACCCAGGTGTGGAAAAAGTCCATGGAAGAGGCTTTGTCTCAGGTTCAAACCCCATCTGGGTCGCAAAAGCGGCCATTTAATCAGGTGGTAGATTCTGATACCGACACGGACTCTGATTCTGATGTCGATTTCACTGAGGTAGCGTTACATCCGCGTTTGGTTAAAAGTATTCAGTACATGATTGTGGCTATAAAAGATGTTTTACACATTTCTGATGAACCTGCGGTGCAGGAAACAAGGATTTGCTTATTCAAAGAAAAGAAACCTGAGGTGAAGTTTCCCCCCTCATGAAATGAATGCTCTTTGTGAAAAGGCTTGGGAGTCGCCGGATAAGAAATGGCAGATTCCCAAGAGGATTTACATGGCGTATCCCTTTCCCTCTGATGACAGGGAAAAATGGGAGGCATCTCCAAATGTTGACAAAGCTTTATCTCGTTTGTCTAAGAAAGTGGCGCTTCCGTCTCCTGACATGGCAGCTCTCAAGGATCTGGTCGATCGCAAGCTGGAGAAGTCTCTGAAGTCCATTTTTGCTAATTCGGGTGCATTGCTCAGATCTGCTGACGCGTCGGTATGGGTGAGTAGTGCCATTGCTAAATGGGCTGAAAATGTAGCTAATGATATGGATACTCCTGATAAAGATAATGTCCTTCTAACTCTCGGTTATATTAAGGACGCTGCAGATTACCTAAATGACGCGGCGAGGGATGTCTGTCTCTTGGGTTCAAGAACCAATGCCATGTCGATATTTGCCAGGAGGGCCCTGTGGATCCATCAATGGAACGCTGATGCCGACTCCAAGAGGGCTATGGAAGCGTTACCCTTCAAAGATACTGTCTTGTTTGGGGACGGCTTGGCAGACCTGGTCTCGACCGCGACTGCGGGTAAGTCCTCTTTTCTTCCTTATGTTCTCACACAACAGAAAAGGGCACCACATCAGCAAATGCAGTTCTTTCGTCACAATAAATACAGGCGTGGAAAAGGTTCGTCCTTCCTTGCATCAAAGGGTAGAGGAAGGGGAAGGAAACCTCCTACAGGCTCAGGCGCACAGGACCAAAAGTCCTCCCCTGCTGCTACCAATTCCACCGCATGACGCTGGGGCTTCCCTGGGGGAGTCTGGACCGGTGGGGGGCCGTCTTTGGATATTCAGTCAGGTCTGGATTCAATCAGACCTGGATCCTTGGGTGTTAGAGATCGTGTCTCAAGGATACAAACTGGAGTTTCGGAAGATGCCCCCTCACCTGTTCTTCATTTCGGCATTACCAGTAGTTCTTCTGGACAGGGAGGTGGTACTAGCAGCGATTCAAAAATTGTGTCTACAGACGGTCATTATTCCCGTTCCCTCGTTCCAGCGGGGGGAGGGGTTCTACTCAAGCCTCTTTGTGGTGCCGAAACCGGACGGTTCGGTCACACCAATTCTAAATCTAAAATCCCTCAATCCATACTTGAAAGTGTTCAAGTTCAAGATGGAATCCCTTCGAGCGGGAGTTTATGACGTCAGTCGACATAAAGGATGCCTACTTACATATGCCGATATATCCTCCTCATCAGGCTTTTCTCAGGTTTGCGATACAGGATTCTCATTACCAATTTCAGACGTTGCCGTTTGGGCTTTCCACGGCTCCGAGGATTTTCACCAAAGTCATGGCGGAAATGATGGTTCTTCTTCGCAAACAAAGGGTTTCAATTATCCCATACTTGGACGATCTCCTGATAAAGGCGAGGTCCAAGGAACGGTTGCTGAGAAGTGTAGAGTTGTCACTGTCGGTTCTGCGACAGCACGGTTGGGTGCTCAATTTGCCAAAATCCCAGTTGATTCCGACCACTCGGCTTCCTTTTCTGGGCATGATTCTGGACACGGATTTACAGAATGTATTTCTTCCAGAAGAAAAGGCTCTGGAACTGCAGACGATGGTCAGGGAACTTCTGAGGCCAACGAGTGTGTTGATCCATCATTGTACTTGGGTTCTGGGGAAGATGGTTGCGGCATACGAAGCCATACCATTTGGCAGGTTTCACGTCCGGGTGTTTCAGTGGGACTTGCTGAGCAAATGGTACCTGCACATTCACCGGAAGATAAGTTTATCTCCCAGAGCCAGAATTACACTCCTGTGGTGGCTACAAGGTCATCACCTCCTAGGGGGACGCCGATTCGGTATCCAGGATTGAGTACTTCTGACAACAGATGCAAGTCTCCGAGGCTGGGGTGCAGTCACCCAAGGAAGACACTTCCAGGGAAAATGGTCGCTCCAGGAAGCCTGTCTCCACATAAATATTCTCGAGTTAAGGGCCATTTACAACGGCCTGCTACAAGCAAGAAGCCTTCTTCAGGGTCGTCCTGTCCTGGTACAGTCAGACAACATCACAGCGGTGGCACATATAAACCGTCAAGGCGGAACAAGGAGCAGAGCGGCAATGGCGGAGGCCACAAAAATCCTTCGCTGGGCGGAACAACACGTGAGCGCACTGTCAGCGGTCTTCCTACCGTGGGTGTACAACTGGGAAGCAGATTTCCTCAGCAGACACGATCTCCATCCGGGAGAGTGGGCTCTTCACCAAGAGGTATTTGCAGAGGTGACAAAACGCTGGGGAATTCCGTTGATCGACATGATGGCGTCTCGTCTCATCAAGAAGCTCCCGAGGTATTGTTCCAGTCAAGGGACCCCCAAGCCAGTGCAGTGGACGCCCTGGTGTCTGCGTGGGTGTTCCAGTCGGTGTATGTGTTCCCTCCACTTCCTCTCATTCCAAAGGTACAAGGCTGTGCAAGGGTTCAGGCAATTCTCGTCGTCCCAGACTGGCCAAGAAGTGCCTGGTACCCGGCTCTTCAGGACTTACTGGTGGAAGATCCTTGGCCGCTTTCTCTAAGAGAGGATCTGTTGTTGCAGGGTCCATGCGTGTTTCCAGACTTGCTGCGTTTGATGGCATGGAGGTTGAGCGCCAGATCTTAGCTCGTAAGGGTATTCCCAGGGAAGTCATTCCAACTCTCATTAAGGCTAGGAAGGAGGTTACGGCAAAACATTATCACCGTATTTGGAGGAAGTATGTTTCCTGGTGTGAGTCTAAAATGGCTCCTGCGGAAGATTTTCACTTGGGTCGCTTTCTCCACTTTTTACAGGCAGGGATTTCGGCTTTGTCTATTTTCTTTCAAAAAGAGTTAGCTGCCCTCCCAGAGGTTCAGACTTTTGTGAAAGGAGTAATGCATATCAATCCTCTGTTTGTGCCTCCCATAGCTCCATGGGACCTTGATGTGGTCTTACGGTTTCTCATGTCTTCCTGGTTTGAACCTTTGCGTAAGGTTGAGTTGAAGTTTCTCACTTGGAAGGTAGTTATGCTTTTGGCGCTGGCGTCTGCCAGGCGGGTGTCAGAGGGTGTAAGAGCCCGTACTTGATTTTTCATTCTGATAGGGCGGAATTGAGGACTCGTCAACAATTTCTGCCGAAGGTGGTTTCTTGACCAACCTATTGTGGTTCCGGTGGCTACGGAAGCGGTGGCGATTCCAAAATCTCTGGATGTTGTAAGAGCGTTGAAGATCTACGTTTCTAGGACAGCTGTTGCTAGGAAGACTGAGGCGTTGTTTGTCTTGTATGCTGCCAACAAGACTGGTCATCCCGCTTCAAAACAGACTATTGCACGCTGGATTTGTAGTACGATCCAGCAGGCTCACTCTTCGGTCGGACTACTGGTGCCGAAGTCAGTAAAAGCCCATTCTACCAGGAAGGTGGGCTCATCTTGGGCGGCTGCCCGAGGCATTTCGGCGTTACAACTTTGCCGAGCGGCTACTTGGTCGGGGTCTAACACATTTGCTAAGTTCTATAAGTTTGATACCCTGGCCGATGAGGACCTGGCGTTTGCTCAGTCCGGGCTGCAGAGTCGTCCGCACTCTCCCACCTGTTCTGGAGCTTTGGTATAATCCCCATGGTCCTTTTGGAGTCCTCAGCATCCTCTAGGACGTAAGAGAAAATAGGATTTTGGTACTTACTGATAAATCCTTTTCTCCTAGTCCATAGAGAAAGCTGGGCGCCCGTCCCGGTGCGGACTATTACTTGCAGTGTTTTTTCTTGCTGGTTAAATTGGTTTATACACGGGTTGTGTATTGTTTGTTGCAGCTTGTTGCTGGTGTTTATGCATACTGTTATCTGGTTTAAAGTTACTCCGTTTGTACAGTATGTTTGTGGTGTGGGCTGGTAGTTTTGTAGCCCTTAGTTTAAGCAAAAATCTTTCCTTGAAATGTCCGTCTCTCCTGGGCACAGTTCCTATAACAGGGGTCTGGAGGAGGGGCATAGAGGGAGGAGCCAGTTCACACCCAGATTAAGTATTTTTAGTGTGCCCAAGCTCCTGCGGATCCCGTCTATAGCCCATGGTCCTTTTGGAGTCCCCAGCATCCTCTATGGACTAGGAGAAAAGGATTTATCGGTAAGTACCAAAATCCTATTTTTCCTAACTAGAATCTAATATCTACCATTGCATTCCACCCACTTGCTGTCTAGGTGAAAGGGGCAGGATCTATGGGAAATGATGGCTACACCACAGGAGATAGAGCATGCTGGGTAGTTATTGGTAAACTGAGGGGGAGAGTGCAATGGAACATGTGATTCCTGAGTGGCTACCACCGCCGCCTTCTGGTCAGTGAAATACTTTAATGCAAGGCGCCTCTTAAGGGGGGTACACACGGAGAGATCCAAGCTTAAAATCTAAGCAATCTTGCTAGATTGCTTAGATTTTAAGCACAGATCTGCCGTGTGTATGCCCCCCAGCGGCCGTGCATCGCTATCGCCGGTGCTAGATTGAGCTTCCATGCAGTCTCAATCTAGCGGGTCGCTCACTTCACTGTTGTGTGAAGTGAGTGACCCCCCGTCGGCTTTCCCCCTCGCTCAGCACATCGCGATGTGCTGAGCGGGGTGAGAGATGTGTGCTGAGCGGTCTGTGTTAAGATCGCTCAGCACACATCTCTCCCGTGAGTACCCCCCTTAACGGGGAGAATTGAGACCTTTTACATTAAGACTTAAATACTTCACCGTGATACAGAGAGATCAGATCATGGTATGAAACATCTAAGATCATCTGTGTAAAGTCCAATAGAGCCTGTAGGGCGTGTGCATACTTCAAACTATCAAATAACAGAAAAAATAAAATAGGGAGCAAAAATGGGAGACAAACAGAAATAGTGTCCATAAAGGAGCTAGAGATTCCGTCACTAGGGAACCGTGACAGAAAGGTAGAAAAAGGTGGCGGTCGGGCCTAAAAGGGAAACCCACCGACTACCCCAAGTAGCCATACAAGAGGGCAAAATCTGGTCATCATAGTAACAATTGTACAAAGAAATATCAAATCTCAATGTAACCAATATATCCAAAGGAGGTAAAGGCCAAGAACATGGCCTGATATCCAATGTAGGTTCTACCAACACCGTTATAAGGGCAACAGGGTGTTACATGAATCAGTAATGCTTTACCTGAACACCCAAACATTCTAGAAAGGTATTATGGAATGTAACCGTGGAAACAATGTCAGACCATATACCATATAGCAATTATATAGCACAGGAAATAAAGGTAAAAATATACGTTTTATATCCATAACAAGAGCAAATAAATTTGGCCTAAAAATAGATCCATGCCCAGTAACTTAGTCCCAGTTGGCACATGTTACAGTAGGAAACAAACTCTGAGTGTCTCTACCAGTCTTACTCCTTTATCATATTACTTCAAGACGGAAGACAACTCTTCGGGGATTGGTTTAAGTAAAGTGTCATGAAGGGCTGGCAACAGCAATGTCCCAGTTTTTCAGAATAGCAGGGCCATCCTCAGGGTGAAGGTATCACTGTGAAGGCGCCGTTTCGCATCACAATAATCTTAGTAGGAAAGCCCCATTTGTATTGCACATTTCCTTGGGTGGAATAGACGCCTTTTGGCCAGCGTGACTGGAGACATATCTGGAAATATCTGCAGATTATCCAGGCACTCAGCTGTGGATGAGGAAGACGAAACAGCCTGTAGAATGCGTTCTTTAATATGGGAAAACGTGGACCCTGAGCAGAGTGTCCCTCAGTGGTCGGATAGGGGCCTGTTTGGACTTTGGGAGTCTATGGCTCCTATCAATAAGAAGGTCCGCGGCAGAAGCCTTCAGTGAAAGTTTCTGAAAAGAGGACCGTGGCATAATCATAAAGCTCAGCATATGTAGCAGAATCCGGAACGCCCATTTTTCTGTTATTTTTTCTCCGAGACCTGTCTTCTAAATCAATGACTTTATCACAAATAGACCATGTCTTCCTGAAGGGTGTCATGTGCTGAAATCAGATCTTTGTTAGATACAACAATCTCTTTCATCTTAGTCTGTACGAGTGCCAATCTCACTGATATCGGACCTCAAAGCTTGAATATTAGAGTTAGGTTCTGAGGTTAGTTCAGTCCTTAAATGCAGATAACGTAGAATGTATAGAGCGTAGAGTAGCAGGACCATCTAGAGTGTCTTAAGACGTCTTCAGCCATTACAGCTGTGCTGTACATCTGACAAGAAGAAGCAGATGATGTTGTAGCGGTCTCAGAAGGACCACCTGAATTCGAGGTACCAAAGAGATGAACAAGTGGGGATGATTTGGTACCTTTAAACCTTTTTTGGAGGCATGGTAAGCCAGCTACAAAGAGACTGACCTCTCAGAGATAGGAAAATACAAACAATCTATAAATAAAAGGAGCAGTAGTACGCTGTCAGGAGGTTACATCAAGATGACTCCGTTCAAAATGACATTCTTAGTCGGGGTGACGGGGGAATCCGAGCCAAAATTTCAAGTAAACATGATGTAATGCAACTCAAATAACACAGTAATGACCAAGAAATTCCACTAGAGGTCAGTGTGATCACAGATGTAAAGTACTCAGTACAGAGAGACACAAATGGCAAAATATATTCAGTGAATAAATCCACAAAATAATATACTGTGAGGTTGTAATCAGAGTGTAATGAGCTGTACTCAGACGATACTTGATACTGGGCTCTGCATGTAGACTGAGAGGAAGTAGATTATAGTGGTACCATATAAATAGAAGGTAGTGTCACCTCCAGGCAAATGCTTCAATTTAGTGTAGTGACCCCGGTCCAGCCTTCAGGACACTTATTTAGCAGCTTATATCAATTTTACTCCTTATTGAAGGCAGAAGGCAAAGCATGTGATGGCCGGGAACCAGGATCCAAAATGGCACCTAACTCACTTTCCAATATCAACCCCGGGCTCCGGGGACTGTGGGCAGCCCGTTCTGTCCCCAGCAGTAGCGGGAGTTGCGCACCTGTGTGAGCGAGAGAGTAAGTGCCTCCTGCCTGACCAAAAGGGCTTTCAAGTCAGGTGGCTGGAGCGTGCAGGAAAGACTGGGAGCACTTTGCCCCAGAATACAGCCTGTGGCTTCAGCTGCGTCACTGGGCTGTGGCAGTGAACAGTGCCTGGAGTGAGCAGAGCAAGCAACTTTAGGGCAGGAGGAGTGGAGGATTTATTAGATTGGGTCTTGGTCCCAGCGGCAGTTGAGAGCTATCAGATAGGGTAGATAAGAAGCCACTTAGTGAGGAAAGCTCCAGAAAGCACATCTGGATGGACCTCTCCCCTCTTATTTATTATTTTATATACTAACAGAGGTGATGGGTGTGGTACATCCCTGCAAAGTCAGATCCAATCTCTTTCTCATCAGACTCTGCTGTCTTCCCTGCACTCTCACTCAGATGTTCACTGCTGCCAGTAGCACATGTATGAGAAGCAGAAGTATGGCGGCAGCTGTATAGATTCTGATATGTAACTCTCTGTATCATACTTACCGTACACACGTCATCCTTATTACTATTGAGAGTATAGAGGTAAGACACTGATGATGGAGGTGTAAAAGTGGATTATAACCTATCAGATGATGATGATTGCAGTGTATTATATGGTGTATTGCATGTAAAATACCTTGTTCCGCACCTACTCTGCTGTAGCAATATACCTTATATAAGGGTGAGTAACACTTGTACAAGCTTACCAGCGTATGAACACACACATAAAGGAATGCTACCTTACTAATGCTTCCAGGAGTAACGTTAGGAGACATTTCTCTGATCCATCAGCTCATATGACTGATGTTATTGTTCATTTAGAATCTCCAATTCATACGATATGTTCCCCATCCATTGTTTTACATTGGTGCTGACATAGGACTTGGCGAGTAACTACATCTCCATTTATACTTCATGGTTAGTTACCAGTACAAGAGAGAGATATATCTAAGTCTTATTATAATATTACATTTGTTATTGTGAGTGTTCTCCGGAGGGTAGACACAATGATAGTCTGAGACACAATATTATAAAGCCTTCATTAAAAGTTATGTTTTAATATACACACAAATTTATAATTGTGTCCCAGAGTCGTCTTCTCCTATTGTTTACAAGATTAATATTGTTACAGAAAATGTCACATTTCCATAATGTATTTTATTTCCATCAGATGGACACACAAGCATGAATATCTCAGAAGGACATCTAATGTTATCCCCGGATTGTGGCATAAAAGATAATGACAGTAGACAGGATTCTCCAGGAGCAAACCCCATTACCCCAATTATACATCCAGCTCTATCAGCTGGTCCCTCTGATCCTGGGAAATGTTCTCCTGATCACTCTGATATTGGTGCATCTGTTACAGCTCTGACAGTAGATACAGTGTTTCCCTGTTCTATAGATGGCAAATGTTTTACACAGAACACAAAGTCTATTAACCCACACACAGGTAAGGCAGGTGAGAGGCCATTTCCATGTTCTGAGTGTGGGAAATGTTTTTCGCACAAATCACATCTTGTTATACATCAGAGAAGTCACACAGGTGAGAAACCATTTTCTTGCTCTGAGTGTGGGAAATGTTTTGCACGGAAATCAGATCTTGTTACACATCAGAGAAGTCACACAGGTGAGAAGCCATTTTCTTGCTCTGAGTGTGGGAAATGTTTTGCGTGGAAATCAAATCTTGTTACACATCAGAGAAGTCACACAGGTGAGAAGCCATTTCCATGTTCTGAGTGTGGGAAATGTTTTGCACACAAATCAGCTCTTCTTATACATCAGAGAAATCACACAGGTGTGAATCCATTTCCATGTTCTAAGTGTGGGAAATGTTTTGCACGACAATCACTTCTTGTTATACATCACAGAAGTCACACAGGTAAGAAGCCATTTTCTTGCTCTGAGTGTGGGAAATGTTTTACCCGGAAATCCCAACTTGTTACACATCAGCGAAGTCACACAGGTGAGAAGACATTTCCATGTTCTGAGTGTGGGAAATGTTTTGCACAGAAATCAGATCTTCTTAGACATCAGAGAAGTCACACAGGTGAGAAGCCATTTCCATGTTCTAAGTGTGGGAAATGTTTTGCACGGCAATCAATTCTTGTTATACATCACAGAAGTCACACAGGTGAGAGGCCATTTTCTTGCTCTGAGTGTGGGAAATGTTTTGCACACAAATCGTATCTTGTTATACATCAGAGAAGTCATACAGGTGAGAAACCATATCCATGTTCTGAGTGTGGGAAATGTTTTACCCGGAAATCACAACTTGTTACACATTAGCGAAGTCACACAGGTGAGAAGACATTTTCTTGCTCTGAGTGGGAAATGTTCTACGCACAAATCACATCTTGTTAGCAGTAGTGGGGGAGACAGAACAATGGCAGTAATTGGGGGGAGGCAGGGCGAATGGCAGTGGGGGAGAGGGCGGTGGTAGTAGTGTAAGGGGAGATGTGGTGGCAGTAGTGGGGGTGACAGGGTGGGTAGCAGTAATGGGGGGACAGGGTGGGTAGTAGTAGTTGGGGAGACAAGGGGGGAAGCAGTAGTGGGGGAGACAGGGCAGTGGCAGTAGTGGGGGGGAGACAAGGTGGGTAGTAGTAGTGGGGGAGATAGGGCGGTGGCAGTAGTGGAGGGAGACAGAGTGAGTAGAAGTAGTGGGGGGAAACAGGGTGGTGGCAGTAGTGGGGGAGGCAGGGTGAGTGGCAGTAGTGGGGGGAGACAGGGCAGTGGCAGTAGTGGGTGTAGACAGGGCAGTGGCAGTAGTGTGGGGGGAGACATGGTAGTGGCAGTAGTGGGGGGGAGACAGGGTGGGTGGCAATAGTGGGGGGGAGACATGGCGGTGACAGTTAAGGGGGTTGACAGGGTGGTGGGTGTAGACAGAGCGGTGGCAGTAGTGGGGGGGAGACGGTGGGTTGCAATAGTGTGGGGAGACAGGGCGGTGGCAGTAGTGGGGGGAGACAGGGTGGATGGTCACAGTACAGTACCAGGGGCTGCTGGAGGCAGTAAAGAGGTGTATGGATCCTGCACAGAACCAGTTGATAATTAGACTTAATGATGATTCTGCTTCCTTATTTCTAATTAATCCCTTGTATGTGTTACTGTTATTTGCTGTGTCAGCCTTTATGTGTGTTCTGTGTAATAATCCTGAAAGTAGTGCTGCTACCGATCTCATATCATTTGTAGTAGCTTGGAAAAGATGAGATATGAGGTGCACTCTGGAAGATTATAGGGGGTTAATCAGAGATGAACGCAGATGTGACATCACGCAGTCCCCGGAAAATGGTCCCGGCCCGCCCACGTTCGCCCCTCATGGATGCGACTGCAATGCAATAGTGGTCAACCTAATGACTGTCGACCTAAGTCTTGTTGACCTAATGACCCATCCCCCATCAAATGAATTCACAAATATTATAATTCAGTAGTATGTACTTTCAGTCATTGTTACTGATTATACTTTTCCATCTGATGACCTGATTAAGAGACGGCTGCTAATGTCACAGCTACAGGGCCGTATCTAGTAACAGTGCAGTTCATCGGGGGTGGCACCAGCCGGCGCTACAGTGATCTGCAATTGCTCTGCACTCGAGCTCCAGGCACATTGTTGGCACACTAGCATGGAAGGCGAGCCGCTGCGGTGTGTGCTGCTAGGTAGAAGTGGCAGTGGCCGCAGGAGAGGCGCCTGTGTGTGTGCTGCTAGGTAGGAGAAGTGGCAGTGGCCGCAGGAGAGGCGCCTGTGTGTGTGCTGCTAGGTAGAAGTGGCAGTGCCCGGAGAAGAGGCGCCTGTGTGTGTGCTGCTACGTAGGAGAAGTGGCAGTGGCTGGAGGAAAGGGCACCTGTGTGTGTGCTGCTACGTAGGAGAGGTGGCAGTGGCTGGAGGAGAGGCACCTGTGTGTGTGCTGCTAGGTAGAAGTGGCAGTGGCCGCAGGAGAGGCGCCTGTGTGTGTGTTGCTAGGTAGGAGAGGTGGCAGTGGCTGGAGTAGAGGCGCCTGTGTGTGAGCTGCTAGGTAGAAGTGGCAGTGGCCGCAGGAGAGGCGCCTGTGTGCTGCTAGGTAGAAGTGGCAGTGCCCGGAGAAGAGGCGCCTGTGTGTGTGCTGCTACGTAGAAGTGGCAGTGGCTGGAGGAGAGGGCACCTGTGTGTGTGCTGCTACGTAGGAGAAGTGGCAGTGGCTGGAGGAGAGGCACCTGTGTGTGTGCTGCTAGGTAGAAGTGGCAGTGGCCGCAGGAGAGGCGCCTGTGTGTGTGTTGCTAGGTAGGAGAGGTGGCAGTGGCTGGAGTAGAGGCGCCTGTGTGTGAGCTGCTAGGTAGAAGTGGCAGTGGCCGCAGGAGAGGCGCCTGTGTGTGTGCTGCTAGGTAGAAGTGGCAGTGCCCGGAGAAGAGGCGCCTGTGTGTGTGCTGCTACGTAGAAGTGGCAGTGGCTGGAGGAGAGGGCACCTGTGTGTGTGCTGCTACGTAGGAGAAGTGGCAGTGGCTGGAGGAGAGGCACCTGTGTGTGTGCTGATAGGTAGAAGTGGCAGTGGCCGCAGGAGAGGCGCCTGTGTGTTAGCTGCTAGGTAGGAGAAGTGGCAGTGTCCGGAGGAGAGTCACCTGTGTGTGTGCTGCTAGGTAGAAGTGGCAGTGGCCTGAGTAGAGGCACCTGTGTGTGTGCTGCTAGGTAGAAGTGGCAGTGGCCAGAGTAGAAGCGCCTGTGTGTGTGCTGCTAGGTAGAAGTGTCAGTGGCCTGAGTAGAGGCACCTGTGTGTGTGCTGCTAGGTAGAAGTAGCAGTTGCTGGAGTAGAGGCGCCTGTGTGTGTGCTGCTAGATAGAAGTGGCAGTGGCCAGAGTAGAAGCGCCTGTGTGTGTGCTGCTAGGTAGAAGTGTCAGTGGCCTGAGTAGAGGCACCTGTGTGTGTGCTGCTAAGTAGAAGTGGCAGTGGCCGCAGGAGAGGCGCCTGTGTGTTAGCTGCTAGGTAGGAGAAGTGGCAGTGGCCGCAGGAGAGGCGCCTGTGTGTGTGCTGCTAGGTAGAAGTGTCAGTGGCCTGAGTAGAGGCACCTGTGTGTGTGCTGCTAGGTAGAAGTGGCAGTGGTCGCAGGAGAGGCGCCTGTGTGTTAGCTGCTAGGTAGGAGAAGTGGCAGTGTCCGGAGGAGAGGCGCCTGTGTGTGTGCTGCTAGGTAGAAGTAGCAGTTGCCGGAGTAGAGGCGCCTGTGTGTGTGCTGCTAGATAGAAGTGGCAGTGGCCTGAGTAGAGGCACCTGTGTGTGTGCTGCTAGGTAGAAGTGGCAGTGGCCGCAGGAGAGGCGCCTGTGTGTTAGCTGCTAGGTAGGAGAAGTGGTAGTGCCCGGAGGAGAGGCGCCTGTGTGTGTGCTGCTAGGTAGAAGTAGCAGTTGCCGGAGTAGAGGCGCCTGTGTGTGTGCTGCTAGATAGAAGTGGCAGTGGCCAGAGTAGAAGCGCCTGTGTGTGTGCTGCTACGTAGAAGTGGCAGTGGCCGCAGGAGAGGCGCCTGTGTGTTAGCTGCTAGGTAGGAGAAGTGGCAGTGTCCGGAGGAGAGGCGCCTGTGTGTGTGCTGCTAGGTAGAAGTAGCAGTTGCCGGAGTAGAGGCGCCTGTGTGTGTGCTGCTAGATAGAAGTGGCAGTGGCCGCAGGAGAGGCGCCTGTGTGTGTGCTGCTAGGTAGAAGTGGCAGTGGCCTGAGTAGAGGCACCTGTGTGTGTGCTGCTAGGTAGAAGTGGCAGTGGCCGCAGGAGAGGTGCCTGTGTGTTAGCTGCTAGGTAGGAGAAGTGGCAGTGTCCGGAGGAGAGGCGCCTGTGTGTGCTGCTAGGTAGAAGTAGCAGTTGCCGGAGTAGAGGCGCCTGTGTGTGTGCTGCTAGATAGAAGTGGCAGTGGCCGCAGGAGAGGCGCCTGTGTGTGTGCTGCTAGGTAGAAGTGGCAGTGGCCTGAGTAGAGGCACCTGTGTGTGTGCTGCTAAGTAGAAGTGGCAGTGGCCGCAGGAGAGGCGCCTGTGTGTTAGCTGCTAGGTAGGTGAAGTGGCAGTGGCCGCAGGAGAGGCGCCTGTGTGTGTGCTGCTAGGTAGAAGTGGCAGTGGCCTGAGTAGAGGCACCTGTGTGTGTGCTGCTAGGTAGAAGTGGCAGTGGTCGCAGGAGAGGCGCCTGTGTGTTAGCTGCTAGGTAGGAGAAGTGGCAGTGTCCGGAGGAGAGGCGCCTGTGTGTGTGCTGCTAGGTAGAAGTAGCAGTTGCCGGAGTAGAGGCGCCTGTGTGTGTGCTGCTAGATAGAAGTGGCAGTGGCCTGAGTAGAGGCACCTGTGTGTGTGCTGCTAGGTAGAAGTGGCAGTGGCCGCAGGAGAGGCGCCTGTGTGTTAGCTGCTAGGTAGGAGAAGTGGCAGTGCCCGGAGGAGAGGCGCCTGTGTGTGTGCTGCTAGGTAGAAGTAGCAGTTGCCGGAGTAGAGGCGCCTGTGTGTGTGCTGCTAGATAGAAGTGGCAGTGGCCAGAGTAGAAGCGCCTGTGTGTGTGCTGCTAGGTAGAAGTGGCAGTGGCCGCAGGAGAGGCGCCTGTGTGTGTGCTGCTAGGTAGGAGAAGTGGCAGTGGCCGCAGGAGAGGCGCCTGTGTGTGTGCTGCTAGGTAGAAGTGGCAGTGCCCGGAGAAGAGGCGCCTGTGTGTGTGCTGCTACGTAGGAGAAGTGGCAGTGGCTGGAGGAAAGGGCACCTGTGTGTGTGCTGCTACGTAGGAGAGGTGGCAGTGGCTGGAGGAGAGGCACCTGTGTGTGTGCTGCTAGGTAGAAGTGGCAGTGGCCGCAGGAGAGGCGCCTGTGTGTGTGTTGCTAGGTAGGAGAGGTGGCAGTGGCTGGAGTAGAGGCGCCTGTGTGTGAGCTGCTAGGTAGAAGTGGCAGTGGCCGCAGGAGAGGTGCCTGTGTGTGTGCTGCTAGGTAGAAGTGGCAGTGCCCGGAGAAGAGGCGCCTGTGTGTGTGCTGCTACGTAGAAGTGGCAGTGGCTGGAGGAGAGGGCACCTGTGTGTGTGCTGCTACGTAGGAGAAGTGGCAGTGGCTGGAGGAGAGGCACCTGTGTGTGTGCTGCTAGGTAGAAGTGGCAGTGGCCGCAGGAGAGGCGCCTGTGTGTGTGTTGCTAGGTAGGAGAGGTGGCAGTGGCTGGAGTAGAGGCGCCTGTGTGTGAGCTGCTAGGTAGAAGTGGCAGTGGCCGCAGGAGAGGCGCCTGTGTGTGTGCTGATAGGTAGAAGTGGCAGTGCCCGGAGAAGAGGCGCCTGTGTGTGTGCTGCTACGTAGAAGTGGCAGTGGCTGGAGGAGAGGGCACCTGTGTGTGTGCTGCTACGTAGGAGAAGTGGCAGTGGCTGGAGGAGAGGCACCTGTGTGTGTGCTGATAGGTAGAAGTGGCAGTGGCCGCAGGAGAGGCGCCTGTGTGTTAGCTGCTAGGTAGGAGAAGTGGCAGTGTCCGGAGGAGAGTCACCTGTGTGTGTGCTGCTAGGTAGAAGTGGCAGTGGCCTGAGTAGAGGCACCTGTGTGTGTGCTGCTAGGTAGAAGTGGCAGTGGCCAGAGTAGAAGCGCCTGTGTGTGTGCTGCTAGGTAGAAGTGTCAGTGGCCTGAGTAGAGGCACCTGTGTGTGTGCTGCTAGGTAGAAGTAGCAGTTGCCGGAGTAGAGGCGCCTGTGTGTGTGCTGCTAGATAGAAGTGGCAGTGGCCAGAGTAGAAGCGCCTGTGTGTGTGCTGCTAGGTAGAAGTGTCAGTGGCCTGAGTAGAGGCACCTGTGTGTGTGCTGCTAAGTAGAAGTGGCAGTGGCCGCAGGAGAGGCGCCTGTGTGTTAGCTGCTAGGTAGGAGAAGTGGCAGTGGCCGCAGGAGAGGCGCCTGTGTGTGTGCTGCTAGGTAGAAGTGTCAGTGGCCTGAGTAGAGGCACCTGTGTGTGTGCTGCTAGGTAGAAGTGGCAGTGGTCGCAGGAGAGGCGCCTGTGTGTTAGCTGCTAGGTAGGAGAAGTGGCAGTGTCCGGAGGAGAGGCGCCTGTGTGTGTGCTGCTAGGTAGAAGTAGCAGTTGCCGGAGTAGAGGCGCCTGTGTGTGTGCTGCTAGATAGAAGTGGCAGTGGCCTGAGTAGAGGCACCTGTGTGTGTGCTGCTAGGTAGAAGTGGCAGTGGCCGCAGGAGAGGCGCCTGTGTGTTAGCTGCTAGGTAGGAGAAGTGGCAGTGCCCGGAGGAGAGGCGCCTGTGTGTGTGCTGCTAGGTAGAAGTAGCAGTTGCCGGAGTAGAGGCGCCTGTGTGTGTGCTGCTAGATAGAAGTGGCAGTGGCCAGAGTAGAAGCGCCTGTGTGTGTGCTGCTACGTAGAAGTGGCAGTGGCCGCAGGAGAGGCGCCTGTGTGTTAGCTGCTAGGTAGGAGAAGTGGCAGTGTCCGGAGGAGAGGCGCCTGTGTGTGTGCTGCTAGGTAGAAGTAGCAGTTGCCGGAGTAGAGGCGCCTGTGTGTGTGCTGCTAGATAGAAGTGGCAGTGGCCGCAGGAGAGGCGCCTGTGTGTGTGTTGCTAGGTAGGAGAGGTGGCAGTGGCTGGAGTAGAGGCGCCTGTGTGTGAGCTGCTAGGTAGAAGTGGCAGTGGCCGCAGGAGAGGCGCCTGTGTGCTGCTAGGTAGAAGTGGCAGTGCCCGGAGAAGAGGCGCCTGTGTGTGTGCTGCTACGTAGAAGTGGCAGTGGCTGGAGGAGAGGGCACCTGTGTGTGTGCTGCTACGTAGGAGAAGTGGCAGTGGCTGGAGGAGAGGCACCTGTGTGTGTGCTGCTAGGTAGAAGTGGCAGTGGCCGCAGGAGAGGCGCCTGTGTGTGTGTTGCTAGGTAGGAGAGGTGGCAGTGGCTGGAGTAGAGGCGCCTGTGTGTGAGCTGCTAGGTAGAAGTGGCAGTGGCCGCAGGAGAGGCGCCTGTGTGTGTGCTGCTAGGTAGAAGTGGCAGTGCCCGGAGAAGAGGCGCCTGTGTGTGTGCTGCTACGTAGAAGTGGCAGTGGCTGGAGGAGAGGGCACCTGTGTGTGTGCTGCTACGTAGGAGAAGTGGCAGTGGCTGGAGGAGAGGCACCTGTGTGTGTGCTGATAGGTAGAAGTGGCAGTGGCCGCAGGAGAGGCGCCTGTGTGTTAGCTGCTAGGTAGGAGAAGTGGCAGTGTCCGGAGGAGAGTCACCTGTGTGTGTGCTGCTAGGTAGAAGTGGCAGTGGCCTGAGTAGAGGCACCTGTGTGTGTGCTGCTAGGTAGAAGTGGCAGTGGCCAGAGTAGAAGCGCCTGTGTGTGTGCTGCTAGGTAGAAGTGTCAGTGGCCTGAGTAGAGGCACCTGTGTGTGTGCTGCTAGGTAGAAGTAGCAGTTGCCGGAGTAGAGGCGCCTGTGTGTGTGCTGCTAGATAGAAGTGGCAGTGGCCAGAGTAGAAGCGCCTGTGTGTGTGCTGCTAGGTAGAAGTGTCAGTGGCCTGAGTAGAGGCACCTGTGTGTGTGCTGCTAAGTAGAAGTGGCAGTGGCCGCAGGAGAGGCGCCTGTGTGTTAGCTGCTAGGTAGGAGAAGTGGCAGTGGCCGCAGGAGAGGCGCCTGTGTGTGTGCTGCTAGGTAGAAGTGTCAGTGGCCTGAGTAGAGGCACCTGTGTGTGTGCTGCTAGGTAGAAGTGGCAGTGGTCGCAGGAGAGGCGCCTGTGTGTTAGCTGCTAGGTAGGAGAAGTGGCAGTGTCCGGAGGAGAGGCGCCTGTGTGTGTGCTGCTAGGTAGAAGTAGCAGTTGCCGGAGTAGAGGCGCCTGTGTGTGTGCTGCTAGATAGAAGTGGCAGTGGCCTGAGTAGAGGCACCTGTGTGTGTGCTGCTAGGTAGAAGTGGCAGTGGCCGCAGGAGAGGCGCCTGTGTGTTAGCTGCTAGGTAGGAGAAGTGGTAGTGCCCGGAGGAGAGGCGCCTGTGTGTGTGCTGCTAGGTAGAAGTAGCAGTTGCCGGAGTAGAGGCGCCTGTGTGTGTGCTGCTAGATAGAAGTGGCAGTGGCCAGAGTAGAAGCGCCTGTGTGTGTGCTGCTACGTAGAAGTGGCAGTGGCCGCAGGAGAGGCGCCTGTGTGTTAGCTGCTAGGTAGGAGAAGTGGCAGTGTCCGGAGGAGAGGCGCCTGTGTGTGTGCTGCTAGGTAGAAGTAGCAGTTGCCGGAGTAGAGGCGCCTGTGTGTGTGCTGCTAGATAGAAGTGGCAGTGGCCGCAGGAGAGGCGCCTGTGTGTGTGCTGCTAGGTAGAAGTGGCAGTGGCCTGAGTAGAGGCACCTGTGTGTGTGCTGCTAGGTAGAAGTGGCAGTGGCCGCAGGAGAGGTGCCTGTGTGTTAGCTGCTAGGTAGGAGAAGTGGCAGTGTCCGGAGGAGAGGCGCCTGTGTGTGCTGCTAGGTAGAAGTAGCAGTTGCCGGAGTAGAGGCGCCTGTGTGTGTGCTGCTAGATAGAAGTGGCAGTGGCCGCAGGAGAGGCGCCTGTGTGTGTGCTGCTAGGTAGAAGTGGCAGTGGCCTGAGTAGAGGCACCTGTGTGTGTGCTGCTAAGTAGAAGTGGCAGTGGCCGCAGGAGAGGCGCCTGTGTGTTAGCTGCTAGGTAGGTGAAGTGGCAGTGGCCGCAGGAGAGGCGCCTGTGTGTGTGCTGCTAGGTAGAAGTGGCAGTGGCCTGAGTAGAGGCACCTGTGTGTGTGCTGCTAGGTAGAAGTGGCAGTGGTCGCAGGAGAGGCGCCTGTGTGTTAGCTGCTAGGTAGGAGAAGTGGCAGTGTCCGGAGGAGAGGCGCCTGTGTGTGTGCTGCTAGGTAGAAGTAGCAGTTGCCGGAGTAGAGGCGCCTGTGTGTGTGCTGCTAGATAGAAGTGGCAGTGGCCTGAGTAGAGGCACCTGTGTGTGTGCTGCTAGGTAGAAGTGGCAGTGGCCGCAGGAGAGGCGCCTGTGTGTTAGCTGCTAGGTAGGAGAAGTGGCAGTGCCCGGAGGAGAGGCGCCTGTGTGTGTGCTGCTAGGTAGAAGTAGCAGTTGCCGGAGTAGAGGCGCCTGTGTGTGTGCTGCTAGATAGAAGTGGCAGTGGCCAGAGTAGAAGCGCCTGTGTGTGTGCTGCTAGGTAGAAGTGGCAGTGGCCGCAGGAGAGGCGCCTGTGTGTGTGCTGCTAGGTAGGAGAAGTGGCAGTGGCCGCAGGAGAGGCGCCTGTGTGTGTGCTGCTAGGTAGAAGTGGCAGTGCCCGGAGAAGAGGCGCCTGTGTGTGTGCTGCTACGTAGGAGAAGTGGCAGTGGCTGGAGGAAAGGGCACCTGTGTGTGTGCTGCTACGTAGGAGAGGTGGCAGTGGCTGGAGGAGAGGCACCTGTGTGTGTGCTGCTAGGTAGAAGTGGCAGTGGCCGCAGGAGAGGCGCCTGTGTGTGTGTTGCTAGGTAGGAGAGGTGGCAGTGGCTGGAGTAGAGGCGCCTGTGTGTGAGCTGCTAGGTAGAAGTGGCAGTGGCCGCAGGAGAGGTGCCTGTGTGTGTGCTGCTAGGTAGAAGTGGCAGTGCCCGGAGAAGAGGCGCCTGTGTGTGTGCTGCTACGTAGAAGTGGCAGTGGCTGGAGGAGAGGGCACCTGTGTGTGTGCTGCTACGTAGGAGAAGTGGCAGTGGCTGGAGGAGAGGCACCTGTGTGTGTGCTGCTAGGTAGAAGTGGCAGTGGCCGCAGGAGAGGCGCCTGTGTGTGTGTTGCTAGGTAGGAGAGGTGGCAGTGGCTGGAGTAGAGGCGCCTGTGTGTGAGCTGCTAGGTAGAAGTGGCAGTGGCCGCAGGAGAGGCGCCTGTGTGTGTGCTGATAGGTAGAAGTGGCAGTGCCCGGAGAAGAGGCGCCTGTGTGTGTGCTGCTACGTAGAAGTGGCAGTGGCTGGAGGAGAGGGCACCTGTGTGTGTGCTGCTACGTAGGAGAAGTGGCAGTGGCTGGAGGAGAGGCACCTGTGTGTGTGCTGATAGGTAGAAGTGGCAGTGGCCGCAGGAGAGGCGCCTGTGTGTTAGCTGCTAGGTAGGAGAAGTGGCAGTGTCCGGAGGAGAGTCACCTGTGTGTGTGCTGCTAGGTAGAAGTGGCAGTGGCCTGAGTAGAGGCACCTGTGTGTGTGCTGCTAGGTAGAAGTGGCAGTGGCCAGAGTAGAAGCGCCTGTGTGTGTGCTGCTAGGTAGAAGTGTCAGTGGCCTGAGTAGAGGCACCTGTGTGTGTGCTGCTAGGTAGAAGTAGCAGTTGCCGGAGTAGAGGCGCCTGTGTGTGTGCTGCTAGATAGAAGTGGCAGTGGCCAGAGTAGAAGCGCCTGTGTGTGTGCTGCTAGGTAGAAGTGTCAGTGGCCTGAGTAGAGGCACCTGTGTGTGTGCTGCTAAGTAGAAGTGGCAGTGGCCGCAGGAGAGGCGCCTGTGTGTTAGCTGCTAGGTAGGAGAAGTGGCAGTGGCCGCAGGAGAGGCGCCTGTGTGTGTGCTGCTAGGTAGAAGTGTCAGTGGCCTGAGTAGAGGCACCTGTGTGTGTGCTGCTAGGTAGAAGTGGCAGTGGTCGCAGGAGAGGCGCCTGTGTGTTAGCTGCTAGGTAGGAGAAGTGGCAGTGTCCGGAGGAGAGGCGCCTGTGTGTGTGCTGCTAGGTAGAAGTAGCAGTTGCCGGAGTAGAGGCGCCTGTGTGTGTGCTGCTAGATAGAAGTGGCAGTGGCCTGAGTAGAGGCACCTGTGTGTGTGCTGCTAGGTAGAAGTGGCAGTGGCCGCAGGAGAGGCGCCTGTGTGTTAGCTGCTAGGTAGGAGAAGTGGCAGTGCCCGGAGGAGAGGCGCCTGTGTGTGTGCTGCTAGGTAGAAGTAGCAGTTGCCGGAGTAGAGGCGCCTGTGTGTGTGCTGCTAGATAGAAGTGGCAGTGGCCAGAGTAGAAGCGCCTGTGTGTGTGCTGCTACGTAGAAGTGGCAGTGGCCGCAGGAGAGGCGCCTGTGTGTTAGCTGCTAGGTAGGAGAAGTGGCAGTGTCCGGAGGAGAGGCGCCTGTGTGTGTGCTGCTAGGTAGAAGTAGCAGTTGCCGGAGTAGAGGCGCCTGTGTGTGTGCTGCTAGATAGAAGTGGCAGTGGCCGCAGGAGAGGCGCCTGTGTGTGTGTTGCTAGGTAGGAGAGGTGGCAGTGGCTGGAGTAGAGGCGCCTGTGTGTGAGCTGCTAGGTAGAAGTGGCAGTGGCCGCAGGAGAGGCGCCTGTGTGTGTGCTGCTAGGTAGAAGTGGCAGTGCCCGGAGAAGAGGCGCCTGTGTGTGTGCTGCTACGTAGAAGTGGCAGTGGCTGGAGGAGAGGGCACCTGTGTGTGTGCTGCTACGTAGGAGAAGTGGCAGTGGCTGGAGGAGAGGCACCTGTGTGTGTGCTGCTAGGTAGAAGTGGCAGTGGCCGCAGGAGAGGCGCCTGTGTGTGTGTTGCTAGGTAGGAGAGGTGGCAGTGGCTGGAGTAGAGGCGCCTGTGTGTGAGCTGCTAGGTAGAAGTGGCAGTGGCCGCAGGAGAGGCGCCTGTGTGTGTGCTGCTAGGTAGAAGTGGCAGTGCCCGGAGAAGAGGCGCCTGTGTGTGTGCTGCTACGTAGAAGTGGCAGTGGCTGGAGGAGAGGGCACCTGTGTGTGTGCTGCTACGTAGGAGAAGTGGCAGTGGCTGGAGGAGAGGCACCTGTGTGTGTGCTGATAGGTAGAAGTGGCAGTGGCCGCAGGAGAGGCGCCTGTGTGTTAGCTGCTAGGTAGGAGAAGTGGCAGTGTCCGGAGGAGAGTCACCTGTGTGTGTGCTGCTAGGTAGAAGTGGCAGTGGCCTGAGTAGAGGCACCTGTGTGTGTGCTGCTAGGTAGAAGTGGCAGTGGCCAGAGTAGAAGCGCCTGTGTGTGTGCTGCTAGGTAGAAGTGTCAGTGGCCTGAGTAGAGGCACCTGTGTGTGTGCTGCTAGGTAGAAGTAGCAGTTGCCGGAGTAGAGGCGCCTGTGTGTGTGCTGCTAGATAGAAGTGGCAGTGGCCAGAGTAGAAGCGCCTGTGTGTGTGCTGCTAGGTAGAAGTGTCAGTGGCCTGAGTAGAGGCACCTGTGTGTGTGCTGCTAAGTAGAAGTGGCAGTGGCCGCAGGAGAGGCGCCTGTGTGTTAGCTGCTAGGTAGGAGAAGTGGCAGTGGCCGCAGGAGAGGCGCCTGTGTGTGTGCTGCTAGGTAGAAGTGTCAGTGGCCTGAGTAGAGGCACCTGTGTGTGTGCTGCTAGGTAGAAGTGGCAGTGGTCGCAGGAGAGGCGCCTGTGTGTTAGCTGCTAGGTAGGAGAAGTGGCAGTGTCCGGAGGAGAGGCGCCTGTGTGTGTGCTGCTAGGTAGAAGTAGCAGTTGCCGGAGTAGAGGCGCCTGTGTGTGTGCTGCTAGATAGAAGTGGCAGTGGCCTGAGTAGAGGCACCTGTGTGTGTGCTGCTAGGTAGAAGTGGCAGTGGCCGCAGGAGAGGCGCCTGTGTGTTAGCTGCTAGGTAGGAGAAGTGGCAGTGCCCGGAGGAGAGGCGCCTGTGTGTGTGCTGCTAGGTAGAAGTAGCAGTTGCCGGAGTAGAGGCGCCTGTGTGTGTGCTGCTAGATAGAAGTGGCAGTGGCCAGAGTAGAAGCGCCTGTGTGTGTGCTGCTACGTAGAAGTGGCAGTGGCCGCAGGAGAGGCGCCTGTGTGTTAGCTGCTAGGTAGGAGAAGTGGCAGTGTCCGGAGGAGAGGCGCCTGTGTGTGTGCTGCTAGGTAGAAGTAGCAGTTGCCGGAGTAGAGGCGCCTGTGTGTGTGCTGCTAGATAGAAGTGGCAGTGGCCGCAGGAGAGGCGCCTGTGTGTGTGCTGCTAGGTAGAAGTGGCAGTGGCCTGAGTAGAGGCACCTGTGTGTGTGCTGCTAGGTAGAAGTGGCAGTGGCCGCAGGAGAGGTGCCTGTGTGTTAGCTGCTAGGTAGGAGAAGTGGCAGTGTCCGGAGGAGAGGCGCCTGTGTGTGCTGCTAGGTAGAAGTAGCAGTTGCCGGAGTAGAGGCGCCTGTGTGTGTGCTGCTAGATAGAAGTGGCAGTGGCCGCAGGAGAGGCGCCTGTGTGTGTGCTGCTAGGTAGAAGTGGCAGTGGCCTGAGTAGAGGCACCTGTGTGTGTGCTGCTAAGTAGAAGTGGCAGTGGCCGCAGGAGAGGCGCCTGTGTGTTAGCTGCTAGGTAGGTGAAGTGGCAGTGGCCGCAGGAGAGGCGCCTGTGTGTGTGCTGCTAGGTAGAAGTGGCAGTGGCCTGAGTAGAGGCACCTGTGTGTGTGCTGCTAGGTAGAAGTGGCAGTGGTCGCAGGAGAGGCGCCTGTGTGTTAGCTGCTAGGTAGGAGAAGTGGCAGTGTCCGGAGGAGAGGCGCCTGTGTGTGTGCTGCTAGGTAGAAGTAGCAGTTGCCGGAGTAGAGGCGCCTGTGTGTGTGCTGCTAGATAGAAGTGGCAGTGGCCTGAGTAGAGGCACCTGTGTGTGTGCTGCTAGGTAGAAGTGGCAGTGGCCGCAGGAGAGGCGCCTGTGTGTTAGCTGCTAGGTAGGAGAAGTGGCAGTGCCCGGAGGAGAGGCGCCTGTGTGTGTGCTGCTAGGTAGAAGTAGCAGTTGCCGGAGTAGAGGCGCCTGTGTGTGTGCTGCTAGATAGAAGTGGCAGTGGCCGCAGGAGAGGCGCCTGTGTGTGTGCTGCTAGGTAGAAGTGGCAGTGGCCTGAGTAGAGGCACCTGTGTGTGTGCTGCTAGGTAGAAGTGGCAGTGGCCGCAGGAGAGGTGCCTGTGTGTTAGCTGCTAGGTAGGAGAAGTGGCAGTGTCCGGAGGAGAGGCGCCTGTGTGTGCTGCTAGGTAGAAGTAGCAGTTGCCGGAGTAGAGGCGCCTGTGTGTGTGCTGCTAGATAGAAGTGGCAGTGGCCGCAGGAGAGGCGCCTGTGTGTGTGCTGCTAGGTAGAAGTGGCAGTGGCCTGAGTAGAGGCACCTGTGTGTGTGCTGCTAGGTAGAAGTGGCAGTGGCCGCAGGAGAGGCGCCTGTGTGTTAGCTGCTAGGTAGGAGAAGTGGCAGTGTCCGGAGGAGAGGCGCCTGTGTGTGTGCTGCTAGGTAGAAGTAGCAGTTGCCGGAGTAGAGGCGCCTGTGTGTGTGCTGCTAGATAGAAGTGGCAGTGGCCGCAGGAGAGGCGCCTGTGTGTTAGCTGCTAGGTAGGAGAAGTGGCAGTGGCTGGAGGAGAGGCGCCTGTGTGTGTGATGCTAGGTAGAAGTGGCAGTGACCGGAGGAGAGGTGCCTGTGTGTTAGCTGCTAGGTAGGAGAAGTGGCAGTGGCTGGAGGAGAGGCGCCTGTGTGTGTGCTGCTAGATAGAAGTGGCAGTGGCCGCAGGAGAGGCGCCTGTGTGTGCTGCTTGGTAGGAGAAGTGGCAGTGGCCGGAGGAGAGGCACCTGTGTGTGTGATGCTAGGTAGGAGAAGTAGCAGTGGCTGGAGAATAGGCGCTTGTGTGTGTGTTGCTAGGTAGGAGAAGTGGACGGTAGAGAGACGCCTGTGTGTGTGCTGCTAGATAGAAGTGGCAGTGGCTGGAGTAGAGCCGCTTGTGTATGTGTTGCTAGGTAGGAGAAGTGGACGGTAGAGAGACGCCTATGTGTGTGCTGCTAGATAGAAGTGGCAGTGGCCGGAGTAGAGGCTCCTGTGTGTGTGCTGCTAGGTAGGAGAAGTGGCAGTGGCCGGAGGAGAGGCGCCTGTGTGTGTGTGCTGCTAGATAGAAGTGGCATTGGCCAGAGGAGAGGCGCCTGTGTGTGTGCTGCTAGGTAGAAGTAGCAGTGGCCGGAGTAGAGGCGCCTGTGTGTGTGCTGCTAGATAGAAGTGGCAGTGGCCGCAGGAGAGGCGCCTGTGTGTTCTGCTTGGTAGGAGAAGTGGCCGTGGCCGGAGGAGAGGCACCTGTGTGTGTGATGCTTGGTAGGAGAAGTGGCATTGACCGGAGGAGAGGCGCCTGTGTGTGTGATGGTAGGTAGGAGAAGTGGCAGTGGCTGGAAAAGAGGCGCTTGTGTTTGTGTTGCTAGGTAGAAGTGGACGGTGGAGGGGCGCCTATGTGTGTGCTGCTAGATAGAAGTGGTAGTGGCCGGAGTAGAGGCTCCTGTGTGTGTGTTGCTAGGTAGGAGAAGTGGCAGTGGACAGAGAGGCGTCTGTGTGTGCTGCTAGATAGAAGTGGCAGTGGCCGCAGGAGAGGCGCCTGTGTGTGTGCTGCTACGTAGAAGTGGCACTGGCCGCAGGAGAGGCGCCTGTGTGTGTGCTGCTAGGTAGGAGAAGTGGCAGGAGAGGTGTCTGTGTGTGCTGCTAGGTAGGAGAAGTGGCAGCGGCCAGAGGAGAGGCGCCTGTGTGTGTGCTGCTAGGTAGAAGTGGCTGGATGAGAGGCGCCTCTGTGTGTGCTGCTAGGTAGAAGTGGCAGTGGCCGGAGGAGAGGCACCTGTGTGTGTGCTGCTAGGTAGGAGAAGTGGCAGTGGCCGGAAGAGAGGTGCCTGTGTGTGTGCTGCTAGGTAGGAGAAGTGGCAGTGGCCGGAAGAGAGGCGCCTGTGTGTGTGCTGCTAGGTATAAAAAGTGGCAGTGACCGGAGTAGAGGCGCCTGTGTGTGTGCTGCTAGATAGAATTGGCAGTGGCTGGAGGAGAGGCGCTTGTGTGTGTGCTGCTAGGTAGAAGGGGCAGTGGCTGGAGGAGAGGCGCCTGTGATGTGCTGCTAGGTAGGAGAAGTGGCAGTGGCTGGAGGAGAGGCGCCTGTGTGTGTGTGTTGCTAGGTAGGAGAAGTGGCAGTGACCGGAGGAGAGGCGCCTGTGTGTGTGTGTTGCTAGGTAGGAGAAGTGGCAGTGGCTGGAGTAGAGGCGCCTGTGTGTGTGCTGCTAGGTAGAAGTGGCAGTGGCCGGAGGAGAGGCGCCTGTGTGTGTGTTGCTAGGTAGGAGAGGTGGCAGTGGCTGGAGTAGAGGCGCCTGTGTTTGTGCTGCTAGGTAGAAGGGGCAGTGGCTGGAGGAGAGGCACCTGTGTGTGTGTTGCTAGGTAGGAGAAGTGGCAGTGGCCGGAGGAGAGGCACCTGTGTGTGTGCTGCTAGGTAGAAGGGGCAGTGGCTGGAGGAGAGGCGCCTGTGTGTGTGTTGCTAGGTAGGAGAGGTGGCAGTGGCTGGAGTAGAGGCACCTGTGTGTGTGCTGCTAGGTAGAAGTGGCAGTGGCCGGAGGAGAGGCACCTGTGTGTGTGTTGCTAGGTAGGAGAAGTGGCAGTGGCCGGAGAAGAGGCACCTGTGTGTGTGCTGCTAGGTAGAAGGGGCAGTGGCTGGAGGAGAGGCGCCTGTGTGTGTGAATTCCGGGCACAGTGTCATATAGTAGATGTGTGTAGCGCAGAGTGTGTATTGTATACTGTGTCTCAGCACCATAGCTAGGTGTGTGCTAGCGGTGCCTGTATTGGGGGCACAGTACCACTGTCCACACGTGCTGCAATGTGTGTCCGCAGGGTACAGCCGGGCAGCACTGTACAGTGGGCACAGTCTGCTCCTTTGCCTGTGCCTTCCCGCTATCATCTGAACATCCCATCCCTCTGAGCGGAGAGCTGCGGGCTGCAATGCTCGATCCCACCCCAGCAGCAGACCCTCATCACCGCTTTCTTCCTTACCCGCACGGAGGTTACAGTGAGCCACAGCATGGGCAGCAATGCCTGATCCCACCACCCACCCTTACCATTACAGTTCAGCCTCCAGGTGCCACCGCTCCCCTGCACCAAGACACCTATAGTGTTTTCCAGCGCCAGACTCTAAACCCCAACAGCTCTCCCCGGCGCTAACTGAAGCGTGCTGTACAGTGCATGCTGCCCGAGCCCGGAATCTCAGATTTCCACCACCGCAGATGACCTGTGCCTTCCCTGCCACCTGCTCAGGACCCAGGTGTGCGTAAAAGGGGACTTTACCTGCCGTAATGTCAAAGATGGGGGACTCTGCCTGCCGTACTGTGTAAAAGGGGACTCTACCTGCCATAATGTTTAAAAGGTGGCTCTTCCTGGAGTAATGTGTAAAATGGGGTTCTGCCTGTGGTAATTTGTGACAGGGGCTCTACCTGTCAAAATGTGTAAAAGGGGTTCTACCTGGTGTAATGTAAGTGGTGCAACTGTGCGGCGTAAGTTGAATAATGGAGACTATTGTGCAGCGCAATATGAATTGGTATTATTTTGTAGCCACTCCACTTCCCCATGAAGCCACGGCCCTATATTCCTGGTGCACACTGCCACTATTTCAAATATAAGGGGGGGGGGGGGGGGGGGGCGGCGATGCTGTTTCTTGCACACAGCACTAAAATGTCTAGTTACGGCAGTGATGGATATATATCACATTGTTACATTTCTAGATGCACAGTAACTTGTTATTAACCCATTGACAGTATTATATTAGTACCATATCTTGCTGTAAATCACAGATCTGGTGTTCTGTGGGTCCGCCTGTAACACCGCACTTAGTGACTATATTCAGCCTAATACACTTTTTCACAATATTATAGGTAAATATATAGTAGCTTGATTAGCCGTGTCTGTACTGCAGCCATTAGCCTCACTCTCCCGCGAGTCGGTCCACATGCGGCTGCTCCGGGTAGGACCGCTCTGCACAGCTGTATGTTACTAGGCGCTCTCACTGCCTCAGCCGCTCCGGGACACGCTGCTGAATGCGGATGGCTGTTAACCAGGCATTCTCACCGCACCAACCTTAGTGCAGCGACGTGTCACTCAGCACAGTATACTATAACACAGGGGCAGCCAACCCTGGTCCTCCAGAGCTACCAACAGTTAACATTTTCCAGGGCTCCTCACAGAATCACATGTTCAGTAATTATCTGCAGCCGTGGATCTTTTAAAATATGTCAGTGAGTAATGACTGCACCTGTGCACCAGTTGGGTGAGCTGGAAAACGTGAACGGTTGGTGGCTCTCGAGGACCAGTGTTGGCTACCACTGCTATAACATTATAATCACATAAGCACTTTAGGATATTAAAAAGCAGTGGTATGGTAGCACGTAGCAGTCTCTGAAATGCCAACGTACGTTTCACATGAGGCTGCTTCATCAGGGCTTCAACCAGTTGACAAATTTATATACCCCTCCCTTCAATTCTATTGGTTACATTAATTTCAAATAAAATAATCACTTAACATTATAAACCTGTTTTTTCTAGAGGAACTGATTTCTTATACATTTATATAAATTCACCCCTATGAATCTTTGTTATGTTAAATCTGTGGAATGCATAGTGCTGGCGGTTTGCCATGCATGCGTCACTTCGCGGAAGTGCATCAGCAATGTCTGTGGAGCACGGCTGTGAGCTTCTGGTTGGCATTTGGACATCATGGGCGCCGCTCGTTCTGGAGACAGAGTGGCGCGTTTGTGTACATTGCGCTGCTCCACATTTATTTGTGGATTAAAAATTTTCTTTTATGGATGCATTCATTTTTGGCAGAAGTGTGAGACAACAACGTCCGGTATACTTCCGGTATAAGATTGTGTTTATTGTAAGATAAATATGATTTCCATGATTACAATTTGTGTAATTAATGATAGAACGTCTGTATCTTTTGTCTATCATTCTCACAATTTTGGAATATTATATAATGATTATCACTCATGATGTCATTTTCTGTATTTCCTGATTGGCCAGATCTCATTTAAATAGCAGGGTTTTTCACAGTTCCCACATGTCTTGACAAAGGCTCATGAGAGCCGAAACGCATTGACAGAACTGGGCACTGTGATTTTGGATTTTATGATCAGCAACTTAAGGTAATACTCCACTCTTTACCTGTTTGGGGGTCCAGACTACCCCTTCCATGGTCATTTGTTGGCCTATTCTCGTTGGTTCCTGATTTTGTATTTTTGAATTTTGATTGTATATATTTGGATGTCAATTCACCCCAACTATGGGCTTTTTGTAACTAATAAACTTTTTTATCAAAGACTATATGAATTGGTGCATACCATTTTTATACATTTTTGGATGATTGTCCGAGCCACTGGACATTTGTGGTGTTGTTAATTGGAAGTATACGAGAGAAACCATCTTGGACAGTGGGAAAAGAAACCCATATAGGAGTACTACCATTGTTTGACCCGTGAATGTGGTACGCATTTTAAGTGTGAAAACATTTGTAAAGAAACCTTTCTATGCACATATCTCCTTTTCTTTTTCATCCACTAGGGGTCACTGGAGTACTCTTGGGATATGGATGGCTTTAGCAGAACAAGGCACTGAATATTTAAATTTAGTAACTCTCCTCCCCTCCATATTCCCAGAGTACCTCAGTGTTTTTTCTGTGCTCACAGCAGTGATAAGCACCATTTTAACCATGCTTCCTGTTCACTCCTGTTTCTCTTTCAGTTTTGGAAGATCCTGTCCTACAACACTACCCCACTGGATGGCGCAGGGGTGTTAGTGGGAATTTTGGATCAAGTTTCATATAGTACTGGCCACGTGCACTGCACTTGGGCCATATATGTATATATACACACACCTTAGTAACAATTTTACTGAGTCATGCAAGTTGTCTGTCTTTGTCAATTGTATTGTCTGTCTACATAATGAGTAAGGTACCAGCAAAAACAAAAAAGCAGTTTCACTGCAATGTCTGTAAGAGTGTGTTACCGGATAGTTCTACCACATGCACAGTATGTTTTGTGAATTCAGCTACAAATACAATTTCCGCTCCGGTTTCAAATCCGGTTTCATCCCCGGATCCTCAATGGCCAATACTAGCAGATGTACTGGCTGGGTTGCAATCAGAATTGGCCGCCGCTCCACACGAGCGGGAAGCGGCAAGATCAGAGTCTCTGGTGAGACCGCCAGACCTACCGGAGGAGTCTCAGCCTTTGCAAAGGTCCAAGTCCACTTTGGATAGAAGGGATAAATTTCATTTGTCTTATGATTTACCAGTTTCTGCTATGTTGCATTCTGACGGTTCTATGCCAGACCTCACTGCGCAAGAGGAGGGTGAGGAGGGCGAATTAGACCAGCAGTCAGATAGTGAAGATTTTGACAGCCCAAGCATTGATAATCTCATCAAGGTGGTGCGTCAGTCTCTGAAGTTTACAGAGACTGAGGAGCCTCTCACAAATGATGAGATGGTCTTTACTAAACGACACAGATCTCCAATGTGTTTTCCTGTTTTGGAATCTCTCAATAAGATGTTAGTAGAAACACTGAAGAATCCAGATAAACGGTTTTCTATACCTCGCCGATTTAAGTCTAGTTGCCCGTTTCCAGTGTCTGTGACATCTACATGGGAGAATCCGCCAATTCGTCCGTGTCAAAACTTACTAAAAAATTAACCATTCCAGTGCCAACTGCTACTACGCTTAAAGACCCTTCAGACCGTAAAATAGAAGCTATGCTAAAATCCATGTATATAGCAGCAGGAGTGTTGCTTAGATCTGGGTTGGTTGGCATTTGGGTAACTAAGGCGCTAATTGGATGGATAACGAAACTCAAGTCTGGCCTACATGACGATCACCTTATACTTCTCGCTGATCAAATCTGTGAAACTGCTGAGTATCTATGTACAGCTTCTACTAACGTCTGTCAGCTCACTTCTCGGCTTTAATCGTCTCTAGTTATGGCACGACGAGCACTTTGGCTGCGTTCTTGGCAAGCGGAGGTAGAGTTTAAGAGAGGTATAGAGGCGTTACCTTACGGTGGCGAGAAGTTGTTTGGTCCTGAATTGGACAAATGGATTTCTGAGGCCACGGGAGGGAAGTCTGTTTTCCTACCATTGCCTCCAACGGTACCTAGATGAAAATACTCTGGGACGGCGTTCAAATCCTTTAGACCTCAGCCATTTCGAGGCCGTGGTAGGGGAACAGCCACGCCTGGTATACGAGGTCGAGGACATGGTTTTCAACAAACTACCACCAGTCATCAGGACACTAAGGTCACTGACAAGCCAGTGGCATGACTGGCTCCCAGCCCATCTCGGATCTCCAGTTGTGGGGGCACGCCTTCAGACGTAACATTTGGCATGGTTCCAGACATCCACAGATGGGTGGATCCGCAATTTATAAGGTTACAAGATAGAGTTCGACTGTCTCCCGCCACTGCGGTTTTTCAAGACAGGACTGCCTGTATCGGACGTTAAGAGGGCAGTTCTGCATATTGCCATTCAGTCTCTGTTGGATTCAGCAGTTTTGATTCCGGTCCCTGTACACCAACAAGGTCAGGGTTATTATTCCAGTCTGTTTGTGGTACCAAAGCCGGATGGCTCGGTCAGGCCGATATTGAACTTAAGGGGCTCAATCAGTACGTCACTCAGTACAGATTCAAGATGGAATCTCTGCGGTCAGTAATTGCAGGTTTAGAGCCACAGGAATTCATGATTACGCTAGATCTCAAGGATGCGTACTTACACATTCTGATTTGGCAACCTCATCAGAGGTTCTTGCATTTTGCGATACGGCAAAACCATTACCAGTTTCAGGCTCTACCTTTTGGCCTCTTGTCAGCGCCTCGGGTATTCACCAAAGTGATGTCTGTGATGATAGCTCATCTCAGATCCCTGGAAGTGATAATAGTTCCGTACTTGGACGATCTGCTCATCAAAGCTCCGTCTCAACAGATGCTCCTCCAACATGCGTTGCTAACGTACAATGTACTAGTTCAGCACGGTTGTATTGTCAACTTCAAGAAATCACATCTGATTCCGTCTCAACGACTTCAATTCCTAGGAATGATTCTCGATACGGTAGATCAAAGAATTTACCTACCAGAACAGAAAGTACAGAGTATTCGTCATCTGGTACAATTAGTGCTCAAGCCACGCACAGTTTCGGTACATTTGTGCATTCGACTGTTAGGCAAAATGGTGGCGCTTTCGAAGCACTTCAGTTCAGAAGATTTCACTCACGTCCTTTTCAACTGGATGTGCTCGTACAGTGGTCGGGCTTGCATCTGCAGATTCACCAGAGGGTGAGGTTGTCTCCACGGGCCCGAGTATCTCTACTCTGGTGGCTCAAAGTACACAATCTAACCGCAGGGAAACTGTTCGGCGTCTGGAATGGGATAATTCTAACGACGGACGCGAGTCTCAGAGGTTTGGGAGCTGTGGTTAAAAAGTGTCAGCTCCGGGGTCTCTGGGCGGATCACAAAAGATTGCTGTCTATAAATGTCCTGGAACTCCGGGCAATTTACAATGCGCTACGTTAAGCAGTGCACATGCTCCGGTCTCAGACTGTCCAGGTGCAGTCAGACAACGCGACGGCGGTCGCGTACATCAACAAACAAGGAGGAACGAGAAGTAGCTCGAATCCTCAATTGGGCCGAGCATCACCAAGTGATATTGTCGGCAGTGTTCATTCCGGGAGTGGACAACTGGGAGGCAGATTATCTCAGCCGCCGGGATTTTCATTCAGGAGAATGGGCATTAAATACAGAATTGTTTCACATGTTGGTCTAGAGGTGGGATTAGCCACAAGTGGATATGCCCCAGTATGTGTCCAGAACGCGAGATCCAAAGGCAGTGGCTGTGGATGCTCTAACAATCGCGTGGCCGTACAGCCTTGTGTATCTGTTTCCACTGCTCCCTCTGTTGCTAAAACGGATCAAACGTGAGTCTGCCACGGTCATACTAGTGGCACCTCATTGGCCTCGGAGAGCTTGGTTCTCGGATCTCCGCGGGCTACTCGCAGACGATCCTTGGCCGCTCCCGCTATGTACGGACCTGTTTCAACAGGGTCCGTTCCTTTACCCCGTTTTAGCGCGGTTTGCGTTTGACGGGGTGGCTGTTGAGACCGCCCTCTTAAGAAGAGAGGGCATTCCAGAATCGGTTATACCAACCATGTTACGTGCTAGGAAGCCAGTTACGGCAGCTCATTATTACAGAATTTGGCGTGCCTATATAGGTTGGTGTGAAGCTCGGAAGTTTCCGACATCATCTTTCAAGTTATCCCGTCTTTTGTTATTTTTACAGACGAGGTTACATGGAAGACTGCGTTTATCTACACTAAAGGTGCAGGTCTTTGCTTTGTCAATTTATTTTCAAAGACGTTTGGCTCTATTGCCGTCTGTACACACCTTTTTGCAAGGTGTCCTCAGAGTACAGCCTCCATTCATTCCACCTACAGCGCCATGGGACTTGAATCTGGTTTTAGATTTTTTACAGTCTTCATATTTTGAACCCTTACAACAAGTGGATATTAAGTTTCTCACTTGGAAAACAATTTTTCTCCTAGCCTTAGCTTCGGCAAGGCGTGTTTCAGATTAGGGTGCCTTGTCATGCAAGCCACCTGATAATGTCAAATATTACCTTTAAACGTTAGCTATATACTTATTACGGACTAAGTACGCAATTGGCGCAGTGAGTACCGTAAGGGTACGCACTTGGCGTAGCAGACGCTAGGCCGTGGGCGCGACGCACGAGCGACACGTACGCTCACGGACTCACGCTTCGTATCGAGCACGCTATAGGCGGCCCGAGTACCGTAATGCTACGCTAATGGCGTAGCGGATGCTGCGCCGTGAGAGTGAGACACGAGTGGCGCAGACGCTCACATAATGATACACAGTAAACCTTATTAACAACACACAGGAAGGATATGCTTATACTGTAAGCCTTAGTACTGTAATACTACAATGATGTAACGCTTATTAACCTTGATAATATGAAAGCTGTTTGAGCGATTGAGACGCTCAGAAAACCCTTTGTAGTAACTAGTGAATACGCAAGACCTTGTTTGGATTTAAAAACCACTCCGGTTCTAACACCTTCGTGGATGCTTTAGAGTAAAAAGGGGAAAAACAGTACAGGTTATACACTACAGACTAACATAGAAATCTAAACAGAAATAACAAAGAATAATATAAACAATAGCAAAGCGATCGCAAACACAAGCAAACAGAATGAGAACAGATGGCAAACACTAAGGATAACATAATGGCTACAGAGAACAATACATACGTGGCGATGATTCGCAAGCGCGTCCTGGATCCAGCCCTCAGCATTCAATGAGAAAGCCTTTCAGAGAGAGTGAGTGACTGGCCCAGACTATGGTGGTCCTTATATACACAGCATACATTCACAATACAATGGTCCCTATAATCTCATTGTTCATTGGACACAGGAATGTGTCTCTGCATTATAACAAAAGGTCAGAGGTGGGTTTGAACAGGTGGGCTGTGTCTATTTCAGGTGGGAGGTATCCTCAGGATTCCCGCCGCATGGATAATGAACAGCAAATACAGTAAATGTCTATAAACTACTTTGTACATAACTATACGCAGGAGCGAGCGATCGTTTCCTAACCAACACCGAAATGTTGCAATTGAAATACTCTACAGCTGGATACTAGACACCACCTTTCAACCTTTATCTGACCCTTCATATCATGCATAGAGGAATCCCTCTGTCCAGGAACCATTTACACTAAACATACTTGCTGACGTTGTCATGGGGAATATTATCTATAAAACACACTATTTGGGTTAAATATGTTGCGCTCGCTAGACGCTCAGAAACTCTGCGGTAAATACACATCTCCATGCGCACGAGACGTTGGAGCGTCCCTTACGCAACCTGAGGGGATGCGTACGCACGGGGGAGTGGGTGCACGAGCAGCGGGCATGTGCATTGGGGTTAGTACAAGATATGTGGATCATGATATTTTTCAACTTTGACACACCGTATTTGGAGTTTTATGATGACAGAGCGGAACTTCGGACGAATCCCGCTTTCTTACCAAAGGTAGTGTCATCTTTTCACATCAATCAACCAATAGTAATTCCTGTGTTAACAGTAAATTCTGGAACTTTGGATGTGGTACGCGCACTACGCTTTTATGTATCCCGAACGTCTACAGTTCGTAAGACGGATACGTTGTTTGTTCTCTATGATGCTGCCAAGATGGGTTGGCCAGCTTCTAAGCAGACCTTATCCAGATGGATTAAATTGACCATACGTCAGGCTTACCTTCATGCTAGGTTACAGCCGCCTACATCAGTAACAGCTCATTCCACACGTGCTGTGGGAACGTCATGGGCAGCGAGTCGTGGAGCTTCTACGACACAGCTTTGCAGTGCGGCTACATGGTCTTCAGTGCACACGTTTGTGCACTTTTACAAGTTTGATACGTTTGCGGCATCAGCATCTAGCTTTGGCCGCCTAGTGTTACAGGTGCCAAACAGCTCTCCCGCCCAAGGGGGAAGCTTTGGTACGTCCCAAGAGTACTCCAGTGACCCCTAGTGGATGAAAAAGAAAATAGGATTTTGGTACTTACCAAATAAATCCTTTTCTTTGAATCCATAGGGGGCACTGGACGCCCACCCAGAGCAGTGTTACCTGGTTTGTGGTAAGTTTAGTGGATCTTATGGTAACACATTCTCACCGATTTGTTCAAATTTTAAAGTTCTATCGGTTATGGTGTCAGTTATGTTATGTGTCAACTTTATTGTTGTCCGTTATGTTATAATGTTATATGTAATTCTCCATTGTTCATCCTCTCTATCGCTCCTGTTCAGCTCAGTAAAAAACACTGAGGTACTCTGGGATATGGAGGGGAGGAGAGTTACTAAATTTAAATATTCAGTGCCTGGTTCTGCTAAAGCCGTCCATATCCCAAAAGTACTCCAGTGCCCCCTATGGATTCAAAGAGAGGATTTACCTGGTAAGTACCAAAATCCTATTTTTTTTTTAACGTTAGAATTTTTATTGAGAGTGATCAGTAACAAAAACAGTACAAAATCCTATTTTTATAAGTGAGTAATGGCACACATCTCTCTGAATTCCTTTTGGTGAAGGTCACATGGTCTTTAACCACTTTTCCTGGCATGGTGGCATCAGATGCCACCATGCCCTCAAGTGCTCTATCTGACCTGGTCGCACAGGATGCGACCAGTCAGATAAACTGTATTAGTAGAAACTGTATTAGAGAAACTTCCCTCCGCTGCTGCTGTCAGAGGGACCAGAAGGTCTCTGCCTCCCTGTACTCTCCCCCTGTGTCTGCCGTGCTGCCGATCACTGCTGATTGGTCAGCACAGCAGGATCCCCCCTCCAGCGGCTGCACACAATGGCAGCCGCTGGGGAGTGTAACTTAACCCTCCCAAGCCACCCCAGACGCCCCCTGCATACCTGCAGGCTGTCCCGGCTTTCAAAATGAAAGCCACGAAGTTCCCAATGCTCCGATGGTCACAATGTTACCTATCGATGTTTGGGGGAAAATATTTCTTTTTAAAATTGCCTTTTTTTTTTTACTAAAATCTTTTGGAATATGCACACAGCTGGTGTGACTTATCTGTGAGCTGGGGTACGCTGTTTTTTACACACACCATCCTTCTCTTTCTGGGGATTCAGTGGGCTGAGCCAAGATCATCTACTTGCAGACAATTCTACATTCCGAGTTGTTCGCTCGTTCTTTTTCATCGCATCGCAGTGAAAATCCGCTTAGTACGCAGGCGCAATGTTCGCACTGCGACTGCGCCAAGTAACTTTGCTATGAAGATAGTATTTTTACTCACGGCTTTTTCATCGCTCCGGCGAACGTAGTGTGATTGACAGGAAATGGGTGTTACTGGGCGGAAGCACAGCGTTTTAGGGGCGTGTGGCTGAAAACGCTACCGTTTCCGGAAAAAACGCAGGAGTGGCCGGAGAAACGGTGGGAGTGCCTGGGCGAACGCTGGGTGTGTTTGTGACGTCAACCAGGAACGACAAGCACTGAACTGATCGCACAGGCAGAGTAAGTCTGAAGCTACTCTAAAACTGCTACGAGGTTTGTGAGTACATCGGTCGCACATTTAAGATGCTAAGATACACTCCCAGTAGGCGGCGGCTTAGCGTGTGTAACTCTGCTACATTCGCATTGCGACCGATCAACTCGGAATGAGGGCCATTGTTTGTTTCATTTTTCTCTTACATCCTAGAGGATGCTGGGGTCCAATTTAGTACCATGGGGTATAGACGTGTCCACTAGGAGCCACTGGTGCAACTAATGATTGAAGCCATTAGGGATGTTTTGCATATTTTGAGAAGGTTCCGGAACAAGTAGAGGAATCTTATTTTACAGTAAATAAGAAGTCCTCGCTTACCTTCCCTGCTTCTAAGGAGTTAAACTCCTTGTTTGAAAAATCCTGGGAAAACCCAGAGAAAAAATTCCAAGGGGGTCATTCCGAGTTGTTCGCTCGCAAGCTGTTTTTAGCAGCATTGCACACGCTAAGCCGTCGCCTACTGGGAGTGAATCTTAGCTTTTCAAAATTGCGAACGAAGGATTCGCAATATTGCGAAAAAACTTCTCTGTGCAGTTTCTGAGTAGCTCGATACTTACTCTTCCAGTGCGATCAGTTCAGTGCTTGTCGTTCCTGGTTTGACGTCACAAACACACCCAATGTTCGCCCAGACACTCCTCCGTTTCTCCAGCCACTCCCGTGTTTTTCCCAGAAACGGTAGCGTTTTTTCCCACACGCCCATAAAACGGCCTGTTTCCGCCCAGAAACACCCACTTCCTGTCAATCACACTCCGATCGCCAGAGCGAAGGAAATGCCGTGAGTAAAATACCTAACTGCACAGCAAATTTACTTGGCGCAGTCGCAGTGCGAACATTGCGCATGCGCACTAAGCGGAAATACACTGCGATGCGAAGAAATTTACAGAGCGAACAACTCGGAATGAGGGCCTAGATCCCTAAAAGAATTCTCATTGTTTTCCCTTTCCCTGAAGAGGATAGGAAGAAGTGGGAAAACCCACCTATAGTAGATGCTTCTGTATCTAGGCTGTCTAAAAAGGTGGTTTTACCTGTCCCTGGTTCAACCGCCTTAAAGGAGCCGGCTCATTGCAAGATTGAGACTATGCTCAAATCACTATACACTGCTACAGGCGTGGCTTTAAGGCCCATTATTGCTTGTGCGTGGATTTCTAAAGCCATAGTAAAGTGGTCAGGCACCTTACTAGATAACTTAGATACTATGGATAGGACCATGGGGAATAGCGGCTCCGCAGGAGACCGGGCACAAAAGTAAAGCTTTAGGACTACCTGGTGTGCACTGGCTCCTCCCCCTATGACCCTCCTCCAAGCCTCAGTTAGGATACTGTGCCCGGACGAGCGTACACAATAAGGAAGGATTTTGAATCCCAGGTAAGACTCATACCAGCCACACCAATCACACCGTACAACCTGTGATCTGAACCCAGTTAACAGCATGATAACAGAGGAGCCTCTGGAAACATGGCTCACAACAACAATAACCCGATTTTTGTAACAACAACTATGTACAAGTATTGCAGACAATCCGCACTTGGGATGGGCGCCCAGCATCCACTACGGACTACGAGAAATAGAATTATCGGTAAGTAAATTCTTATTTTCTCTGACGTCCTAGTGGATGCTGGGAACTCCGTAAGGACCATGGGGATTATACCAAAGCTCCCAAACGGGCTGGAGAGTGCGTATGACTCTGCAGCACCGAATGAGAGAACTCCAGGTCCTCCTCAGCCAGGGTATCAAATTTGTAGAATTTAGCAAACGTGTTTGCCCCTGACCAAGTAGCTGCTCGGCAAAGTTGTAAAGCCGAGACCCCTCGGGCAGCCGCCCAAGATGAGCCCACCTTCCTTGTGGAATGGGCTTTTACAGATTTTGGTTGTGGCAGGCCTGCCACAGATGTGCAAGCTGAATTGTACTACAAATCCAACGAGCAATAGTCTGCTTAGAAGCAGGAGCACCCAGCTTGTTGGGTGCATACAGGATAAACAGCGAGTCAGATTTTCTGACTCCAGCCGTCCTGGAAACATATATTTTCAGGGCCCTGACTACATCCAGCAACTTGGAGTCCTCCAAGTCCCTAGTAGCCGCAGGTACCACAATAGGCTGGTTCAGGTGAAACGCTGAAACAACCTTAGGGAGAAATTGAGGACGAGTCCTCAATTCTGCCCTGTCCGTATGGAAAATTAGGTAAGGGCTTTTATAGGATAAAGCCACCAATTCTGAAACACGCCTGGCCGAAGCCAGGGCCAACAGCATTACCACTTTCCATGTGAGATATTTTAAGTCCACAGTGGTGAGTGGTTCAAACCAATGTGATTTTAGGAACCCCAAAACTACATTGAGATCCCAAGGTGCCACTGGAGGCACAAAAGGAGGCTGTATATGCAGTACCCCCTTGACAAACGTCTGAACTTCAGGAACCGAAGCCAGTTCTTTCTGGAAGAAAATCGACAGGGCCGAAATTTGAACCTTAATGGACCCTAATTTTAGGCCCATAGACACTCCTGTTTGCAGGAAATGCAGGAAACGACCCAGTTGAAATTCCTCTGTAGGGGCCTTCCTGGCCTCGCACCACGCAACATATTTACGCCAAATACGGTGATAATGCTGTGCGGTTACATCCTTCCTGGCTTTGATCAGGGTAGGGATGACTTCATCCGGAATGCCTTTTTCCTTCAGGATCCGGCGTTCAACCGCCATGCCGTCAAACGCAGCCGCGGTAAGTCTTGGAACAGACAGGGTCCTTGCTGGAGCAGGTCCCTTCTTAGAGGTAGAGGCCACGGGTCCTCTGTGAGCATCTCTTGAAGTTCCGGGTACCAAGTCCTTCTTGGCCAATCCGGAGCCACGAGTATAGTTCTTACTCCTCTCCGTCTTATAATTCTCAGTACCTTGGGTATGAGAGGCAGAGGAGGGAACACATACACTGACTGGTACACCCACGGTGTTACCAGAGCGTCCACAGCTATTGCCTGAGGGTCCCTTGACCTGGCGCAATACCTGTCTAGTTTTTTGTTGAGGCGGGACGCCATCATGTCCACCTTTGGTTTTTCCCAATGGTTCACAATCATGTGGAAGACTTCTGGGTGAAGTCCCCACTCTCCCGGGTGGAGGTCGTGCCTGCTGAGGAAGTCTGCTTCCCAGTTGTCCACTCCCGGAATGAACACTGCTGACAGTGCTATCACATGATTTTCCGCCCAGCGAAGAATCCTTGCAGCTTCTGCCATTGCCCTCCTGCTTCTTGTGCCGCCCTGTCTGTTTACGTGGGCGACTGCCGTGATGTTGTCTGACTGGATCAGCACCGGCTGACCTTGAAGCAGAGGTCTTGCTAGGCTTAGAGCATTGTAAATGGCCCTTAGCTCCAGGATATTTATGTGAAGTGATGTCTCCAGGCTTGACCACAAGCCCTGGAAATTCCTTCCCTGTGTGACTGCTGCCCAGCCTCTCAGGCTGGCATCCGTGGTCACCAGGACCCAGTCCTGAATGCCGAATCTGCGGCCCTCTAGAAGATGAGCACTCTGCAACCACCACAGGAGAGACACCCTTGTCTTTGGTGACAAGATTATCCGCTGATGCATCTGAAGATGCGACCCGGACCATTTGTCTAGCAGATCCCACTGAAAAGTTCTTGCGTGGAATCTGCCGAATGTGATTGCTTCGTAGGAAGCCACCATTTTTCCCAGGACCCTTGTGCATTGATGCACTGAGACTTGGCCTGGTTTTAGGAGGTTTCTGACTAGTTTGGATAACTCCCTGGCTTTCTCCTCCGGGAGCAACACCTTTTTCTGGACTGTGTCCAGGATCATCCCTAGGAATAGAAGACGTGTCGTCGGGATCAGCTGCGATTTTGGAATATTGAGAATCCAACCGTGCTGCCGCAACACTACCTGAGATAGTGCTACCCCGACTTCCAACTGTTCCCTGGATCTTGCCCTTATCAGGAGATCGTCCAAGTAAGGGATAACTAAAACTCCCTTCCTTCGAAGGAGTATCATCATTTCGGCCATTACCTTGATAAAGACCCGGGGTGCCGTGGACAATCCAAACGGCAGCGTCTGAAACTGATAGTGACAGTTCTGTACCACAAACCTGAGGTACCCTTGGTGAGAAGGGTAAATTGGGACATGGAGGTAAGCATACTTGATGTCCAGAGACACCATATAATCCCCTTCTTCCAGGTTTGCAATCACTTTAGATTTAAAATTGGTCTCACCGAGCCGTCCAGCTTCGGTACCACAAACAGTGTGGAATAGTACCCCTTTCCCTGTTGCAGGAGGGGTACCTTGACTATCACCTGCTGGGAATACAGCTTGTGAATGGCTTCCAATACTGCCTCCCTGTCGGAGGGAGACGTCGGTAAAGCAGACTTTAGGAAACGGCGAGGGGGAGACGTCTCGAATTCCAATTTGTAGCCCTGAGATACCACCTGAAGGATCCAGGGGTCCACTTGCGAGTGAGCCCACTGCGTGCTGAAATTCTTGAGACGGGCCCCCACCGTGCCCGAGTCCGCTTGTAAAGCCCCAGCGTCATGCTGAGGACTTGGCAGAGGCGGAAGAAGGCTTCTGTTCCTGGGAACTGGCTGTTTGCTGCAGCCTTTTTCCTCTCCCTCTGCCACGGGGCAGAAATGAGGAGCCTTTTGCCCGCTTGCCCTTATGGGGCCGAAAGGACTGCGCCTGATAATACGGCGTCTTCTTATGTTGAGAGGCTACCTGGGGTAAAAATGTGGATTTTCCAGCAGTTGCCGTGGCTACCAGGTCTGATAGACCTACCACAAATAACTCCTCCCCTTTATAAGGCAATACTTCCATATGCCTTTTGGAATCCGCATCACCTGACCACTGCCGCGTCCATAACCCTCTTCTGGCAGAAATGGACAGCGCGCTAACTCTTGATGCTAGTCGGCAAATATCCCTCTGCGCATCACGCATATATAAAAATGCATCTTTTAAATGCTCTATAGTCAGTAATATACTGTCCCTATCTAGGGTATCAATATTTTCAGTCAGGGAATCCGACCACGCCACCCCAGCACTGCACATCCAGGCTGAGGCGATTGCTGGTCGCAGTATAACACCCGTGTGAGTGTATATACATTTTAGGATATTCTCCTGCTTTCTGTCGGCAGGTTCCTTTAGGGCGGCCGTATCAGGAGAGGGTAGGGCCACCTGTTTAGACAAGCGTGTGAGCGCTTTATCCACCCTAGGGGGTGTTTCCCAACGTGCCCTATCCTCTGGCGGGAAAGGGTATGATGTCAATAACCTTTAGGAATTTTCAGTTTTTTATCGGGGGAAACCCACGCCTCATCACACACTTCATTTAATTCCTCGGATGCAGGAAAAACTACAGGCAGTTTTTTCTCACCAAACATAATACCCTTTTTAGTGGTACTTGTATTATCAGAAATATGCAAAACATTTTTCATTGCCTCAATCATGTAACGTGTGGCCCTACTGGAAGTCACATTTGTCTCTTCATCGTCGACACTGGAGTCAGTATCTGTGTCGGCGTCTGTATCTGCCATCTGAGGTAACGGGCGTTTTAGAGCCCCTGATGGCCTTTGAGACCCCTGTGTCAGGAATCGACTTACCAGGCTGGCATCCGTCCGCCGCTGCGGACTCCGTCCTGGCTCCCTGCGGTCACCTGTCACCTATGCCCCTGCCATGGGTCATCATTTGGATCCTGGGGGTACTCCTGAGCCAGCAGGCGTGTGCGCGCCGCGTCCCCGCTAGGCCGCGGCGTGGGCGCCGCCATGACAGTCTCCAAACAAGCTAGTATGCTGCGGCCAATCCGGTGCGTGGCCGCACCCACTTTCCTTTCCTCCATCCAATCCCTGCACACCATGGGGTATATAGGAGGCTACAGTTTCACCTCACAGGCATCCTGGACTTTGTGTCATTCTGACAACCTGCATGAAAGGATCAGCTCCTGTCTCTCCTGAGTTCCTGGTTTCCTGCTAAAGAACTTATACTCCTGGTGATTCTGCATTGCTCCCGTGGAACTTCAAGGCTCAGCAATACCAGCAACCTGCATTGGGCTTCACACTCATCACCACCTTGTGTGCTTCAGCCTGCAGTTGAAGACTAAACTCCAGGTGTGTTCATTTCCTCCACCTGTGACACAGCTTGCTGCTGCCAGTGCCTCATCACCTGCACTGTGAGTTGGTCTCCTGCTTATGCAAAGGTTTGCCATTTCCATCACTGCCTTAGTTCTCTGTTTTAAAAACCCGGCTCTGGTTTCTAAACCAGTATCCTTTCATTGACATTCATTCTGTTGTTATATTTCCGGATATGATTTCTCAACTCACCTATCACCCATTGCCATAGACTGTTGTTATCATTCCAAGTGTTTGACTTTTCCATCTGCTATTATTATTATTATTTCTGCTGCATTTCTGTTAATACTTATCTGCTGAATAAATACCATTGCGCTCATGCGCAAGAACGTGATACAACCTCCTCGTTTCTTTCCTCCTACCTCCACTGACCCACTAGCGCCCCCTCCGGGGACACAGACCAAACACAATCTGACAGTAAGTCCAGGATCGATGGACTCGGATGGTGGACGGAGTGTGGGGTCAGAGGCCTTGCAAAATCTGGTCTCCCGTCTGGATGGTCAAGAGGTTGCGCAGCAGCAGATGCTTCACTTTCTACAAGGGATGTCCTCCCGATTGGATACACTGCAGCAGTCCCTGCCAAGTGTACTCTCACCTACTGTTACCCCAGCACCTGCCAGTGCTGTAAGTTCTTCTGTGTCGGCTGCATCAGCTCCAGTGTCACGTCTGCACCTGCCCGTGCCGAGCAAATATGATGGCAGTCCTAAATTATGTCGCGGGTTCCTTAACCAGTGCGAAATACAGTTTGAGTTATTGCCACATAACTTTCCTACACCAAGGTCCAAGGTTGCCTACATCATTTCCTTACTCTCTGGATCTGCTTTGAATTGGGTGTCTCCTCTGTGGGAACGTGCTGACCCCCTGATCAATAACTACTCTGACTTCGTGTCAACCTTTAGACGGATCTTTGACGAGCCTGGTCGTGCAACATCAGCTTCGGCAGACCTGATCCAAATTCATCAAGGTAACCGAAGCATGGGACAGTATGTCATCCAGTTCCAGACGTTGGCTGCAGAGGTCCAATGGAACAACCAAGCTCTGGTAGCAACCTTCTGGCACGGACTTTCGGATCGGATCAAGGACGAACTGGCAACCCGTGACATTCCTGTTCAACTGTCTGACTTGATCTCCCTGTGTATAAAGCTGGACTCTCGCATCCGCGAACGCAATAATGAACGCGCTCGGAGTGAGCCTCGCAGAATAAGGTTCATACCCCCTGTACAGTTCCAGCCTCCTTCTCCTTCTGACGAGCCTATGCAGGTAAATAGGTCCCGCCTAACCCATGAGGAACGGGCAAGAAGAATACGAGAGAGGCTCTGCCTATACTGTGCTGCTGCGGGTCATCAAATTAACTCCTGCACGATGCGTTCGGGAAACGCCAGATCCTGACTTGGAAGGGAGGAGTCAAGTTAGGATCATTCAGTCAAGCTCCTTCTCAACAAGATCTCATTATTCCGGTGACGCTAGAAACTTCCGTTGGGCTCCAGTCTGCGTCAGCATTAGTGGACTGCGGTGCTGCAGGAAATTTTATCACCCAAGCTGCGGTAAACAAATATTGCCTGTCTACCTGTGAACTTTCTTGTCCTGTTTAATTACTGCTGTGGATGGTAGTAGAATCTCCAAAGGGAACATTTCACATCAAACTACCCCAGTGGTTTTGGGAGTTGGATTTCTCCATTCAGAAATTATCAAGTTCCTGGTCATTCCTCAAGCCACCCAGGAGATTGTCTTGGGCATGCCTTGGCTCCAGCTACATAACCCACAGTTCGACTGGACAACGTTGCAGCTTACCTCATGGGGTTCACACTGTCATCATTCCTGCTTAGCCCAAGTGTGTCCTCTTAAGTCCACCGAAGTGAAGTCACAGCTAAGTCTCCCAGCAGTTTATCAAGACTTCGCAGACGTCTTCTGCGAAAAAGCTGCTGATATCCTGCCGCCCCATAGGGAATGGGATTGTCCCATTGAACTCCTTCCTGGCAAGAAGCCACCCAGGGGGCGCACCTATCCTTTGTCTGTTCCTGAAACAGAGGCGATGAGTAACTACATTAGAGAGAATCTTCAGAAAGGATTCATCCGTCCGTCATCATCACCCGCTGGCGCAGGTTTCTTCTTTGTCAAAAAGAAGGATGGAGGACTGCGTCCATGCATTGACTATCGGGGTCTCAACGACATTACCGTCAAGAATAGTTATCCTTTACCACTCATTACCGAACTGTTTGATAGAGTTAAGGGGGCTCGCATCTTCACCAAGTTAGATCTCCGCGGTGCCTATAATCTCATCAGAATCCGGAGTGGTGACGAGTGGAAGACAGCCTTCAACACTCGTGACGGCCATTATGAATACCTGGTAATGCCATTTGGGTTGAGTAATGCTCCAGCGGTATTCCAACACTTCGTGAACGAAATTTTTCGTGATGTCCTGTATAAGTACCTCGTTGTTTACTTAGATGATATTCTTATCTTTTCTCAAGACCTTCCATCTCATCGCCTACAAGTCTGTGAAGTTCTCCGACGTCTTCGTGAGAACCGTCTCTACGGGAAGTTATCCAAATGCACCTTTGAAGTTCCCTCTATACCCTTCCTGGGGTATATAATTTCCGGATCGGATCTTCAGATGGACCCGGCAAAATTGGAAGCCATTGCCAATTGGTCCATTCCAAACTCCCTCAAGTCTATCCAGCGATTCCTGGGATTTGCCAACTATTATAGAAAATTTATTCGAGGATTCTCCACTCTCATCGCTCCCATTACCAACCTGACTCGGAAAGGGGCAGATCATTCCAACTGGTCAGAAGAAGCCTTGGCAGCCTTCCGGAAGATCAAGTTAGCCTTTATGTCTGCTCCAGTGCTGTCACAGCCAGATGTCAACAGGCCGTTCGAGTTGGAGGTAGATGCCTCTAATGTTGGGGTTGGAGCTGTTCTCTCCCAGAAGGGATCTGATGGGAAAGTCCACCCTTGTGGATTCTACTCTCGCAAGTTTCTTCCTGCAGAAGCTAACTACTCTGTGGGAGATCAAGAGTTATTGGCAATCAAACTGGCTCTCGAGGAATGGAGATATCTCCTAGAAGGGGCCAAACATCCGTTTAACATCTTCACGGATCATAAGAACCTGCTATACCTAAAAGCAGCTCAGTGCCTTAACCCTCGCCAGTCCAGGTGGGCTATGTTTTTCTCTCGTTTTAATTTTAGGCTTCATTTCCGCCCAGGTTCACAGAATGTGAAAGCCGACGCATTATCCCGGTCCATGGAATCAGAAGAGGGAACATCTGACTCTGTGCCACATTCCATCCTGAGTCCCGTGGTTTTCGCTACCTCTCAAGTCTCTCCAGCTCCACCTCCGGGTAAGACTTTTGTTTCCCCAGAACTCCGTCCCAAGTTGCTAGCTTGGGCCCACCAATCCAAGTTTACTGGTCATCCTGGTGTCCTGAAGACATTCAAGTTCCTTTCTGCGTCATATTGGTGGCCGAAGATGAAAGTGGACATCCAGGATTTCGTGGCATCCTGTCCTAAATGTGTGCAGCACAAGACTCCTCGTCAGTCTCCAGCAGGTCAGTTGCAACCCTTATCAGTCCCTAGTCGTCCTTGGTCTCATCTATCAATGGACTTTATCACTGATCTTCCACCTTCTCTGGGACATAACACTATTTGGGTTGTAGTGGACAGATTTTCCAAGATGGCTCATTTCGTTCCTCTCCAGGGTCTCCCTTCTGCCCCGAAACTAGCCCAGATCTTCCTACAGGAGATCTTCCGTTTACACGGGTTACCCTCCGAAATAATATCTGATCGGGGGGTACAGTTTGTAGCAAGGTTTTGGAGGGCCTTCTGTTCTGCCATGCAGATAAAATTGAAATTCTCGTCTTCATACCATCCTCAGACGAATGGGCAGACAGAGAGAGTCAATCAGGAACTTGAGACTTTCCTACGGCTATATGTGACATCCTCCCAGGATGATTGGTTTAATCTGCTCCCATGGGCCGAGTTTGCCCATAACTTTCGTTACCACACTGCTACAGACACGACACCATTCTTTGCAGTCTATGGGCAACATCCCCGAGTACCTGAATTTCAAGAACTTCCTCACATAGATGTTCCTGCTGCCACTACTGCTTTGACCCAGTTTTCCTCCATTTGGAAAAGAATTCACGTTTCCCTCAAAAAAGCCTCCAGTCGATACAAGATCTATGCCGACCGTAAGAGACGTGCGGTTCCCCATTTGAAACCGGGGGACAGGGTTTGGTTATCAACCCGCAACCTTCGTCTCAGGGTTCCTTCCATGAAGTTCGCACCACGCTTTATTGGTCCTTACCCTATTGAGAGTGTCATCAACCCAGTGGCTTACAAGTTGAAATTACCACCTTCACTTCGTATTCCTAATGCCTTTCACATTTCTCTCCTCAGACCTCTAGTCCTAAACCGCTTTCAGAATACTCTTCCAGCAGGTCCCAAGGTTCGAACTCAGCGGGGCGTGGAATTTGAGATCAACAAGATTCTGGACTCTCGTTGCCGGTATGGACGTCTCCAGTACCTGGTCGATTGGTTCGGTTATGGCCCAGAGGAGAGAAGCTGGGTGTATTCATCTGATGTCCATGCTCCTAGGTTGGTCCGTGTCTTCCACAGCACTCATCCCTCCAAACCACGTGGGTGTTCGGTGTCCACCCCTAAAGGAGGGGGTACTGTCAGGAATCGACTTACCAGGCTGGCATCCGTCCGCCGCTGCGGACTCCGTCCTGGCTCCCTGCGGTCACCTGTCACCTATGCCCCTGCCATGGGTCATCATTTGGATCCTGGGGGTACTCCTGAGCCAGCAGGCGTGTGCGCGCCGCGTCCCCGCTAGGCCGCGGCGTGGGCGCCGCCATGACAGTCTCCAAACAAGCTAGTATGCTGCGGCCAATCCGGTGCGTGGCCGCACCCACTTTCCTTTCCTCCATCCAATCCCTGCACACCATGGGGTATATAGGAGGCTACAGTTTCACCTCACAGGCATCCTGGACTTTGTGTCATTCTGACAACCTGCATGAAAGGATCAGCTCCTGTCTCTCCTGAGTTCCTGGTTTCCTGCTAAAGAACTTATACTCCTGGTGATTCTGCATTGCTCCCGTGGAACTTCAAGGCTCAGCAATACCAGCAACCTGCATTGGGCTTCACACTCATCACCACCTTGTGTGCTTCAGCCTGCAGTTGAAGACTAAACTCCAGGTGTGTTCATTTCCTCCACCTGTGACACAGCTTGCTGCTGCCAGTGCCTCATCACCTGCACTGTGAGTTGGTCTCCTGCTTATGCAAAGGTTTGCCATTTCCATCACTGCCTTAGTTCTCTGTTTTAAAAACCCGGCTCTGGTTTCTAAACCAGTATCCTTTCATTGACATTCATTCTGTTGTTATATTTCCGGATATGATTTCTCAACTCACCTATCACCCATTGCCATAGACTGTTGTTATCATTCCAAGTGTTTGACTTTTCCATCTGCTATTATTATTATTATTTCTGCTGCATTTCTGTTAATACTTATCTGCTGAATAAATACCATTGCGCTCATGCGCAAGAACGTGATACAACCTCCTCGTTTCTTTCCTCCTACCTCCACTGACCCACTAGCGCCCCCTCCGGGGACACAGACCAAACACAATCTGACACCCTGGACAGGCACAAGCTGAGTAGCCGGCTGTCTCATGTCGTCAACTGTCTTTCGTAAAGAGCTGAGACTGTCACGCAATTCCTTCCATAAGCTCATCCACTCAGGTGTCGACTCCCTAGGGGGTGACAACTCTATTATAGGCAATTGCTTCGCCTCCACCTCATTTTCCTCCTCAAACATGTCGACACTATCGTACCGACACACCGCACACACACAGGGAATGCTCTGATAGAGGACAGGACCCCACTAGCCCTTTGGAGAGACAGAGGGAGAGTATGCCAGCACACACCAGAGCGCTATATATACACAGGAATACCACTATATAATGTGCTTTTCCTTTATAGCTGCTGGTATTATCAAACTGCGCCAAATGAGTGCCCCCCCTCTCTTTTTTACCCTTTTCTGTAGTGCAGGTCTGCAGGGGAGAGTCAGGGAGACGTCCTTCAAGCGGAGCTGTGATGGAAAATGGCGCCCGTGTGCTGAGGAGATAGGCCCCGCCCCCTTCTCTGCGGACTTTTCTCCCGCTTTTTGGTGAGTTCTGGCAGGGGTTAAAATACATCCATATAGCCCTGGGGGTTATATGTGGTGTATTTTCGCCAGCCAAGGTGTTTATTTTGCTGCTCAGGGCGCCCCCCCCCTAGCGCCCTGCACCCTCAGTGACCGGAGTGTGAAGTGTGCCTGAGGAGCAATGGCGCACAGCTTCAGTGCTGTGCGCTACCTTGTTGAAGACTGATGTCTTCTGCCGCCGATTTTTCCGGACCTCTTCTTGCTTCTGGCTCTGTAAGGTGGCCAGCGGCGCGGCTCTGGGACCGGACTCCGAGGCTGGGCCTGTGTTCGGTCCCTCTGGAGCTAATGGTGTCCAGTAGCCTAAGAAGCCCAAGCTGGCTGCAAGCAGGCAGGTTCGCTTCTTCTCCCCTTAGTCCCTCGATGCAGTGAGCCTGTTGCCAGCAGGTCTCACTGAAAATAAAAAACCTAAAACTAAACTTTCACTAAGAAGCTCAGGAGAGCCCCTAGTGTGCACCCTTCTCGGCCGGGCACAAAAATCTAACTGAGGCTTGGAGGAGGGTCATAGGGGGAGGAGCCAGTGCACACCAGGTAGTCCTAAAGCTTTACTTTTGTGCCCGGTCTCCTGCGGAGCCGCTATTCCCCATGGTCCTTACGGAGTTCCCAGCATCCACTAGGACGTCAGAGAAATCCTATTTTTCCATACATAATGAAACTGGGAGTCCATCTCTGAAACTTTGTGTGAATACAAGGAAGAGTCCGGAGATGAAGGACATTACTGCTCAATAGATAAGGAATGTATATCATCTTATTTAATAAGAGCGCTTATAGGAGTGTATTTGTGTAAGAATCAGAGGGTCAGAGAGACGTTATGGAGCCAATGTATTATTTACTATTTGCTGCTAATTCCCCCAATACAACCGGACCTCCCAAATGTAAGTAGAAGGGACTGCAGCAGGTATCTCCCATACCTTCATACATGGACATCTCCAGGCAAGGGTCAGGTAAATTAATTTTAAATACAACAACCCTAATTCGCGTACAATTAAAAAACCCCAAAAAACTCAACCTTTCAACAGGCATAAATAATAATAATTATATATATATATATATATATATATATATCTACATACTGATAATGTCGATATTATCTTAAAGCACAGGTTCTCAAACTCGGTCCTCAGGACCCCACACGGTGCATGTTTTGCAGGTCTACTCACAAAATCACAAGTGAAATAATTAGCTCCACCTGTGGACCTTTTAAAAAGTGTCAGTGAGTAATTAATACACCTGTGCACCTGCTGGGTTACCTGCAAAACATGCACCGTGTGGGGTCCTGAGGACCGAGTTTGAGAACCCCTGTCTTAAACCATAAAGCTATACCTTTAAACACACCTTTACCATGAAGCTGCTGCGGTCGCTAGTTCACGCTACGTACTTCGTACGCTATTTTGCGTACAGAGTCCTGTACCGTGTACGCACTCAGCGTACAAACGCTGCACTGTGGGTACAAAGCACACACAGCGTGCGCACACACAATTAATACACCTTAAAACCTTATACAGTTATACAATGCAATGATATGATTACACTTTAAACCTTATGCAGCAAAGCTCTGCAATGATGTTACACCTTAAACCTTATGCAGCAAAGCTCTGCAATGATGTTACACCTTAAACCTTATGCAGCAAAGCACTGCAATGATGTTACACCTTAAACCTTATGCAGCAAAGCTCTGCAATGATGTTACACCTTAAACCTTATGCAGCAAAGCACTGCAATGATGTTACACCTTAAACCTTATGCAGCAAAGCTCTGCAACGATGTTACACCTTAAACCTTATGCAGCAAAGCAGTGCAATGATGTTACACCTTAAACCTTATGCAGCAAAGCACTGCAATGATGTTACACCTTAAACCTCATGCAGCAAAGCACTGCAATGATGTTGCACCTTAAACCTTATGCAGCAAAGCACTGCAATGATGTTACACCTTAAACCTTATGCAGCAAAGCACTGCAATGATGTTACACCTTAAACCTTATGCAGCAAAGCACTGCAATGATGTTACACCTTAAACCTCATGCAGCAAAGCACTGCAATGATGTTGCACCTTAAACCTTATGCAGCAAAGCACTGCAATGATGTTACACCTTAAACCTCATGCAGCAAAGCACTGCAATGATGTTACACCTTAAACCTCATGCAGCAAAGCACTGCAATGATGTTACACCTTAAACCTTATGCAGCAAAGCACTGCAATGATGTTACACCTTAAACCTCATGCAGCAAAGCACTGCAATGATGTTACACCTTAAAACTCATGCAGCAAAGCACTGCAATGATGTTACACCTTAAACCTTATGCAGCAAAGCACTGCAATGATGTTACACCTTAAACCTTATGCAGCAAAGCTCTGCAATGATGTTACACCTTAAACCTTATGCAGCAAAGCACTGCAATGATGTTACACCTTAAACCTTATGCAGCAAAGCACTGCAATGATGTTACACCTTAAAGCTTATGCAGCAAAGCACTGCAATGATGTTACACCTTTAAACCTTAAGTAGCGCTGGCGATACAAAGTACCCGCAGTGCGTACACCTTATCAATGCTTATACACCTTATACAGATAAATACACTTTAAACTCCTTGCAGGAAATTGAAGACACCACACTGATTTGTAGTTGAAACCACAGGGTTCTAAGGCCTCAGTGGATTAATTCCAAAAGGTAAAACAATACAAATCATACACTACAGGCTAACAAGTAAATCTAAACAGAATAATGGCTACAGAGAATGTACATACGTGAGAATGTTCGCAAGAGCAACCCGAGCCGGTCCTCCGCTGGTCATACAGATAGCGTTCAGAGTCTTGTGTGTCCAAGCCTGCTGCAAGCTCTCTTTATTCACTTCATACAAAACAAAACAATACAATAGTCACTGTAATCCCTTTGTCTATTGGACACAGAGATGTACCTTTTCATTACGGGAGAGGTCATAGGTTGATTTGAAAAGGTGGGCGATGTCTTTCTCAACTGCTCTTGTGGGTGGCCTCCTCTGGATTCCCCCCGCATACATAATATACAGTAAATACAGTTTAAACCTATATTCTGCTTCTGCATCTAACTATCCTCAGGAACATGCGATTTTCCTCAAACCAACACCAGAATGTTTCCCTTAAAATACCCTACAGCTGGATACCAAACACCACCTTGTAACCTTGTTCTGTCCCCTCCTACCCTGTAAAGGTGAATCCCTTTGTTCTGTTATCATTTTAAACAGCTCTTTCTGATGTGGTGCAGGGGGCTATGTGCACAATGTGCACTATTTGGGTTAAATATGTAATGTACTAATAACCCTCTACGCGCTCACAAACTCCGCCGTAAATACCCATATCACGCGCATGATCGCCGGAGCGATCCTACGCAAATTGCGGATATGTGCACGAACGGAGGACTGAGTGTACAAGCAGCGGGCATGTGCATGGGGTTAGTACAAGGCATATGTATTACAATATTTTTCGACTTTGACAATACATACATACATACATATACACACACAGCAGAAGGGAATTTGGAAACCAGAGGAAGTCACATGATGTAATTGCAGCTTCCTGCCAGGCCACTGCCCCCACTCCACATTAATGCACTGATATAAAATGTCTGCCACTATTAGTTACACAGAGAGACCCCCCCTGTAATGTCACCCACTATTCACATGAGCTGTCACAATCACACATAGCCACAATCACAAGTACATACAGTCACTATTGGTGGTTCTGGGCTCCGGCCAGTTCAAGGGAAATCGCACAGTCACAATGGCAGCGTGTGTACCCACCTTTACACACCAGACGGGTATTTATACACAGCAACACTGATATTATGTGGACACAAAAGTAACAACACAAATGACACATTAACAGGAAATTGTTTCTGTCACCATAGCGACAACTATCCTGAAATTAGATAATACACAGACACATAAAAAGACTCAACGGAAATCTTTTGTTTTTAAACAACTTTATTACATATCTTTAATACACAGATTTTTGTCTATAGTTTAAACTTCAAAAATACTTTAGTAGTCTGCATAACAGCCTATGGGGGTCATTCAGACCCAGCCGCAATAGCGGCACGCAGCAGTTTGCTGGTGTTGGAAAAATACACATGCACATCGGCCGCACAGACACACACATTGTGGCCGCATCTCTGAGGGGCGAACGCGGGTGGGCCGGTACAATTTTCTGGGGGGCTGCGTGATGTCACATCTGCGATCATCTCTGATTAACCCCCTATAAGCTTCCAGAGTGCACCTCATATCTCATCTTTTCCAAGTTACTACAAATGATATGAGATCGGTAGCAGCACTACTTTCAGGATTATTACACAGAACACACATAAAGGCTGACACAGCAAACAACAGTAACACATACAAGGGATTAATTAGAAATAAGGAAGCATAATCATCATTAAGTCTGATTATCAACTGATTCTGTGCGGAACCCATACACCTCTTTACTGCCTCCGGCAGCCCCTGGTACTGCACTTTGACCATCCGCCCTGACCCCCCCCCCCCACACTACTGCCACCCACCCGGTCTCTCCCCACTACTGCCACCCGCCCTGTCTCCCTCTACTACTGTCTCCCCCACTACTGCCACCTGCCCTGTCTCCCCCCCACCCTGTCTCCCCCCACTACTGCCACCACCCTGTCTCCCACTACTGCCACCTTCCGTCTCCCCCCTACTGCTACCCACCCTGTCTTTCCCCACTACTGCCTCTGCCCTGTCTCCCACTACTGCCATCGCTCTGTCTCCTCCACTACTGCTACCCACCATCTCCCCCACACTACTGCCAACTGCCCTGCATCCCTCCACTACTGCCACCGCCCTGTCTCCCCCCATTAATGCCATTTGCCCTGCCTCCCACACACTACTACTACCCACCCTCCCCCCAGTACTGCCACCACCGTCTTCCCCCACTACTGCTACCTGCCCTGTCTCCTTCCACTACTGCCACTCACCCTGTCTGCCCCCACTACTGCAACCCTCCCTGTCTCAGCCCACTACTGCCACTGCCCTGTCTTCTTCCGCTTCTGCCACCACCTTGTCTCCTCCTCTGACACCTCAACTCTGCTTGAGGACAAGAGTCTCACAGACACTGCCTCCTGCAGTCCCCACTACTGCCAGCCACCCTGAGTACCCCCTCAGCTCTGCTTGGGGATATTACCCAGACAGTGCCACTGATACAGCAATAGTGCCACCCACCCTGTCTACCCCTGACATCTCAGCACTGCTTGGGGATTCTTGGTACTGCTGGTAACAGACCTTCATCTGCAGATGGAAGTAAGAAAGCAGGGCAGTAAGGAGTTAGAAGCTGCTTCTGGTACCTGTGACCCTGGTCATGTAGGGCTGGGAGAGTCAGTAAGATTATGTAATAGTTACCATCTTACAGGCAGCCGGTGAAGGGAACAGAGAATGGGTGTTATGTGGCAAGTCTGATTGGTAGTAAAGCTGAGCTGTAGCCCTGCCCTTTTGGTGAGCTTCTATCATAAGGACCTGTTTCACCAGGACTGAGTCACAGCCAACTGGCATCACCCACACCTGGAGCTCAGCTAGACAACCATTTAGGATTGGTACTGGGTTCTCAGTACCCGGAGCAAGAGACAGGTCATCTGCATAGCAGTGGTAGATGAGGGCATGACATATGATTATTTCACCCAGTGGTAACATGTATATTGCAAAAAGCATAGGAGATAGGATAAGAACCTTGAAGAACAACGTATGGCAATAATAAGTATACTCCAGAAAATGAAATGGTTCCTCACCTGATGAAGTCTAATATGTACAACAAGAGATGATTTATTTCTCAGAGCATGGAAATGGCCTCTCATCTGTGTGACTTCTCTGATATGTAACAAGTTGTGATTTCTGTGTAAAACATTTCCCACATTCAGAGCAAGAAAATGGCTTCTCACCTGTGTGACTTCTCTCATGGTTTCTAAGATCTGATTTGTGTGCAGAACATTTCCCACACTCAGAACATGGAAATGTATTCTCACCTGTGCGAGTTCTCCGATGTCTAACAAGTTGTGATTTCCGTGTAAAACATTTCCCACACTCAGAGCAAGAAAATGGCTTCTCACCTGTGTGACTTCGCTGATGTGTAACAAGTGGTGATTTCTGGGAAAAACATTTACCGCACTCAGAGCAAGAAAATGGCTTCTCACCTGTGTGACTTCTCTGATGTATAACAAGATGTGATTTATTTAAACAATGTTTTCCACACTCAGAGCAAGAAAATGGCTTCTCACCTGTGTGACTTCTGTGATGTGTAACAAGTTGTGTTTTCCATCTAAAATATTTCCCACACTCAGAGCAAGAAAATGGCTTCTCACCTGTGTGACTTCTCTGATGTGTAACAAGTTGTGATTTCTGGGAAAAACATTTCCCACACTCAGAACAAGAAAATGGCTTCTCACCTGTGTGACTTCTCTGATGTATAACAAGATTTGATTTCCGTGCAAAACATTTCCCACACTCAGAACATGGAAATGGCCTCTCACCTTCCTTAGCTGGCTGATGGGTAATACGTTTTGTGTTCTTTGTAAAACATTTGGCATCTATAGAACAGGGAAACACTGTATCTACTCTCAGAGCTGTAACAGATGCACGAATATCAGAGTTATCAGCAGAACATTTCCCAGGATCAGAGGGACCAGCTGATAGAGCTGGATGTATAATTGGGGTAATGGGATTAGCTCCTGGAGAATCCTGTCTACTGTCATTATCTTTTATGTCACAATCCGGGGATAACATTAGATGTCCTTCTGAGATATTCCTGCTTGTGTGTCCATCTGCTGGAAATAAAATACATTATGGAAATGTGACATTTTCTGTAACAATATTAATCTTGTAAACAATAGAAGACGACTCTCTGGGACACTTAATTGTAAATGTGTGTGTATAATAAAACATAATTTTTAATGAAGGCTTTATAATATTGTGTCTCAGACTATCATTATGTCCACCCTCCTGAGAACACTCACAATAACAAATGTAATATTATAATAAGACTTAGATATATCTCTCTCTTGTACTGGTAACTAACCATGAAGTATAAATGGAGATGTAGTCACTCGCCAAGTCCTATGTCAGCACCAATGTAAAACAATGGATGGGGAACATATCGTATGAATTGGAGATTCTAGATGAACAATAACATCAGTCATATGAGCTGATGGATCAGAGAAATGTCTCCTAACGTTACTCCTGGAAGCATTGGTAAGGAAGCATTCCTTTATGTGTGTGCTCATACGCTGGTAAGCCTGTACATGTGTTACTCCCCCTCATATAAGGTATATTGCTACAGTAGAGTAGGAGTGGAACAATGTATTTTACATGCAATACACCATATTATACACTGCAATCATCATCATCATCTGCTGGGTTATAATCCACTCTTACACCCCCATCATCAGTGTCTTACCTCTATATTCACAATAGTAATAAGGATGATGGTGTGCACAGTAAGTATGATATAGAGAATGACATATCAGAATCTATACAGCTGCCGCCATACTTCTGCTTCTCATACGTGTGCTACTGGCAGCAGTGAACATCTAAGAGTGCAGGGAAGACAGCAGAGTCTGATGAGAAAGAGACTGGATCTGCCTTTGCAGGGAGGTACCACACCTGACACCCCTTATTTATTATAAAATAATAAATAAGAGGAGTGTGGTCCATGCAGACCTGCTTTCTGGAGCTCTCCTCAGTAAGTGGCTTCTTATTTACCCTACCTGATAGCTCTCAGCCCCCGCTGGGACCAAGACCCAATCTATTTTGTCCCCCACTACCCTAAAGCCGCTTGCTCTACTCACTCCGGGCACTGTTCACTGCCGCAGCCTAGTGACGCTGCTGAAGCCATGGGCTGTATTCTGGGGCTATGTGCGCCCAGTCTTTTCTGCACGCTCTAGACACCTGACTTGGAGGTGCTTTTGGCTGCAGGGGTGGGATGGTTAGGGTTAGGCTGTGGGTAGGTGGGGGGGTTAGAGTTAGGCATCCCCAGAGAGGGATAGGGTTAGGCTGCTAGGGTGGGGGGGCTAGGCTGTGAGGGACAGAGGGTTAGGCTGCAGGGAGAAGGGTTAGGCTTAGCACCACTGGGGAGGTTTAGGGAAAGACTGTGGGGGAGGGATGGTTAGGCTGTGGGTAGGGGGGGTTAGGCTGTGCGTAGGGGGGTTAGGAATCCCATGGGGAGGGTTAGGTTGTGTGGGATAGAGGGTTAGGCATCCCCCGGGAAAGGTTACGCTGTGGGGGATGGAGGGTTAGGCTGCTAGGGTGGGAGGGTTAGTCATCCACTGGGAAGGATTAGGCTATGGGGGAGGGAGGATTAAGCTGTGGAAGAGGGAGGGTTAAGCTGTGGGGGAGGGAGGGTTAGGCTGCAGGTAGTGGGGCCTAAGGCATCCCCCGAGGAGGGTTAGGCTGCAGGTAGGGAGGTTTAGGCATCCCCCAGGAAGGGTTAGGCTGTGGGGGAGGAAAGGTTAGGCTGTTAGGGTGGGAGGATTAGGCTGCGGGTAGGGGGGGGGGGGGTTAGGCATCCTCCTGGGAGGGTTAGGTTGTCGGTAGGGGGGTTATGCATCCCCCGAGGGGGTTAACACCACTAGGGTAGGAGGGTTAGGCTGTGGGTAGGGGGGGGCTAAGGCATCCCACGTGGAGTGTTAGGTTGTGGGGGAGGGGGGGTTAGGCTGTGTGTAGGGGGGGTTAGGCTGTGGGGGAGGGAGGGTTAGGCTGTGTGTAGGGGTGGTTAGGCATCTCCCGGGGAAATTAGCACCACTGGGGAGGGTTAGGGACAGGCTGTGGGAAAGGCTGGTTAGTGTGAGGGGAGAATCAGGTTTAGATTAGGTTTTGGGGGGACTGTGGGGATTTTCACCTCTGGAATGCTGCTGTCGGCATAATGACAGCGGGTAGCCCGGGCTTTGGGATATCATATGTATTCTGTTTTCACCATAGCGTTAGCAGCACAAATGAAAGGACCAGAGGCAGGAACAACAAAGTTCTAGAAATTGCAGCAACCATCACCATGACTGGATACATGAAGAGATGCAGCGTTACATAAGACACACACACTACCTTATTAATAACATCCAGCTCAGCCACATAAGTCACCCCACCAGGCAGCCATCACGGAGCTGAGGCTGAGCTCCTGCTTCTCTATCAGTGCACAGATGATAACAGTGGGCGGTCTGAGGCAGACACTGGCCGCACTTCATTCCCTGTGGCCCACCCCTCCTTTCCTACAGCCAGCATGGCCAGACACTGAGCCCCTGCTGGCTGGTAAGCTGCGGGGCGGACGCTGCAGCCCGGACCAGGACACAATAGAAGCGGTGGGACTGGGGATATCCGGCCTGCGAGCAGAGAGGGAGGGGGTGGGGCATTGGTGCGCCGCGCTGCACATCAGCTTTTCATTGAGCCTCTGCACGTGCGCAGAAGCTGTCACCTAGCGCTGACTGATCTGAGCTCCAATCACTGCAGATGGCCCACTGTGTGAAGGAGACTGGACATCAAGGGGACAACTGGACCAGCCTAAGGGGCTCTGGCCCAGCGTCCTGGTGGACCAATCCGCCCCTGGCTGCGCAGCTCCCGCTACTGCTGGGGACAGAACGGGCTGCCCACAGTCACCGGAGCCCGGCGGTGAAATTGGGAAGTGAGGTGGCTGCCATTTTGTATTGAAGCATTTGCCTGGAGGTGAAACTACCTTCTATTTATATGGTACCACTATAATCTACTTCCTCTCAGTCTACATGCAGAGCCCAGTATCAAGTATCGTCTGAGTACAGCTCATTACACTCTGATTACAACCTCACAGTATATTATTTTGTGGATTTATTCACTGAATATATTTTGCCATTTCTGTCTCTCTGTGCTGAGTACTTCACGTCTGTGATCACGCTGACCTCTAGTGGAATTTCTCGGTCATTACTGTGTTATTTGAGTTGCATTACATCAGGTTTACTTGAAATTTTGGCTCGGATACCCCGTCACCCCGACTAAGAATATCATTTTGAACGGCGTCATCTTGATATAACCTCCTGACAGCGTACTACTGCTCCTTTTATTTATAGATTGTTTGTATTTTCCTATCTCTGAGAGGTCAGTCTCTTTGTAGCCGGCTTACCATGCCTCCAAAAAAGCTTAAAAAGGTACCAAATCGGCCCCACCTGTCCATCTCTTTGGTATCTCAAATTCAAGTGGTCCTTCTGAGACCGCTACAACATCATCTGCTTCTTGTCAGATGCACAGCCCAGCTGTAATGGCTGAAGACGCCTTAAGACACTCTAGAGCAGGGCTGGCCAAACCAGTCCTCGAGATCTACCAACAGTTCACATTTTCCAGACCACCTAGCTGGTGCACAGGTGTAGTCATTACTAATTAAGATGTGCTGCATTCATTCCTAACTGACAATTCTACAGATCTCCAGGAGGCCTGGAAAACATGAACTGTTGGTAGATCTCGAGGACCGGTTTGGCCAGCCCTGCTCTAGAGGATCCTGTTACTCTACGCTCTATACATTCTATGTTATTTACATTTAAGGACTGAACTAACTTCAGAACTTAACTCTAATATTCAAGCTTTGAGGTCTGATATCAGTGAGATTGGCACTCGTACAGACTGAGATGAAAGAGATTGTTGGGTCTCACAAAGATCTGATTTCAGCACATGACACCCTTCAGGAAGACATGGGGGTATATTTACTAACATTCGTAATTCTCCCGATTTGGTTGGAGATTAATTACGAATGACATCGAAAGTGTAAAACTGCAACTTTCTGAATTGATTACGACTAATTTACTAAGCTGTCGTATTCTGCATTTTCGTGTTTTCCGATGTCGATGTCATTCGTCATTTTTTACAGTGTATTATGGTAGTGATTAGCAAAACACTGCCGACTTTAACACAATGAATCATGGTCGGATCTGTGAGATCCATGCTGGGGTTCATTGTGCACCTTTTTATATTTTATAAAATAGTTTAAAATGTGAAAAAAAATTGCGTGGGGTCCCCCCTCCTAAGCCAAACCAGCCTCGGGCTCTTTGAGCCGATCCTGGTTGCAGAAATATGGGGAAAAAATGGACAGGGGTTCCCCCATATTTAAACAACCAGCATCGGGCTCTGCGCCTGGTCCTGGTTCCAAAAATACGGGTGACAAAAAGAGTAGGGGTCCCCCGTATTTTTGCAACCAGCACCGGGCTCCACTAGCTGGACAGATAATGCCACAGCCGGGGGTCACTTTTATACAGTGCCCTGCGGCCGTGGCATTAAATATCCAACTAGTCACCCCTGGCCGGGGTACCCTGGGGGAGTGGGGACCCCTTCAATCAAGGGGTCCCCCCCCCAGCAACCCAAGGGCCAGGGGTGAAGCCCGAGGCTGTCCCCCCCATCCAAGGGCTGCGGATGGGGGGCTGATAGCCTTTGTTAAAAGTGTTTGATATTGTTTTTAGTAGTAGTACTACAAGGCCCAGCAAGCCTCCCCCGCAAGCTGGTACTTGGAGAACCACAAGTACCAGCATGCGGCGGAAAAACGGGCCCGCTGGTACCTGTAGTACTAGTACTAAAAAAATACCCCAATAAAGACATCACACACACACCTTGAAAGTATAACTTTAATACATACATGCATACCACCATATACACATACTTACCTTATGTTCACACAAGGGTCGGTCCTCTTCTCCAGTAGAATCCATGGTGTACCTGTTGAAAAAATGATACTCACCAAATCCAGTGTAGAAGGCTCCTCGGCTTGTAATCCTTTTGTAATCCACGTACTTGTAAAAATAAAAAAACGGATACCCGACCACGAACTGAAAGGGGCCCCCTTTCCCCGAATGCCTGGAACCAACTCTGACTTAAGTCCAAGAAGGTTCCATCTGACAATGCTAAATTCCTTTGTCGTATAACCAACCCTTACGAAGCTAAGAACACTGTACGCCGTTTACTTAAGAAGTACCGTAATGGTACGCTATTTGCGTAGCGATCGCTCAGCCGTAGGCGAGACGCTCAAGCGTCACGTTCGCTCACGGCTCAGTGATCACAGGACACGTTATTGGTTAAGTCTAGGGGAAAGATTCGCTGTAACGTAGCGTACGCTTGAGACCACGAGGAGGTCACCAGCGGTGCAGACGCTCACAGCACAATACCTTTATAATTAAACCTTTTAACAATGTAATGCGCTATATACCTTAATGTGAATACAGGGTGTAAGTGCAACTTTGTGTAACCTGACTACCTACAAAGCTGTTTGAGCGTCACCGACGCTCAAATGAACACTGAACACTATAGTAAATACACAAATACTGGTTTAGGGTTCCAAAGCCTATTATCTGTATTATATCTAGTATACTTGTAAAAGAGTAACACAGTACATATGATACACTACAATATAACAAAGACTTCCTAACCAAACACCTAACTAAGGGATAAACTACAATACTATCCTGATCTAGTACAATACAATACAATACTATACAATAAAGTTAGCCTAGGGGAGATATAAGAGAAAAGAGAAAATAGAGTGAGAGAGAGATAGACACAGAGGGAGAGAGAGAAATTGGCTCACAGAAAGACAATGATTACGGAGAGAACTTACGCACAAGGGTAACGATCGCCAGCGCCTCGATATCCAGCTCCCGATTATCAGCAGATAACCGTTGATGAGAGAGAGAGTTTGGATATGGTCGGCCTGCCTATTTATGCCCCACACACAATGCAATCTCCTAGTCCCTACAATCCTACAGTTTATTGGACACAGGAATTCGGCCCTGTACTGTAACCAAAGGTCATAGGTTGATTCATACAGGTGGGCTGTGCTGAGTTTAAACAGCTCAGGTGGGTGGGAAACTGGGTTTCCCGCCGCATACCTGAGTATGGGTAAATAATAGAAATGGACATAAACTTCTTATGTCCATAACTATTCGCACGAGCGATTAATACGCTCCAAACCAACACCGGAATATTGCTAATTAAATACTCTTCCGATGGGTACCAAACAATGCTGTATGACTCCTGTTAGACCCTTCGTGCAATACAAAGAGGGATTCCTCCGCTCAGGGACATTCTATCTAAACCAAACTTACAGAAACTATTGAGGGGAACATGATCTATGAAATACATTAATTGTGAATATTTGTAACGAATGAGTCGCACGCTACGATCACATAAACTCTACCGTAAATGCGCATACTGCGCGTGCGAGGGCACGCTATTGCGGGTATGCGCTTCCACGGGAGAGCGTACGCATGCGCAGCACGGACCTGTGTGCGGTGCAAATATGGCATCGTGCATGGAGACATTTTTCTGACTTCGACAGTCCACCCTTTGGCAGTCAATAATAACTGCCACAAAATATTTAAGGAGAAAAATGTAAGTCAGGGGTTAATTGATTTCCATGGTGGGGAAAGGAAGAAGAATGGGGTAGGTGTGAAGAGGGTATGACCTAGTGAGAAAGTAGAAGCATGTGTGTATGAGTCCATGTTTGGGGGGGTCATGTATCATCGTGCCGTACGTGTGGTAAATCAAGCTTCGAGGTATTGCGAAGTATACATTTGAATTCCTTCTTATCCCGTACTAAGGGTCTGTGGATGGGCTGTCAAACTCTACCGAGCTCATTTCGGCTTTCAGTTGTAACAAAATGGGGATGCACATTTTAGTTGATGATACATGAATGGGGGAGGTATGTGGTTGCTGATATCTGTGCCTGTATTCCCTATCGACTATGTGTGTCATTACCTGAGGGTTGTAGAGATGAAGATAAAGAACACTTATGGAAAATGCAATGATATTCTATGTCAGGGAAATGTACATTCGTCGATTGAGGTCTTGATTGGTGTCGTTTGCTTGGAGTCTTCTTCTTTGTGCTTTTGCTCATAAATCGTGAGTAAAGCAATCAACGTCCATGGATTTACAAAACAAATGTTGGGCTAGCGTGATTTTAAAGTTCCTAGGGAAACTGGGGTACCCATGGCATTGTCCATCAAAATCTTGTATATCAGGTCGTCTGCTCTTCTTCTTTCCATCTTTCCGTTATCGGCTCCTTGGCTCATCAAATCCTTCGTCTACGTGGGTCTTTGTACCTCGGAGGAAAACATAGAAATGGGTGAAAGACGGACCGTATACTCATTACATCATTACGTCATGGTTTCTAGCATTGGGTCATAAATCAAATCCAGGTTAATTACAGTTTCCTCGCTCCTCAAGCTCATCACTTTTGTACTTTGTTTGCACCTCATCAAAGCCTGCCCGCATCTAAATATCAACCCAAACGATATTACAACACCTAAGATACATAGGAGAAACTTTCCAACATCCATTATGACTCCTTGAGCCCACTCTCCCAAACCGGAGAACCAATTTCGCGGGTTCAACCATGACACCCAACCAGTCAGCTCATTACCTACAGCAGCAAGGGTGAGATTGTGTTTTCGACGAAATTCCCACTTTAATTGCAGAATATCATCCATCTTTTGGTCTATGACCTCTACCGGATCCTCGGTACTATTTGTGATATACGTGCAACACTTTATACCGTACTGTGTTGCCAATGTAACACAATATCCGCCTGTTACTGCTGTAAGGTAATTAAGAACCATCCTATGCTGAACTAGTTCTGTTTTGTAAGCTTGAAGTTCTCTTCCAGTGTATCTAAACGTGTCATCATACATTTCAGTGATATTATCTAACAAATTGGCGAGTGCGGAAATGTATTTATAATTCATCACTCCTCGAGCGGTACGAGTGAAATCTAACGCTACCAGAACCTGAATCCCGGTGGATTCATGGATAAGATCAGAGGCCGGATGCTCTAACCTTTCTGACAGTTGTCTTTTAACAAGGTGCTCGTAGTGAGTGTGAGTGTAAGGAGCTTGGGCACCACGGTGTATGTCCTTCATTTTGTCATGTGTAAAAGTCATCACTTCAGGCAATACTTTTCCAATATAACACAATCCTTCAGAGTTTGGGGCAAGCCACTTGTACGCCTTTCTCCCGCATATGAAATATGCATCATCGGGGAGAACATAAGGGACGGAGAAGGACATGACCATGTTACAAACCTTCCAGGTGAAATCTCCTGACCCTAATTCTTCCATCTGCCTAATGCACGTATCGGTCTGTACGATATGTGCACAGTATCCTGGTGATACCTCTCCAACTCTAGTAATCCTATTTCCTAAGGTATATCGATACCGAAAAGATTTTCCTCTACTGGCTATGTGGCGTACGAGCTCTGTATCTGTAGGCATTCTATCTGCTCTGTGTGAAAAGGTCATGGAAAGGTTGCTCCATGACACTTCCCAATTTCCCGGTTTTCTAGGATTGGAGATGTTAAAACATAAGAGGGACCTATCCACATGGTATTGGTGGAGCTTCAAACTAGGAGGGCTGGAGATATTAAACCTCCGGTCCACCGGTCTCCCACCACTTAGCTCAAGTACCTCTCCTAACGTTAAAGGAAATGGTACTAGCCCTGATTTGCTGTGACCCTGAGGTACTTGAGAACATACCCAACAATCGGTCTTATTTAATACGTTACCCACTAAAGAGTGATAGTCACTCAATGGATGCCGGTCCATATGGATATTAAAACTAGATTGGCATTTCTTTATGCATCCATCTTCAACCAGATTATCACAAAGCCTACAGATACAATTTTCTTCAGCTAACAATCCATCACAATTTCTTCTATCGGATCGTTTTCTGATACTCGCCTTTGCTTGTTGGATTGGTTGATCTTGGAAAACTACGCCTCCATCATCATAATCGGAACCCATTCCAGAACCTCTCTCGACCTCTATGGTACTCTCGCCGGAACAGACTGCTCTGGTCAACATCATGGTCAACATCAAAATCCGGATCACAGTCTCTTTGGGCAAGTCCATCTTTGAGGAGGAAATGGAGAAAAATGAGAAAGGGGAAAAAGAAATATCAAGGGAGAAGGGATGGGAAGTGGAGAAAAACAATAAAAGGGAGTGGGGAGTCGACAGCTGCTTTCGATCTTCAAGGCTCAGGTGCCGCCTCAGTCCTCCTGGAACAGACACTCCAGTGATACAACCTCTACCGTCTGTTCCTTATCACGGGACTTCTCTGGGTCAGCAACCTTCTTGCAGTGGGATGAATGGACCCAAGTCTCTCTCTCAGCAACCTTCAATGCTGTGGTGCTGGTCAATAAGACCTGGTATGGTCCTTCCCATCTATCAATAAGACAACCTGAGCGTAGAAAATTTCGTATCATTACATAATCCCCAGGTTCAATGTCATGACAATTACTATCTGGTAAATCAGGAATCACCAACTTCAGATTATCATTTTGACTCCTCAACTGCTTACTCATGTTAATTAAGTACTTTACAGTTACTTCATTGTTACATTTCAAATCATCCTGAGGGTTAATCATGACATGCGGTTGTCGACCAAACAGAATTTCCAAAGGAGACAGATTAAGAGGGGACCTGGGAGTGGTTCTGATGCTATACAAAACAATGGGTAAAGCTTCTGGCCACGTCAATCCTGTCTCTGCCATTACTTTACTCAATTTATTTTTAATAGTGCTGTTCACTCTTTCGACCTTCGCGCTCGCCTGTGGACGGTATGGAGTGTGCAGCTTACTATCAATTCCCATCAACTTACACATTCCTTGGAAGACATCACCTGTAAAATGAGTACCCCTATCACTTTCAATGATTCTAGGGATACCATATCTACATACAAATTCCTGCACAATTTTCTTAGCTGTAAACATAGCAGTGTTTGTAGCTGCTGGAAAAGCTTCGACCCAATTCGAGAAAACATCTATACAAACAAGTACATACTTCAAATTTCTACATGGGGGTAATTGGATGAAGTCAATTTGTATTACTTGGAAAGGGCCGCCGGCAGGTGGGATATGGGAGGGTTCTGTAGGTATTGCCTTTCCAATATTCTTTCTCAGACAGGTAAGGCATGACATTGCTCTTTTACTAGCATGAGAGGAGAATCCTGGGGCACACCAGTATGCTCTTACCAATTTGCACATCCCCTCCTTGCCTAGATGAGTCAGCCCGTGAGCTGCCTCAGCCAGACATGGAAGGTATGCCCTGGGGGCCACTGGTTTACCATGTCCATCCGTCCAGAGCCCTGAGGACTCCTGGCCATATCCCTTTGCCCTCCAGACTGCTCTCTCCTGAGTGGAACACAAATTCTGCATCTCACACAACTTCTGTGTGTTGATGGTATTGAATACCATCAACTGTGTGGCGTCTGTCTGTATGGGGGTAGCAGCTGCAAGCTTTGCGGCTTCGTCTGCTCGGCTGTTACCAAGGGATACTGGGTCTTGGCTATATGTATGTGCTTTACATTTGATAACAGCCACTCTGTCGGGTTCCTGTATCGCTGTTAGAAGCCTTTTTATATACGCTGCATGCGCTATCGGTGTGCCAGCTGCCGTCATGAAATTTCTGAGCCGCCATAGGGCTCCGAAATCATGGACTACCCCGAACGCGTATCTGGAATCGGTGTAGATATTGGCAGACTTTCCCTTAGCCAATTCACATGCTCTGGTTAGGGCGACCAGTTCAGCAACCTGGGCTGAATGAGGTGGGCCTAGCGGTTCCGCTTCTATAGTGTCTTGGTCATCTACGACTGCGTATCCAGTACACAAGTCTCCCGAGTCTGACTGTCTGTGACAACTACCGTCCGTGTAGAACGTGAGTTCTGCATCTTCTAGTGGATTGTCACTGATGTCAGGCCTTGCGGTAAAATTTTGGGTCAAATATTCCATACAATCATGTGTATCTTCCTTTGCATTAAATCCTCCTTCCCCATCACTCTCACCTCCCACCCTTTGTGCCTGTCCAGGCACACCTGGGAGAAATGTTGCAGGGTTTAATGCACTGCATCTCCTTATGGTGATGTTTACGGGGGCCATTAGTGCTAATTCCCATCTCGTAAACCTTGCTGATGAGACGTGTCTGGTTTGGGCAGAATTCAATAAGGCAGATACCGCATGCGGTGTATGGATTGTGAGGTTGTGGCCTAGCACGACATCTTCGCTTTTCGTCACTAGCAATGCTATCGCCGCAACACTACGCAAGCATGTGGGGAGGGACCGCGCTACCGTGTCTAGCTGAGCGCTGTAGTATGCAACTGGCCTGCTGGCATCACCGTGTTTTTGTGTTAGTACACCTGCTGCGCACCCAGCACTTTCTGTTCCGTATAGCTCAAAGGGTTTCCCATAGTCTGGCATACCTAGTGCTGGTGCCTGCGTTAGGCATTGCTTAAGTCTCTCAAATGCTGTTTCGGATTCGTCTGTATGCGAAATCCGATCAGGTTTGTTTGAGGAGACCATTTCCTGCAAAGGTAGTGCCAATATGGAAAACCCTGGGATCCAATTACGGCAATACCCACACATTCCTAAAAACGTCCTTATCTGTTGCTGGGTTTGTGGCAGTGTCATGTCTCTAATGGCTTGGATTCTATCAGCGGTCAGGTGTCTCAGTCCTTGTGTTAGACAGTGTCCCAAATATTTTACCTTAGTCTGGCATAATTGCAACTTGTCTTTGGAAACCTTGTGACCTGTGTCTGAAAGGTGAAACAGGAGTTGTTTCGTATCTTTCAGGGAAGCTTCCAGTGAATCTGAACACAGCAGTAAATCATCCACATACTGTATCAATACTGATCCACTCTCTGGTTGAAAAGACTGTAAACAATCATGCAAAGCCTGAGAAAATATACTTGGACTATCTATGAAACCTTGGGGTAATCGAGTCCATGTGTATTGGACCCCTCTGTATGTGAATGCAAACAAATATTGGCTGTCAGGGTGCAGAGGTACCGAAAAGAAAGCGGAGCAGAGGTCAATAACAGTGAAAAATTTGGCAGTGGGAGGAATTTGCATTAGGATGACAGCTGGATTAGGCACTACGGGGAACTGACTCTCAACTATTTTGTTAATCCCCCTTAGATCCTGCACTAGCCTGTAACCCCTCCCCCCACTCTTTTTAACAGGGAAGATGGGACTATTTGCTGTGCTGGACGTTCTTACTAGAATGCCCTGTTGTAGCAAGCGCTCTATTACGGGAAAAACTCCTAACTCCACCTCTGGCTTCAGAGGATACTGTGGGATTTTTGGAGCTATCCTACCATCTTTTACTTGTACTACTACTGGAGCTACGTTTGCCATTAATCCAGTGTCCTGTCCATCTTTTGTCCAAAGTGACTCTGGTATCTGAGATGTCATCTCTTCTACCTGGGATGGGTTCCTATTTGTTATAACGGTGTGTGACATTAATTTTGATGGGGAGTCTAACATGTCTCGTACTTCCTGAGCGTGATTCTCAGGGATGTCCAAGAATACACCTTCAGGAGTACAATAGATGACGCAACCCATTTTACATAGTAAGTCTCTTCCCAGGAGATTGGTTGGTGCCGATGCAGCCAGCAAAAAGGAATGCTTGGTGTGCAAAGGCCCTATTGTAATCTCGGCTGGTTTGCTAACAGGGTAGTGCTGGACTACTCCTGTTACTCCCATGGCTGGAATTGTCCTACCAGTGGTTCTCATGCCCACTGTCGAATTTATCACTGACTTGGCCGCCCCTGTGTCTACAAGAAAGTTTAAAGTTTTACCAGCCACATTGATTGCAATCTCTGGTTCACTTCCAAGACTAGCAATCAATTTAACTGGTTGCAGATTACAGGTATGGCCACACCCCTATTGGGCATGCTGACCTCCCTGAATCCCATTGGCAGCAACTATTTGTGAGGGGGTTAGCTGGGAACTACCAGAGGCATGCCAATCTCTGTTCGGGGGATATCTTTTTGTTTCCCCTGTATGTGGCTCAAAACTCCGCCTCTGTGGACCCTGCTCCCAATGTCGTGTGTTGTGTTGTTGTCTAGGGGGTTGAAAAGATCTTTGTACATTTCTTACTCTACAGTCTCGTGCAAAGTGTCCTGGTTTGTTACAAGAAAAACATGTTATTATACTTGCCTTACCCACAGGATTCGGTGGTACATACGCAGGCTGCCTTGTGGTCAGCGCCTGTATACTTACTGACATCAACTTATCACTTTGCGACTCCCTGTGCCTAGTGATGTTTTTGTCATGATCAACAGCAGCCTCTCTCAATGTGGACACTGATAGACCTCGCCAGCATGGCTGCGTGGTCTGAACCCTAGTCTTTAATGTTTCTTTCAAACCATCCATCAGTACAGACACTGCTACTTCCCGATGGTTTGGGTTGGTCTTTATGTCCTCTATACCAGTGTACTTTGCTATTTCTGTTAGTGCCCGGTGGAAATATTCTGCTGCCGTTTCGGACTCTTTCTGCTTAATGGAAAATATCTTATTCCATTTAACAACGGCTGGGAAATACTCCTTTAGTTGCAAATTTATCCTTTTTACATTATCTTTATTGTATACGTCTGTAAGCGGTACATCTTTATCCAATTGACAGTCAGCTAAAAACTGAGTTGCGTCGACATTGGAAGGTAAACAAGCTCTTAGCAGTACCTGCCAATCCTTGTTGTTGGGCTCTACAGTGTTACCTAAATCCCTGATGTATTTTTGGCTAGCAACTAAGTCTTTCCTGGGGTCAGGAAATTCGGACACTATTGCTCTTATTTCCATTCTGGAAAATGGGGCGTACATGGCAATGTTCCTTAGGGGAGTGGCTCCAGACACATCTGTTTTTCCATTGGGAACTGCTATTACCCTTACAGGAGCAATTCTAACAGCATCTTCCTGTGTAGATTCTACAACTTGTGGTACAATGGTTTCAGTGTAGTGCATGGTGCCGTACTTACCCGTTGACACGACCTCACCTATCCCTCCGCTAGGGGCTTTCACTAATCTCGTGGGTGTCGCTGTGCCTACTGTGGTCTCTGATATGGTGGCCGCAAGAGAGAGAGCTGAAATTGTTGCCGAATCGTCTTCTTGTTCACACTCCTGAGGAAGGTTCAAAACAGGGTACAACTTGCACGGGTTAATACTTGCATGAGTTATTCGGTTAACATCATTTACATTTACAGGGTTACTAAGAGTTTGTGTTTTACAACCCAGTGCGTTTCTCTCCGCAATCAACTTCTCTCCTGCAATGTATGGTGGAGGAGGAGCTGTGGCAATCAGCTTCCTGACTGCCCCAGATCCTGCCGCCAGAGCCAAACCTCTCTGTATCTCACCTTCCTGGTGCCATAACTGTAAGTAATCATGATGCTGAATTCGTCTCTTTGATGATTTTACGAGACATATCCTCCTCCTTAAATTTTGTAACACATCTGGACTGAAGCTACCTATTCTTGGGAACTTGTCCCTGTCTTGTACAGTCATTCTCTCCCATTCATCACATAAAACCTCTGTGTGACTACCGTATTTTTCACACATAATGTATCTTGCCGACCCGACTGGTCGGTTCTCCGAATCAACCTGAACCTGGGTTGATCGCCCCCTACCTGAGCAACTGGCCCCCATCGTCTGTAGGTGTTGCTTAGTCCTCCTTGGATTTTCTGTATCAAGGTTTTCAGCAAGCCTTTACAGACAACCAAATTACTCCACAGTAGGCCGGCGGTGGCGGTTTACCGAGTACCCCACTCACTCGCCCACCTCGACCAATACGACCTGATCACACCGATATGGTGCTGGCGTACTCGATACAGGGCCCCTATGGAACCTTCAGTTTACTGGAACATATGAGGGTTACCCGCAGGACACTTACTCTTTCCAGTAAAGTTGGGGTTGTTAGATAGTTCCTGAGTGACCAGCGAACTTCCCTTCCAAAAATAAAAAATTACACAAATCACGTCAGAATGTACAAGTAGCGTTTGTGACCACTTTTAATGGTATGAGGTCAGATTACCAACTACTGCACACAATTACGTGCGGTCCAATCGTTCAGTACACGAGCACTATTTGTCATGTACTGAAAGATTAATGGAATCGATGTTTCCGGCTGCGATTCCTTCAACCAGAGCTTGTATGGCCTATATGGGTTCTGCACCAACACCCCAGGCGTTGTGCCACTGGACTTTTATAGCGGACCTTTTTACCTTATGACCTCCTGGTCTTGTTACCTTATGACCTCCTGGTCTTGTTACCTTTACCTTATGGTCCGCTATACTCTAATGCTCAAAATATTATTTAACCAGAGATGCCTCCCTAGCCACCGTATATGTCACTTACACGTATGTCCTTTGACGAGTACCCGACTTTCCTTTTGGTTCCACCTTTAAAATTGTATAAACTTTTGTATACAAAACACACTCACTCAACACATGTACACTTTTGTTTCTATGTCTATTTCTGCGCAGAAATTGTCTTCAGGCCAAGTGTGTTACCAATTAGGAGCAGGATCTGTTAAACTAAATTTCAGATTTTCCAAAAATAGATTTGCGTTATTTACCGCGTCGCGTTATTTATCGCTGTGCGTTACTTATCGCCTTTGCGCTAATTATCGCTTTGCGCTAATTCAACTTTTCGTGACTTGAGCTACGTGGGCGTAACCAGACGCTACGTTGCGTAATGTACGCTGCGTGCGTCTGCCTTTCGGATTGCGTACGCTAGTCTTTGTTAGTGACACGTGTACGCAATGCAAAGGATCCACCGTAACACAATATATTTTTATCAATGTAGATGATCCCTGATCATCTACCGCAATCCACACTGCACACTGGCTGCCTCGTCTCTCGGACAAGCCGTGTGTTGTTCTATACTTTAACTATTACCTCTTATTATTAAATAACAGCAAATCTCCTTTTAGCCCTTTCTATCAACTATAAAATTTGGCAAACAGGAATAGTGATATACGAAAAATGAAATACACAAGTGGAAAGAAATGCAGGTATATATGCGTGCATGTATACGCAAGACAGAAGAGAAAAAAAACAGTTTTAAAAAGACACAAGCGTTTTGTTCTTACTTCCGGTTACCGGGTTCCTTCAGCACTCTTTACCTAAGCGAAGCAGACGCTTATCCCGTCAGCAACTGCGAGACAACCTCCCACCCTTTTGCTGGGGGATAAAGTCTGCTGATCTACCTAGTGCAGATGTGAAAAGGACCGGGCGAGCCCGCAATTGACAATGCTAAATTCCTTTGTCGTATAACCAACCCTTACGAAGCTAAGAACACTGTACGCCGTTTACTTAAGAAGTACCGTAATGGTACGCTATTTGCGTAGCGATCGCTCAGCCGTAGGCGAGACGCTCAAGCGTCACGTTCGCTCACGGCTCAGTGATCACAGGACACGTTATTGGTTAAGTCTAGGGGAAAGATTCGCTGTAACGTAGCGTACGCTTGAGACCACGAGGAGGTCACCAGCGGTGCAGACGCTCACAGCACAATACCTTTATAATTAAACCTTTTAACAATGTAATGCGCTATATACCTTAATGTGAATACAGGGTGTAAGTGCAACTTTGTGTAACCTGACTACCTACAAAGCTGTTTGAGCGTCACCGACGCTCAAATGAACACTGAACACTATAGTAAATACACAAATACTGGTTTAGGGTTCCAAAGCCTATTATCTGTATTATATCTAGTATACTTGTAAAAGAGTAACACAGTACATATGATACACTACAATATAACAAAGACTTCCTAACCAAACACCTAACTAAGGGATAAACTACAATACTATCCTGATCTAGTACAATACAATACAATACTATACAATAAAGTTAGCCTAGGGGAGATATAAGAGAAAAGAGAAAATAGAGTGAGAGAGAGATAGACACAGAGGGAGAGAGAGAAATTGGCTCACAGAAAGACAATGATTACGGAGAGAACTTACGCACAAGGGTAACGATCGCCAGCGCCTCGATATCCAGCTCCCGATTATCAGCAGATAACCGTTGATGAGAGAGAGAGTTTGGATATGGTCGGCCTGCCTATTTATGCCCCACACACAATGCAATCTCCTAGTCCCTACAATCCTACAGTTTATTGGACACAGGAATTCGGCCCTGTACTGTAACCAAAGGTCATAGGTTGATTCATACAGGTGGGCTGTGCTGAGTTTAAACAGCTCAGGTGGGTGGGAAACTGGGTTTCCCGCCGCATACCTGAGTATGGGTAAATAATAGAAATGGACATAAACTTCTTATGTCCATAACTATTCGCACGAGCGATTAATACGCTCCAAACCAACACCGGAATATTGCTAATTAAATACTCTTCCGATGGGTACCAAACAATGCTGTATGACTCCTGTTAGACCCTTCGTGCAATACAAAGAGGGATTCCTCCGCTCAGGGACATTCTATCTAAACCAAACTTACAGAAACTATTGAGGGGAACATGATCTATGAAATACATTAATTGTGAATATTTGTAACGAATGAGTCGCACGCTACGATCACATAAACTCTACCGTAAATGCGCATACTGCGCGTGCGAGGGCACGCTATTGCGGGTATGCGCTTCCACGGGAGAGCGTACGCATGCGCAGCACGGACCTGTGTGCGGTGCAAATATGGCATCGTGCATGGAGACATTTTTCTGACTTCGACACATCAGCCAATCAGGGAGCGCCACGTTTGGCACCCTCCTGATTGGCTGTGTGCTCCTGTACTGTATGATAGGCAGCACCCGGCAGTGTTACAATGTAGCGCCTATGCGCTCCATTGTAACCAATGGTGGGAACTTTGTGGTCAGCGGTGAGGTTACTCTCGGTCAACCGCTGACCACAAAGTTCCCACCATTGGTCAGACCTGCGTGTGAACATAAGGTAAGTATGTGTATATGGTGGTATGTATGTATTAAAGTTATACTTTCAAGGTGTGTGTGTGATGTCTTTATTGGGGTATTTTTTTAGTACTAGTACTACAGGTACCAGCGGGCCCGTTTTTCCGCCGCATGCTGGAACTTGTGGTTCTCCAAGTACCAGCTTGCGGGGAGGCTTGCTGGGCTCTGTAGTACTGCTACTAAAAAACAATATCAATCACTTTTAACAAAGGCTATCAGCCCCCCATCCGCAGCCCTTGTATGGGGGGGGACAGCCTCGGGCTTCACCCCTGGCCCTTGATTGAAGGGGTCCCCACTCCCCCAGGGTACCCTGGCCAGGGGTGACTAGTTGGATATTTAATGCCACGGCCGCAGGGCACTGTATAAAAGTGACCCCCGACTGTGGCATTATCTGTCCAGCTAGTGGAGCCCGGTGCTGGTTGCAAAAATACGGGGGACCCCTACTCTTTTTGTCCCCCGTATTTTTGGAACCAGGACCAGGCGCAGAGCCCGATGCTGGTTGTTTAAATATTGGGGAACCCCTGTCCATTTTCCACCCATATTTTTGCAACCAGGATCGGCTCAAAGAGCCCGAGGCTGGATTGGCTTAGGAGGGGGGACCCCACGCAATTTAAAAAAAAAAAAAAAAACTCTTTCCCATCCATTCCCAATAATAAACATGCACGGATCTCATGGATCCGTGCATGCATATCAGAACACGGTAATAAAAAGCAGGTCTGTTTTTTTTTAGCACTTTATTACGATTTGTATTTTTTCACAGACACATTACAAATACGAATGGTTAGTAAATTACCGTGATTCAGACCTAAACAGACGCGTTTTGACCGATGGTGTATTCATTCGTATTTTTTTCCTACAACTTCAAAAAAAATCTGAATGCCCTCATCACTGCCGTGATTTGAGTTTAGTAAATTCCCGAGATGACACTTTGAAGAAAAAACGGCATCTCGGTCAAAATCGGGACCTTAGTAAATATACCCCATGGTCTCTTTTCATGATAAAGTCATTGATTTAGAAGACAGGTCACGGAGAAATAATATCCGAATAATGTGCGTTCCGATTTCTGCTACAAATGCTGAGCTTTATGATTATGCCACGGTCCTCTTTTCAGAAACTTCCACCGAAGGCTTCTGCCGCGGACCTTCTTATTGATAGGATCCATAGACTCCCAAAGACCAAACAGGCCCCTATCCAAGCACCGAGGGACACTCTGCTCAGGGTCCACTTTCTTCATATTAAAGAACACATTCTACAGGCTGCTTTGCCTTCCTCATCCACAGCTGAGTGCCTGGATAATCTGCAGATATTTCCAGATATGTCTCCTGTGACGCTGACCAAAAGGCGTCTATTCCACCCAAGGAAATGTGCAATACAAATGGGGCTTCCCTACTAAGATTATTGTAATGAGAAATGGTGCCTTCACAGTGATACCGTCACCCGAGGATGGCCCTGCTATTCTGAAAAAGTGGGACATTCCTGTTGACAGTCCTTCATGACACTTTACCTAAACCAATCCCGGAGGAGTTGTCTACCGTCTCAAAGTAATATGATAAAGGAGTAAGACTGTTACAGACACTCAGAGTTTGTTTCCTACTGTAACATGTGCCAACTGGGACTAAGTTACTGGGCATGGATCTATTTTTGGCCCAGATTTATTTGTTCTTGTTATGGGTATAAAACGTGTATTTTTATCTTTATTTCCTGTGCTATTTAATTGCTATATTGTATATGGTCTGATATTCTTTCCACTGTTACATTTCATAATACCTTTCTAGAATATTTGGGTGTTCAGGTAAAGCATGACTGATTCGTCTAACATCCTGTTGCCTTTATAAAGGTGTTGGTAGTACCTACATTGGATATCAGGCCATGTTCTTGGCCTTTACCTCCTTTGGTTACATTGAGATTTGGTATTTCTTTGTACAATTGTTACTATGATGACTAGATTTTTCACTCTCATATGGCTATTTGGGGTAGTTCGCAGGTCCCCCTTTTAGGCCTGACCGCCACCTTTTTCTACCTTTCTGTCCCAGTACCCTAGTGATGGAATCTCTAGCTCCTTTATGGATGCTATTTCTGGCTCCCATTTTTTCTTTCCTTTTCTATCTGTTATTGGATAGATTGAAGTATGCACATGACCTACAGACTCTACTGGAATTTACACAGATGATCCTAGATGTTTCATACCATGATCTGATCTCTCTCTATCACGGTGAAGTTTTTAAGTCTCTTAATTCTCCTCATAGTTTGTAAGTCTCTTAATTCTCCTCATAAGAGGTCTTCCAATAAAATATTTAGCTGACCAGAAGGTGGCGGTGGTAGCCACTCAGGAATCACATGTTCCATTGCACTCTCCCCCTCAGTTTACCAATAACTACCCAGCATGCTATATCTCCTGTGGTGTATCCATCCTTTCCCATAGATCCTGCCCCTTTCACCTGGAAAGCAAGTGGGTGGATTGCAATGGTAGATATTGGATTCTAGTTGTGAAAATTCATTATAAATAGGTCACCCTCACTTCTCTCTATGCCCCTCATGCCAGACAGACCCGATTTCTTAAATCGTTTTTTCAAAAGCTACAAGAAATAGGATTTTAATACCTACCGGTAAATCCTTTTCTCTTAGTCCGTAGAGGATGCTGGGGTCACCATTAGAACCATGGGTATAGACGGGATCCGCAGGAGACATGGGCACTTTAAGACTTTCAAAGGATGTGAATCTATGCCCCTCCTCCAGACTCCAGTTATAGGAACTGTGCCCAGGTAGATGGACATTTCGAGGAAAGGATTTATTGTTAAACTAAGGTGAGATACATACCAGCTTTCGCCTCAAACAAGCCGCACAACATGGCATTCCATAGAACACAAGCCAACGGAATGAACAACGTCAGCAACATGCCAACTATAACTGTAACACAACATGTGTGTAACCACAATGAATAACTGCAGATACAGTACGCACTGGGATGGGCGCCCAGCATCCTCTGCGGACTAAGAGAAAAGTATTTACCGGTAGGTATTCAAATCCTATTTTCTCATACGTCCTAGAGCAGGGGTGGGGAACCTGTGGCCCTCCAGCTGTTGTTGAAATACACATCCCAGCATGCCCTGCAACAGTTTTAGCATGGCCAAATAGCAAAATTGTAGCAAGGCATGCTTTTATGTGTAGTTCAACAACAGCTGGAGGGCCAAAGGTTCCCCACCCCTGTCCTAGAGGATGCTGGGGTCACCATTAGAACCATGGGGTTATACCAAAGCTCTAGTACCGGCGGGAGAGTGCGGATGACTCTGCAGCACTGATTGACCAAACTGGAGGTCATCATCGGCCAAGGTATCAAACTTGTAAAACTTAGCAAAAGTGTTTGACCCTGACCAAGTAGCTGCTCGGCAAAGTTGTAATGCCAAGACTCCCCGGGCAGCCGCCCAGGATGAGCCCACCTTCCTAGTCAAATGGGCTTTTACCGATTTCGGTAACGGCAATACCGCCGTAGAATGAGCCTGCTGAATCGTATTACAGATCCAGCCTGCAATAGTCTGCCTGGAAGCAGGACACCCAATCTTGTTGGGAGCATACAGGACAAACAGAGCCTCTGTTTTCCTGATTTGAGCCGTTCTGGCGACATAAATTTTCAAAGCTCTGACCACATCCAGATACTTTGACTCTAATAAGGCGTCAGTAGCCACTGGCACCACAATAGCTTGGTTCATGTGGAAAGATGAAACCACTTTCGGCAGAAATTGTTCACGAGTTCTCAACTCTGCTCTATCTTCATGAAAGATCAAATAAGGGCTCTTGTGAGACAAGGCCGCTCAGACACCCGCCTCGCGGATGCCAAGGCCAACAGGATGACCACTTTCCAAGTGAGGAATTTCAATTCCACCTTACGTAAAGGTTCAAACCAATGTTATTGAAGGAACTGCAACATCACATTAAGATCCCACGGTGCCACTGGGGGCACAAATGGAGGTTGGATGTGCAACACACCCTTCACGAAGGTCTGAACTTCTGGAAGGGAGGCCAATTGTTTCTTAAAGAAAACCGATAAGGCTGAAATCGGTACCTTTACTGAGCCCAATTTTAGGCCCGCATCCACACCTGCGTGTAGAAAATGGAGAAAACATACTAGCTGAAATCCCTCTGTAGGAGCTTTCTTGGATTCACACCAAGAAACATATTTTCTCCAAATACGGTGGTAATGTTTAGACGTTACTCCTTTTCTGGCCTGAATAAGTGTGGGAATGACTTCACTGGGAATACCCTTTCGGGCTAGGATTTTGCGTTCAACCACCATGCCGTCAAACGTAGCCGCAGTAAGTCTTAATACACGCATGGCCCTTGCCGTAACAGGTCCTCGCGGAGAGGAAGAGGCCAGGGATCTTCTACGAGTAATTCCTGAAGATCTGGATACCAAGCCCTCCTTGGCCAGTCTGGGACAATGAGGATCGCTTGAATCTTTGTACTTCTTATGATCTTTAGAACTTTTGGAATGAGAGGAAGTGGAGGGAATACATATTCCAACTGAAACACCCACGGTGTCACCAGTGCATCCACTGCCATTGCTTGAGGGTCCCTCGACCTGAAACAATATCTCTGTAGCTTCTTGTTGCGACGAGACGCCATCATGTCTATTTGAGGAACTCCCCAAAGACTTGTCACTTCTGTGAAGACCTCCTGATGGAGGCTCCACTCTCCTGGATGGAGATCATGCCTGCTGAGGAAGTCTGTTTCCCAGTTGTCCACTCCTGGTATGAAGACTGCCAACAGAGCAACTGTATGTTTTTCCGCCTAGCGGAGAATCTTTGTGGCTTCTGCCATTGCCGCTCTGCTCTTTGTTCCGCCCTGGCGGTATACGTATGCTACTGCTGTTTATATTGTCCGACTGGATCAGTACAGGCAGATTGTGAAGAAGACGTTCTGTTTGTAGAAGGCCGTTGTAAATAGCCCTTAACTCCAGAACGTTTATGTGAAGACAAGTCTCCTGACTTGACCATCTTCCTTGAAGTTTTCCCCCTGTGTCACTGCTCCCCAGCCTCGGAGGCTTGCATCTGTGGTTACTAGGATCCAGTCCTGGATCCCGAACCCGTGCCCCTCTAGGAGGTGAGAGCTGTGCAGCCACCACAGGAAAGAGATTCTGGTCTTGGAAGACAGGATTATCCTCCGGTGCATGTGTAGGTGGGATCCGAACCACTTGTCCAACAGGTCCCACTGGAACACTCTGGCATGGAATCTGCCAAACTGAATGGCCTTTTAAGCCCCAACCATCTTCCCCAGCAAGCGAGTGCATTGATGGATTGACACTCTGGCTGGTTTCAGAATTTGTTTGACCAGACCCTGAATTTCCTGAGCCTTCTCCACTGGAAGAAAAACTCTGTAGTTCTGTGTCCAGTATCATTCCCAAAAACGTCAGCCAGGTCGTCGGAATCAACTGTGATTTTGGCAACTTTAGGAGCCAACCATGTTGTTGAAGAACTGTCAGGGAGAGTGCAATGTTTTGCACCAACTGGTCCCTGGATCTCGCCTTTATCAGAAGATCATCCAAGTACGGGATAATCGTTACTCTTTGCTTGCGAAGGAGAACTATCATTTCCGCCATTACCTTGGTAAAAATACTCGGAGCCGTGGACAGACCAAAAGGCAACGTCTGAAATTGGTAATGACAATCCTGAATTGCAAACCTCAGGTAAGCCTGATGCGGAGGATAAATGGGAACATGTAAGTAGGCATCCTTTATGTCCACCAACACCATAAAATCCCCTTCCTCCAGACTGGAACTCACTGCTCGGAGCGACTCCATCTTGAATTTGAACTTTTTTAGATAGAAATTGAGGGACTGCAGGTTTAGGATCGGTCTGACCGAGCCATCCGGCTTCGGGACCACTAAGTGGCTCGAATAAAAGCCTTCTCCCTGTTGTGACGGGGGGGGCGTGACAATGACCTGGTTGCGTTTTTTGAGGGTTTTTCTCTTTTTAGGAGGGATAGGGCTACCAAAAGGGGAGGAGGGATATGTCTCTTTGTTAAACCATCTCTTAAACCATGCGTAATAGATACTATCTGCAAGGGGATTGGAGATAATGTGGAGTGCTATGGGTTGAGATCACAAGTGAGGGCACTGAGGCAAAGAAACTAGTCATTGACACGTTGCAAGCAACCGGATATCAGCATACATGATGAGGAACAACTCCTACAGTAAATAGAAAAAGCAGCAGGAATGGGGGACATCCTAGTGTTAGGAGACTTTAACTATCCTGATATAAATTGGAGGAACGATTCATGTTTAAAAACTAGGAGCAACAGGTTTTTAAATACATTGAAGGATCAATTCCTGACTCAATTAGTCGAGGACCCAACTAGAGGTAAAACTATTCTGGACCTAGTTATTACCAATAACGTGGACATTATATCAAACATTAAAGTTGGGGAGACCTTGGGAAACAGCGATCATTATATGATCACTTTTGACATCAGTTTCAAGAAAAATAGCTATAAGGGAGCAACCAAAACATTAAACTTCAGAAAAGCTAACTTTAATATGCCGAGACGGGCACTAAACAGCATTGACTGGGATGAGTTGTTTCATGGCAAGGACACTTCGGAAATGTGGGATACTTTAAAAGGGTTGCTTGAAAGCAATAGTCACAAATTCATTCCCATGAACAGAAAACGCAGGAGTATTAAGCACAAACCAATGTGGCTTAATAAGGAGGTCAAAGAAGCAATGGCTAATAAGAGGCGTGCTTTTAAAACATTTAAATCTAATGGTGGGGAGGAGTCATTCCAGTTTTACAAGGAATGCAATAAAAGATGCAAAAAAGTAATAAGAGCAGCTAAAATTGCTAATGAAAAGCAAATCGCTACAGAGTAAAATCAATCCTAAAAAGTTTTATAAATATATAAACAGTAAAAGGTTGAAGAAGGAGAACGTGGGCCCATTAGAGGATGAATTGGGATCCTTGACAAACGACGACAAATTAAAAGCTGAAATATTGAACAATTTTTTTTCGTCAGTATTCACCATGGAGGATGCACAGGTGACAGTATTGCTTAACGACAGTGAAGGTAATGACTCTTGGCTAGATACCTGTTTAAGTGAGGAAGTAGTCCTGGAGAGAATAAGCAAAATAAAGATTAATAAATCACCAGGCCCAGACAGTTTGCATCCGAGGGTTATTATGGAGCTTAGGACACAGCTAGCTAAACCCCTATACCTGATTTTCAATAGTTCGATTAGATCAGGCATGGTACCAAAGGATTTGCGCATAGCTGAGGTAGTGCCTTTATTTAAAAAGGGAACTAAAAATAATCCTGGAAACTATAGACCAGTTAGTTTAACCTCTATAGTGGGTAAAATATTAGAAGGCATTTTGGGGGATAGCATAGAGGAGCACCTACATGCAACTAAGTTTATTACTAAAAGTCAACATGGGTTTGTAAGGAACAGATCATGTCAAACCAACTTAATTAGCTTCTATGAGGAAGTGAGCGAGAATCTTGACCCTGGAAAAGCAGTGGACGTGGTTTACTTAGATTTTGCAAAAGCCTTCGATACAGTGCCACACAGGAGACTGGTCCACAAATTAAGGGAACTTGGCCTAGGAAATATTATTTGTACTTGGATAGGTAATTGGTTGGACAACAGGGAACAACAAGTAGTGGTCAATGGGATGTTCTCCAGCTGGGCACCAGTAGTCAGCGGAATACCACAAGGGTCTGTTCTTGGCCCACTGATGTTCATTATATTTATCAATGATCTAGGAATAGGCCTGGAAAACACAGTGTCAATCTTTGCAGATGACACGAAGCTGTGTAAGGTAATTAACTGAGAAACCAACACTTTTAGAAATCACTCTCTCTCTGCACGTTATATCTGACTCCCCTGCAGTGCACATGGTTTTGCCCAACTGCTAACAAAATTCCAGCTGCGATCAACTCAAAATTACCCCAAGGTCTGAACTTCTGGCAACACTGTAAACTTCTTCTGAAAGAACATTGAGAGAGCTGAAATATGCACCTTAATGGAACCCAGACATAAGCTCTTATTCACTCCAGTCTGCAGGAAACACAATAATTCTGCAGGTGGATACGTGCGTTCCTCATATCAAAAGATATCTCCTCCAGATATGATGATAGTGTTTTGACGTCACAGGCTTTCTGGCCTGAACCATGGTTGCAATAATCTTTTTGGAAAGGCCTTTGTGAGCTAGGATGTTCCGCTCAACCTCCATGCCGTCAAACAAAGTTGCCGTAACATCGGGTAGATGGACGGTCCTTGTTGCAGAAGATATCTTCTCATTGGCAGAGGCCAAGAGTCTGCGACGGACATGTTCAGAAGATCTGCTTACCATGTCCTCCGAGGCCAATCCAGGGCAACTCCTTGATTTCTGAATCGCTTTAGCACCCTCGGGAGCAATGGAATCGAGGAAACAGGTAGACCAGCCAGTAAGGCCAAGGGGACGTCGGCGAATCTATTGCCCTCGCCTGAGGGTTCCTGGTTCTTGAGCAATACCAGCGAAGCTTCTTGTTGAGTCGAGAAGCCATTATGTCTATCTGTGGGCAGCCCCACAGGTCAATAATGTCACGTCTAGCAAAGTTTGAGGATCCGGCAGCTGAGATTTGCCCGAGAAGGTAGCAGGCTGTGAATGAACCAGATGAGGGGGCTGGATATAGTTTCTTTGCATGGGACACGGAGCAATGAAGAACGTAGGCGGGGTTTGAGAGTCAATGGAAAGTATTTATTATGTACAGGGCTGAGGTAAAGAACAGCGGCTGGTGCACAATGGTTAAAGACGTGGCTGGGGGGCGAAGAGCTGTGGACTGTGATTTGAAAGACGAGACTGTAGATGATGAACTGTGGAACTGTGGATGGTGGTTGAAGCCGTGGCTGGAGACAAGGATTGTGGACTGTGGTTTGGAAAACGAGGCTGAAGGTAATCTGCAGGCTATAGTCGGTGGTACAAAGGCGTGGCTGGTGAAAGAGATCTGTGGAGTGTGGCTTGAAAGATGAGGCAGAAGATCCGGGGCCGACTGTGCCCAAAGAGTCTTACTGGACCGGGTGTTCCAGGAGCGCTTCCACAGGCAGTAGCAGGCTAGAAACGGCAGGGCTGCAGCAGCAACAGAGAACCGACCAAGCAGGATCAGGAGTAACCAGAATACAGCAGGAATCCTGGGAGCACAGGCTAAAGCACCTACAACAGGGTTGTAACTTGAAGCACTGGCGTCCCTGTCCTAAATCAGCCCCCATTTATAGGGAGAGCTTCCCCTGGATTGGCTGGAAGAAACAGGAAACAGGAACTATGCTTAAAACTTGGTCTCCAACATGGCAGCCCCCAGTAATGCACACCTTTTTGCAAAGCCACATTGATCACTGCCCCTGGTCTCCTAGCAACGACTCAGCAAGGGCATCCCGCCGCCACGAGCGGACCCCCTCACCGCCGCTACTGCTGCCCACGGATCCGGCGCAGCAGCCCACCTCCGCCGCTGCCCGCACAAGGCCAAGGAAGCCAGCCCAGCGGCCCCAGCGTACCGGTAAGATTCCGGACGCTGACAAATTATCTGTTAAAACACCTGTTGATGGAACCACCCTGGGAGGGGTGGAGATCATGACGACTCATGAAGTCCGCTTCCCTGTAGTCCACGCCCAGATTGAAGATGGCGGACATTGCATTTCTTTCTTCCCAAAGGAGTATCTTTGACACTTCTCGCATGCAGGCTCTGCTTTTTGTCCCTCCTTGGCGATTTATGTAAGCCACCACCATGGCGTTGTCCGACTGAACCTGGATCGCTCGATTCCTAAGCAGAGGAGAGGCCAGAAGCAGAGAATTGTAGATCACCTGACGTTCCATAATGTTGATTATAAGTAGGGCTTCGTGGGCTGATCACTTGCCCTGGAACTGAGCCCCTTGGGTGACAGCTCCCCATCCTCTCAGACTCATCTGTCATGAGGAGAATCCAATCCTGAGTCCCAAAACTTCAACCTTCCAGCAGGTTTGAGGACTGTAGCCACCACAAGAGGGAGATCCTGGCCTGAGGTGACAGACGTATTATCCAATGCATCTGAAGATGTGATCCGGATCACTTGCTCAGGAGATCCAATTGAAATGTTCTGGCATGGAACTTTCCGTACTGGATGGCCACAGTATCCAGAAACATTCCCAGGAATAGAAGCCACTGAGTAAGCTCCAGGTGGGACATCTGTAAATTGAGGATCCATCCATGTTATAGCAGAAGCTGAATAGTGCGGTCTATATTGAGTACTAGAAGTTCCCTGGATGTCACTTTTATCAAGAGATCATCCAGGTAAGGGACAATATTGACACCCTGGATTCGGAGCATGAACATCATCTCCACCATCACCTTCGTGAAGACCCTCGGAGCTGTGGACAGGCCGAAGGGTAGTGCTCGGAACTGGTAGTGATCGTTCAGCAGGGCAAACCGCAGGTAGGCCCGATGAGGTGGCCAAATCAGGATATGGAGATAATCGCCCTTTATATCCAGCAAGACCATGAACTCCCATTCTTCCAGACCCGCAATCACTGCTTGCAAGGATTCCATCTTGAACTTGAAAACCTTTAGGTAAGAGTTCAAGGATTTTAGATTCAGAATGGGCCTTACCGAACCGTCCGGTTTTGGTACCACAAACAGGATGGAGTAGTAACCCTTTCCTTGTTGTTGTAGCAGCACTGGAACAATGACTTGGGACTGGACCAACTTTAGGAAGGCCTGTTGCAGCGTAACTCATGTATCCTCCAAAACTGGTAAGCTTGATTTGAAAAATTGTTGGGGAGGAGCGCTGCTGAACTCCAGCTTGTAGCCCTGAGAAATGAGGTCCTGTAGCCAGGTATCCTGGTAGGAGCTTTCCCAGTTGCGGCTGAAGTGACGCAGTCGAGCTCCCACATCGAGATCCCCTCGATGTGTGTGTGTGTGTGTGTGTGTGTGGGGGGGGGGGGGGGTCATGCTAAGGCCTTCGTGGAAGCTGAACTGGTGCTTTGTTCCTGAGAACATGCAGCGGCTGGTATTCTTGCCTTACTTCTGGTGCTTCTCGCTGCAGTGCAGGCGCCTCTGATTCTTGATCTAAACCTTGTTGTCCAAAAGGACTGGTTAGACGTCCCCAGAAAAGAGAAAATAAGAATTTACTTACCGATAATTCTATTTCTCGTAGTCCGTAGTGGATGCTGGGGACTCCGTCAGGACCATGGGGAATAGCGGGCTCCGCAGGAGACAGGGCACATCTAAAAAGCTTTTTAGGTCACATGGTGTGTACTGGCTCCTCCCCCTATGACCCTCCTCCAAGCCTCAGTTAGGTACTGTGCCCGGACGAGCGTACACAATAAGGAAGGATCTTGAATCCCGGGTAAGACTCATACCAGCCACACCAATCACACCGTACAACTTGTGATCTGAACCCAGTTAACAGTATGATAACAAAACGAAGTAGCCTCTGAAAAGATGGCTCACAACAATAGTAATAACCCGATTTTTGTAACAATAACTATGTACAAGCATTGCAGACAATCCGCACTTGGGATGGGCGCCCAGCATCCACTACGGACTATGAGAAATAGAATTATCGGTAAGTAAATTCTTATTTTCTCTAACGTCCTAGTGGATGCTGGGGACTCCGTCAGGACCATGGGGATTATACCAAAGCTCCCAAACGGGCGGGAGAGTGCGGATGACTCTGCAGCACCGAATGAGAGAACTCCAGGTCCTCCTTAGCCAGAGTATCAAATTTGTAAAATTTTACAAACGTGTTCTCCCCTGACCACGTAGCTGCTCGGCAAAGTTGTAATGTCGAGACCCCTCGGGCAGCCGCCCAGGATGAGCCCACTTTCCTTGTGGAGTGGGCCTTTACAGATTTAGGCTGTGGCAGGCCTGCCACAGAATGCGCAAGTTGGATTGTGCTACAGATCCAACGTGCAATCGTCTGTTTAGACGCAGGAGCACCCATCTTGTTGGGTGCATACAATATAAACAACGAGTCAGATTTTCTGACTCCAGCTGTCCTTGAAATATATATTTTTAATGCTCTGACAACGTCCAGTAACTTGGAGTCCTCCAAGTCGCTAGTCGCCGCAGGCACCACAATAGGCTGGTTCAAGTGAAAAGCCGAAACCACCTTAGGGAGAAATTGAGGACGTGTCCGCAATTCTGCCCTGTCCGAATGGAAAATCAGATATGGGCTTTTGTACGACAAAGCCGCCAATTCTGAAACTCTCCTGGCTGAAGCCAGGGCCAATAGCATGGTTACCTTCCATGTAAGGTATTTTAAATCTACCGATTTTAAAGGCTCAAACCAATGAGATTTGAGAAAATTTAGAACCACGTTCAAATCCCACGGTGCCACTGGAGGCACTATTGGGGGTTGTATATGTAGTACACCTTTGACAAAAGTTTGTACTTCAGGCACTGACGCCAATTCTTTCTGGAAGAAAATTGATAAGGCCGAAATTTGAACTTTAATGGATCCCAATTTTAGGCCCATAGACAATCCTGCTTGCAGGAAATGTAAGAATCGACCCAATTGAAATTCTTCCGTTGGAGCCTTCTTGGCCTCACACCACGCAACATATTTTCTCCAAATACGGTGATAATGTTGTGCGGTCACATCTTTCCTGGCTTTAATTAAAGTAGGAATTACTTCCTCAGGAATGCCCTTTTCTTTTAGAATCCGGCGTTCAACCGCCATGCCGTCAAACGCAGTCGCGGTAAGTCTTGGAACATACAAGGTCCCTGTTGAAGCAGGTCCCTTCTTAGAGGTAGAGGCCACGGATCCTCCGTGAGCATCTCTTGAAGTTCCGGGTACCAAGGTCTTCTTGGCCAGTCCGGAGCTACCAGTATTGTTCTTACTCCTCTTTTCCGTATAATTCTCAGTACCTTTGGTATGAGAGGCAGAGGAGGGAACACATATACTGACTGGTACACCCATGGTGTTACCAGAGCGTCCACAGCTATCGCCTGTGGGTCTCTTGACCTGGCGCAATACCTGTCCAACTTTTTGTTGAGGCGAGACGCCATCATGTCCACCTTTGGTTTTTCCCAACGGTTCACCATCATGTTGAAGACTTCTGGATGAAGTCCCCACTCTCCCGGGTGAAGGTCGTGTCTGCTGAGGAAGTCTGCTTCCCAGTTGTCCACTCCCGGGATGAACACTGCTGACAGTGCTACGACATGATTCTCCGCCCAGCGCAGAATCCGTGCAGTTTCTGTCATTGCACTTCTGCTTCTCGTGCCGCCTTGTCGGTTGACGTGGGCGACTGCCGTGATGTTGTCGGACTGGATCAGCACCGGCTGATCCTGAAGCAGAGGTCTTGCTTGGCTTAGGGCATTGTATATCGCTCTTAGCTCCAGTATATTTATGTGAAGAGACTTTTCCAGGGTTGACCACACGCCCTGGAAGTTTCTTCCTTTTGTGACTGCTCCCCAACCTCGTAGGCTGGCATCCGTAGTCACCAGGACCCAGTCCTGTATGCCGAACCTGCGGCCCACTAACAGATGGGCCGTCTGTAACCACCACAGGAGAGACAATCTTGTTCTTGGTGACAATGTTATCCTCTGATGCATGTGCAGATGCGATCCGGACCATTTGTCCAGTAGATCCCACTGGAATGTCCGTGCATGGAATCTGCCGAAAGGAATCGCTTCGTACGAAGCCACCATCTTTCCCAGGACTCTCGTGCATTGATGTACTGACACAGTTCCTGGTTTTAGGAGGTTCCTGACAAGTTCGGATAGCTCCTTTGCTTTCTCCTCCGGGAGAAATACCTTTTTCTGAACCGTGTCCAGAATCATGCCCAAAAACAACAGATGTGTTGTCGGAGTCAATTGAGATTTTGGAAGATTTAGAATCCACCCGTGTTGCCGAAGCACTACTTGTGAAAGTGCCACACTGGCTTCCAGCTGTTCTCTGGACTTTGCCCTTATCAGGAGATCGTCCAAGTACGGGATAATTAATACGCCTTTTCTTCGTAGAAGAACCATCATTTCGGTCATTACCTTGGTAAAGACCCGAGGAGCCGTGGACAAACCAAACGGCAGCGTTTGAAACTGATAATGACAGTCTTGTATCACGAACCTGAGATACCCTTGGTGTGAAGGGTAAATTGGGACATGTAGATAAGCATCTTTTATGTCCAAGGACACCATGAAGTCCCCTTCTTCCAGATTCGCTATCACTGCTCTGAGTGACTCCATCTTGAACTTGAATTTCTGTATGTACAGGTTCAAGGATTTCAGATTTAGAATCGGTCTTACCGAACCGTCCGGTTTCGGTACCACAAATAGTGTGGAATAATACCCCTTTCCCTGTTGTAGGAGGGGTACCTTGACTATCACCTGCTGAGAATACAGCTTGTGAATGGCTTCCAAAACCAACGTCCTTTCTGAGGGAGACGTTGGTAAAGCAGACTTTAGGAACCGGCGCGGAGGAGACCTTTCGAACTCCAGCATGTACCCCTGAGATATTATCTGCAGGACCCACGGGTCTACTTGTGATTGAGCCCATTGATTGCTGAAATTCTTGAGCCGACCCCCCACTGTTCCTAAGTCCACTTGTAAAGCCCCAGCGTCATGCTGATGGCTTAGTAGAAGCCGGGGCGGGCTTCTGTTCCTGGGCAGGGGCTGCTTGCTGTCCCTTCTTACCCTTACCTCTGCAGATAAGATTGTCCTTTTGGTCGCTTTTTATAGGAGCGAAAGGACTGCGGCTGAAAAGACGGGGTCTTTTTCTGTTGGGAGGGGGTCTGAGGTAAAAAAGTGGATTTTCCGGCAGTTGCCGTGGCCACCAGGTCCGAAAGACCGACCCCAAACAATTCCTCTCCTTTGTATGGCAATACTTCCATATGCCTCTTGGAATCCGCATCACCTGACCACTGTCGCGTCCATAAACTTCTTCTAGCAGATATGGACATAGCGCTTACTCTTGATGCTAGAGTACAAATATCTCTCTGAGCATCTCGCATATAAAGAAAAGCATCCTTTAATTGCTCTAGAGTCAATAAAATACTGTCCCTATCCAGGGTATCAATATTTTCAGTCAGAGAATCCAACCACACTACCCCAGCACTGCACATCCAGGCTGAGGCTATTGCCGGTCGCAGTATAACACCAGTATGGGTGTATATACTTTTCAGTGTAGTTTCCAGCCTCCTATCTGCTGGATCCTTGAGGGCGGCCGTATCAGGAGACGGTAACGCCACTTGCTTTGATAAACGTGTGAGCGCCTTATCCACCCTAGGGGGTGTTTCCCAGCGCGCCCTAACCTCAGGCGGGAAAGGGTATAATGCCAATAACTTCTTTGAAATTGGCATTTTTCTATCGGGCGTAACCCACGCTTCATCACACACATCATTCAATTCCTCTGATTCTGGGAAAAATACAGGCAGTTTTTTCACACCCCACATAATACCCCTTTTTGAGGTACCAGCAGCATCAGAGATCTGCAAAGCCTCCTTCATTGCCGTAATCATATAACGTGTGGCCCTCTTGGAAAATACGTTTATTTCTTCACCGTCGACACTAGAATCATCTGTGTCGGTACCCGTGTCGACAGACTGAGGTAAAGGGCGTTTTACAGCCCCTGACGGTGTCTGAGACGCCTGAACCGGTACTAACTGGTTTGCCGGCTGTCTTATTTCGTCCACTGACTTTTGTAAAGTGCTGACATTATCACGTAATTCCATTATTAAAGCCACCCATTCAGGTGTCGACTCCCTAGGGGGTGACATCATCGGCAATTGCTCTGCCTCCACACCAACATCGTCCTCAAACATGTCGACACACACGTACCGACACACAGCAGCCACACAGGGAATGCTCTTTTGAAGACAGGACCCCCTAGCCCTTTGGGGAGACAGAGGGAGAGTTTGCCAGCACACACCAAACAGCGTTGTAAATATATACAAACAACCCTAAAAGGTGTTGTCTAGTACATATGCGCTGTTATATATATCACAAAGCCAATTTATGCCCCCCTTCTCTCTGTTTTACCCTGTTTCTGTAGTGCAGTGCAGGGGAGAGTCCTGGGAGCCTTCCTCACCAGCGGAGCTGTAGGAAAATGGCGCCTGTGTGCTGAGGAGAATAAGCTCCGCCCCCTTTTCGGCGGGCTTTTCCTCCCGTTTTTTTAATACTGGCCTGGGTTAAAATACACACATATAACCTTAATGGCTATATGTGGTGTATTTAATTTGCCAAAGAAGTATATATATTGCTGCCCAGGGCGCCCCCAGCAGCGCCCTGCACCCTCCGTGACTGTGTCAGTGATCTGTGTGACAGCAATGGCGCACAGCTGCAGTGCTGTGCGCTACCTCTCTGAAGACTGAAGTCTTCTGCCGCCTTTCACCGGACCTCCGTCTCCGCCGTCTTCAGCGTCTGTAAGGGGGATCGGCGGCGCGGCTCCGGGACGAACCCCAGGCTGACCTGTGTTCCGACTCCCTCTGGAGCTCAGTGTCCAGTAGCCTAAGACTTCAATCCTCCTGCACGCAGGTGAGTTGCAAGTCTCTCCCCTAAGTCCCACGTTGCAGTGATCCTGTCGCCAGCAGGAATCACTGAGTATTTAACCTAAAAAAAACTTTACTAAACAGCTCCTTAAGAGAGCCATCCAGTTTGCACCCTTCTCGGACGGGCACAAAAACCTAACTGAGGCTTGGAGGAGGGTCATAGGGGGAGGAGCCAGTACACACCATGTGACCTAAAAAGCTTTTTAGATGTGCCCTGTCTCCTGCGGAGCCCGCTATTCCCCATGGTCCTGACGGAGTCCCCAGCATCCACTAGGACGTTAGAGAAATGTGGATTTTCCTGCAGTAACCTTAGAAATCCATGTATCCAACTCCCCTAAGGAAGAGACCTCACACTGCGCTTGGAATCTGCGTCCGCTATCCACTGACGCAGCCACAAAGCTCTGCGCGCTGACACTGCTATGGCAGTAGTCCTAGCATTAATAGCACCTATCTCCTTGAGAGAGTCACACAGGACGTGTGCAGTCTCTTGAATGTGTTTTATGAGAGTCACCGTAGTGACCAGCGACATATTGCCCGCAAGGCCCTCTTGAATTTGAGTTGCCCATGTATGACTGGCATGTGTCATCCAGGAACCCACAAGCACGGGTCTTTGTGATACACCATCCACTGTATAAGTAGACTTTAGTGTAGTCTCTATTTTCCTATCCCCAGGGTTCTATAATGTAAAGGAGCCAGATGCTGGTAGTACCACCTTTTTTAAGAAACGGGAGACTGATATGTCTACAGCTGGGGGTTCTTCCCAATTCTTCCTACCTTCAGGTGTAAATGGGGAAGTGTGCAAAAACCATTTTGTAACCTGATATTTTTTTTTTTTTATCAGGGTTTTTCCAGGCTTTCTTAAATATGTCATCTAGTTCCGGAGAATCAGGGAAGGTGACACTGAGCTTTTTCTGTGCTAGGAAAAACGACTGCGGTACTGCAGCATCATCCAAAGGGATTTTTAATACATTCCTGATAGCAATGAGGGGTTCAATACCCTGTGCAGAAGTAGAATCCTTAGTAGTAGGATCTAATTCCTCCCCCTCCTCCTGTACCACTTCCTCAGATTCTGAGAGTAACTCAGGCAGCCCACGTTTATGTGGCCCTGAATTAGGGAGGGGGGTATTTGCATCAGGTCTGTTACAGCCTGCTGCAGTTGTCTTCTGAGTATTAGCAGTGAGCTGAGATGACATGTCTGCCATCATAGTCTTTATGGCAACGAGCCAGGATGACGCCTGACTTCCTCACTAACTTGGGAAGACTGACTGCATTGTTCACATGATAGGGAACCATCCATAGAGGGAGAGAATCTGTTGTGACATACACTGCATAATTGGTGTTTTACCATGTTTAGAGTAGACAACACTCAGACACACACACACACACACACACGTTATTACATAGCAAGCCTGCCCTTACTGTATGTGAGGAGACAGAGAGTGAGAGGGACAGCACACCCAAGCCTGTCAGCCTCAGTAAGATTGCAGGCTGTGTTTATATCACGGTGAACACCGGAGTTCTTGTCCTTTTCAGGACTCTAATTGTGTAATAATAGCGGCTCTCCCCCATTTGTCTGGAGGAACTGTGTGTCCTTGCTGCTGCAGCAGTGAGCAGAGGAAGGTGCCAAAATGCTGCTGGTCCCGCTCTGGGGTAGCTCTGAACCGTGTAATGGCGCCGTAGCTGTGTAGATATTTATACTGGCAAAGTCTCCTTATAAGTGTAAAACATCACATTGAATGCTAGTTTTCACCACCGCTGCCAGTGTACACAGGGGGCTATAGCGGGTCCCCCTAAGGGAGGGTCCTGTATGCCGCCCCTGCCATAGCACCGCACCAAGAACCAGGGGACCCCCCTAGCAGGGCCCCCAGTTTGTACTCACCACTCTTCTGACCTTCAGGCTACGTTAGGGGTGTGCGGCATTCTGCAATTGCGACCAACAAGGCGCAATGCCCTGCGGTACCAACAACCTCTCAGGACAGTGTCCTGCAGCGGGGAGGCAGCTCTGACGCCTGAAGAGACTGGAAACTTCCCCCCCCCCCCCCCCCCCCCAGCTCACACGGTGCAGGTATACTGACGCCCAAACAGCATCCCGAAAATAACAAAGTTCAAAATAAAACAGAAGAAAATCCTCTGGAGCTCCAGAGTGGCATCCTCTCCTGAGGGCACATTTTTCTAAACTGCCTGTATGAGGGGCATAGAGGGGAGGAGCCAGCACACCCAGTGGAAGAAATGTAAAGTGCACGTCTCCTTTGGACCCCATCTATACCCCATCGTACTAATTCCCCAATATCCCTTAATGGATATTAGAGAGAGTATTTTTTCAGCCTTTCTGATCTGTAGGGTGTAGAGAAGACTTATTCAGTCGACAACCGTGCATAGACTTTAACTCTAATCTAGGATTGATGGAGTCCTGTATAAAGACTTTTCCCTTTGAATACTGATGGAATTCAATACTTTATCCATTTCTCACTGATTTCTGATAAAGCGGCCAAATGTCTGCGTACTGTGCAGTTGTGTGGTGCTAGAAGAACACATTCGAAAGGGCTTTCTACGTAGTCTCCTGTTGTACTGTCTTACTAACCTACAGTTTCTTAGGTCTTTAAATTGCGGACATTATAGATAATGAGAATCCACAGTCATTTTCACCTGAGAATTTTAATATCATTTCATTTTTCTCCAGGAGAAAGATCCGCTATAAATGGGAGAATAACTAGGCTTTTTTAGTGATCACCTGCTGTCCAGGGGCCTGACCGGACCGTTCTTCTAGCCAGGGGCAAAACCGGACTGTTCCTCTAGCCAAGGGCAAAACCGGACCGATACTCTAGCGCAGGGGCAATACCGGAACGATCCTCTAGCCCAGGGGCAAAACCAGACCGATCCTCTAGCCAAGGGACGTAACCGGACCGATCCTCTAGCCAAGGAGCGTAACCAGACCATTCTTCTATCAAGGGGTCTATCCCTCTCTACATGATCTCCACTCTGTATAACAGGGATTGTCTGGATACCTTCTCCAGGACATCTGTACAGAATATCACTCCCCATAATCAATCTGTTTGCTCATGAAGTATGAACTTTTCTATCTATGAGGTCTCTACTTGCAGACATACTAGGAATGGAGTACCTATATTAAGGAATGAAGACCATCCTGTCACATACACTTCCCATTACTCTGCTTTAGAAAATAAGATCTATTAAGAGGTTCCAATTCTTAATTAAAGCATGGTCCACTGAATCCAGTGACCTCCTATAATGCATTACTCATCCGTGTGCTGAAGACCAATGTCACGGCCTACTCGAAAAAGGAGACTGGCATTCTAGGGCAGAGAGCTCAGTTCTCAGCTTGCCTTCTTATTGCTGAGACTCAACACCATGTTAGTTACAGAAAACAAATCCTACCTGACCTCAGTGACATGATAAGAAGACGATGGGATTAATATGGGCTGATGGCTCCTGATGTATGAGATATACCAGAGAGTGTGGGGAGGAGACTGGTCAGATCTCTGGGCTGGTAACACACAGTGACATGATGAGAGAGGGAGAGCAGGAGTATAATAGAGGCTGATGGCTCCTGGTGTATGAGATACACCAGAGAGTGTGGGGAGGAGACTGGTCAGATCTCTGGGCTGGTAACACACAGTGACATGATGTGAGGGGGAGAGCAGGAGTATAATAGGGCCTGATGGCTCCTAATGTATGAGATACACCAGAGAGTGTGGGGAGGAGACTGGTCAGATCTCTGGGCTGGTAACACACAGTGACATGATGTGAGGGGGAGAGCAGGAGTATAATAGGGGCTGATGGCTCCTGATGTATGAGATACACCAGAGAGTGTGGGGAGGAGACTGGTCAGATCTCTGGGCTGGTAACACACAGTGACATGATGTGAGGGGGAGAGCAGGAGTATAATAGGGGCTGATGGCTCCTGATGTATGAGATACACCAGAGAGTGTGGGGAGGAGAATGGTCAGATCTCCGGGCTGGTAACACAGTGACATGATGTGAACGGGAGAGCAGGAGTATAATAGGGGCTGATGGCTCCTGATGTATAAGATAAACCAGAGAATGTGGGGAGGAGACTGGTCAGATCTCTGGGCTGGTACCACACAGTGACATGATGTGAGGGGGAGAGCAGGAGTATAATAGGGGCTGATGGCTCCTGATGTATGAGATACACCAGAGAGTGTGGGGAGGAGAATGGTCAGATCTCCGGGCTGGTAACACAGTGACATGATGTGAACGGGAGAGCAGGAGTATAATAGGGGCTGATGGCTCCTGATGTATAAGATAAACCAGAGAATGTGGGGAGGAGACTGGTCAGATCTCTGGGCTGGTACCACACAGTGACATGATGTGAGGGGAGAGCAGGAGTATAATAGGGGCTGATGGCTCCTGATGTATAAGATAAACCAGAGAATGTGGGGAGGAGACTGGTCAGATCTCTGGGCTGGTACCACACAGTGACATGATGTGAGGGAAAGAGCAGGAGTATAATAGGGGCTGGTGGCTCCTGACGTACAATATACCACAGAGAGTGTGGGGAAGAGACTGGTCAGCTCTCTGGGATGGTAACACACAGTGACATTATGTGAGGGTGAGAGCAGGAGTATAATAGAGGTGATGGCTCTAAACTCCACACTGGGAAAAAAAAATTCCTCATTAGTTTGTACTGACAGAGGAGGGTGTAGGATAAGAGATTGCTGTAGTGACTGAGCAAGGAGAATATGTGACTCTGTTCTGTAATAAGTGTTTATTACTCACCTGTGCTGATATCTGTAGGGATCTCCTCCTCCTTATACTGCTGATCACCCCTCACATACGTCTCTTCTTCTCCATCTATATCTTCTGCCTTCATATCAGTCACATACGTCTCTTCTTCTCCATCTATATCTTCTGCCTTTATATCAGTCACATACGTCTCTTCTTCTCCATCTATATCTTCTGCCTTCATATCAGTCACATACGTCTCTTCTTCTCCCTCTGTATCTTCTGCCTTCATATCAGTCACATACGTCTCTTCTTCTCCATCTATATCTTCTGCCTTTATATCAGTCACATACATCTCTTCTTCTCCCTCTATATCTTCTGCCTTTATATCAGTCACATACGTCTCTTCTTCTCCCTCTGTATCTTCTGCCTTTATATCAGTCACATACGTCTCTTCTTCTCCCTCTATATCTTTGATTTTAATATTATTTAATTGGGCTTCATCCTATTTTAACAAGACAAATATAGTGACACACAGCTCCTCTACACAACATATAGTGACAGTCACTTTGGTTTATTGGGGAGACCCTACATCCCACCTACCTGATCCTCCTGTGGGATCCTGTGATTCTCCTCTGTACAATCCTGGGAATACAGAGGACGGGGACATCTCTCTGGGGTATCTCTGTTACTGTGCCCATCTGTAGGAGACACACAGTGACTGAGTACAGTGTATATATGTGATTATCAGGTGATGTGTGTATATAGGGGCCCCCATACCTGCTCTCCCCTGTACAATACATGACAGTCTCCTCTTACCCAGTGATGTGAGGGGCCAGTGATTCTCCATCATCACGTCCTTGTACAGACCCCTGTGTTCCTCTATATACTCCTCCTCCTGCATGGAGACATAGACAGTGACATCCTGACACCTTATAGGAACCTGACACACACAGTGATACAGTCATCACCCAGACACATCCCCTGGTGTTACTGTATAATGTCCCATTCCCAGCAGTCACCTCTCCAGTCATCACCCAGACACGTCCCCTGGTGTTACTGTATAATGTCCCATTCCCAGCAGTCACCTCTCCAGTCATCACCCAGACACGTCCCCTGGTGTTACTGTATAATGTCCCATTCCCAGCAGTCACCACTCCAGTCATCACCCAGACACATCCCCTGGTGTTACTGTATAATGCCCCATTCCCAGCAGTCACCTCTCCAGTCACCACCCAGACACATCCCCCGGTATTACTGTATAATGCCCCATTCCCAGCAGTCACCTCTCCAATCATCACCCAGACACATCTCCTGGTGTTACTGTATAATGCCCCATTCCCGGCAGTCACCTCTCCAGTCATCACCCAGACACATCCCCTGGTGTTGCTGTATAATGTCCCATTCCCAGCAGTCACCTCTCCAGTCATCTCCCAGACACGTCCCCTGGTGTTACTGTATAATGTCCCATTCCCAGCAGTTACCTCTCCAGGCATCACCCAGACACATCCCCTGGTGTTACTGTATAATGCCCCATTCCCAGCAGTCACCTCTCCAGTCATCACCCAGACACATCCCCTGGTGTTACTGTATAATGCCCCATTCCCAGCAGTCACCTCTCCAATCATCACCCAGACACATCCCCTGGTGTTACTGTATAATGCCCCATTCCCAGCAGTCACCTCTCCAGTCACCACCCAGACACGTCCTCTGATGTTACTGTATAATGTCCCATTCCCAGCGGTCACCTCTCCAGTCATCACCCAGACACATCCCCCGGTGTTACTGTATAATGTCCCATTCCCAGCAGTCACCTCTCCAGTCATCACCCAGACACATCCCCCGGTGCTACTGTATAATGTCCCATTCCCAGTAGTCACCTCTCCAGTCATCACCCAGACACATCCCCTGGTGTTACTGTATAATGCCCCATTCCAAGCAGTCACCTCCCCAGTCATCACCCAGACACGTCCCCTGGTGTTACTGTATAATGCCCCATTCCCAGCAGTCACCTCTCCAGTTATCACCCAAACACATCCCCTGGTGTTACTGTATAATGCCCCATTCCCAGCAGTCACCTCTCCAGTTATCACCCAAACACATCCCCTGGTGTTACTGTATAATGCCCCATTCCCAGCAATCACCTCTCTAGTCATCACCCAGGCACGTCCCTTGGTGTTACTGTGTAATGCCCCATTCCCAGCAGTCACCTCTCCAGTCAGCAGCTGAATGATCTTGTTGGTGAGTTCCAGGATCTTTTGGTCATTGAGTCTCTCATGTATTAGTGAGTGAGGTAGAGGCACTGGGATGGGTCTCTGAGTTCTACTCAGTCCTCCTGACACACGGGGACGGCTGTTGAATATCTCACACTCATTGGATGTCTTCTTCACTATTGTGTAATCCTGAGTAATGGAGGAGACATCAAATATCAATATATACACTCCCAGACCCCCTCACCTCCCCAGTCATGTCCCTTTATTATTACTATAGATATAAGTGACTTCACAGTGACGCTTCTAAATCATCTCACCTCCCCAGTCATATCCCTGTATTATTACTATAGATATAAGTTAGGTCACTGTGACGCTCCCAGATTCCCTCACCTCCCCAGTCATGTCCCTGTATTATTACTTTAGATATAAGTTATAAGTGATGTCACTGTGATGCTCCCAGATCCCCTCACCTCGTCACGTCCCTGAATTATTACTATAAATATGCTATGTCAAAGTGACGCTCCCAGATCCCCTCACCTCCCCAGTCATGTCCCTGTTTTATTACTATAGATATAAGTTACACCACAGGGACGCTTCCAGATTCCCTCACCTCCCCAGTCATGTTTCTGTATTATTACTATAGATATAAGTGATGTCACTGTGATGCTGTCAGATTACCTCACCTCCCCAGTAATATACCTGTATTATTACTATAGATATAAGTGATGTCACAGTGAGGCTCCCAGATCCCCTCATTTCCCCAGTCAGGTTCCTGTATTATTACTATAGATATGTGATGTCACTGTGACACTCCCAGATCCCCTCACCTCCAGTCATATCCCTGTATTATTACTATAGATATAAGTGATGTCACAGTGAGGCTCCCAGATCCCCTCACCTCCCCAGTCAGGTCCCTGTATTATTACTATAGATATAAGTGATGTCACTGTGACACTCCAAGATCACCTCAACTCTCCAGTTATGTCCCTGTGTATTTCTATAGCTATATGTGACATTATTGTGACATTCCTAGATTGCATCACCTCCCCATTCATCTCCCTGTATTATTACTATAGATATAAGTGATGTCACTGTGACACTCCCAGATCCCTCACCTCCCCAGTCATGTCCCTGTATTATTTCTTTAGATATAAGTGATGTCACTGTGAGCTGCCAGATCCCCTCACCTCGTCACGTCCCTGAATTATTACTATAAATATGATATGTCAAAGTGACGCTCCCAGATCCCCTCACCTCCCCAGTCATATCCCTGTATTATTATTATAGATATAAGTAATGTCACTGTGACACTCTCAGATCCCCTCACCTCCCCAGTCATGTCCCTGCATTATTATTATTATTATAGATATAAGTGAAGTCACTGTGATGCTCCCAGATCACCACACCTCCCCGGTCATGTCCCTGTATTATTATTACTATTATAGATATTAGTGAAGTCACTGTAGTGCTCCCAGAACCCCTCAACTCCCGTCATGTCCCTGTATTATTACCATAGATATGTGATGTCACTGTGCCACTCCCTGATCCCCTCACCTCCCCAGTCATGTCCCTTGTATTAGTACGAGAGAGATATTATGTCACAATGACGCTTCCAGATCTCCTAACCTCCCCAGTCATGTCCCTGTATCATTACTATAGATATATGTGACATCACAGGGACGCCTCCATATCCCCTCACCTCCACAGTCATGTCCACGTATTATTATAGATATAAGTTAGGTTACTGTGACGCTATCAGATTCCATCACCTCCCCAGTCACGTCCCTGTATTATTACTATAGATATGTTAGGTCACTGTGACGCTCCCAGATTCCCTCACCTCCCATGTCATGTCCCTCTATTATGACTATAGATATTAGTGAACTCACTGTGAGGCTGCCAAATCCCCTCACCTCCCAAGTCAGGTTCCTGTATTATTACCATAGATATAAGTGATGTCTCTGTGATGCTCCCAGATCCCATCACCTCCCCAGTTATGTCCCTGTATTATTACTATATATGTGACGTCACTGTGCCTTTCCTAGATCCCCTCACCTCCCCAGTCATGTCCCTGTATTGCTATAGATATTAGTGATGTCACTGTGACACTCCCAGATCCCCTCACCTCTCCAGTCATATACGCATTATTAATATAGATATAAGGTCACAGTGGCGCTCCAAGATTCACTCACCCCCACAGTCATGTCCCTTTATTATTACTATAGATATAAGTGATGTCACTGTGAGCTGCCAGATCCCCTCACCTCGTCACGTCCCTGAATTATTACTATAAATATGCTATGTCAAAGTGACGCTCCCAGATCCCCTCACCTCCCCAGTCATATCCCTGTATTATTATTATAGATATAAGTAATGTCACTGTGACACTCCCAGATCCTCTTACCTCCCCAGTCATGTCCCTGTATTATTACTATAGATATAAGGTCACAATGATGCTCCCAGATCCTCTCAGCTACCCAGTCATGTCCCGGTATTATTACTAGAAATATAAGGTCACAGTGATGTTCCCAGATCCTCTCACCTCCCCAGTCATGTCCCTGTATTATTACTATAGATATAAGGTCACTGTGAAGCTCCCAGATCCACTCACCTCCCCAGTCAGCAGGTAGATGATCTCCAGGGTGATATTTATTATCCTCTCAGTCCTATGACTCCTGTTCTTGTCCATCCTCGGTAAATCAGAGAGAATACAGAACGTGTGATGTGTAATAAAGACTCCGTTCTCACAGCTGGAGTTCCTGGAATAAATATAACACATAAAACATATTGCACATGTAACATAGTAAATGTGGAATAGAGTGAGTTAAGTCTCCTATTTCCCCACAGCCATAGGGTCCTGATCAGTGTCTCCGAGGTTCCTGTGACCCAGCCCCATAAGGCTGTACTGTATAGTGTTCCTGATCTAGATTGTAGCGCTATTGTGGGTGGAGTCACAATGAGCTGATGTTCAGTACACTGTGAAGGGACAGGGTCTCCTGGAAAGGCGGCAGGAGACAGGCAGGGGGAAGGCTGCAGGAGCAAGGCAGGGGAAAGGTTGCAGGAGAACGGCAGGGGAAAGGCAGACGGAGACAGGCAAGGGAATGGCGGCCGGAGACAGGCAAGGGGTGGCAGGAGACAGGCAGGGGGAAGGCGGCTGGAGACAGGCAGGGGGAAGGCGGCAGGAGACATGCAGGGGGAAGGTGGCTGGAGACAAGCAGGGGTGCGGCAGGGTGGGGGTGGCAGTAAACTGGCATGAGGCTGTAGGGTGGCAGGATACATGCAGGGGAAACACGACAGGCAGAAGAAATGAGGCAGGAGACAGGCAAGGAAATGTGGCAGGAGACAGGCAAGGGGTGGCAGGAGACAGGCAGGGGAAAGGCGGCAGGAGACAGGCAGGGGAAAGGCGGCCGGAGGCAGACAGGGGAAAGATGGCAGGAGACATGCAGGGGAAAGACGGCAGGAGACAGGCAGGGGAAAGGCGGCAGAAGACAGGCAGGGGAAAGGCGGCAGGAGACAGGCAGGGGAAAGGCGGCAGGAGACAGACAGTGGAAAGGCGGCAGGAGACAGGCAGGGGAAAGGTGGCAGGAGACAGGCAGGGGAAAGGTGGCAGGAGACAGGCAGGGGAAAGGTGGCAGGAGACAGGCAGGGGAAAGGCGGCCGGAGACAGGCAGGGGAAAGGCGGCCGGAGACAGGCAGGGGAAAGGCGGCAGGAGACAGGCAGGGGAAATGCGGCAGGAGACATGCAGGGGAAAGGCGGCAGGAGACAAACAAGGGAAAGGCGGCAGGAGACAGACAGGGGAAAGGCGGCAGGAGACAGACAGGGGAAGGGTGGCAAGTGACAAACAGGGGAAGGGCGGCAAGTGACAGACAGGGGAAAGGCGGCAGGAGACAGACAGGGGAAAGACGGCAGGAGACAGACAGGGGAAAGACGGCAGGAGACAGACAGGGGAAAGACGGCAGGAGACAGACAGGGGAAAGACGGCAGGAGACAGACAGGGGAAAGGCGGCAGGAGACAGACAGGGGAGCAGCTGCATGGAGTAACATGAGATGGGGCTCGGACGGGGTCACCAGCAGCGGGGTACAGTGCCAGCTGCCTGCAGGCTATAACCTGGCCCTCCCATACTAGAGGCTCCTGCCATGCTAGACCCGCAGCACCCTGCCTCCTACCCACACCCTCTGCAGCCTATGAAGGAAGAGCAGCTGGGAGCCCCTTGAGGCGGGTGAGCGAGGAAGCCCCAGGAGGAGAAAGTGCCGCTCTCTCTGTGCCTGCTTCTAGATGCTGCCCTCCCCTATTTGCTGCATGGGTGCAGATGTTGGCATCGCACAGAGCATGAAAAAAATAAGAATTTACTCACCGGTAATTCTATTTCTCGTAGTCCGTAGTGGATGCTGGGGACTCCGTAAGGACCATGGGGAATAGACGGGCTCCGCAGGAGACTGGGCACTCTAAGAAAGATTTAGGACTACCTGGTGTGCACTGGCTCCTCCCCCCATGACCCTCCTCCAAGCCTCAGTTAGGACACTGTGCCCGGAAGAGCTGACACAATAAGGAAGGATTTTGAATCCCGGGTAAGACTCATACCAGCCACACCAATCACACCATATAACTCGTGATAGGAACCCCGGTTAACAGTATGATAACAACGGAGCCTCTGAACAGATGGCTCGCAATAACAACCCGATTTGTGTAACAATAACTATTTACAAGTATTGCAGACAATCCGCACTTGGGATGGGCGCCCAGCATTCACTACGGACTATGAGAAATAGAATTACCGGTGAGTAAATTCTTATTTTCTCTGACGTCCTAGTGGATGCTGGGGACTCCGTAAGGACCATGGGGATTATACCAAAGCTCCCAAACGGGCGGGAGAGTGCGGATGACTCTGCAGCACCGAATGAAAGAACTCCAGGTCCTCCTCAGCCAGGGTATCAAATTTGTAGAATTTTGCAAATGTGTTTGCCCCTGACCAAGTAGCTGCTCGGCAAAGTTGTAAAGCCGAGACCCCTCGGGAAGCCGCCCAAGCTGAGCCCACCTTCCTCGTGGAATGGGCTTTTACAGATTTAGGCTGCGGTAGTCCCACCGCAGAATGCGCAAGCTGAATCGTGCTACAAATCCAGCGCGCGATAGTTTGCTTAGAAGCAGGAGCACCCAGCTTGTTGGGTGCATACAGGATAAACAGCGAGTCAGTTTTTCTGACTCCAGCCGTCCTGGAAACATACATTTTCAGGGTCCTGACTACGTCTAGTAACTTGGAATCTTCCAAGTCCCTAGTAGCCGCAGGCACCACAATAGGTTGGTTCAAGTGAAAAGCTGATACCACCTTCGGGAGAAACTGAGGACGAGTCCTCAGTTCTGCCCTATCCATATGGAAAATCAGATAAGGGCTTTTACAGGACAAAGCCGCCAATTCTGACATACGCAAGCCCGAAGCCAGGGCCAACAGCATGACCACTTTCCACGTTAGATATTTCAAATCCACAGTCTTAAGTGGCTCAAACCAATGTGATTTCAGGAACTCCAAAACCACATTGAGATCCCAAGGTGCCACTGGGGGCACAAAAAGAGGCTGAATATGCAGAACTCCTTTGACAAAAAAGTCTGAACTTCAGGCAGTGAAGCCAGTTCTTTCTGGAAGAAAATCGGCAGAGACAAAATTTGGACCTTAATGGACCCCAATTTGAGGCCCAACGTCACCCCTGCTTGCAGGAAATGCAGGAATCGACCCAGTTGAAATTCCTCCGTTGGGGCCTTCCTGGCCATACACCACGCAACATATTTTCGTCAAATGCGGTGATAATGTTTTGCACTGACATCCTTCCTAGCTTTAATCAGCGTAGGAATGACTTCCTCCGGAATGCCCTTTTCCTTTAGGATCCGGCGTTCAACCGCCATGCCATCAAACGCAGCCGCGGTAAGTCTTGGAACAGGCAGGGCCCCTGCTGCAGCAGGTCCCACCTGAGTGGTAGAGGCCATGGGTCCTCTGAAAGCATCTCTTGAAGTTCTGGGTACCAAGCTCTTCTTGGCCAATCCGGAACCACGAGAATAGTTTTCACTCCTCGCCTTCTTATTATTCGCAGTACCTTGGGAATGAGAGGCAGAGGAGGAAACACATAAACCGACTGGTACACCCACGGTGTTACTAGAGCGTCCACAGCAATCGCCTGAGGGTCCCTTGACCTGGCGCAATATCTTTTTAGCTTTTTGTTGAGGCGGGACGCCATCATGTCCACCTGTGGTCTTTCCCAACGGTTTACCAACAGTTGGAAGACTTCTGGATGAAGTCCCCATTCTCCCGGGTGGAGGTCGTGCCTACTGAGGAAGTCTGCTTCCCAGTTGTCCACTCCCGGAATGAACACTGCTGTCCGTGCTAACACATGATTTTCCGCCCATCGGAGAATCCTTGTGGCTTCTGCCATTGCCCTCCTGCTTCTTGTGCCGCCCTGTCTGTTTACATGGGCGACCGCCGTGATGTTGTCTGATTGGATCAGTACCGGCTGGTTCTGAAGCAGGGGCCTTGCTTGGCTTAGGGCATTGTAAATGGCCCTTAGCTCCAGAATATTTATGTGAAGCGAAATCTCCTGATTTGACCACAGTCCTTGGAAATTTCTTCCCTGTGTGACTGCACCCCAGCCCCGAAGGCTGGCATCCGTGGTCACCAGGACCCAGTCCTGTATTCCAAATCTGCGGCCCTCTAGTAGATGAGCCCTCTGCAGCCACCACAGCAGCGACACCCTGGTCCTTGCCGACAGGGTTATCCGCTGTTGCATCTGGAGATGGGAACCGGACCATTTGTCCAACAGGTCCCACTGGAAAGTCCTTGCGTGGAACCTTCCGAATGGAATTGCTTCGTACGAAGCTACCATTTTTTCCAGGACTCTTGTGCATTGATGTACCGACACCTGTCCCAGTTTTAGGAGGTCTCTAACTAGAGATGACAACTCCTCTGCTTTTTCCACTGGAAGAAACACTTTTTTCTGGTCTGTGTCCAGAATCTATCCCAGGAACAGAAGACGTGTCGTCGGGACCAGCTGTGACTTTGAAATATTGAGAATCCAGCCGTGCTGTTGCAGCACTTCCCGAGAAAGTGCTATCCCCACTACCAACTGTTCCTTGGACCTCACCTTTATTAGGAGATCGTCCAAGTACGGGATAATTAAAACTCACTTCTTGCGAAGGAGTATCATCATTTCGGCCATTACCTTGGTAAAGACCCTCGGTGCCGTGGATAACCCAAATGGCAGCGTTTGGAACTGATAGTGACAGTCCTGTACCACAAATCTGAGGTACTCCTGGTGAGGAGGGTAAATGGGGACATGCAGGTACGCATCCTTGATGTCCATGGAGACCATGTAATCCCCCTCGTCCAGGCTCGCAATAACCGCCCTAAGCGATTCCATCTTGAACTTGAACCTTTTGATATAAGTGTTCAAGGATTTTAAATTTAAGATGGGTCTCACTGAACCGTCCGGTTTCGGTACCACAAACATTGTGGAATAGTAACCCTTTCCTTGCTGAAGGAGGGGTACCTTGACAATCACTTGCTGTGAATACAGTTTTTGAATAGCCACCAACACTGCCTCCCTGGCAGAGGGAGTTGCCGGTAAGGCAGATTTTAGGAAACGGCGGGGGGGAGGGGGGGGGGGGACGTCTCGAATTCCAGCCTATACCCCTGAGATACTACTTGAAGGACCCAGGGATCCACCTGTGAGAGAGCCCACTGTGCGCTGAAATTTCTGAGACGGGCCCCCACCGTACCCGGGTCCGCCTGAGCAGCCCCAGCGTCATGCTGTGGACTTACCAGACGCAGGGGAGGACTTCTGCTCTTGGGAACTAGCTGTGTGCTGCAGCTTTTTCCCCCTACCTTTGCCTCTCGGCAGAAAGGATGAGCCTCTAGCCCTCTTGCCTTTCTGGGGCCGAAAGGACTGTACCTGATAATACGGTGCTTTCTTTTGCTGTGGGGTAGCCTGTGGCAAAAAGGTCGATTTCCCAGCAGTAGCTGTGGAAACGAGGTCCGAAAGACCCTCCCCAAACAGTTCCACCCCCTTATAGGGCAAAACTTCCATGTGCCGTTTCGAGTCGGCATCGCCTGACCATTGCCGAGTCCATAACCCGTTTCTGGTGGCAATGGACATAGCGCTTATTTTTGATGCCAGCCAGCAAATATCCCTCTGTGCATCACGCATGTATAAGACGGCGTCTTTTATATGCTCTATCGTCAGCAAAATATTGTCCCTATCCATAGTATCAATATTATCCGACAGGGAATCTGACCACGCAGCTGCAGCACTGCACATCCATGATTATGCAATGGCTGGTCGCAATATAATGCCCGTGTGTGTGTATATAGCTTTAAGGGTAGCCTCCTGCATTCTATCAGCAGGTTCCTTTAGGGCGGCCGTATCCGGAGACGGTAGTGCCACCTTTTTTGATAAGCGTGTCAGCGTCTTATCTACCCTAGGGGGTGTTTCCCAACGTGACCTATCCTCTGGCGGGAAAGGGTACGCTGCCAATAACCGTTTAGAAATTATCAAATTCTTATCGGGGGAAGTCTACGCTTCCTCACACACCTCATTTAATTCCTCAGAGGCAGGAAAAACTACAGGTAGTTTTTTCTCACCAAACATAATACCCTTTTTTGTGGTACCTGGGGTATTATCAGAAATGTATAATTAAATTTTTCATTGTCTCAATCATGTAACGGGTGGACCTATTGGAGGGTACACTAGTCTCATCGTCGTCGACACTGGAGTCGGTATCCGTGTCGACATCTGTGTCTGTCACCGGAGGTAGCGGGCGTTTTAAAGCCCCTGATGACATTTGAGACGCTGGAACAGGCACAAGCTGAGTAGCCGGCTGTCCTATGTCGTCAAACCTTTTGTGTAAGGAGTTGACACTGTCACGTAATTCCTTCCATAAGTCCATCCACACAGGTGTCGACCCCGCAGGGGGTGACATCACATTCACAGGCATTTGCTCCGCCTCCACATCATTTTCCTCATCATACATGTCGACACAGCAGTACCGACACACAGCACACACACAGGGAATGCTCTGACAGAGGACAGGACCCCACAAAGCCCTTTGGGGAGACAGAGGGAGAGTATGCCAGCACACACCAGAGCGCTATATACCACAGGGATATCACCTATAAAGAGTGTTTTCCCTTATAGCTGCATATATATATATTATACTGCGCCTAAATTTGTGCCCCCCCCCTCTCTTTTTTACCCTTTCTGTAGTGCAGGACTGCAGGGGAGAGCCAGGGAGCGATCCTTCCAGCGGAGCTGTGAGGGAAAATGGCACCAGTGTGCTGAGGGAGATGGCTCCGCCCCTTTTTCGGTGGGCTTTCTCCCGCTATTTTAATAGTTCTGGCAGGGGTTAATATACACCTATATAGCCCCTGGGGCTATACATGGTGTCAGTTTGCCAGCCAAGGTGCTATTTATTGCTGCTCAGGGTGCCCCCCCTCCCCCAGCGCCCTGCACCCATCAGTGACCGCAGTGTGTGGTGTGCATGAGGAACAATGGCGCACAGCTGCAGTGCTGTGCGCTACCTTAGAGAAGACAGAAGTCTTCAGCCGCCGATTTTCCGGACCTTCTTGCTTCTGGCTCTGTAAGGGGAACGGCGGCACGGATCCGGGAACGGACGATGAGGTCGGGTCCTGTGTGTGATCCCTCTGGAGCTAATGGTGTCCAGTAGCCTAAGAAGCCTAAGCTACCACCACTTAGGTAGGTTCGTTTCTTCTCCCCTTAGTCCCTCGGTGCAGTGAGCCTGTTGCCAGCAGGTCTCACTGTAAAATAAAAAACCTAAACTATACTTTCTTTCTAGGAGCTCAGGAGAGCCCCTGGTGTGCATCCAGCTCGGCCGGGCACAGAAATCTAACTGAGGCTTGGAGGAGGGTCATAGGGGCAGGAGCCAGTGCACACCAGATAGTCCTAAATCTTTATTTAGATGTGCCCAGTCTCCTGCGGAGCCATCTATTCCCCATGGTCCTTACGGAGTCCCCAGCATCCACTAGGACGTCAGAGAAACAAGGTTTGTTGGCGCTGGGCAGGTCTGTGATGGAATACACCTTAGGATTAGCAGCCACCTGGAGAGGGGTAGCCGGCCTCCTCAAACAGAGACAAATGTGGGGAATACCAGGTAGGCGCTCTATCCAAATGATGCAGCCAAAAAATATAATTAAAAACACTGTTTATTACACACAAGAAAATAAAAAATAAAAATAATTTACTCACTGGTAATTCTATTTCTCGTAGTCCGTAGTGGATGCTGGGAACTCCGTAAGGACCATGGGGAATAGCGGCTCCGCAGGAGACTGGGCACAAAAGTAAAGCTTTAGGACTACCTGGTGTGCACTGGCTCCTCCCCCCATGACCTTCCTCCAAGCCTCAGTTAGGATACTGTGCCCGGACGAGCGTACACAATAAGGAAGGATTTATGAATCCCGGGTAAGACTCATACCAGCCACACCAATCACACCGTATAACTCGTGATCTGAACCCAGTTAACAGTATGATAACAGAGGAGCCTCTCGAAGGATGGCTCACTACAACAATAACCCGATTAGTTAACAATAACAAGTATTGCAGATAATCCGCACTTGGGATGGGTGCCCAGCATCCACTATGGACTATGAGAAATAGAATTACCGGTGAGTAAATTCTTATTTTCTCTGACGTCCTAGTGGATGCTGGGAACTCCGTAAGGACCATGGGGATTATACCAAAGCTCCCAAACGGGCGGGAGAGTGCGGATGACTCTGCAGCACCGAATGAGAGAACTCCAGGTCCTCCTCAGCCAGGTTATCAAATTTGTAGAATTTAGCAAACGTGTTTGGCCCTGACCAAGTAGCTGCTCGGCAAAGTTGTAAAGCCGAGACCCCTCGGGCAGCCGCCCAAGATGAGCCCACCTTCCTTGTGGAGTGGGCATTTACAGATTTTGGCTGTGGCAGGCCTGCCACAGAATGTGCAAGCTGAATTGTACTACAAATCCAACGAGCAATAGTCTGCTTAGAAGCAGGAGCACCCAGCTTGTTGGGTGCATACAGGATAAACAGCGAGTCAGATTTTCTGACTCCAGCCGTCCTGGAAACATATATTTTCAGGGCCCTGACTACGTCCAGCAACTTGGAGTCCTCCAAGTCCCTAGTAGCCGCAGGCACCACAATAGGCTGGTTCAGGTGAAACGCTGAAACCACCTTAGGGAGAAAATGAGGACGAGTCCTCAATTCCGCCATATCCGTATGAAAAATCAGGTAAGGGCTTTTATAGGACAAAGCCGCCAATTCTGACACGCGCCTGGCTGAAGCCAGGGCCAACAGCATTACCACTTTCCATGTGAGATATTTTAAATCCACAGTGGTAAGTGGTTCAAACCAATGTGATTTTAGGAACCCCAAAACCACATTGAGATCCCAGGGTGCCACTGGAGGCACAAAAGGAGGCTGTATATGCAGTACCCCCTTGACAAACGTCTGAACTTCAGGAACCGAAGCCAGTTCTTTCTGGAAGAAAATCGACAGGGCTGAAATTTGAACCTTAATGGACCCTAATTTTAGGCCCATAGACAGTCCTGTTTGCAGGATATGCAGGAAACGACCCAGTTGAAATTCCTCTGTAGGGGCCTTCCTGGCCTCGCACCACGCAACATATTTACGCCAAATACGGTGATAATGCTGTGCGGTTACATCCTTCCTGGCTTTGATCAGGGTAGGGATGACTTCATCCGGAATGCCTTTTCCCTTCAGGATCCGGCGTTCAACCGCCATGCCGTCAAACGCAGCCGCGGTAAGTCTTGGAACAGACAGGGTCCCTGCTGGAGCAGGTCCCTTCTTAGAGGTAGAGGCCACGGGTCCTCTGTGAGCATCTCTTGAAGCTCCGGGTACCAAGTCCTTCTTGGCCAATCCGGAGCCACGAGTATAGTTCTTACTCCTCTCCGTCTTATAATTCTCAGTACCTTGGGTATGAGAGGCAGAGGAGGGAACACATACACTGACTGGTACACCCACGGTGTTACCAGAGCGTCCACCGCTATTGCCTGAGGGTCCCTTGACCTGGCGCAATACCTGTCTAGTTTTTTGTTGAGGCGGGACACCATCATGTCCACCTTTGGTTTTTCCCAACGGTTGACAATCATGTGGAAGACTTCTGGATGAAGTCCCCACTCTCCCGGGTGGAGGTCGTGTCTGCTGAGGAAGTCTGCTTCCCAGTTGTCCACTCCCAGAATGAACACTGCTGACAGTGCTATCACATGATTCTCCGCCCAGCGAAGAATCCTTGCAGCTTCTGCCATTGCCCTCCTGCTTCTTGTGCCGCCCTGTCTGTTTACGTGGGCGACTGCCGTGATGTTGTCTGACTGGATCAACACCGGCTGACCCTGAAGTAGAGGTCTTGCTTGGCTTAGAGCATTGTAAATGGCCCTTAGTTCCAGGATATTTATGTGAAGTGATGTCTCCAGGCTTGACCACGAGCCCTGGAAATTTTTTCCCTGTGTGACTGCTCCCCAGCCTCTCAGGCTGGCATCCGTGGTCACCAGGACCCAGTCCTGAATGCCGAATCTGCGGCCCTCTAGAAGATGAGCACTCTGCAACCACCACAGGAGATATACCCTTGTCCTTGGAGATAGGGTTATCCGCTGATGCATGTGAAGATGCGATCCGGATCATTTGTCCAGCAGATCCCACTGAAAAGTTCTTGCGTGGAATCTGCCGAATGGAATCGCTTCGTAAGAAGCCACCATTTTCCCTAGGACCCTTGTGCATTGATGCACTGACGCTTGGCCTGGTTTTAGGAGGTTTCTGACTAGCTCGGATAACTCCCTGGCTTTCTCCTCCGGGATAAACACCTTTTTCTGGACTGTGTCCAGAATCATCCCTAGGAACAACAGACGTGTCGTCGGAATCAGCTGCGATTTTGGGATATTTAGAATCCACCCGTGCTGCCGTAACACTACTTGAGATAGTGCTACTCCGACTACTAACTGTTCCTTGGATCTTGCCCTTATCAGGAGATCGTCCAAGTAAGGGATAATTAAGACGCCTTTTCTTCGAAGAAGTATCATCATTTCGGCCATTACCTTGGTAAAGACACGGGGTGCCGTGGACAATCCAAACGGTAGCGTCTGAAACTGATAGTGACAGTTCTGTACCACAAACCTGAGGTACCCTTGGTGAGAAGGGTAAATTGGGACATGGAGGTAAGCATCCTTGATGTCCAGAGACACCATATAGTCCCCTTCTTCCAGGTTCGCGATCACTGCTCTGAGTGACTCCATCTTGAACTTGAACCTTTGTATGTAAGTGTTCAAGGATTTCAGATTTAAAATAGGTCTCACCGAGCCGTCCGGCTTCGGTACCACAAACAGCGTTGAATAACACCCCTTGCCCTGTTGCAGGAGGGGTACCTTGATTATCACCTGCTGAGAATACAGCTTGTGAATGGCTTCCAATACCGCCTCCCTGTCGGAGGGAGATGTCGGTAAAGCAGACTTTAGGAAACGGCGAGGGGGAGATGTCTCGAATTCCAACCTGTACCCCTGAGATACCACCTGAAGGACCCAGGGATCTACCTGCGAGTGAGCCCCCTGCGCGCTGAAATTCTTGAGACGTGCCCCCACCGTACCTAAGTCCGCTTGTAAAGCCCCAGCGTCATGCTGAGGACTTAGCAGAAGCGGGAGAGGGCTTCTGTTCCTGGGAACTGGCTGCTTGCTGCAGCCTTTTTCCCCTTCCTCTGCCCCGGGGCAGAAATGAGGAGCCTTTCGCTCATTTGCCCTTATGGGGACGAAAGGACTGCGCCTGATAATACGGCGTCTTCTTATGTTGAGAGGCGACCTGGGGTAAAAAAGTGGATTTCCCAGCCGTTGCCGTGGCCACCAGGTCTGAAAGACCTACCCCAAATAACTCCTCCCCTTTATAAGGCAGTACTTCCATATGGCGTTTGGAATCTGCATCACCTGACCACTGTCGCGTCCATAACCCTCTTCTGGCAGAAATGGACAGCGCACTTACTCTTGATGCCAGTCGGCAAATATCCCGCTGTGCATCACGCATATATAGAAATGCATCTTTCAAATGCTCTATAGTCATTAATATACTGTCCCTATCTAGGGTATCAATATTTTCAGTCAGGGAATCCGACCAAGCCAACCCAGCACTGCACATCCAGGCTGAGGCGATTGCTGGTTGCAGTACAACACCAGTATGTGTGTAAATACATTTTAGGATACCCTCCTGCTTTCTATCAGCAGGATCCTTAAGGGCGGCCGTCTCAGGAGAGGGTAGAGCCACCTGTTTTGATAAGCGTGTGAGCGCTTTATCCACCCTAGGGGGTGTTTCCCAACGCACCCTGACCTCTGGCGGGAAAGGATATAATGCCAATAATTTTTTAGAAATTATCAGTTTCTTATCGGGGGAAACCCACGCTTTATCACACACCTCATTTAATTCCTCAGATTCAGGAAAAACTACAGGTAGTTTTTTCTCACTGAACATAATACCCCTTTTAGTAGTAGTGGTATTATCAGAAATATGTAAAACATTTTTCATTGCCTCAATCATATAACGTGTGGCCCTACTGGAAGTCACGTTTGTCTCTTCCCCGTCGACACTGGAGTCAGTATCCATGTCGGCGTCTGTATCTGCCATCTGAGGTAACGGGCGTTTTAGAGCCCCTGATGGCTTTTGAGACGTCTGGACAGGCACAAGCTGAGTAGCCGGCTGTCTCATGTCGTCAACTGTCTTTTGCAAAGAGCTGACACTGTCACGTAATTCCTTCCAGCATCTCATCCACTCAGGTGTCGACTCCCTAGGGGGTGACATCTCTATTATAGGCAATTGTTCCGCCTCCACATCATTTTCCTCCTCATACATGTCGACACAACGTACCGACACACAGCACACACACAGGGAATGCTCTGACAGAGGACAGGATCCCACTAGCCCTTTGGGGAGACAGAGGGAGAGTATTCCAGCACACACCAGAGCGCTATATAAATATACAGGGATAACCCTATATAAGAGTTTTTCCCCTTTATAGCTGCTATATGTTAGTATTACGCCAATTAGTGCCCCCCTCTCCTTTTTACCCTGTTTCTGTAGTGCAGGACTGCAGGGGAGAGTCAGGGAGACGTCCTTCCAGCGGAGCTGTGAGGGAAAATGGCGCCTGTGTGCTGAGGAGATAGGCTCCGCCCCCTTCTCGGCGGCCTTTTCTCCCGCTTTTATGTAGAATCTGGCAGGGGTTAAAATTCATCCATATAGCCCTGGGGGCTATATGTGATGTATTTTTGCCAGCCAAGGTGTTTTTTATTGCTGCTCAGGGCGCCTCCCCCTAGTGCCCTGCACCCTCAGTGACCGAAGTGTGAAGTGTGCTGAGGAGCAATGGCGCACAGCTGCAGTGCTGTGCGCTACCTTGGTGAAGACAGGATGTCTTCTGCCGCCGATTTTCCGGACCTCTTCTTGCTTCTGGCTCTGTAAGGGGGCCGGCGGTGCGGCTCCGGGACCGGACTCCGAGGCTGGGCCTGTGTTCGATCCCTCTGGAGCTAATGGTGTCCAGTAGCCTAAGAAGCCCAATCCACTCTGCAAGCAGGTGAGTTCTCTTCTTCTCCCCTTAGTCCCTCGATGCAGTGAGCCTGTTGCCAGCAGGTCTCACTGAAAATAAAAAACCTAAAACTAAACTTTTCACTAAGCAGCTCAGGAGAGCCCCTAGTGTGCACCCTTCTCGTTCGGGCACAAAAATCTAACTGAGGCTTGGAGGAGGGTCATAGGGGGAGGAGCCAGTGCACACCAGGTAGTACTAAAGCTTTTTATTTGTGCCCAGTCTCCTGCGGAGCCGCTATTCCCCATGGTCCTCACGGAGTTCCCAGCATCCACTAGGACGTCAGAGAAACAATATAAACTATAATATAGACCAAAACATATACTAATGGGTGTTACCCTGAGGTATATGATATCTCTGGTATATATAATATACACAATGAGTATACACAAAGGTATCACTGATAAAATCAATGTAAAAGGAAAACGCTGATCCTTCTACATAGGAGACTCTCAGAGGATTTGTCAGTCTCTTATAGTAAATTAGCAGCGCACAGTGTGAGTGAGAAGAAATCCTCCAGCTGATATGGTTCATACAGGAATGTGTCCTGAACCAGAGTGACCTTTATATGGTAATTGTCCATCCGCTTAGTTCCGGTGTAACAACAAAGTGAGTATACATGTGTATAGATGTGATGGTGGTCAGTAGTCACTGCACCAGTGTTGGTAGTCCTTGCGGCACAAAGTTGATACTGCAGACCCGCTCCGTATCACCCTTTGCCCGGGTGAAGAAGCTGCGGGCGGCGCGGTCTGCTATAAGCTGTTCCCTGTCGTGCGGTGCAATGTGGATGCGCAGAGCCGCTGTCTCGTACTCCCAGCACGGGTAAGGTTTGTATCAGCAGCACAGTGTCTGGACTTACCCGGAATAGGGAGGAACACATGGTGCAGTCTCTCCACGATGTTCATTTCACATTTGCCGGCAATTGGTGAGCCATCAGCTATTGGAGGTTGTATCTTCTTCTGTGGGCACTACAGGTATCAGCGATACCTCTCTCTGTGCCCTCAGCGCGTTTCTCCGCACACCGGGCAGCTTTTTCAAGAGCTGGAGGATTTCTTCTCCCTCACACTGTGCGCTGCTCATTTACTATAAGAGACTGACAAAACCTCTGAGAGTCTCCTATGTAGAAGGATCAGCGTTTTCCTTTTACATTGATTTTTATCAGTGATACCTTTGTGTATACTCATTGTGTATATTATATATACCAGAGATATCATATACCTCAGGGTAACACCCATTAGTATATGTTTTGCTCTATATTACTGTTTATATTGTTTTTATGTTTTGTTGCATCATTTGGATAGAGCGCCTACCTGGTATTCCCCACATTTGCACACAGCACGGGGCACAGTAACAGCCGGCTGCCGACACGTATACAAAATAATAGGTTGCCTATAGAATAATAGTAAACGCCAGGCACAGCTGCTGCAGAAACTCTTGTTACATACGCGACGTCAGTCTCTTCTGATACTGGCATTATATAATACAACCCGGTGTCTCTACAGCAGATGGCCGTCGTTATACGTGTGGCGCCCTCCTAGCGGACATTTCACATCTTACACCATTATAGTGACGTGACTGCTGGGGGGGGAGGGGGGCGGCTCAGCCTGCAGCAGTCACACTGCCAGTGGTGTAGTAATGCTCTGCAGCTGTCACACTGCCAGTGGTGTAGTAATGCTCTGCAGCTGTCACACTGCCAGTGGTGTAGTAATGCTCTGCAGCTGTCACACTGCCAGTGGTGTAGTAATGCTCTGCAGCTGACGTGTCACAAAGTGAGTAATATCACACTGCCAGCTGACATAATAATAATAATAATAACAACAACAACAACAGGACACCACAGGCTGCTTCTCTTGTATAATAATAATAATAATAATAACAGGACACCACAGGCTTCTCCCCCTGTGTAATAATAATAATAACAGGACACCACAGGCTGCTCCCCCTGTATAATAATAATAATAATAACAGGACACCACAGGCTGCTCCTCCTGTATAATAATAACAGGACACCACAAGCTGCTCCTCCTGTATAATAATAACAGGACACCACAGGCTGCTCCCCCTGTATTATAATAATAATAATAATAATAATAATAACAGGACACCACAGGCTGCTCCCCCTGTATTATAATAATAATAATAATAATAATAATAACAGGACACCACTGGCTGCTCCCCCTGTATTATAATAATAATAATAATAATAATAATAACAGGACACCACAGGCTGCTCCTCCTGTATAATAATAACAGGACACCACAGGCTGCTCCCCCTGTATAGTAAGACGCCATTACCTGATCTCCACGGACACTGCGAGGCTGCAGCAGTCGATGAAAACTCACTTCCTGTATGTGGAACACACAGTCCGGAAGTAAGGTGCAACGCACAGGCAGGAAGTAAAGAGTGATTGGCACAAGCTGATTCCTAGTGACTGGTTCCTCACCTCCTACATCCCGCCCTCTGTATTGACTATTAACGTACATGTCCTCAGTGCAGGAGGCCGGCGGCCATTTTATTGTAGACCAGTCCAGCAGCAGCAATAGGTTCCCTGGCCGAGTAGTGACGTCAGGAGCGGCGGCCATTTTCCCCTGGTCTGAACTCCGCCTTCCTTCTATCATTCCCACAAGGCAGCAGGAGCAGAGAGCAGCCATTGCTGTGTCTGGCAGCAGGTAATGATATTATTATTATTATTCTATAGGCTGAGCAGCTCTGGTGTCAGGTTCTGTACTACAGGGGGAGCAGCCTCTGGTGCCTTGTCATAGTGCAGCTGGAGCAGCCTCTGGTGCTGCATTATCCCTGTACAGGTGGCTGCCACTCTAGTGTCCTATTACTTTAATACAGGTGGCGCAGACCCCGCCGTTACCATAATACAGGTGGCGCAGACCCCGCCGTTACCGTAATACAGGTGGCGCAGACCCCGCCGTTACCGTAATACAGGTGGCGCAGACCCCGCCGTTACCGTAATACAGGTGGCGCAGACCCCGCCGTTACCGTGATACAGGTGGCGCAGACCCCGCCGTTACCGTAATACAGGTGGCGCAGACCCCACTGTTACCGTAATACAGGTGGCGCAGACCCCGCCGTTACCGTAATACAGGTTGCGCAAACCCCACTGTTACCGTAATACAGGTGGCGCAGACCCCGCCGTTACCATAATACAGGTGGCGCAGACCCCGCCGTTACCGTAATACAGGTGGCGCAGACCCCGCCGTTACCGTAATACAGGTGGCGCAGACCCCGCCGTTACCGTAATACAGGTGGCGCAGACCCCGCCGTTACCGTGATACAGGCGGCGCAGACCCCGCCGTTACCGTAATACAGGTGGCGCAGACCCCACTGTTACCGTAATACAGGTGGCGCAGACCCCGCCGTTACCGTAATACAGGTGGCGCAGACCCCACTGTTACCGTAATACAGGTGGCACAGACCCCGCCGTTACCGTAATACAGGTGGCGCAGACCCCGCCGTTACCGTAATACAGGGGGCGCAGACCAGTGCCGTAACTAGGCATTTTAGCGCTGTGTGCAAGAAACGACAGTGGCACCCCCCCCCCCCCCATGTAAGATAGGAGCAGTGTGCGGCGCAGGCGCGTGAAATTTTTTATAGGGGCGTGGCTTCACGGGGAAGGGGCGTGGCCACAAAATAATAGCAATTCCTACTACGGTGCACAGTAGTCTACATTATTCAAATTACGCTGCACAGTAGCGCCACTACACCAGGTAGAGCCCCTTTTATACATTACAGCAGACAGTCCCCCTTTTAACACATTGCGGCAGCCAGTCCCCGTTTTTACACATTGCGGCAGCCAGGCCCCCTTTTTACACATTGCGGCAGCCAGGACCCCATTTTACACATTGCGGCAGCCAGGACGCCTTTTTACACATTGCGGCCGCCAGGACCCCATTTTACACATTGCGGCAGCCAGGACCCCATTTTACACATTGCGGCAGCCAGGACCCCATTTTACACATTGCGGCAGCCAGGACCCCATTTTATACATTGCGGCAGCCAGGACCCCATTTTACACATTGAGGCAGCCAGGACCCCATTTTACACATTGCGGCAGGCAGGACCCCATTTTACACATTGCGGCAGCCAGGACCCCTTTTTATACATTGCGGCAGCCAGGCCCCCTTTTTATACATTGCGGCAGCCAGGCCCCCTTTTTATACATTGCGGCAGCGAGGCCCCCTTTTTATATATTGCGGCAGCCAGGACCCCTTTTTAACCATTGCGGCAGACAGTCCCCTTTTTTACACATTACAGCAGACAGTCCCCCTTTTTACACATTGCGGCAGCCAGGACCCCATTTTACACATTGCGGCAGCCAGGACCCCATTTTACACATTGCGGCAGCCAGGACCCCTTTTTACACATTGCGGCAGCCAGGACCCCTTTTTATACATTGCGGCAGCCAGGACCCCTTTTTACACATTGCGGCAGCCAGGACCCCATTTTACACATTGCGGCAGCCAGTCCCCCTTTTTACACATTGCGGCAGCCAGGACCCCTTTTTACACATTGCGGCAGCCAGGACCCCATTTTACACATTGCGGCAGCCAGGACCCCATTTTACACATTGCGGCAGCCAGTCCCCCTTTTTTACACATTACAGCAGACAGTCCCCCTTTTTACACATTGCGGCAGCCAGGACCCCATTTTACACATTGCGGCAGCCAGGACCCCATTTTACACATTGCGGCAGCCAGGACCCCATTTTACACATTGCGGCAGCCAGGACCCCATTTTACACATTGCGGCAGCCAGGACCCCTTTTTATACATTGCGGCAGCCAGGACCCCTTTTTACACATTGCGGCAGCCAGGACCCCATTTTACACATTGCGGCAGCCAGGACCCCATTTTACACATTGCGGCAGCCAGGAACCCATTTTACACATTGCGGCAGCCAGGACCCCTTTTTATACATTGCGGCAGCCAGGACCCCATTTTACACATTGCGGCAGCCAGTCCCTCTTTTTACACATTGCGGCAGCCAGGACCCCATTTTACACATTGCGGCAGCCAGGACCCCATTTTACACATTGCAGCAGCCAGGACCCCTTTTTATACATTGCGGCAGCCAGGCCCCCTTTTTATACATTGCGGCAGCCAGGACCCCTTTTTATACATTGCGGCAGCCAGGACCCCTTTTTACACATTGCGGCAGCCAGGACCCCTTTTTACACATTGCGTCAGCCAGGCCCCCTTTTTACACATTGCAGCATCCAGGACCCCTTTTTACACATTGCGGCAGCCAGGACACCTTTTTATACATTGCGGCAGCCAGGACCCCTTTTTACACATTGCGGCAGCCAGGACCCCATTTTACACATTGCGGCAGCCAGGCCCCCTTTTTACACATTGAGGCAGCTAGTACCCCATTTTACACATTGCGGCAGCCAGGCCCCCTTTTTATACATTGCGGCAGCCAGGCCCCCTTTTTATACATTGCGGCAGCCAGGCCCCCTTTTTATACATTGCGGCAGCCAGGCCCCCTTTTTATACATTGCGGCAGCCAGGACCCCTTTTTACACATTGCGGCAGCCAGGACCCCATTTTACACATTGCGGCAGCCAGGACCCCTTTTTATACATTGCGGCAGCCAGGACCCCTTTTTACACATTGCGGCAGCTAGGACCCCATTTTACACATTGCGGCAGCCAGTCCCCCTTTTTACACAATGCGGCAGCCAGGACCCCATTTTACACATTGCGGCAGCCAGGACCCCATTTTACACATTGCGGCAGCCAGGCCCCCTTTTTACACATTGAGGCAGCCAGGCCCCCTTTTTACACATTGCGGCAGCCAGGCCCCCTTTTTACACATTGCGGCAGCCAGGACCCCTTTTTACACATTGTGGCAGCCAGGACCCCTTTTTACACATTGCGGCAGCCAGGACCCCTTTTTACACATTGCGGCAGCCAGGACCCCTTTTTATACATTGCGGCAGCCAGGCCCTCTTTTTATACATTGCGGCAGCCAGGACCCGTTTTTATACATTGTGGCAGCCAGGCCCCCTTTTTACACATTGCGGCAGCCAGGCCCCCTTTTCACACATTGCAGCAGCCAGGACCCCTTTTTACATATTGCGGCAGCCAGGCCCCCTTTTTACACATTGCAGCAGCCAGGACCCCTTTTTACACATTGCGGCAGCCAGGCCCCCTTTTTACACATTGCGGCAGACGGTGTCCCCCTGAGAGAGAGAGAAAGAAAGAGAGAGAGGGATATACTTACCTTCTCCCCGCTGACAGGCTCCTCGTGCTGGCATCTCCCTCTTGGTGCAGGGAGTGAGATGAGAAGGAGGAGGATGCCGGGAACCGCATCCCAGCATCCATAGCAGCGCCGGGCAGCCAATACAGGAGGAGAGGGGGATGCTGCAGCGGCGCTTACTACCAATCAAATAGCGATGCTGCGGCTCCCTGCTCCCCCTCCCTCCTCCTCCTTGAACGCTGCCCGGCGCTGGACTCTTCTCCCTCCAGCACGGCGCACACAGAGGCAGCATGTAATGAGTCAATTTGACTCATTACATGCCGCTGGCCGTTGCGCCCTCAGGGCAACTGCGCTGTGTGCCAATCCCACTTGGCACACGTATTTACGGCCCTGGCGTAGACTCCGCCGTCACCGTAGTAGAGGTAGCACAGACCCTACCATTACCGTAATACAGGTGGTGCAAGACCCCGCCTTTACCGTAATACAGGTGGCGCAGTCCCCACCGTTACCGTAATACAGAGGGCGCACACCCCGCCGTTACCGTGATACAGGTGGCGCAGACCCCGCCGTTACTGTGATACAGGTGGCACAAACCCCTCCGTTACTGTAATTCTATAAACGGGACATTACAGGTGTTGTGTCCTGTGGCATTGTACTATACAGGTGGAGCGGCATATGTTGTATTAATATTCAGGGGAGCTGTATTAAAATACAGGGGAGTGGCATGTGTTGTCCTACTGTACAGGGGGAGCGACCTGGGGCATCCTCCTATACGGGGTAGTGGATTATGACATCCTACTATACAGGGGGAGCAGCCTGTGTTGCCCTTTTATACAGGGTAAGTGGCCTGTGGTGTCTTGTTACTTTTATTATATAGGGTAAGCGACGTATTGTCTTTCTATACAGAAGGAGTGGCCTGTGTTGTCATATTACAGGGGTAGCATCCTGTACTGTCATAGTATACAGGGGGAGTGGCCTGTGTTGTCATAATATACAGGGGTAGCATCCTGTACTGTCGTAGTATACAGGGGGAGTGGCCTGTGTTGTCATAATATGCAAGTGGAGGGACCTGTGGTGTCTTGTTACTATTATTATATAGGGTGAGCGGAATGTATTTTCTTTCTATACAGAATGCGTGGCCTGTGTTGTCATAGTATACAGGGGCAGCGGCCTGTGTTGTCATAATATACAGGGGTAGCATCCTGTACTGTCATAGTATACAGGGGCAGCGGCCTGTGTTGTCATAATACACAGGGGTAGCTTTCTGTGCTGTCATAGTATACAGGGGGAGCGGCCTGTGTTGTATTTATTATTTATTAGCAGTTTCTTATTTAGTGCAGCATATTCTGTTGCGCTTTACAATTAGAACAGCAGTAATAGAACGAAACTGGGTAAAAACAGACAGACATAGAGGTAGGAAGGCCCTGCTCGCATGCTTACAATCTATGGGGTAATAGGCATTGATACACAAGGATAGATGCTACCTGTTGCATAATGGTCCACCAGATTGCCAGTTTCTTAATGGGTTGTATGATATGATCACCCAGCGATGAAATGAGGTATAGATTGAGAACAGCAGAGGACCCAAGTCTGAGCCTTGCGGTACTCCAACTGATAGGGCTAGAGAAGAAGAGATAGAATCAGAGAAGTGAACACTGAAAGAGTGATTAGATAGGTAGGATGAGAACCAGGAGAGGGCTGTGTCCTGAAGACCTAGAGATTGTAGTATTTGTATGAGAAGAGAGTGGTCAACAGAGTCATAAGCAGCAGAGAGATCTAGAAGAATGAGTAGTGTGTAATGGCCTTTAGATCTAGCAGTGACTAGATCATTCACTACTTTGGTCAGTGCAGTGTCTGTGGAGTGATGGGCATGAAAGCCTGACTGAAGTGGGTCTAATAAGTTGTGGGAGTTAAGAATGTGTGTAAGGCGAGTGTAGGCAAGTCTCTCAAGTCACTTGGAGGGACCTGGTAGCTGAGAAATGGGACGGTAGTTAGAGAGTGTGTTTGGGTCAGAGTTGTGTTTGTTTAGTAATGGGAGTAATCACTGCATGCTTAAACAGAGAAGGAAAGATACCAGTAGAGAGAGAGAGATTACAGATTTTAGTTAAGGTTGGGATAAGCACAGGAGACAAAGTTTTACTGACCTGTGAGGGTATAGGATCAAGAGGAGAGGTAGTGGAGTAGGAGGATGGAAAGAGTGATGATACTTCATCTTCACTTGTGGGATCAAATGAAGAGATAGTGCCAGAGGGTTCAGGTAGGGAATTGAGCAGGTCACTGGCTGAGGAAGAGCGTACCATTTCATCTCAGATTTTATCAATCTTATCCTTGAAGTAAGAAGCAAGTTCTTGTGCACTGATACACAAAACACTATTATTTGCAGCGCCTGCATCAATTAAATAAAATCAGAAAAAAATATTTTAAAAAAATGCCATGGTGGGGACAATGCTTGGTATACGTTCACCAATATATAAGAGTTGTGTATTGCTCCTATTAGGAATAACTAGACGAAAGAAATATAATAGGGGCGCTCATATATCAAAACACTGTACCCAACAAGATAACAGCCATGGAGTCCCAATAGTTATTAAAATTACTTTATTATAAATAAGAAATACTTTTGTATCTGTATATATTGCTATTAAATATTAACTATTCTTGTACAATTGTGTAGCAATTTCATAACACTTGTATAATGAATTAACAGTACTTACACATTCCTATAAAAAGCAGCTAGAAACCAAATACATATATTAATGTAATTGTTCAGTGGTAATATAACCAATATATCCAACCGGGCGTCCCCGGAAAGAAAATATTGGTTGTGGCTTAAAAACAACTGCTGGAAGATAAGAAAACGTTTATATGCCAAGCCCAGGTGGGTGCCGGCGCGGAACTGAGGAGAAGAGAACCGTCAAGTCCATTGGTGGAAAATCCGTTATGCGCTTGATGTATATTCTCCTCCAGGATTACATCACCTCTTCCACTATAGCTGGATTGTATGGGTAACGGTCCCAAGATGTTATCACTGTTGATAGAAGCGGCGTGTGGACCGTGTCCACAGCGGGGATGGAATTGCCGCTAAATAGTGAAGATCTCGTGGTGGATATATAAACCATAGTCAATTTTTCAGACTGGGGGCAGTTTGGATTCCCGTCTCTTATATGGGACTTGAGGTGACTCGTACCTTGTTTGTGCTGCCGCTACAGCTTTATCGTTGGGCTGATTGGCCCTGGGATATGGGCGCTGTTGGTATTGTCGGCATGTGAACCGCTGTTGCGGCGAGATCGATAAGGCCGCTGTATAAGGCCGTATGGTGAGAGTCCCGTGGTGGATGATATAAGCTGCAGGGGGATTAGCTTCCTGACTCCCATGCGGGGCTTGAGATGGTTTGTTTGGTAACGTTCAAACAGGGCCGGTATATGGAGTAACCACCTTGACTGGTTTGTGCTGTTGTAAGCACTGATAGTATCTAGTGGGGGAGGTGAGGGAGGGTAAAGAAGTGATTTAAATGCATTAAAAAGTTGCTTGGGGTTGGTGGCATGAGAAGAGATGAGATTGGAAGTATGTTTGTTTGGCAGTGTCCAGAGCCTGATGATAGGAGTGGTAGGTGGTCTTATATCTGAGGATTCTGAGATTTACGCCACTGACGTTCTACTTTACGTGACAGTTTTTGTAGGTGTCTTGTTGATTTAGAGTGCCATGGTTGGCATCTAAGCCTATGTAGAGTGTGATGGGTAGCTGGAGCCTCTCTAGGGTCTTGTGCAGGTGGAATACAGCAGTGTCAGGTGTGATAAATGTAGGGATTGGTGAGAGCAGTTGCAGAGAAGTGGAAAGTTGTTGAAAATGTATATTGGCCCTCATTCCGAGTTGTTCGCTCAGTGTTTTTCATCGCATCGCAGTGAAATTCCGCTTAGTGCGCATGCGCAATGTTCGCACTGCGACTGCGCCAAGTAATTTAGCTATGAAGATAGTATTTTTACTCACGGCTTTTTCATCGCTCCAGCGATCGCATTGTGATTGACAGGAAATGGGTGTTACTGGGCGGAAACACGGCGTTTTAGGGGCGTGTGACTGAAAACGCTACCGTTTCCGGAAAAAACGCAGGAGTGGCCGGAGAAACGGTGGGAGTGTCTGGGCGAACGCTGGGTGTGTTTGTGACGTCAACCAGGAACGACAAGCACTGAACTGATCGCACAGGCAGAGTAAGTCTGAAGCTACTCTAAAACTGCTACGAGGTTTGTGATCGCAATATTGCGAATACATCGGTCGCACTTTTAAGAAGCTAAGATACACTCCCAGTAGGCGGCGGCTTAGCGTGTGTAACTCTGCTACATTCGCATTGCGACCGATCAACTCGGAATGAGGGCCTTTGTTAGTATTTCTGCGGGTTAGAGGAGGCTTGCTAGGTTTTAGTGTCATAGAAGTTAGAGTAATAGAAGAGATTGTGAAGGTGATCAGGTTGTGATCAGAGAAAGGGAAAGGAGTGTTAATGAATTCAGAAACTGAGCAGAGTCTGGTGAACACAAGATCAAAGCAGTGGCCCTTCTGATGAGTAGAGGAGTCAGACCATTTGGTCAGGCCAAGAGAGGATGTTAGAGAGAGGAGTTTGGAGGCATGAACAGATTGTGGACTGTCAAGAGCTATATTGAAATCGCCCATAATGATGTTGTTCGAGTTGCCCAGGAGGGCGATAGATAGCTGCAACACGCAGAGAGAAGAGGTGAAAATCCTGATAGAGTGAACTTCAAATGATGTGAATGCGAGTGATGGAACCTGAGGTAGAACAGTGTAAGATTCCAACCCCACCACCTTTACAATTACCAGGCCTGGGGGTGTGTGTGAAGTGGAAACCACCGTGTGACAGTGCTGCAGGGGAGGCCGTGTCTGATTGTGTGAGCCATGTTTCTGTTATAGCCAGCAGATTAAAGTTGTGAGATATGAAGAGGTTATGGATGGATGGTAATTTGTTACAAACAGAGCGTGCATTCCATAAGCCACATTTTAGTGACTTGGAGGGGGATGGGAGACACGTGATATTTATGAGGTTAGATGGAGTTCTATGTTGTTTTGAGATAGCTGTGTGTGAGAGGGACAGATGGTTGGGGCCTGGATTTGGTGATATGGCACCAGCTAATAAAAGCAGAAGAGTGAGATAAATATTGGTGGGTGTTTGCGAGTGTTTATTCTGGTGGCCAATTGTGGTTGTCAAAGTACTTGCAGAGAAGTAAGTATAAAGCTCATGAGTGGATAGAAGAGGGGAGTGGAGAATAGAAGCTGTAATGTGCACAGAGGGGTGAGTTTTAGGGTGAGTGTAGAATGTGTTACATTTGGTGAGAATTCCATGAATTGAAATAAGAAACAGTAGTTTGATGAACATGCTGTGGTCGTTTGTGAGATCATTTTGGGTTAAGTGGTGTAGGAATAAGTTGTTTAAGTAAGTTACCTTTCCTTGATGGTGCTCAATGTTTGTTCAACTGTTTATTTAACTGTTCAGATAACACACTTCTTACTTCCACGCTTATTACATTCGACGCAAGCTACCCCCAGAAAGCTGACCCCTTGACATTATACAGTAACACCAGGGGATGTGTCTGGGGGATGACTGGAGAGGTGACTGCTGGGAATGGGACATTATACAGTAACACCAGGGGACGTGTCTGGGTGATGACTGGAGAGGTGACTGCTGGGAATGGGGCATTATACAGTAACACCGGGGAATGTGTCTGGGTGATGACTGGAGAGGTGACTGCTGGGAATGGGGCATTATACAGTAACACCGGGGGATGTGTCTGGGTGATGACTGGAGAGGTGACTGCTTGGAATGGGACATTATACAGTAACACCAGGGGATGTGTCTGGGTGATGACTGGAGAGGTGACTGCTGGAAATGGGACATTATACAGTAACACCAGGGGACGTGTCTGGGTGATGACTGGAGAGGTGAATGCTGGGAATGGGACATTATACAGTAACACCAGGGGATGTGTCTGGGTGATGACTGGAGAGGTGACTGCTGGGAATGGGGCATTATACAGTAACACCAGGGGATGTGTCTGGGTGATGACTGGAGAGGTGACTGCTGGGAATGGGACATTATACAGTAACACCAGGGAATGCGTCTGGGTGATGACTGGAGAGGTGACTGCTGGGAATGGGACATTATACAGTAACACCAGGGTATGCGTCTGGGTGATGACTGGAGAGGTGACTGCTGGGAATGGGGCATTATACAGTAACACCAGGGGATGTATCTGGGTGATGACTGGAGAGGTGACTTCTGGGAATGGGGCATTATACAGTAACACCAGGGGATGTGTCTGGGTGATGACTGGAGAGGTGACTGCTGGGAATGGGGCATTATACAGTAACACCAGGGGATGTGTCTGGGTGATGACTGGAGAGGTGACTGCTGGGAATGGGACATTATACAGTAACACCAGGGGATGTGTCTGGGTGATGACTGGAGAGGTGACTGCTGGGAATGGGGCATTATACAGTAACACCAGGGGATGTGTCTGGGTGATGACTGGAGAGGTGACTGCTGGGAATGGGGGATTATACAGTAACACAGGGGGATGTGTCTGGGTGATGACTGGAGAGGTGACTGCTGGGAATGGGGCATTATACAGTAACACCAGGGGACGTGTCTGGGTGATGACTGTATCACTGTGTGTGTCAGGTTCCTATAAGGTGTCAGGATGTCACTGTCTATGTCTCCATGCAGGAGGTGGAGTATATAGAGGAACACAGGGGTCTGTACAAGGACGAGATGATGGAGAATCACTGGCCCCTCACATCACTGGGTAAGAGGAGACTGTCATGTATTGTACAGGGGAGAGCAGGTATAGAAGCCCCCTATATACACACATCATCTGTTAGTCACATATATACACTGTACTCAGTCACTGTGTGTCTCCTACAGATGGGCCCAGTAACAGAGATACCCCAGAGAGATGTCCCCGTCCTCTGTATTCCCAGGATTGTACAGAGGAGAATCACAGGATCCCACAGGAGGATCAGGTAGGTGGGATTTAGGGTCTCGCCAATATACCAAAGTGACTGTCACTATATGATCTGTAGAGGAGCTGTGTGTATTATACACTGATATTATACTGTTTCACCCTTAGTTTAAGCTAACACTATGCAAATACCATTGTATTATTTTCTCATACGTCCAAGAGGATGCTGGGGTCACATCAAGAACCTTGGGGTATAGACGGGATCCACAGGAAACATGGGCACTTTAAGACTTTCAAAGGTGTGTGAACTGGCTCCTCCCTCTATGCCCCTCCTCCAGACTCCAGTTTAGAATCTGTGCCCAGGCAGACTGGATGCACACTGAGGAGCTCTACTGAGTTTCTCTGAAAATACTTTATGTTAGGTTTATTATTTTCAGGGAGGCTGCTGGCAACAGTCTCCCTGCTTTGTGGGACTTACGGGAGATAAGTCAGACCTACTTCTGTGAGTTTCAAGACTCTGCTTCTTTGGCTACAGGACACCATTAGCTCCTGAGGGTCTGATCGCTAGGTACGCCTAGATGCTCGTTCCCAGAGCCCGCCGTCACCCCCCTTGCAGAGCCAGAAGTCAGAAGACAGGCGAGTAGAAGAAGATCAGAAGACTTCAGTGACGGCTTTGAGGTACAGCACAGCGGCCACGCTGCGCGCAATGCTCCCACACTCAGAGGCACTGCGGGGGGGGGGGGGGGGGGGGGGGGCAGCAATTTAACCACAAAATAACTGACTGGCAAGAGAGGACATAGTGCCAGGGCACTGTCCGGACCCCCACCAGTATAAAAAAGTTTAAAAAAGAGCGGGTCTGAAGCGTGCCATTATGGGGGAAGGGCTTAGCCCTCACAGCACACAGCCCGGCGCCATTTTCTGTACACAGGCTGCAGAGACGCTGGTCCATCCTCACACTGCTGTACAAGTAACAGGGTGCAAAACGGGGAGGGGGGCGGCACAGTGATTTTGATGCATTGTATGTAATTTATAAAAGCGCTGCAGGTCTGTGACATTTTCTGTAGTATTTTCAGACCGGGTTTGGGCGCTGGGGTGTGAGTTGGCAATATCTCCCTCTGTGGCTCTCTGACAGGCTTTACTGTGGGTCTGTCCCCTATATGCCCGGTGTGTCTGTGGGTGGTGGGTGCATGTGTGTCGGCATGTCTGAGGCAGAGTGCTCTTCCCAGGAGGAGACTATGTTAGGGACACAAACGGCTGTGGGAGTGACCCTATCGGCGCCGCCGACACCTGATTGGGTGAATGTTTTGAGTGCTTTAAATGATAAATAAAAGATTGGATAAATCTGAGTCCCAGAACCAGGCTTGGAAGAAATCCGTAGAGGATGTGTTGTTTCAAATCCAGACCCCCTCGGGGTCACAAAAACGTTAATTTGCCCAGCTGACAGACAGGGATACCGACACGGACACTGATTCAAGTGTCGACTATAGTGATGCCAGATTAGAACCAAAACTGGCAAAGAGCATTCAGTACATGATTGTGGCAATAAAAGACGTGTTACATATCACTGAGGACCCTACTTTTCCTGATGCTAGGGTCTGTATGTATAAAGGAAAGAAACCTGAGGTAACATTTCCTCCCTCTCATGAACTGAACACGCTTTGTGAAAAGGTTTGGAAAAGTCCTGACAGAAAGTTTCAGATTCGCAAAAGGATTGTAATGGCGTATCCGTTTCCCTCTGGGGATAGGGAAAAATGGGAGTTACCCCCCATTGTGGACAATGCTCTGTCACAGCTGTCCAAAAAGGTGGCTCTTCCATCCCCTGACACAGCAGCCCTAAAGGACCCTGCGGATCGTAGGCAGGAAAATACATTGAAATCCATTTATGTCACCACGGGTACGCTACTTAGACCAGCCATTGCATCTGCGTGGGTGAGCAGTGCTATCGAAAAATGGGCAGATAACCTGTCGTCTGAATTGGATACCCTGGATAGGGATAGCATTCTTTTGACACTAGGTCATATCAGGGACGCTGCAGTCTACCTAAAAGAAGCTGCGAGAGATATTGGCCTCTTGGGATCACGAGCCAATGCCATGGCAGTCTCAGCTAGGAGAGCATTGTGGATTCATCAATGGAATGCTGATGCTGACTCTAAGAAAGCTATGGAGTCTCCACCGTATAATGGTGGTGTGTTGTTTGGTGACGGCTTCGCTGATTTGGTATCTACGGCTACCACGGGTAAATCATAATTTTTACCTTATGTGCCTGCACCACAAAAGAAAGCACACCACTATCAGATGCAGTCCTTTCGGCCCAATAAATACAGAAAAGGCAAACGATCACCGGCCGTGGCCGGTTCCCAGGAGCAGAAGTCCTCCCCGGCTTCTGCCAAGTCCACCACATGACGCTGGGACTCCTCTGCGGGAGTCTGCACCAGTGGAAGCATGTCTCAGGCTCTTCAGTCAGTTCTGGGCTCATGGGTTTTGGAAATAGTGTCCTAAGGGTACAAACTGGAGTTTCAAGACGTCCCCCCTCACCGATTTTTCAAATCAGCCTTACCAGCTTCTCTTCTAGACAGGGAGGTGGTATGCGCCGCAATACAAAAATTGTGTCACAATCAAGTCATAGTCGGGGTTCCTCCGTCGCAACAGAGAGAAGGCTTTTATTCGAGCCTGTTCGTGGTCCCTAAGCCAGATGGCTCAGTCAGACCAATCCTGAACCTCAAATCCCTCAATTTCTACCTAAAAAAATTCAAATTCAAGATGGAATCTCTCCGGCCAGTGTTCTCCAGTCTGGAGGAAGGGGATTTTATTGTGTTGGTAGACCTAAAGGATGCCTACTTGCATGTTCCCATTTATTTCCCACATCAGGCTTACCTGAGGTTCGCAGTTCGGGATTGTCATTACCAATTTCAGACGTTGCCATTTTGTCTGTCCATGGCTCCGAGGGTTTTCACCAAAGTAATGGCCGAAATGATGGTTCTCCTACGCAAACAAGAAGTCACGATTATCCCGTACTTGGACGATCTCCTGATAAAGGCGAGATCCAGGGACCAATTGATGCAGAACATTGTTCTCTCCCTGACAATTCTGCAGCAACATGGTTGGCTCCTAAACGTGCCTGGTTCCGACGAGACGGCTGTCGTTTTTGGGAATGATTCTGGACACAGAATTACAGAGTCTTTCTTCCAGTGGAAAAGGCTCTGGAACTTCAATGTCTGGTCAAACAATTGCTGAAACCAGCAAGAGTATCGATGCACTCGGTTGCTGGGAAAGATGGTGGCAGCCTACAAGGCCATTCAGTTTGGCAGATTCCATGCCAGAGTGTTACAGTGGGACCTGTTGGACAAGTGGTCCGGGTCCCATCTGCACATGCACTGAAGGATAACCCTGTCTTCCAAGACCAGAATCTCACTCCTGTGGTGGCTGCACAGCTCTCACCCCCTAGAGGTACACAGGTTCGGGATCCAGGACTGGATCTTAGTGACCACGGATGCGAGTCTCCGAGGCTGGGGAGCAGTCACGCAGGGGGAAAGCTTCCAGGGAAGATGGTCAAGCCAGGAAATGTGTCTACACATAAACGTTCTGGAGTTAAGGGCCATTCACAATGGCCTTCTGCAAGCGAACATCTTCGTAATCGGCCCGTCTTGATTCAGTCGGACAACATAACAGCAGTACCGTACATAAACCACCAGGACGGAACAAAGTGCAGAGCGGCAATAGCAGAGGCCACAAAGGTGCTCCGTTGGGCGGAAAGGCATACAAGCGCTCTGTCAGCGATCTTCATTCCAGGAGTGGACAACTGGGAAGCAGACTTCCTCAGCAGACACAATCTCCATCCAGGAGAGTGGGGTCTTCATCAAGAGGTCTTTGCAGAAGTGACAAGTCTTTAAGGGAATTCCTCAAATAGACATGATGGCGTCTCGCCTCAACAAGAAACTTCAGAGATATTGTTCCAGGTCAAGAGACCCTCAAGCAATAGCAGTGGATGCCCTAGTGACACCGTTGGTGTTTTTAGTTGGTGTACGTGTTTCTTCCGCTTCCACTCATTCCAAAAGTGATAAAGAGCATAAGAAGAACAAAGGTTCGAGCGATCCTCATTGTTCCAGACTGGCCAAGAAGGGTTTGGTATCCGGATCTTCTGGAATTACTCGTAGGAGATCCCTGGGCTCTTCCTCTGGGGGAGGATCAGTTACAGCAGGTGCGTGTTCCAAGACTTACCGCGACTTCGTTTGACGGCTTGGAGGTTGAACGCCGGATCCTAGCCCGGAAGGGTATTCCTGAGGAACTTATCCCCACTCTTATTCAGGCCAGGAAGGGAGTAACGTCTAAACATTACCACCGTATTTGGAGAAAATACGTGTCTTGGTGTGAATCCAGGAAGGTTCCTACGGAAGACTTTCAGCTAGTACGTTTTCTCCATTTTCTACAAGTCGGTATGGATGCGGGCCTTAAGTGGGCTCAATTAAAGTTCAAATTTCAGCCTTATCGGTTTTCTTCCAAAAACAATTGGCCTCTCTTCCAGAAGTTCAGACCTTCGTGAAAGGAGTGTTGCACATCCAACCTCCCTTTGTGCCCCCTGTGGCACCGTGGGATCTTAACGTGGTGTTCTTACTTGGAAACTGGTCATGCTGTTGGCCTTGGCATCCGCAAGGTGGGTGTCTGAATTGGCGGCCTTGTCTCACAAGACCCCTTATTTGATCTTTCATGAAGATAGAGCAGAATTGAGGACTCGTCAGCAGTTTCTGCCGAAAGTGGTTTCGACGTTACACTTGAACCAACCTATTTTGGTGCCAGTGGCTACTGACGCCTTGCTGGAATCAAAGTTTCTCGATGTAGTAAGAGCTTTGAAAAGTTATGTCGCCAGAATGGCTCAGTTTAGGAAAACGGAGGCTCTGTTTGTCCTGTATGCTCACAATAAAATTGGGGCTCCTGCTTCCAAGCAGACTATTGCGCGCTGGATCTGTCCTACGATTCAGCAGGCTCATTCTATGGCTGGATTGCCGTTACCGAAATCGGTAAAGGCCCATTCTACCAGAAAGGTGGGCTCGTCCTGGGCGGCTGCCCGGGGGGTCTCGGCATTGCAACTTTGCTGAGCAGCTACTTGGTCGGGTTCAAACACCTTTGCGAAGTTCTACAAGTTTGATACCCTGGCTAATGAGGACCTCATGTTTGGTCATTCGGTGCTGCAGAGTCATCCTCACTCTCCCGCCCGTTCTAGTGCTTTGGTATAACCCCATGGTTCTTGATGTGACCCCAGCATCCTCTAGGACGTATGAGAAAATAGGATTTTAATACCTACCGGTAAGTCCTTTTCTCTTAGTCCGTAGAGGATGCTGGGCGCCCGTCCCAGTGCGTACTGTATCTGCAGTTTTTAGTTGTGGTTACACACATGTTGTGTTACGTTTATAGTCGGTCTGTTGCTGATGATGTTCATGCCGTTGACTTGCGTTGTGTTAAATGCCATGTTGCACGGCATGCTTGAGGTGTGAGCTGGTATGTATCTCACATTAGTTTAACAATAAATCCTTTTCCTTGAAATGTCCGTCTCTCTGGGCACAGTTTCTATAACTGGAGTCTGGAGGAGGGGCATAGAGAGAGGAGTCCGTTCACACCCCTTTGAAAGTCTTAAAGTGCCCATGTGTCCTGTGGATCCCATCTATACCCCATGGTTCTTGATGTGACCCCAGCATCCTCTACGGACTAAGAGAAAAGGATTTACCGGTAGGTATTAAAATCCAATTTTTTGGGTAATTTAGGAAGAACGTCTGTCTGATATAAAGGCAGAATATATAGAGGGAGAAGAAAATACGTATGTAACTGATATAAAGGCAGAAGATACAGAGGGAGAAGAAGAGACGTATGTGACTGATATAAAGGCAGAAGATATAGAGGGAGAAGAAGAGACGTATATGACTGATATGAAGGCAGGAGATACAGAGGGAGAAGATGAGACGTATGTGACTGATATGAAGGCAGAAGATATAGAGGGAGAAGAAGAGACGTATGTGAGGGGTGATCAGCAGTGTAAGGAGGAGGAGATCCCTACAGATATCAGCACAGGTGAGTAATAAACACTTATTACAGAAGTCACATATTCCCATTGCTCAGTCACTACAGCAATCTCTTATCCTACACCCTCCTCCGCCATCAGCCCTGTTCTCAGTTGGGTGTTTCTAACACAAGGCTATCCATGACAAACATCACATGTAGAGAGTTATTACACACAACACTATAATGTTATGAAAAGTAACAAGCAGAAGTTTATTATTAGTGATTATATATAAATGTGTATATAAGTGTGTATATAATATAATTAGTATTGTTTTTTGTGGAGTGCCTAATTTATGTGCATTTTGTTAGATAATGCAGGTATGAAATATTTCCTGCTATACAGTAGACCTGAGCTCACCAAATACAATTCGTATAAGATTCAGAAATAAAATGAAATTTGAATCTAGAACTTCAAGTAAAACAGATTAAAAGCTTATCACAAGTACATATCTGTATAATCATAAGACAAGCGTTTTGCACTTGTTGTCACCCTTGCATGGGCGGGCTTGTTCTTATCCACTCCAATTCACTCTAAATCACCCAACGCGTTTCTTCAATAGTGACTTCTTCAGGGGCGTTTTCTGTTAAAGGCTTTATCCTCAAATATCAGTTGTGTAGACCTGAAATAATTGTGTAACCTTCAGACAGTAATTGTGGACTTGTTCATGATGAACACATTCCTAATTACTTGTGAATAATAGTTCCTGCTCTGTGCAGTTCTGAGGTTATGACTTTAGGGAATGTAATGGCCAGATCCAATATTGCTCCATCTAAGGTCTCCCAGTAGCCTTACTACATACATAAATGTGTCTTGCACTCACCAGTGATCGCGCTGAGCGACAATAATTGTGAGTCCCTGGGACCCCGCACTTTAAAAAATGTGGGTCCTGCTCCACTGTTTCTGGGTACCATCACATCTTATAGGGAGTAGCTTAGGTAGTGCTGGTGGCAGGAGGGGCATAAGGGCAAGCAGCAGTTGGGTAGAGGTGGGTAAGGGCAAGGGCAAGGGTAGAAAGCAGCTGGGGCAGTACTGGAGCTAGGAGGGAGTTAGCGGTAAGCAGGGGTAGGGTGGGGGAAAGGTAGATAGCAGATAGGGCAGTATTGGTGGGGCAAGGAGGGGGTTTTGGACAAGCAGTGCTGTGAGTAGGGAGGAGAATAAGGGTAGATAGGAGCTGGAGCAGTATTGGGTGCCAGGATGGGGTTAGGGGTAGGTAGTGCTGGGGTTAGGGAGGTGGTAAGGGTAGATAGGAGCTGGAGCAGTATTGGGTGCCAGGATGGGGTTAGGGGTAGGTAGTGCTGGGGTTAGGGAGGTGGTAAGGGTAGATAGGAGCTGGAGCAGTATTGGGTGCCAGGATGGGGTTAGGGGTAGGTAGTGCTGGGGTTAGGGAGGTGGTAAGGGTAGATAGGAGCTGGAGCAGTACTGGGTGCCAGGATGGGGTTAGGGGTAGGTAGTGCTGGGGTTAGGGAGGTGGTAAGGGTAGATAGGAGCTGGAGCCGTACTGGGTGCCAGGATGGGGTTAGGGGTAGGTAGTGCTGGGGTTAGGGAGGTGGTAAGGGTAGATAGGAGCTGGAGCAGTACTGGGTGCCAGGATGGGGTTAGGGGTAGGTAGTGCTGGGGTTAGGGAGGTGGTAAGGGTAGATAGGAGCTGGAGCAGTACTGGGTGCCAGGATGGGGTTAGGGGTAGGTAGTGCTGGGGTTAGGTAGGTGGTAAGGGTAGATAGGAGTTGGAGCCGTACTGGGTGCCAGGATGGGGTTAGGGGTAGGTAGTGCTGGGGTTAGGGAGGTGGTAAGGGTAGATAGGAACTGGAGCAGTACTGGGTGCCAGGATGGGGTTAGGGGTAGGTAGTGCTGGAGGTAAGGAAGGGGGTGATGAAGAGAAAATCATCCTGCCATGATGGGAACATCATGCTTTAACCTATTTCTACAATACTGCGCGCTGATCCTCCCAGGATATACAAAGCCCAGTTAATACCTTCTCATACACAAACGCTGCTGAAGGGGAAGGCGGTCACACTTCTAAATCAAAATCATTTTACTAGTATAAGTGACCATACCCTCCCTCCACAGCGCAGGTGAGCGCAGGGCGTATACTACACAATGCCCTCTACACGTTTCCTGCATCCTTACCATGCATGGTCACAGTCTATACGTCCCGAGACTGTCTTCCCGTACACAGACGCCGGCCAGGGCACGGAATATTGTGCTGTCACAGCATGGATGAAGTGAGAGTGCTTGTGATGCTGTGCTGGGCGAGCAGGGCAACTCTCTGCCTGTGTTGTTGCATAGACACATGGTGCAGGCAGCTGCTCCCAGGGTCACGGCACATCGGAGAGGATTCAAATAGAGCAGCGTGCTGCACTGGCGGGCAGGGAGAGAGGGAGGTTCCAGGGGGCTACGATTGGCTGGAGACTGGGAGGTGACTGACTGGCTGAGGAAGCAGTCAGTCACCTCTTGTGTGCTGCTGATTGGGTGGAGCGCAACGCTGGCATGGCACATAGAGCAAGATGAGCGCGTCCTGTGGACCCACGCATCTTAAAAAAGAGGGTCCTAGTTACCTATTTCAGGGTAACATACGCGTTATAGCGCGTTTTTGCGAACACTGCTCACTATATTAACTAACAATTATAAACAGTGGAGTGTAGTTCATGTATTGCTCAGTGCATTTAAGCCTGCAGCTCCCGACAAGGGACCCCACTATACTGCAGCTCCTACTCTATTGCCCAAAATAATTACCATAAAAACAGCTATAGCATTAGTGTTAACCTCTAGGTATGCGCTCAGCGGTGGAACAGTGACCGAAGGCTTGGATTGGTTTTAAGAGCACCAGTCTGACGTGCCACCACATCTCTCGTGGCCCTCCAATTCACCAGATCTGGGACTGTGGGACTGTTTGGCTGGGTCCGGCATTGTACTGTTGGTGCAGTTCCTGGTGCGTTTGGAACGATTGGTGGTTGCTAGGTGCCCTAAATGCCTGTGGTCCCGATTTGTCATGATCTGCTTTCTCCCACTGTTCCGCCGCTGAGATTCTTGGTGTCCATGCTTCTTCCACTGTAGATGGATACTACTCACTGTCTACAAGGGATCACCAACAAACAAATGCCGGTCTCGGCCAAAACCAATGTCTCCCTTTTGCATCACGTGCAAGACCCATGGTTCCATCTGAAAAAGAAACAATATCTCAACAAATTTGCATTGTATCAATACCTCAGACATTCACAATGATCATCCAGTAGTTTTAGTGTCACCATCTACACGCATGTGCACGTACCGTGTCGTTGTACTTATATATATTTTGGTAAAGCGGCACTCCTCAAGAAGACCTGAAGTTGATATTAAAGAATCAATAGCCGGTGCCCTCCAAACCAGGCTGCATCAGTTGGTGTAACGTAATGTAGAATCCATACAAGGAGGCACTCAGAATAAATAGACCAGGCAGGTTTAGTGTACCAACGTTTCAATGCTCTATTCGCGGCATTTTCATCAGGGAGCAGAACAAAAGAGACATACAACCACTCACCTAATATACCCGGTGGAACCATCCATATCGCCATCCGTCGCACTCCAGCGCATCAAAGTGACTTCATCTGACAAATGCTACGTCCGGAGACACGGAGAGAACCTCGTCCACGTGACCTATAGTAACCAATGGGGACAAAAGTATAAAGTAACCTGCCAACAAAACAGTGTAACAACACCGATAAAATTCTATCCTCTTAGATATATATCTATTTCTCTGACAGGGTCTACAGGTTATCCACAAGATAACATTGGGATATGATGAAGTGACAGCGGATTTGCAACAAATGGTCAAAGCTTTCGGCCTCCCAGCATGCAACGGTGCTGTCCATATATCCCCGCCTCCTGGCTCAGGCAAATCAGTTTTTTGTTTGGTGCGGCAGGAGCCGAACCATGGCCCTCATTCCGAGTTGTTCGCTCGCTAGCTGCTTTTAGCAGCTTTGCACACGCTAAGCCGCCGCCTACTGGGAGTGAATCTTAGCATAGTAAAATTGCGAACGAAAGATTTGCAGAATTGCGAATAGAAACTTCTTAGCAGTTTCTGAGTAGCTCGAGACTTACTCTGCCACTGCGATCAGTTCAGTCAGTTTCGTTCCTGGTTTGACGTCACAAACACTCCCAGCGTTCACCAAGACACTGCCCCCGTTCCTTCAGACACTCCCGCGTTTTTCGCACACACCCATAAAACGGCCAGTTTCCGCCCAGAAACACCCACTTCCTGTCAATCACATTACTATCACCAGAACAAAGAAAAAAAACCTTGTAATGCCGTGAGTAAAATACCCAACTGCATAGCAAATTTACTTGGCGCAGTCGCACTGCGGACATTGCGCATTAGCGACTAATCGCTTTGTTGCGGAAAAAAAAATAACGAGCGAACAACTCGGAATGACCACCCATGGTCAGAGGGCTGCTGTTTTTTTGCAGCCATCAGTTTTCTTATTTTATTTTAGTATTACTATTTTTTTTGAGTGATTTTTCTAAAAAGCATCTTATACGCACCTTAGAGTCGCTCCAACAACTCCCTGCCGGGTCGCGATAATGCTTACCCACATGTATAGTGAGGCAGGCACAGGTTCTGGTGAACCTTCATGGGCTACATTGCACAGACATTATCCAATGTAGCTGAGCAGTTTATACCAGTGATAGGTTTCCCTATTAACCCTTACATGCAACATTCATTCTGAGGTTTATACACCTAGGCATCCTACTATAAATTACATATAAGAATAACCAGACAGCAATAATTCATCCGTAATTGGGTTCAACATATAATCTACAATCATTGCAATCCTTATTTTACATGCACTGACCGAAATTCTTTGAAGTAATAACATTAAGAATATAAAGGGGAAAGCAGAGACGCCATAAAGTCAACACACCCCGTTATTTAGATAAGTATCAATCTTTTATTTCACCCTCAGCGCCAACCCTCTCTTTCCACTTTTTATCACTCTCAAAAAAGCAGGCTGAAAGATTGGTGGTAAGTAAATCACATAGACATGATACAACATCTTCACAGTCTACACATGTTTTAGATGAGGATTCGTTGGAGGATGAGGACTCATTGCACTTCGGAAGGTCTCAGCTCGGTGGACATTCCTGATCTAATTAGTGCTATGTAAGACATTCTACCCTTAGAAGAGGCAGCAGAGCCTGTTTTAAAAACTAAGGCAACTGTGTTTAAAACATCCCAAAACAGCTGATGGAAATTTTGGGTTACGCCCAGTAGTAAGTTAGAATTCCAAGAAATGGGAATTCCAATTATCCTCGTCCAGCTGGGGACTGTTTAAAAAAAAAAAAAAAGGCAGGTGGCTCACAAAGTAGATTCGCAGGTCTTAGATTGGTGCGAAAATCTGCATTACTTTTGTTTTCAGCATCAATAAATGATGCCACGGATAGGAGAGTTGATGGTTTTCTAAAGACCATTTTTTCTTTTGTCTTGTACAATCGTTAGACCAGCCATGGCTTGGGCTGATGCATCGAAGGAGGATATATTAGTGGCATCTAGAGAGTAAAGATCTCACATTGCACATATCAAACAGGCAGCTATAAGTGGACCTGGATATGGGTACAATGGCCTCTCAGACAGCAGCGGGTTGGCTATGTACATGGTAAGCTGACTCAGAATCCAGGAAGATTCTGGGGTCTTATCTTTGCTTACTGGAGATATTTTTTTGGTAAGGAATTAACAGTATATTGGAGTCAGAATCAGACTCTAAGAAAGTGTCCTTTCACACAAAATTTCAAACCTAGTTTCCAGCTTTCCGGTCCTTTCCGAATCAAGGAAAAGGAAAGGGTAAAGGCAAACAGTCCCAATCCAACAGGTCTGGAAAAACTAAAAGGTATTGGGCTACCAGACCGGTTTTCAAATCTGAAGATAAGCCATCAGCCTGATGGTGCAGGCCTCCTCCTGGGGGGACCCAGGTTGGAAGGCTGACTTCTTCAGTTTGCACAAATCTGGCAGCAGTCTACTACAACCAAGAGGTCATCAGCATAAATCAGGCAGTGTGCCACTTCAGACCGAAGACCATTTTGGTAAAAAAAAAATGCTATTTCTGTAGATGCCATGAAAGTATTGGCATATGCTGGGGCCACTTAGGACCCCATGGCACAGCCTGGCACTTGTAAATAGTACCCATTATCATAGAAAATAAAATTTCGGGTCTGAAGTGGCACTTTATTTGAGATTTATTGATGACCTCTCGATTGTTAGGACAGCAGAAGAGTTAATGTGGATACTAGACACACACAATGAATGAGGGAGTGTAGTGCAAGTAACGTATGTGCTGCAAGTAATGGGCAGAGATGTTGTCCTACCGCTTATGTGCTGCGCCTGCTGTGAATCAAGTGCTGCTTCCTCAGCTGGGTCGGCTTCTACTAGGGGCCCACTGCATAATCCAGGAAAGGCATATACCGACTCACCAGCGCCGCACATCACACGCGAGAGCCACACATCGTCATGCGCCATCTTTGATTACTTTTGCACATATGCACTATGGGTGAGACACTTTTGTTTGTTTTTTCATATTTTTGCTCTGCCGGCCAGCGTGTTACACATTTAATTTGTGTAGTAATATTGTTGCTTGGGGCCCCTTGGCACTTTGATGCCCAGTACAGGGGTCACATTTGTACCCTCGCCAGGCATGCATATGGATATTGGAAATGGTTTCTGCAAGCTTGGAGACAGCAGTGTTTTCCCTCTTCATCCTCCATGTCAGCCATTGCAATGGGTAACTTCCTTGTATGGAGTATTTACAAAGGGAACTCTTTCATGCTCCTTACATCCCTGCCGCTCTAGTCCATATACTGATGGTTCCATCATCCATCAGAAGCAGGAGACATATGGTAATAATATAACCCTCCAAGCACTGGGACTAATGCTGAGAACTCAATCCTTTTACTATAAATCACTTTTCCAAGGAGCGTAATCTGCATCAGCAGGTCCGTATCCAGGAACCTGGCAGTGGTAGGCAACGGTTGAGGACATCCGTCTGCAGTTACCAACAGCACAGAAGTTGTCTGCAGGGGGTATCTGCAGATCTTCTTATGCTATCCCCTCAACAGCCCCTACCCCATCCTTTGGGCCTTACATCACTGTTGCCCCCTCCAGTGGATTATTGCTGGATGTCACCTGGAGGATCCTCCATCTTCCCCAGATCGCTCACCTCCCCCATCCTGACCGGCTGAGGGCCTGGCTGAATGCTATTCTTACTCTTGCTGGCATCTCCTTCATGACCCCAGGTGCATTATCCCTTTCTCTCCTCTGTGCTATGCTGGCTAGACTTGAGTCTTCTACATCACAGAGAAGACTGGGTTGCAAGTGTCTCCTAAAATCCAGTTTATCAGCATTTGCTTGGATGTCTCCTAGTGCTGACATAGTTACAGTCCACAAAACTTTTATGGGGCTTACAGTAGCGCAACATATCCCCATCTGGTTCCTGCTCTGATCTTGGGTTATCAGCCTCTGATACACGTGTCCTTTCTAATCCACAAGGTACAGACCAGCACTCAGATTTCAGCTCCTCACTCTCTAAATTGCTAAGTGGGAACAATAATTCATAATTGTCTTGTCAGCTGAATATGCTGGTCAGCCTGGGGCATGATGCCACCCTCCACTGGTGGTCCGGAAGTAGGACAATAATACCCCATCCATGGTTATCTCCTCTTGGACACAGTCCTCATAGATCCCCTGCCAGCTGGTTAATAGGTGTCCATCTTCTATATCAGCAAATGGGAAGGTGTAGTTGTGCAATACCCACTGCTTGCCACCAAATGTGAAGGTCCTAGGTCTATGTATGTGCCAAACTGGCACCCTGGTTCCTTCTCCAAGTCCTACAGATTTCACAGGACACACAAGAGCAAAGATACAAATGATACCTCTATTTTTATACACACTGGATATACATGTAAAATCAGTAAATACAATCTATATACACTACATACAGATTGGCCAGCAGTATTAACCACACTCTGAGAACCTTACCATGTCCAAACCACTTAGGCCTGAGGAGTCCCCTGGACAGGAACCAAGACGCCACAGTTCCAGTATCTCAGGTTTCAGGAAGTGATCTGAGATAACATATAAAGTCCTCGGTTTGCCATTATAAAACCTCTGCTTTTACCTAATGGGTGACACCCTTGAGGCCTAGCTTTGGGTGATATGAATGAAGGGACTGGCTACAGAACAGTCTGATTTCCCCACTTACCCCTGCGGATTTTGGTGCCTGGCTGTCTGACAAAGACAAGGTTACAATAAAGCCCACTCCATCACATTGACAGGGGGATTTGCATCTCGGGGCAATAAAACTGGTCGCCATTAACCCCTTGCAGTCACTTGTGATGTCAGAGCCCCTTCAGCTATTCATGGCCTCCAGTAAGAGAGGGGGCAGTGTGGGGTGTCAGCCTTGGGACTTCCTGTAGGTCATACAGCAACACTGCCAAAGAGACACAGGATAGCTTACCTGGCTGGGCAGTTACCATGGTGACCAAGACATTACACCCTATAATACAATAATCAATATCTTCATGTATAAACAGGTCATACACATTCTGTAAGGAACAAATCCGCCTTAGAGCCCTCATTCCCTTATAGGCACACCCATATAACAAGAGGGACGATTTCCCACACCGAATACCTATATTTAATGACAGGCCTGGATGTCACCAACTGTTATCTGCCCATGCGTGTGCAATGCATCATGGGAGGTAGCTAGATTCAGGGGACCATGCCGTAGATAGGACCCAAAACGGCTGCGTAGTTCCCAGTTTCTAAAACAGTAATGGGAACTGTGTGTGACATCTGGATACCTTTAAGGTTAATTGGATAGGGAGTTTTTGCAATGAACTGAATCCCCCCCATAAAGTGTTTATACATACAGTGTGATGTTACATTGAGATTACCGCTGGAGGAAACTCTGCCACAATATAATTGAATGTAATTTAGCCCGTCCTCGTATGGGTGTAATATATAAATATATTCTTACTGAACAGGATTACCAGCACTGAATCAGTTATCACCCAATATAATATATATGACGATTGTGTAACAACAAATACACTTGTTTCTTTATTACTTTATTCACCTTTATACATTTACCTTTGTGTTTAATATATCACTGATTTAACTTACATACTTTACTGTACTTAATAAAGGTTATATATTATTTATTAGTGCGCAAACAGGACATCACTTTCTCTTCTTAGCCGTTTTATTATTGCAAAACCCATGTCACCTCTAGTAATCCCACATGAGCGTCGGTGTCACCTCTAGTAATCCCACATGAGCGTCCATGTCACCTCTAGTAATCCCACATGAGCGTCCATGTCACCACTAGTAATCCCACATGAGCGTCCATGTCACCTATAGTAAATCCCACATTAGCGTCCATGTCACCTCTAGTAATCCCACATGAGCGTCCATGTCACCTCTAGTAATCCCACATGAGTGCCCATGTCACCTCTAGTAATCCCACATGAGCGTCCATGTCACCTCTAGTAATCCCACATGAGCGTCCATGTCACCACTAGTAATCCCACATGAGCGTCCATGTCACCTCTAGTAATCCCACATCAGCGTCCATGTCCTCTAGTAATCCCACATGAGCGTCCACGTCACCTCTAGTAATCCCACATGAGCGTCCATGTCACCTCTAGTAATCCCACATGAGCGTCCATGTCACCTCTAGTAATCCCACATGAGCGTCCATGTCACCACTAGTAATCCCACATGAGCGTCCATGTCACCTCTAGTAATCCCACATCAGCATCCATGTCACCTCTAGTAATCCCACATGAGCGTCCACGTCACCTCTAGTAATCCCACATGAGCGTCCATGTCACCTCTAGTAATCCCACATGAGTGCCCATGTCACCTCTAGTAATCCCACATTAGTGTCCATGTCACCTCTAGTAATCCCAACATGAGTGTCCATGTCACCTATAGTAAATCCCACATTAGCGTCCATGTCACCTCTAGTAATCCCACATGAGCGTCCATGTCACCTCTAGTAATCCCACATGAGTGCCCATGTCACCTCTAGTAATCCCACATGAGCGTCCATGTCACCTCTAGTAATCCCACATGAGCGTCCATGTCACCACTAGTAATCCCACATGAGCGTCCATGTCACCTCTAGTAATCCCACATGAGCGTCCATGTCACCTCTAGTAATCCCACATGAGCGTCCACGTCACCTCTAGTAATCCCACATGAGCGTCCACGTCACCTCTAGTAATCCCACATGAGCGTCCATGTCACCTCTAGTAATCCCACATCAGCGTCCATGTCACCTCTAGTAATCCCACATGATGAATCTCCAGTATAAGCATCCTAGCTTTTTTGTTTTTTAATGATTACAGGTAAAAAAAATGTCAGTTATAGAATTATATATTGTATCCTGTAACACCCTCGGTCTTGTCTACTCATTTTATATTTTAATGTATTTTATTTCCAGCAGATGGACACACAAGCAGGAATATCACAGAAGGACATCTAATGTTATCCTCGGATTGTGACATAAAAGATAATGATAGTAGACCTGATTCTCCAGGAGATAACCCCATTACCCCAATTATACATCCAGCTCTATCAGCTGGTCTCTCTGATCCTGGGAAATGTTCTCCTGATCACTCTGATATTGGAGCATCTGTTACAGCTCTGAGAGTAGATACAGTGTTTCCCTGTTCTATAGATGCCAAATGTTTTACACAGAATACAAAGCTTATTACCCATCAGCCAGCTAAGGCAGGTGAGAAGCCATTTCCATGTTCTGAGTGTGGGAAATTTTTTACACACAAATCAGCTCTTGTTACACATCAGAGAAGTCACACAGGTGAAAAGCCATATTCCTGTTCTGAGTGTAGGAAATGTTTTCCACGGAAATCAGAACTTGTTACTCATCAGAGAAGTCACACAGGTGAGAAGCCATATTCCTGTTCTGAGTGTGGGAAATGTTTTGCACAGACATCAGCTTTTGTTACACATCAGAGAAGTCACACAGGTGAGAAGCCATATACCTGTGCTGAGTGTAGGAAATGTTTTCCACGGAAATCAGATCTTGTTACACATCAGAGAAGTCACACAGGTGAGAAGCCGTACTTCTGTTCTGAGTGTGGGAAATGTTTTGCATGGAAATCAAATCTTGTTACACATCAGAGGAGTCACACAGGTGAGAAGCCATATTCCTGTTCTCAGTGTGGGAAATGTTTTGCATCGAAATCATATCTTGTTACACATCAGAAAAGTCACACAGGTGAGAAGCCATATTCTTGTTTTGAGTGTGGGAAATGTTTTGCATATAAATCAAATCTTGTTACACATCAGAGAAGTCACACAGGTGAGAAGCTATTTTCCTGTTCTGAGTGTGGGAAATGCTTTACATATAAATCATATCTTGTTACACATCAGAGAAGTCACACAGGTGAGAAGCCATATTCCTGTACTGAGTGTGGGAAATGTTTTGCATTGAAATCAATTCTTGTTACACATCAGAGAAGTCACACAGGTGAGAAGCCATATTCCTGTACTGAGTGTGGGAAATGTTTTGCATTGAAATCAATTCTTGTTACACATCAGAAAAGTCACACAGGTGAGAAGCCATATTCCTGTTCTCAGTGTGGGAATTATTTTGCACATAAATCAAATCTTGTTACACATCTGAGAAGTCACACAGGTGAAAAGCCATATTCCTGTTCTGAGTGTCGGAAATGTTTTGCACGGAAATCAGATCTTGTTACACATCAGAGAAGTCACACAGGTGAGAAGCCATATACCTGTGCTGAGTGTGGGAAATGTTTTCCACGGAAATCAGATCTTGTTACACATCAGAAGTCACACAGGTGAGATGCCATTTTCCTGTTCTGAGTGTGGGAAATGTTTTACACAGAAATCAGATCTTGTTACACATCAGAGAAGTCACACAGGTAAGAAGCCGTACTTCTGTTCTGAGTGTGGGAAATGTTTTGCATGGAAATCAATTCTTGTCAAACATCAGCGATTTCACAGGTGAGAAGCCATTTTCATGCTGAGAGATAAATAAATCCGCTCTTGTTGAACATATTAGACATTACCCAACTACGGAACCATTTAAAATAAGATTTTACTCACCGGTAAATCTATTTCTCGTAGTCCGTAGTGGATGCTGGGACTCTGTAAGGACCATGGGGAATAGCGGCTCCGCAGGAGACTGGGCACAACTAAAGAAAGCTTTAGGACTACCTGGTGTGCACTGGCTCCTCCCCCTATGACCCTCCTCCAGACTTCAGGATACTGTGCCCGGAAGAGCTGACACAATAAGGAAGGATTTTGAATCCCGGGTAATACTCATACCAGCCACACCAATCACACCGTATAACTCGTGATACAATATCCAATTAACAGTATAAAAAATTAACTGAGCCTCTCAACAGATGTCTCAACAATAACCCTTTAGTTTAACAATAACCATATACAAGCATTGCAGACAATCCGCACTTGGGATGGGCGCCCAGCATCCACTACGGACTACGAGAAATAGATTTACTGGTGAGTAAAATCTTATTTTCTCTGACGTCCTAAGTGGATGCTGGGACTCCGTAAGGACCATGGGGATTATACCAAAGCTCCCAAACGGGCGGGAGAGTGCGGATGACTCTGCAGCACAGAATGAGCAAACTGAAGGTCCTCCTCAGCCAGGGTATCAAATTTGTAGAATTTTGCAAAAGTGTTAGACCCTGATCAAGTAGCCGCTCGGCAAAGTTGTAAAGCCGAGACACCTCGGACAGCCGCCCAAGAAGAGCCCACCTTCCTTGTGGAATGGGCTTTTACAGATTTAGGATGTGGCAGTCCAGCCGCAGAATGCGTAAGCTGAATTGTGCTACAGATCCAGCGAGCAATTGTCTGCTTCGAAGCAGGAGCACCTATCTTGTTGGGTGCATACAGGATAAATAGCGAGTCAGTTTTCCTGACTCCAGCCGTCCTGGAAACATATTTTAAAGACCCTGACTACGTCCAGTAACTTGGAATCCTCCAAGTCCCTAGTAGCCGCAGGCACCACAATAGGTTGGTTCAAGTGAAAAGCTGATACCACCTTAGGGAGAAACTGGGGACGAGTCCTCAATTCTGCCCTATCCATATGGAAAATCAGATAAGGGCTTTTACATGACAAAGCCGTCAATTCGGACACACGCCTGGCCGAAGCCAAGGCCAACAGCATGACCACTTTCCACGTGAGATATTTAAAATCCACGGTTTTAAGTGGCTCAAACCAATGTGACTTTAGGAAATCCAATACCACGTTGAGATCCCAAGGTGCCACTGGAGGCACAAAAGGGGCCTGAATATGCAGCATTCCTTTAACAAATGTCTGAACTTCAGGCAGTGAAGCCAGTTCTTTATGGAAGAAAATCGACAGAGCCAAAATTTGGACCTTAATGGAACCCAATTTTAGGCCCATAGTCACTCCTGACTGTAGGAAGTGCAGAAAACGGCCCAGCTGAAATTCCTCCATTGGGGCCTTCCTGGCCTCACACCAGGCAACATATTTTCGCCATATGCGGTGATAATGGTTTGCGGTCACTTCTTTCCTAGCCTTAATCAGTGTAGGGATGACTTCCTCCGGAATACCCTTTTCCTTCAGGATCCGGCGTTCAACCGCCATGCCGTCAAACGCAGCCACGGTAAGTCTTGGAACAGACAGGGCCCCTGCTGCAGCAGGTCCTGTCTGAGCGACAGAGGCCATGGGTCCTCTGATATCAGTTCTTGAAGTTCCGGGTACCAAGCTCTTCTTGGCCAATCCGGAACAATGAGTATAGTTCTTACTCTTTTTCTTATTATCCTCAGTACCTTGGGTATGAGAGGAAGAGGAGGGAACACATAAACCGACTGGTACACCCACGGTGTCACTAGAGCGTCCACAGCTATTGCCTGAGGGTCTCTCGACCTGGCGCAATATCTTTCTAGCCTTTTGTTTAGGCGGGACGCCATCATGTCCACCTGTGGCCGTTCCCAACGGTTTACAATCAGCTGTAAGACTTCTGGATGAAGTCCCCACTCTCCCGGGTGGAGGTCGTGCCTGCTGAGGAAGTCTGCTTCCCAGTTGTCCACTCCCGGAATGAACACTGCTCACAGTGCTAACACATGATTTTCCGCCCATCGGAGAATCCTTGTGGCTTCTGCCATTGCCATCCTGCTTCTCGTGCCACCCTGTCGGTTTACATGGGCGATCGCCGTGATGTCTGACTGAATCAGTACCGGCTGGTTTTGAAGCAGGGGTCTTGCTTGACTTAGGGCATTGTAAATGGCCCTTAGTTCCAGAATATTTATGTGTAGTGAAATCTCCTGGTTTGACCATAGTCCCTGGAAATTTCTTCCCTGTGTGACTGCCCCCCAGCCTCGAAGGCTGGCATCTGTGGTCACCAGGATCCAGTCCTGTATGCCGAACCTACAGCCCTCTTGAAGATGAGCCCTCTACAGCCACCACAGCAGAGACACCCTGGTCCTTGGAGACAGGGTTATCCGCCGATGCATCTGAAGTTGTGATCCGGACCACTTGTCCAACAGGTCCCACTGAAAAGTTCTTGCATGGAACCTGCCGAATGGAATTGCTTCGTAGAAAGCTACCATCTTTCCCAGGACTCGCGTGCAGAGATGCACCGACACTTGTCTTGGTTTCAGGAGGCCTCTGACTAGAGATGACAGCTCCTTGGCTTTCTCCTCCGAGAGAAACACTTTTTTCTGGTCTGTGTCCAGAACCATCCCCAGGAACAGTAGACATGTCGTAGGGACCAGCTGTGACTTTGGAATATTTAGAATCCAACCGTGCTGTTGTAGCACCTCCTGAGATAGTGCTACCCCGACCAACAACTGCTCCCTGGACCTCGCCTTTATCAGGAGATCGTCCAAGTACGGGATAATTAAAACTAATTTCGGCCATTACCTTGGTAAATACCCTCGGTGCCGTGGACAGACCGAACGGCAACGTCTGGAATTGGTAAGGACAATCTACCACAAATCTGAGGTACTCCTGGTGAGGATGGTAAATGGGGACATGCAGGTAAGCATCCTTGATGTCCAGTGATACCATGTAATCCCCCTCGTCCAGGCTTGCAATAACCGCCCTGAGCGATTCCATCTTGAACTTGAATTTTTTTATATACGTGTTAAGGATTTCAAATTTAAAATGGGTCTCACCGAACCGTCCGGTTTTGGTACCACAAACATTGTGGAATAGTAACCCCGTCCTTGTTGAAGGAGGGGCACCTTGACTATCACCTGCTGGGAATACAGCTTGTGTATTGCCTCTAACACAGCCTCCCTGCCTGAGGGAGTTGTTGGCAAGGCAGATTTGAGGAAACGGTGGGGGGGAGATGTCTCGAATTCCAGCTTGTACCTCTGAGATACTACCTGAAGGATCCAGGGATCCACCTGTGAGCAAGCCCACTGATTGCTGAAGTTTTTGAGACGGGCCCCCACCGTACCTGGCTCCGCCTGTGGAGCCCCAGCGTCATGCGGTGGATTTAGAGGAAGCGGGGGAGGGCTTTTGCTCCTGGGAACTGGCTGTCTGCTGCAGCTTTTTTCTCTACCTCTGCCTCTGGGCAGAAAGGACGCGCCTTTAACCCGCTTGCCCTTATGGGGTCGAAAAGGACTGTACCTGATAATACGGTGCTTTCTTTGGCTGTGAGGGAACATGGGGTAAAAATGCTGCCTCTGGGCAGAAAGGACGCGCCTTTAACCCGCTTGCCCTTATGGGGTCGAAAAGGACTGTACCTGATAATACGGTGCTTTCTTTGGCTGTGAGGGAACATGGGGTAAAAATGCTGACTTCCCAGCTGTCGCTGTGGAAACAAGGTCGAGAGATCATCCCCAAACAACTCCTCACATTTATAAGGCAAAACTTCCATGTGCCTTCTAGAATCTGCATCACCTGTCCACTGCCGAGTCCATAACCCTCTCCTGGCAGAAATGGACATTGCACTTATTTTAGATGCCAGCCGGCAAATATCCCTCTGTGCATCTCTCATGTATAAGACTGCGTCTTTTATATGCTCTATGGTTAGCAATATAGTGTCCCTGTCTAAGGTATCAATATTTTCCGACAGGGAATCTGACCACGCAGCTGCAGCACTGCACATCCATGCTGAAACAATAGCTGGTCTCAGTATAATACCTGTGTGTGTGTGTATATATAGACTTCAGGATAGCCTCCTGTTTTCTATCAGCAGGCTCCTTTAGGGCGGCCGTATCCGGAGACTGTAGTGCCACCTTCTTTGACAAGCGTGTGAGAGCTTTATCCATCCTAGGGGATGTTTCCCAACGTGACCTATCCTCTGGCGGGAAAGGGTACGTCATCAGTAACGTCTTAGAAATTACCAGTTTCTTATCGGGAGAAGCCCATGATTCTTCACACACTTCATTTAATTCCTCAGATGGGGGAAACACCACTGGAAGTTTTTTTCTCCCGAAACATAATACCCTTTTTTGTGGTAGCTGGGTTAATATCAGAAATGTGCAACACATTTTTCATAGCCTCAATCATATAACGTGTGGCCCTATTGGAAGTTACATTAGTCTCATCGTCGTCGACACTGGAGTCTGTATCCGTGTCGACATCTGTGTCTGCCATCTGAGGTAGCGGGCGTTTTAGAGCCCCTGATGGCTTTTGAGACGCCTGGGCAGGCACGGGCTGAGAAGCTGGCTGTCCCATATTTTATGTAAGGAGTTGACACTGTCACGTAATTCCTTCCACATGTCCATCCATTCAGGTGTCTGCCCCGCAGGGGGTGACATCACATTTATTGGCATCTGCTCCGCCTCCACATAAGCCTCCTCATCAAACATGTCGACACAGCTGTACCGACACACCGCACACACACAGGGAATGCTCTGACAGAGGACAGGACCCCACAAAGTCCTTTGGGGAGACAGAGGGAGAATATGCCAGCACACACCAGACCGCTATATAACACAGGGATGAACACTATAACTGAGTGATTTTCCCTTATAGCTGCTTATATATCACTACTGCGCCTAGATTTAGTGCGCCCCCCCCCCTCTCTTTTTTACCCTTTTGTAGCTTGACACTGCTGGGGAGAGCCTGGGAGCGATCCTTCCAGCGGAGCCGTGAGGGAAAAATGGCGCCAGTGTGCTGGGGGAGATAGCCCCGCCCCTTTTTCGGCGGGCTTCTCCTGCTTTTTTCTGGAATTCTGGCGGGTATTTTTCACATATATAGCCTCTAGGACTATATATTGTGATTTTTTTGCCAGCCAAGGTGTTAATATTGCTGCTCAGGGCCCCCCCCCCAGCGCCCCGCACCCATCAGTGACTGGAGTGTGAGGTGTGCATGAGGAGCAATGGCGCACAGCTGCAGTGCTGTGCATTACCTTGTTGAAGACCGAAGTCTTTTACCGACGATTTTCAGAACCATCTTCTTGCTTCTGGCTCTGTAAGGGGGACGGCGGCGCGGCTCCGGGACCGGACGATCGAGGTCGGGCCCTGTGTTCGATCCCTCTGGAGCTAATGGTGTCCAGTAGCCTAATAAGCCCAAGCTAGCTGCAAGCAGGTAGGTTCGCTTCTTCTCCCCTTAGTCCCTCGTAGCAGTGAGTCTGTTGCCAGCAGATCTCACTGAAAATAAAAAAACTAAATTATACTTTCTTTTCTAAGAGCTCAGGAGAGCCCCTAGTGTGCATCCAGCTCAGCCGGGCACAAGATTCTAACTGAGGTCTGGAGGAGGGTCATAGGGGGAGGAGCCAGTGCACACCAGGTAGTCCTAAAGCTTTCTTTAGTTGTGCCCAGTCTCCAGCGGAGCCGCTATTCCCCGTGGTCCTTACGGAGTCCCAGCATCCACTTAGGACGTCAGAGAAATCTTCTGGAGTATAATTATCACTGTCGTGCAATGTTCCTCAAGGGTCAATCCTATCTTCTATGCTTTATAAAATATACATGCTACCATGGGATATATAATCAGACATCATGGCCTGGTCTACCACTGCTATGCTGAAGACCTGCTTTTTGCTCCATGTGCCAAGAACCTAATACCAATCCTAAATGGTTGTCTAGCTGAGCGCCAGGGGTGGATGATGCCAGCCCAGCATTACATGGTCCAAGGTACTAGAAGCAGCTTCTGCCTCCTTACTGCCCTGCTTGCTTGCTTCTACAGATGAACTGTTACCAGCAGTACCAAGAATCTCCTGTCATTCATTTATGGGTTGAAATTTTAGCTTTGCAGCCCTGACCATGGAACTCACTGCCTTGCACAGTCCAAGAGGCCTCCACTCTAGAGACCTTCACAAGCAGACTGATGACTGTTACTCACGCTTTTCATTAATGTACCTCTATTTACTTCCTAAATAATACATCCCAAAGGCTTAGGTCTTTTTTCTGCTGTTTATTTTGTATCTTGTGCTTTGTGTAAATGTGAGTGTCTAATACCAGTTTCCACAATCTGTATTGCTGCACGACAATATGGCGGCCATTGGAACGTGTTTTCACTTCTAGTTTGCCTAACTTGTTGCAGACACTCATCTTGATAAGGAGTGCTGAGTGTTTTCTGATACAAGATCCTATCCATATATATCCTGTACATTATCATGTGCATTAGAGTCACCCGGGTTCCATCTGCTGTGGTTTGTTGTATGTTACATCTATATGGTGCGGATACTCCTCTGTATGATTTCATAATAAAAGCTTTTGTTTGCATCTAATTATTGCTGTATAGCTTTTATTTCTCTTACGTCCTAGAGGATGCTAGGGGCTCCGTAAGTACCATGGGGTTTAGACGGGCTCCGCAGGAGATATGGGCACTATAAAGAACTTTTAGTATGGGTGTGCACTGGCTCCTCCCTCTATGCCCCTCCTCCAGACCTCAGTTAGATTCTGTGCCCAGAGGAGAAGATAGAAGCCGGGTGAGTATAAGAAAAAAGAAGACGTCTCAGGCGGCAGAAGACCTTCTGATCTTCACTGAGGTAAGCGCGCAGTGGTAACGCTGCGTGCCCTTGCTCCCGCATGTTACACACACGGCAGGCACTGATGGGTGCAGGGCGCCCTGGGCAGCAATATATACTTCTTTTTTAGGCATATTAGTCACATATAGGCTGCAGAGTCGGTGAATATGTTTATCCACCGCCATTAATTGTAAATTTGAGCGGGACCGAAGCCCGCCACTAGAGGGGGCGGAGCTTGGTCGCACAGCACTAACCAGCACCATTTTCTCCACAGTGTGCTGAAGAGAAGCTGTCTCCCCGGACTCTCCCCTGCAGAACGGTGATACAGGGCTGAAAAAGAGGGGGGGGCACATTTTGGCGCAGTGAGTGTATTACACGATTGACATAATATAAAAGCGCTATATCTGGGAATTGTTTCCCGTGTCAGTTGGCGCTGGGTGTGTGCTGGCATACTCTCTCTCTGTCTCTCCAAAGGGCCTTGTTGGTGACCTGTCCTCTTATAGGAAGATCCCTGTGTGTGTGTGAGAGAGAGTGTCGGTACGCGTGTGTTGACATGTCTGAAGCGGAAGGCTCATCCAAGGAGGAGGTGGAGCAGATGATTGTGGTGTCTCCGTCGGCAATGCCGACACATGTTTGGTATGATATGTGGAATATTTTAAATGCTAATGTGACCTTATTACATAAGAGAATGGACAAAGCTGAGTCCAAGGAAACAGCAGGGAGTCAATCCGCGGATGTGACTGGATCACAGGGCCCGTCAGGGTCTCAAAAGCGTCCCTTATCACAAATAGTAGACACATTGATCCTGACACGAGGGTGCGCATGTTTAAGGGGAAGAAACCTGTGGTAACGTTTCCTCCATCTCAGGAATTGAACAAATTATTTGAAAAAGCTTGGGAAACTCCAGACAAAGGATCCTTATGGCGTATCCTTTCCCTGCAAAGGACAGGGTACGTTGGGAATCCTTGCCCAGGGCGGACAAGGCATTAACGCATCTGTCTAGGAAAGTGGCGCTACCATCTCCAGACACCGCGGCCCTTAAGGACCCTGCTGATCGTAGACAGGAGACTACCTTAAAATCTATTTATGCACATACAGGGGCTTTACTCAGGCCGGCAATAGCATCGGCATGGGTCTGTAGCGCTGTTGCAGCATGGACAGATATCTTGTTGACTGACATGGATACCCTGGACAAGGATACTGTTGTCCTGACTTTAGGCCACATTAAGGACGCAGTCTTGTATATGAGAGACGCTCAAAGAGACATGGGGCTGCTTGGTTCCAGGGCCAACGCCATGGCAATTTCGACAAGGCGAGCTCTGTGGACCCGCCAATGGTCGGGTGAAGCCAACTCAAAAAAGCATATGGAGGTTTTACCTTACAAGGGTGAGGTTTTGTTTGGGGATTGTCTAGTGGACCTGGTGTCCACAGCTACCGTGGGTAAATCTACATTTTTGCCTTTTGTTCCCCCACAGCACAAGAAAACCCCCAATATTAGATGCAGTCCTTTCGGTCACATAAGTCCAGAAGAGGTTGGGGTTCCTCTTTCCTCGCCAGAGGTAAGGGTAGAGGTAAGAGAACACCTGCTTCGGCGAGTTCCCAGGAGCAGAAGTCCTCCCTGACCTCTGCTAAATCCACCGCATGACGCTGGGGCTCCACGGAGGGAGTCCGCACCGGTGGGGGCACGTCTTCGACTCTTCAGCTAGGTCTGGGTCCTATCGGGCATGGATCCTTGGGCGTTAGAAATTGTATCCCAAGGTTACAAACGAGTTCGAAGAGGTGCCCCCTCGCCGATTTCTCAAGTCGGCCTTGCCAACTTCTTCCCCGGAGAGGTGAGTGGTTTTAGGTGCAATTCAAAAGCTGTGTCAACAGCAAGTGATTGTCAAGGTTCCCCTAGGCCAAAAGTGAAAAGGGTACTAAAGTCTCCTGTGGTGGCTGCAAAGTGTTCACCTTCTAGAGCAGGCATGTCCAAACTGCGGCCCTCCAGCTGTTGTGAAACTACATATCCCAGCATGCCCTGACACAGTTTAGCTGTCAGAGAATTCTAAAGCTGTGTCAGGGCATGCTGGGATGTGTAGTTTCTCAACAGCTGGAGTGCCGCAGTTTGGACATGCCTGTTCTAGAGGGTCGCAGGTTCGGCGTTCAAGACTGGGTTCTGGTGACCACGGAAGCGAGCCTCCGAGGATGGGGAGCAATCACAAAAGGAAAACATTTTCAGGGGATATGGTCAAGCCAGGAGGCTTGTCTACACATCAACAATGTTTGTGGTCCCGAAGCCGGATGGTTCGGTTAGACCAATTTTGAATCTCAAGTCACTAAACCTATACTTGAAAAAGTTCAAATTCAAGATGGAATCACTCCGGACGGTGATATCCAGTCTGGAAGCAGGTGATTTTATGGTGTCGCTAGACGTGAAGGATGCCTACCTTCATGTCCCCATATTTCCTCTTCATCAAGAATACCTAGTACAGGACTATCATTACCAGTTTCAGACGCCGTTTGGGCTTTCCACGGCCCCGAGGATTTTCACCAAGGTAATGGCAGAAATGATGGTGCTCCTGTGCAAGCAGGGTATCACAATTATCCCGTACTTGGACGATCTCCTGATAAAGGCGAGATCAAGGGATCAATTGCTGAAAAACATGTCCCTCTCCCTGAGAGTGTTACATCAATACAGTTGGATTCTCAATCTGCCAAACTCACAGTTGCTTCCAACGACTCGACTATCCTTCCTAGGCATGATTCTGGACACGGAACAGAAAATGGGTTTTCTACCAATAGAAAAAGCCCAGACATCCAGAACATGGTCAGGGACCTACTAAGACCAAACAGAGTGTCGGTGCATTAATGCACTCGAGTTCTGGGAAATATGGTGGCAGTCTACAAGGCCATTCCCTTCGGCAGGTTCCATGCGAGGACATTTCAGTGGGACCTTCTCGACAAATGGTCAGGGTCCCATCTACAGAATAAAGGGCCATATACAATGGCCTACGACAAGCAAAAAGTCTTCTTCACGACCTACCGATTCTGATTCAATCAGACAACATCACAGCAGTGGCTCATGTAAACCACCAAGGCGGAACAAGGAGCAGAGTGGCAATGGTGAAAGCCACTAGAATTCTGCGCTGGGCAGAAAACCATGTAAGTGTTCTGTCAGCAGTCTTCATACCGGGAGTAGAATCTGGGAAGCAGACTTCCTCAGCAGACACGATCTCCATCCGGGAGAGTGGAGACTTCATCAAGAGGTCTTTGCAGAGATTGCAAGTCTTTGTGGACTTCCTCAAATAGGTATGATGGCGTCACGCCTCAACAAAAAGCTTTGGAGGTATTGTACCAGGTCAAGGGACCCTCAGGCAGTAGCGGTAGACGCCCTAGTGACACCATGAGTGTTTCAGTCGGTCTATGTGTTCCCTCCTCTTCCTCTCATCTCAAAAGTGTTGAGAATCAGAGTGCAAGCAATAATCATGATTCCAGGTTGGCCTTGAAGGGCCTGGTATTCGGATCTTCAGGAAATGCTCACGGAAGATCCGTGGCCTCTTCCTCTGAGGGAAGTCCTGTTACAACAGGGGCCTTGCATGTTCCAAGACTTACCATGGTTGCGTCTGACGGCATGGCGATTGAACACCGAATCCTAGCAGAGAGAGGTATTCCGGAGGAAGTTATCCCTACTCTGATAAAGGCTAGGAAGGAGGTAACGGCAAAGCATTATCACCGTATCTGGAGAAAGTATGTATCTTGGTGTGAAACCAAGAATGCTTCTACGGAAGATTTCCATCTGGGACGGTTTCTCCACTTCCTACAGACGGGAGTGGATTTGGGCCTAAATTTAGACTTCATTAAGGTGCAGATTTTGGCCCTATCTGTATTTTTTCAAAAATAATTGGCTTCTCTCCCAGAAGTCCAAACTTTCGTGGTGGGGGTGCTGCACATCCAGCCTCCTTTTGTGCCACCAGTGGTGCCATGGTACCTTAACGTGGTGTTACAGTTCCTTAAGTCACACTGGTTTGAACCTCTTCAAACTGTGGAATCAAAATTTCTCACCTGGAAGGTGGTTATGTTATTAGCCTTGGCATCTGCAAGGCGGGTGTCGGAGTTGGCGGCCTTGTCTCACAAGAACCCCTACTTGATTTTTCATGTGGATAGGGCAGAGTTGAGGACTCGTCCTAATTTCTGCCTAAGGTGGTTTCTTCGTTTCATTTGAACCAACCTATTGTGGTGCCTGTGGCTACGCCTGACTTGGAGGACTCCAAGTCCCTGGATGTGGTCAGGGCCTTGAAAATTTACATAGCCAGGACGGCTAGGGTTAGGAAAACAGAGGCTCTGTTTGTCCTGTATGCAGCCAACAAGATTGGCGCGCCTGCTTCTAAGCAGACTATTGCTTGCTGGATCTGTAACACGATTCAGCTAAATCTGCAAGGCTTGTATATAGTTGTTGCTTACATAAGGGTTATGTTACAGTTGGAGTCGGTCTTTGGCTGATACTGTTTTTTTCATTCATACTGTTAACTGGTTATGTGTATTCCAGTTTATATGGTATGATTGGTGTGGGCTGGTATGAATCTTGCCCTTAGATTAACAAAACACTTTCCTCGTATTATCCATCTCCTCTGGGCACAGTTTCTCTAACTGAGGTCTGGAGGAGGGGCATAGAGGGAGGAGCCAGTGCACACCCATACTAAAAGTTCTTTAGAGTGCCCATATCTCCTGCAGAGCCTGTCTATACCCCATTGTCCTTACGGAGTCCCCAGCATCCTCTACGGACTAGGATAAAAAGATTTACCGGTAGGTTTAAAATCTTATTTTTTATTCTGTTTTATATTCCCGTCTGAGTAATTACGCCATAATGTCTAATCTCGGAGTGGACAGCAGAAGATTTAAAGAAACCGTGTATGTGTAAGCATACAGGTAAGTGATGTCATGGTGGTCACTGTCACATTCAGGTGGTATAATGGAAGTGGGACTGTCTGGACTTATTTTAGTCTACTGCAGAAATAAAAAAATCAGCCTTTATCCTGCTTAAAAAAATTAAAAAGCCCATAAATCAAGCTTGGTCGGACAAGACATCATATAGGCTGAGGACCTATACTTCTGGGATATATGGCATAACTTCCTCTTCGCCCACAAAATCTTCCCTTCACCATTCACAATGTCCACCATTGCCCCTTCAGAAGGGACACAACTTTCTTTTGCTTGTTCCACCTCTTCCTTCACAGAGCCCAGGACCACCTTCATGACCATTTCATGTTTATCTGGTGGCCTGGTATCTGGGAGGTTTGTGGTCTGAGATGACCACAGAACCACCAGGTAGTGGGCAAGAAGAATCCACAGCCTCATGAGGAACTGGAGAGTCCAAGGATCCACCCCACATGAGGCAAAGAAGGGTCAACCACAGGGTCTAGCTTACCTATTTCCTTCCTAAAAGCTGCTCTTTACCCAGTTTGGTACTTGTGGGCTCCCACTCCAATTTTCCTTGAGAGTCCCTACCCTCACTAATCCATTCTAGGTCCCACCACCTGGTGTGTGGTGTTTAATGACTTTATTTTCATTTTACTTCACTTTGGCTGCAGCGTCCAGAGTCCCATCCAACTACTCCATTCCTTCACTCATTGGTGTCGCAACCCCTTCCGCCCCCCCCCCCCCCAATACACTGCCTTGCTGCAGTGGAGCAGTGAGGCATGCTGCTGGCAGTACTCACTAAGCATATATACACACAAACATGATGGAGACACACTCCCAGGAAGGCATGTATGTAGGAGTACGGACAGAGTGGATGCAGTGGGGCTGCATGACTAACAGCTGAGCCTGTCACTTCAGTGAGGTGGATGGGGCATCTTATTCCCAGCTGGTACAGCACACTATTTGTAAGAGGTAGGGCTGCTGGCTGACAGTTTAGCAGCTCTGTACAGCGGCAGCGGTCTGCAAATGATGGGAAAAAACATCTGGACTATGTCTACTATTGATGGCGGGGAACTAACTGGCTCTCCACCTTTCATTGTAAAACTAGTTAATGTCAGGTATAGACCATCAATTATTCCTGAACATCAATGGTTGATTGCCAATCCTAGACCAGACCCTGAGAGACCACAGCCACCACCGGATCCACATTTGTCATCCGCCAGCAGATCTACTTTCTCCTGGAGAGCCACCACTCCATGGCTTCCCACAACTAAGCTGGAACTCTCCAGGTCTCCTTCATGCCCAGCTTGGATCTCCTCTGCATCAACATTCCGAACGGCCTCAGACAGCTCCATGGAAGCAGCATTTGGGATAAGTTTTTACTTGCTTCAGCTCCAGTATAGTTCCTGTGATTTCCTCCAGGTCATCCCAGCTGCACCAGCTCCTCATTCCATGTAACTCTCTCCCAGCTGCACCAGCTCCTCATTCCATGTAACTCTCTCCCAGCTGCACCAGCTCCTCATTCCATGTAACTCTCTCCCAGCTGCACCAGCTCCTCATTCCATGTAACTCTCTCCCAGCTGCACCAGCTCCTCATTCCATGTAACTCTCTCCCAGCTGCACCAGACCCTCATTCCATGTAACTCTCTCCCAGCTGCACCAGACCCTCATTCCATGTAACTCTCTCCCAGCTGCACCAGCTCCTCATTCCATGCAACTCCCAGCTGCACCAGCTCCTCAGTTCATGTAACTCTCCCAGCTGCACCAGCTCCTCATTCCATGTAACTCTCCCAGCTGCACCAGCTCCTCAGTTCATGTAACTCTCTCCCAGCTGCACCAGCTCCTCATTCCATGTAACTCTCTCCCAGCTGCACCAGCTCCTCATTCCATGTAACTCTCTCCCAGCTGCACCAGCTCCTCGTTCCATGTAACTCTCTCCCAGCTGCTGCACCAGCTCCTCATTCCATGTAACTCTCTCCCATCTGCACCAGCTCCTCATTCCATGTAACTCTCTCCCAGCTGCACCAGCTCCTCATTCCATGTAACTCTCTCCCAGCTGCACCAGCTCCTCATTCCATGTAACTCTCTTCCAGCTGCACCAGCTCCTCATTCCATGTAACTCTCCCAGCTGCACCAGCTCCTCATTCCATGTAACTCTCTCCCAGCTGCACCAGCTCCTCAGTTCATGTAACTCTCTCCCAGCTGCACCAGCTCCTCATTCCATGTAACTCTCTCCTATCTGCACCAGCTCCTCATTCCATGTAACTCTCTCCCAGCTGCACCAGCTCCTCATTCCATGTAACTCTCTCCCAGCTGCACCAGCTCCTCATTCCATGTAACGCTCTCCCAGCTGCACCAGCTCCTTATTCCATGTAACTCTCTCCCAGCTGCACCAGCTCCTCAGTTCATGTAACTCTCTCCCAGCTGCACCAGCTCCTCATTCCATGTAACTCTCTCCTATCTGCACCAGCTCCTCGGTTCATGTAACTCTCTCCCAGCTGCACCAGCTCCTCATTCCATGTAACTCTCTCCCAGCTGCACCAGCTCCTCATTCCATGTAACTCTCTCCCAGCTGCACCAGCTCCTCATTCCATGTAACTCTCCCAGCTGCACCAGCTCCTCATTTCATGTAACTCTCTCCCAGCTGCACCAGCTCCTCATTCCATGTAACTCTCTCCCAGCTGCACCAGCTCCTCAGTTCATGTAACTCTCTCCCAGCTGCATCAGCTCCTCATTCCATGTAACTCTCTCCCAGCTGCACCAGCTCCTCATTCCATGTAACTCTCCCAGCTGCACCAGCTCCTCATTCCATGTAACTCTCTCCCAGCTGCACCAGCTCCTCATTCCATGTAACTCTCCCAGCTGCACCAGCTCCTCATTCCATGTAACTCTCTCCCAGCTGCACCAGCTCCTCATTCCATGTAACTCTCCCAGCTGCACCAGCTCCTCATTCCATGTAACTCTCTCCCAGCTGCACCAGCTCCTCATTCCATGTAACGCTCTCCCAGCTGCACCAGCTCCTTATTCCATGTAACTCTCTCCCAGCTGCACCAGCTCCTCAGTTCATGTAACTCTCTTCCAGCTGCACCAGCTCCTCATTCCATGTAACTCTCCCAGCTGCACCAGCTCCTCATTCCATGTAACTCTCTCCTATCTGCACCAGCTCCTCGGTTCATGTAACTCTCTCCCAGCTGCATCAGCTCCTCATTCCATGTAACTCTCTCCCAGCTGCACCAGCTCCTCATTCCATGTAACTCTCTCCTATCTGCACCAGCTCCTCGGTTCATGTAACTCTCTCCCAGCTGCACCAGCTCCTCATTCCATGTAACTCTCTCCCAGCTGCACCAGCTCCTCATTCCATGTAACTCTCCCAGCTGCACCAGCTCCTCATTCCATGTAACTCTCTCCCAGCTGCACCAGCTCCTCATTCCATGTAACTCTCTCCCAGCTGCACCAGCTCCTCATTTCATGTAACTCTCTCCCAGCTGCACCAGCTCCTCATTCCATGTAACTCTCCCAGCTGCACCAGCTCCTCATTCCATGTAACTCTCTCCTAGCTGCACCAGCTCCTCATTCCATGTAACTCTCTCCCAGCTGCACCAGCTCCTCATTTCATGTAACTCTCTCCCAGCTGCACCAGCTCCTCATTTCATGTAACTCTCTCCCAGCTGCACTAGCTCCTCATTCCATGTAACTCTCTCCCAGCTGCACCAGCTCCTCATTCCATGTAACTCTCTCCCAGCTGCACCAGCTCCTCATTCCATGTAACTCTCTCCCAGCTGCACCAGCTCCTCATTCCATGTAACTCTCTCCCAGCTGCTGCACCAGCTCCTCATTCCATGTAACTCTCTCCCAGCTGCACCAGCTCCTCATTCCATGTAACTCTCTCCCAGCTGCACCAGCTCCTCATTCCATGTAACTCTCTCCCAGCTGCACCAGCTCCTCATTCCATGTAACTCTCTCCCAGCTGCACCAGCTCCTCAGTTCATACAACTCTCCCAGCTGCACCAGCTCCTCATTCCATGTAACTCTCTCCTATCTGCACCAGCTCCTCGGTTCATGTAACTCTCTCCCAGCTGCACCAGCTCCTCATTCCATGTAACTCTCTCCCAGCTGTACCAGCTCCTCATTCCATGTAACTCTCCCAGCTGCACCAGCTCCTCATTCCATGTAACTCCCAGCTGCACCAGCTCCTCATTCCATGTAACTCTCCCAGCTGCACCAGCTCCTCATTCCATGTAACTCTCTCCCAGCTGCACCAGCTCCTCATTCCATGTAACATCTCTCCCAGCTGCACCAGCTCCTCATTCCATGTAACTCTCTCCCAGCTGCACCAGCTCCTCATTCCATGTAACTCTCTCCCAGCTGCACCAGCTCCTTATTCCATGTAACTCTCTTCCAGCTGCACCAGCTCCTCATTCCATGTAACTCTCTCCCAGCTGCACCAGCTCCTCATTCCATGTAACTCTCTCCCAGCTGCACCAGCTCCTTATTCCATGTAACTCTCTCCCAGCTGCACCAGCTCCTCATTCCATGTAACTCTCTCCCAGCTGCACCAGCTCCTTATTCCATGTAACTCTCTTCCAGCTGCACCAGCTCCTCATTCCATGTAACTCTCTCCCAGCTGCACCAGCTCCTCATTCCATGTAACTCCCAGCTGCACCAGCTCCTCATTCCATGTAACTCTCCCAGCTGCACCAGCTCCTCATTCCATGTAACTCTCTCCCAGCTGCACCAGCTCATTCCATGTAACTCCCAGCTGCACCAGCTCCTCATTCCATGTAACTCTCCCAGCTGCACCAGCTCCTCATTCCATGTAACTCTCTCCCAGCTGCACCAGCTCCTCATTCCATGTAACTCTCTCCCAGCTGCACCAGCTCCTCATTCCATGTAACTCTCTCCCAGCTGCACCAGCTCCTCATTCCATGTAACTCTCTCCCAGCTGCACCAGCTCCTCATTCCATGTAACTCTCCCAGCTGCACCAGCTCCTCATTCCATGTAACTCTCTCCCAGCTGTACCAGCTCCTCAGTTCATGTAACTCTCTCCCAGCTGCACCAGCTCCTCATTCCATGTAACTCTCTCCCAGCTGTACCAGCTCCTCAGTTCATGTAACTCTCTCCCAGCTGCACCAGCTCCTCATTCCATGTAACTCTCTCCCATCTGCACCAGCTCCTCATTCGATGTAACTCTCTCCAAAGCTACACCAGCTCCTCATTCCATGTAACTCTCTCCCAGCTGCACCAGCTCCTCATTCCATGTAACTCTCTCCCAGCTGCACCAGCTCCTCATTCCATGTAACTCTCTCCCAGCTGCACCAGCTCCTCATTCCATGTAACTCTCTCCCAGCTGCACCAGCTCCTCATTTCATGTAACTCTCTCCCAGCTGCACCAGCTCCTCATTCCATGTAACTCTCTCCCAGCTGCACCAGCTCCTCATTCCATGTAACTCTCTCCCAGCTGCACCAGCTCCTCATTCCATGTAACTCTCCCAGCTGCACCAGCTCCTCATTTCATGTAACTCTCTCCCAGCTGCACCAGCTCCTCATTCCATGTAACTCTCTCCCAGCTGCACCAGCTCCTCAGTTCATGTAACTCTCTCCCAGCTGCATCAGCTCCTCATTCCATGTAACTCTCTCCCAGCTGCACCAGCTCCTCATTCCATGTAACTCTCCCAGCTGCACCAGCTCCTCATTCCATGTAACTCTCTCCCAGCTGCACCAGCTCCTCATTCCATGTAACTCTCCCAGCTGCACCAGCTCCTCATTCCATGTAACTCTCTCCCAGCTGCACCAGCTCCTCATTCCATGTAACTCTCCCAGCTGCACCAGCTCCTCATTCCATGTAACTCTCTCCCAGCTGCACCAGCTCCTCATTCCATGTAACGCTCTCCCAGCTGCACCAGCTCCTTATTCCATGTAACTCTCTCCCAGCTGCACCAGCTCCTCAGTTCATGTAACTCTCTTCCAGCTGCACCAGCTCCTCATTCCATGTAACTCTCCCAGCTGCACCAGCTCCTCATTCCATGTAACTCTCTCCTATCTGCACCAGCTCCTCGGTTCATGTAACTCTCTCCCAGCTGCATCAGCTCCTCATTCCATGTAACTCTCTCCCAGCTGCACCAGCTCCTCATTCCATGTAACTCTCTCCTATCTGCACCAGCTCCTCGGTTCATGTAACTCTCTCCCAGCTGCACCAGCTCCTCATTCCATGTAACTCTCTCCCAGCTGCACCAGCTCCTCATTCCATGTAACTCTCCCAGCTGCACCAGCTCCTCATTCCATGTAACTCTCTCCCAGCTGCACCAGCTCCTCATTCCATGTAACTCTCTCCCAGCTGCACCAGCTCCTCATTTCATGTAACTCTCTCCCAGCTGCACCAGCTCCTCATTCCATGTAACTCTCCCAGCTGCACCAGCTCCTCATTCCATGTAACTCTCTCCTAGCTGCACCAGCTCCTCATTCCATGTAACTCTCTCCCAGCTGCACCAGCTCCTCATTTCATGTAACTCTCTCCCAGCTGCACCAGCTCCTCATTTCATGTAACTCTCTCCCAGCTGCACTAGCTCCTCATTCCATGTAACTCTCTCCCAGCTGCACCAGCTCCTCATTCCATGTAACTCTCTCCCAGCTGCACCAGCTCCTCATTCCATGTAACTCTCTCCCAGCTGCACCAGCTCCTCATTCCATGTAACTCTCTCCCAGCTGCTGCACCAGCTCCTCATTCCATGTAACTCTCTCCCAGCTGCACCAGCTCCTCATTCCATGTAACTCTCTCCCAGCTGCACCAGCTCCTCATTCCATGTAACTCTCTCCCAGCTGCACCAGCTCCTCATTCCATGTAACTCTCTCCCAGCTGCACCAGCTCCTCAGTTCATACAACTCTCCCAGCTGCACCAGCTCCTCATTCCATGTAACTCTCTCCTATCTGCACCAGCTCCTCGGTTCATGTAACTCTCTCCCAGCTGCACCAGCTCCTCATTCCATGTAACTCTCTCCCAGCTGTACCAGCTCCTCATTCCATGTAACTCTCCCAGCTGCACCAGCTCCTCATTCCATGTAACTCCCAGCTGCACCAGCTCCTCATTCCATGTAACTCTCCCAGCTGCACCAGCTCCTCATTCCATGTAACTCTCTCCCAGCTGCACCAGCTCCTCATTCCATGTAACATCTCTCCCAGCTGCACCAGCTCCTCATTCCATGTAACTCTCTCCCAGCTGCACCAGCTCCTCATTCCATGTAACTCTCTCCCAGCTGCACCAGCTCCTTATTCCATGTAACTCTCTTCCAGCTGCACCAGCTCCTCATTCCATGTAACTCTCTCCCAGCTGCACCAGCTCCTCATTCCATGTAACTCTCTCCCAGCTGCACCAGCTCCTTATTCCATGTAACTCTCTCCCAGCTGCACCAGCTCCTCATTCCATGTAACTCTCTCCCAGCTGCACCAGCTCCTTATTCCATGTAACTCTCTTCCAGCTGCACCAGCTCCTCATTCCATGTAACTCTCTCCCAGCTGCACCAGCTCCTCATTCCATGTAACTCCCAGCTGCACCAGCTCCTCATTCCATGTAACTCTCCCAGCTGCACCAGCTCCTCATTCCATGTAACTCTCTCCCAGCTGCACCAGCTCATTCCATGTAACTCCCAGCTGCACCAGCTCCTCATTCCATGTAACTCTCCCAGCTGCACCAGCTCCTCATTCCATGTAACTCTCTCCCAGCTGCACCAGCTCCTCATTCCATGTAACTCTCTCCCAGCTGCACCAGCTCCTCATTCCATGTAACTCTCTCCCAGCTGCACCAGCTCCTCATTCCATGTAACTCTCTCCCAGCTGCACCAGCTCCTCATTCCATGTAACTCTCCCAGCTGCACCAGCTCCTCATTCCATGTAACTCTCTCCCAGCTGTACCAGCTCCTCAGTTCATGTAACTCTCTCCCAGCTGCACCAGCTCCTCATTCCATGTAACTCTCTCCCAGCTGTACCAGCTCCTCAGTTCATGTAACTCTCTCCCAGCTGCACCAGCTCCTCATTCCATGTAACTCTCTCCCATCTGCACCAGCTCCTCATTCGATGTAACTCTCTCCAAAGCTACACCAGCTCCTCATTCCATGTAACTCTCTCCCAGCTGCACCAGCTCCTCATTCCATGTAACTCTCTCCCAGCTGCACCAGCTCCTCATTCCATGTAACTCTCTCCCAGCTGCACCAGCTCCTCATTCCATGTAACTCTCTCCCAGCTGCACCAGCTCCTCATTTCATGTAACTCTCTCCCAGCTGCACCAGCTCCTCATTCCATGTAACTCTCTCCCAGCTGCACCAGCTCCTCATTCCATGTAACTCTCTCCCAGCTGCACCAGCTCCTCATTCCATGTAACTCTCTCCCAGCTGTACCAGCTCCTCATTCCATGTAACTCTCCCAGCTGCACCAGCTCCTCATTCCATGTAACTCCCAGCTGCACCAGCTCCTCATTCCATGTAACTCTCCCAGCTGCACCAGCTCCTCATTCCATGTAACTCTCTCCCAGCTGCACCAGCTCCTCATTCCATGTAACTCTCTCCCAGCTGTACCAGCTCCTCAGTTCATGTAACTCTCTCCCAGCTGCACCAGCTCCTCATTCCTTGTAACTCTCTCCCATCTGCACCAGCTCCTCATTCGATGTAACTCTCTCCCAGCTGCACCAGCTTCTCATTCCATGTAACTCCCAGCTGCACCAGCTCCTCATTCCATGTAACTCTCTCCCAGCTGCACCAGCTCCTCATTCCATGTAACTCTCTCCCAGCTGCTGCACCAGCTCCTCATTCCATGTAACTCTCTCCCATCTGCACCAGCTCCTCATTCGATGTAACTCTCTCCCAGCTACACCAGCTCCTCATTCCATGTAACTCTCTCCCAGCTGCACCAGCTCCTCATTCCATGTAACTCTCTCCCATCTGCACCAGCTCCTCATTCCATGTAACTCTCTCCCAGCTGCATCAGCTCCTCATTCCATGTAACTCCCAGCTGCACCAGCTCCTCATTCCATGTAACTCTCTCCCAGCTGCACCAGCTCCTCATTCCATGTAACTCTCTCCCAGCTGTACCAGCTCCTCATTCCATGTAACTCTCTCCCAGCTGCACCAGCTCCTCATTCCATGTAACTCTCTCCCAGCTGCACCAGCTCCTCATTCCATGTAACTCTCTCCCAGCTGCTGCACCAGCTCCTCATTCCATGTAACTCTCTCCCAGCTGCACCAGCTCCTCATTCCATGTAACTCTCTCCCAGCTGCACCAGCTCCTCAGTTCATGTAACTCCCAGCTGCACCAGCTCCTCATTCCATGTAACTCTCTCCCAGCTGTACCAGCTCCTCATTCCATGTAACTCTCTCCCAGCTGCACCAGCTCCTCATTCCATGTAACTCTCTCCCAGCTGCACCAGCTCCTCAGTTCATGTAACTCCCAGCTGCACCAGCTCCTCATTCCATGTAACTCTCTCCCAGCTGCACCAGCTTCTCATTCCATGTAACTCCCAGCTGCACCAGCTCCTCATTCCATGTAACTCTCTCCCAGCTGCACCAGCTCCTCATTCCATGTAACTCTCTCCCAGCTGTACCAGCTCCTCATTCCATGTAACTCTCCCAGCTGCACCAGCTCCTCATTCCATGTAACTCTCCCAGCTGCACCAGCTCCTCATTCCATGTAACTCTCTCCCAGCTGTACCAGCTCCTCATTCCATGTAACTCTCTCCCAGCTGCACCAGCTCCTCATTCCATGTAACTCTCTCCCAGCTGCACCAGCTCCTCATTCCATGTAACTCTCTCCCAGCTGCACCAGCTCCTCATTCCATGTAACTCTCTCCCAGCTGCACCAGCTCCTCATTCCATGTAACTCTCTCCCAGCTGCACCAGCTCCTCATTCCATGTAACTCTCTCCCAGCTGCACCAGCTCCTCATTACATGTAACTCTCTCTCAGCTGCACCAGCTCCTCAGTTCATGTAACTCCCAGCTGCACCAGCTCCTCATTCCATGTAACTCTCCCAGCTGCACCAGCTCCTCATTCCATGTAACTCTCTCCCAGCTGCACCAGCTCCTCATTCCATGTAACTCTCTCCCAGCTGCACCAGCTCCTCATTCCATGTAACTTTCTCCCAGCTGCACCAGCTCCTCATTCCATGTAACTCTCTCCCAGCTGCACCAGCTCCTTATTCCATGTAACTCTCTCCCAGCTGCACCAGCTCCTCATTCCATGTAACTCTCTCCCAGCTGCACCAGCTCCTCATTCCATGTAACTCTCTCCCAGCTGCACCAGCTCCTCATTCCATGTAACTCTCTCCCAGCTGCACCAGCTCCTCATTCCATGTAACTCTCTCCCAGCTGCACCAGCTCCTCATTCCATGTAACTCTCTCCCAGCTGCACCAGCTCCTCATTCCATGTAACTCTCTTCCAGCTGCACCAGCTCCTCATTCCATGTAACTCTCTCCCAGCTGCACCAGCTCTTCAGTCCATGTAACTCTCTCCCAGCTGCACCAGCTCCTCATTCCATGTAACTCTCTCCCAGCTGCACCAGCTCCTCATTCCATGTAACTCTCTCCCAGCTGCACCAGTTCCTCATTCCATGTAACTCTCTCCCAGCTGCACCAGCTCCTCATTCCATGTAATTCTCCCAGCTGCACCAGCTCCTCATTCCATGTAACTCCCAGCTGCACCAGCTCCTCATTCCATGTAACTCTCCCAGCTGCACCAGCTCCTCATTCCATGTAACTCTCTCCCAGCTGCACCAGCTCCTCATTCCATGTAACTCTCTCCCAGCTGCACCAGCTCCTCATTCCATGTAACTCTCTCCCAGCTGCACCAGCTCCTCATTCCATGTAACTCTCTCCCAGCTGTACCAGCTCCTCATTCCATGTAACTCTCCCAGCTGCACCAGCTCCTCATTCCATGTAACTCTCTCCCAGCTGCACCAGCTCCTCATTCCATGTAACTCTCTCCCAGCTGCACCAGCTCCTCATTCCATGTAACTCTCTCCCAGCTGCACCAGCTCCTCATTACATGTAACTCTCTCTCAGCTGCACCAGCTCCTCAGTTCATGTAACTCTCTCCCAGCTGCACCAGCTCCTCATTCCATGTAACGCTCTCCCAGCTGCACCAGCTCCTCAGTTCATGTAACTCTCCCAGCTGCACCAGCTCCTCATTCCATGTAACTCTCTCCCAGCTGCACCAGCTCCTCATTCCATGTAACTCTCTTCCAGCTGCACCAGCTCCTCATTCCATGTAACTCTCCCAGCTGCACCAGCTCCTCATTCCATGTAACTCTCTCCCAGCTGCACCAGCTCCTCATTCCATGTAACTCTCTCCCAGCTGCACCAGCTCCTCATTCCATGTAACTCTCTCCCAGCTGCACCAGCTCCTCATTCCATGTAACTCTCTCCCAGCTGCACCAGCTCCTCATTCCATGTAACTCTCTCCCAGCTGCACCAGCTCCTCATTCCATGTAACTCTCTCCCAGCTGCACCAGCTCCTTATTCCATGTAACTCTCTCCCAGCTGCACCAGCTCCTCATTCCATGTAACTCTCTCCCAGCTGCACCAGCTCCTTATTCCATGTAACTCTCTTCCAGCTTCACCAGCTCCTCATTCCATGTAACTCTCTCCCAGCTGCACCAGCTCTTCATTCCATGTAACTCTCTCCCAGCTGCACCAGCTCCTCATTCCATGTAACTCTCTCCCAGCTGCACCAGCTCCTCATTCCATGTAACTCTCTCCCAGCTGCACCAGCTCCTTATTCCATGTAACTCTCTTCCAGCTGCACCAGCTCCTCATTCCATGTAACTCTCTCCCAGCTGCACCAGCTCCTCATTCCATGTAACTCTCTCCCAGCTGCACCAGCTCCTCAGTTCATGTAACTCTCTTACAGCTGCACCAGCTCCTCATTCCATGTAACTCTCTCCCAGCTGCACCAGCTCCTCATTCCATGTAACTCTCTCCCAGCTGCACCAGCTCCTCATTCCATGTAACTCTCTCCCAGCTGCACCAGCTCCTCATTTCATGTAACTCTCTCCCAGCTGCACCAGCTCCTGATTCCATGTAACTCTCTCCCAGCTGCACCAGCTCCTCATTCCATGTAACTCCCAGCTGCACCAGCTCCTCATTCCATGTAACTCTCTCCCAGCTGCACCAGCTCCTCATTCCATGTAACTCTCTCCCAGCTGCACCAGCTCCTCATTCCATGTAACGCTCTCCCAGCTGCACCAGCTCCTTATTCCATGTAACTCTCTCCCAGCTGCACCAGCTCCTCAGTTCATGTAACTCTCTCCCAGCTGCACCAGCTCCTTATTCCATGTAACTCTCTCCCAGCTGCACCAGCTCCTCATTCCATGTAACTCTCTCCCAGCTGCACCAGCTCCTCATTCCATGTAACTCTCTCCCAGCTGCACCAGCTCCTCAGTTCATGTAACTCTCTTACAGCTGCACCAGCTCCTCATTCCATGTAACTCTCTCCCAGCTGCACCAGCTCCTCATTCCATGTAACTCTCTCCCAGCTGCACCAGCTCCTCATTCCATGTAACTCTCTCCCAGCTGCACCAGCTCCTCATTTCATGTAACTCTCTCCCAGCTGCATCAGCTCCTCATTCCATGTAACTCTCTCCCAGCTGCACCAGCTCCTCATTCCATGTAACTCTCCCAGCTGCACCAGCTCCTCATTCCATGTAACTCTCTCCCAGCTGCACCAGCTCCTCATTCCATGTAACTCTCCCAGCTGCACCAGCTCCTCATTCCATGTAACTCTCTCCCAGCTGCACCAGCTCCTCATTCCATGTAACTCTCCCAGCTGCACCAGCTCCTCATTCCATGTAACTCTCTCCCAGCTGCACCAGCTCCTCATTCCATGTAACGCTCTCCCAGCTGCACCAGCTCCTTATTCCATGTAACTCTCTCCCAGCTGCACCAGCTCCTCAGTTCATGTAACTCTCTCCCAGCTGCACCAGCTCCTCATTCCATGTAACTCTCTCCTATCTGCACCAGCTCCTCGGTTCATGTAACTCTCTCCCAGCTGCACCAGCTCCTCATTCCATGTAACTCTCTCCCAGCTGCACCAGCTCCTCATTCCATGTAACTCTCTCCCAGCTGCACCAGCTCCTCATTCCATGTAACTCTCCCAGCTGCACCAGCTCCTCATTTCATGTAACTCTCTCCCAGCTGCACCAGCTCCTCATTCCATGTAACTCTCTCCCAGCTGCACCAGCTCCTCAGTTCATGTAACTCTCTCCCAGCTGCATCAGCTCCTCATTCCATGTAACTCTCTCCCAGCTGCACCAGCTCCTCATTCCATGTAACTCTCCCAGCTGCACCAGCTCCTCATTCCATGTAACTCTCTCCCAGCTGCACCAGCTCCTCATTCCATGTAACTCTCCCAGCTGCACCAGCTCCTCATTCCATGTAACTCTCTCCCAGCTGCACCAGCTCCTCATTCCATGTAACTCTCCCAGCTGCACCAGCTCCTCATTCCATGTAACTCTCTCCCAGCTGCACCAGCTCCTCATTCCATGTAACGCTCTCCCAGCTGTACCAGCTCCTCGGTTCATGTAACTCTCTCCCAGCTGCACCAGCTCCTCATTCCATGTAACTCTCTCCCAGCTGCACCAGCTCCTCATTCCATGTAACTCTCCCAGCTGCACCAGCTCCTCATTCCATGTAACTCTCTCCCAGCTGCACCAGCTCCTCATTCCATGTAACTCTCTCCCAGCTGCACCAGCTCCTCATTTCATGTAACTCTCTCCCAGCTGCACCAGCTCCTCATTCCATGCAACTCTCCCAGCTGCACCAGCTCCTCATTCCATGTAACTCTCTCCTAGCTGCACCAGCTCCTCATTCCATGTAACTCTCTCCCAGCTGCACCAGCTCCTCATTTCATGTAACTCTCTCCCAGCTGCACCAGCTCCTCATTTTATGTAACTCTCTCCCAGCTGCACTAGCTCCTCATTCCATGTAACTCTCTCCCAGCTGCACCAGCTCCTCATTCCATGTAACTCTCTCCCAGCTGCACCAGCTCCTCATTCCATGTAACTCTCTCCCAGCTGCACCAGCTCCTCATTCCATGTAACTCTCTCCCAGCTGCTGCACCAGCTCCTCATTCCAAGTAACTCTCTCCCAGCTGCACCAGCTCCTCATTCCATGTAACTCTCTCCCAGCTGCACCAGCTCCTCATTCCATGTAACTCTCTCCCAGCTGCACCAGCTCCTCATTCCATGTAACTCTCTCCCAGCTGCACCAGCTCCTCAGTTCATACAACTCTCCCAGCTGCACCAGCTCCTCATTCCATGTAACTCTCTCCCAGCTGCACCAGCTCCTCATTCCATGTAACTCTCTCCCAGCTACATCAGCTGCTTATTCCATGTAACTCTCTCCCAGCTGCACCAGCTCCTCATTCCATGTAACTCTCTCCCAGCTGCACCAGCTCCTCATTCCATGTAACTCTCTCCCAGCTGCACCAGCTCCTCATTCCATGTAACTCTCTCCCAGCTGTACCAGCTCCTCATTCCATGTAACTCTCCCAGCTGCTCCAGCTCCTCATTCCATGTAACTCCCAGCTGCACCAGCTCCTCATTCCATGTAACTCTCTCCCAGCTGCACCAGCTCCTCATTCCATGTAACTCTCTCCCAGCTGCACCAGCTCCTCATTCCATGTAACTCTCTCCCAGCTGCACCAGCTCCTTATTCCATGTAACTCTCTCCCAGCTGTACCAGCTCCTCAGTTCATGTAACTCTCTCCCAGCTGCACCAGCTCCTCATTCCATGTAACTCTCTCCCATCTGCACCAGCTCCTCATTCGATGTAACTCTCTCCCAGCTGCACCAGCTTCTCATTCCATGTAACTCCCAGCTGCACCAGCTCCTCATTCCATGTAACTCTCTCCCAGCTGCACCAGCTCCTCATTCCATGTAACTCTCTCCCAGCTGCTGCACCAGCTCCTCATTCCATGTAACTCTCTCCCAGCTGCACCAGCTCCTCAGTTCATGTAACTCTCTCCCATCTGCACCAGCTCCTCATTCGATGTAACTCTCTCCCAGCTACACCAGCTCCTCATTCCATGTAACTCTCTCCCAGCTGCACCAGCTCCTCATTCCATGTAACTCTCTCCCATCTGCACCAGCTCCTCATTCCATGTAACTCTCTCCCAGCTGCACCAGCTTCTCATTCCATGTAACTCCCAGCTGCACCAGCTCCTCATTCCATGTAACTCTCTCCCAGCTGCACCAGCTCCTCATTCCATGTAACTCTCTCCCAGCTGTACCAGCTCCTCATTCCATGTAACTCTCTCCCAGCTGCACCAGCTCCTCATTCCATGTAACTCTCTCCCAGCTGCACCAGCTTCTCATTCCATGTAACTCCCAGCTGCGCCAGCTCCTCATTCCATGTAACTCTCTCCCAGCTGCACCAGCTCCTCATTCCATGTAACTCTCTCCCAGCTGCACCAGCTCCTCAGTTCATGTAACTCTCTCTCAGCTGCACCAGCTCCTCAGTTCATGTAACTCTCTCCCAGCTGCACCAGCTCCTCATTCCATGTAACTCTCTCTCAGCTGCACCAGCTCCTCAGTTCATGTAACTCTCTCCCAGCTGCACCAGCTCCTCAGTTCATGTAACTCTCTCCCAGCTGCACCAGCTCCTCATTCCATGTAACTCTCTCTCAGCTGCACCAGCTCCTCAGTTCATGTAACTCCCAGCTGCACCAGCTCCTCATTCCATGTAACTCTCCCAGCTGCACCAGCTCCTCATTCCATGTAACTCTCTCCCAGCTGCACCAGCTCCTCATTCCATGTAACTCTCTCCCAGCTGCACCAGCTCCTCATTCCATGTAACTCTCTCCCAGCTGCACCAGCTCCTCATTCCATGTAACTCTCTCCCAGCTGCACCAGCTCCTCATTCCATGTAACTCTCTCCCAGCTGCACCAGCTCCTCATTCCATGTAACTCTCTCCCAGCTGCACCAGCTCCTCATTCCATGTAACTCTCTCCCAGCTGCACCAGCTCCTCATTCCATGTAACTCTCTCCCAGCTGCACCAGCTCCTCATTCCATGTAACTCTCTCCCAGCTGCACCAGCTCCTCATTCCATGTAACTCTCTCCCAGCTGCACCAGCTCCTCATTCCATGTAACTCTCTCCCAGCTGCACCAGCTCCTTATTCCATGTAACTCTCTCCCAGCTGCACCAGCTCCTCATTCCATGTAACTCTCTCCCAGCTGCACCAGCTCCTTATTCCATGTAACTCTCTTCCAGCTGCCCCAGCTCCTCATTCCATGTAACTCTCTCCCAGCTGCACCAGCTCCTCATTCCATGTAACTCCCAGCTGCACCAGCTCCTCATTCCATGTAACTCTCCCAGCTGCACCAGCTCCTCATTCCATGTAACTCTCTCCCAGCTGCACCAGCTCCTCATTCCATGTAACTCCCAGCTGCACCAGCTCCTCATTCCATGTAACTCTCTCCCAGCTGCACCAGCTCCTCATACCATGTAACTCTCTCCCAGCTGCACCAGCTCCTCATTCCATGTAACTCTCTCCCAGCTGCACCAGCTCCTCATTCCATGTAACTCCCAGCTGCACCAGCTCCTCATTCCATGTAACTCTCCCAGCTGCACCAGCTCCTCATTCCATGTAACTCTCTCCCAGCTGCACCAGCTCCTCATTCCATGTAACTCTCTCCCAGCTGCACCAGCTCCTCATTCCATGTAACTCTCTCCCAGCTGCACCAGCTCCTCATTCCATGTAACTCTCTCCCAGCTGCACCAGCTCCTCATTCCATGTAACTCTCTCCCAGCTGTACCAGCTCCTCAGTTCATGTAACTCTCTCCCAGCTGCACCAGCTCCTCATTCCATGTAACTCTCTCCCAGCTGTACCAGCTCCTCAGTTCATGTAACTCTCTCCCAGCTGCACCAGCTCCTCATTCCATGTAACTCTCTCCCATCTGCACCAGCTCCTCATTCGATGTAACTCTCTCCAAAGCTACACCAGCTCCTCATTCCATGTAACTCTCTCCCAGCTGCACCAGCTCCTCATTCCATGTAACTCTCTCCCAGCTGCACCAGCTCCTCATTCCATGTAACTCTCTCCCAGCTGCACCAGCTCCTCATTCCATGTAACTCTCTCCCAGCTGCACCAGCTCCTCATTTCATGTAACTCTCTCCCAGCTGCACCAGCTCCTCATTCCATGTAACTCTCTCCCAGCTGCACCAGCTCCTCATTCCATGTAACTCTCTCCCAGCTGCACCAGCTCCTCATTCCATGTAACTCTCTCCCAGCTGTACCAGCTCCTCATTCCATGTAACTCTCCCAGCTGCACCAGCTCCTCATTCCATGTAACTCCCAGCTGCACCAGCTCCTCATTCCATGTAACTCTCCCAGCTGCACCAGCTCCTCATTCCATGTAACTCTCTCCCAGCTGCACCAGCTCCTCATTCCATGTAACTCTCTCCCAGCTGTACCAGCTCCTCAGTTCATGTAACTCTCTCCCAGCTGCACCAGCTCCTCATTCCTTGTAACTCTCTCCCATCTGCACCAGCTCCTCATTCGATGTAACTCTCTCCCAGCTGCACCAGCTTCTCATTCCATGTAACTCCCAGCTGCACCAGCTCCTCATTCCATGTAACTCTCTCCCAGCTGCACCAGCTCCTCATTCCATGTAACTCTCTCCCAGCTGCTGCACCAGCTCCTCATTCCATGTAACTCTCTCCCATCTGCACCAGCTCCTCATTCCATGTAACTCTCTCCCAGCTGCACCAGCTCCTCATTCCATGTAACTCCCAGCTGCACCAGCTCCTCATTCCATGTAACTCTCTCCCAGCTGCACCAGCTCCTCATTCCATGTAACTCTCTCCCATCTGCACCAGCTCCTCATTCCATGTAACTCTCTCCCAGCTGCACCAGCTCCTCATTCCATGTAACTCCCAGCTGCACCAGCTCCTCATTCCATGTAACTCTCTCCCAGCTGCACCAGCTCCTCATTCGATGTAACTCTCTCCCAGCTACACCAGCTCCTCATTCCATGTAACTCTCTCCCAGCTGCACCAGCTCCTCATTCCATGTAACTCTCTCCCATCTGCACCAGCTCCTCATTCCATGTAACTCTCTCCCAGCTGCACCAGCTCCTCATTCCATGTAACTCCCAGCTGCACCAGCTCCTCATTCCATGTAACTCTCTCCCAGCTGCACCAGCTCCTCATTCCATGTAACTCTCTCCCAGCTGTACCAGCTCCTCATTCCATGTAATTCTCTCCCAGCTTCACCAGCTCCTCATTCCATGTAACTCTCTCCCAGCTGTACCAGCTCCTCATTCCATGTAACTCTCTCCCAGCTGCACCAGCTCCTCATTCCATGTAACTCTCTCCCAGCTGCACCAGCTCCTCAGTTCATGTAACTCCCAGCTGCACCAGCTCCTCATTCCATGTAACTCTCTCCCAGCTGTACCAGCTCCTCATTCCATGTAACTCTCTCCCAGCTGCACCAGCTCCTCATTCCATGTAACTCTCTCCCAGCTGCACCAGCTCCTCAGTTCATGTAACTCCCAGCTGCACCAGCTCCTCATTCCATGTAACTCTCTCCCAGCTGCACCAGCTTCTCATTCCATTTAACTCCCAGCTGCACCAGCTCCTCATTCCATGTAACTCTCTCCCAGCTGCACCAGCTCCTCATTCCATGTAACTCTCTCCCAGCTGCACCAGCTCCTCATTCCATGTAACTCTCCCAGCTGCACCAGCTCCTCATTCCATGTAACTCTCCCAGCTGAACCAGCTCCTCATTCCATGTAACTCTCTCCCAGCTGCACCAGCTCCTCATTCCATGTAACTCTCTCCCAGCTGCACCAGCTCCTCATTCCATGTAACTCTCTCTCAGCTGTACCAGCTCCTCATTCCATGTAACTCTCTCCCAGCTGCACCAGCTCCTCATTCCATGTAACTCTCTCCCAGCTGCACCAGCTGCTTATTCCATGTAACTCTCTCCCAGCTGCACCAGCTCCTCATTCCATGTAACTCTCTCCCAGCTGCACCAGCTCCTCATTCCATGTAACTCTCTCCCAGCTGCACCAGCTCCTCATTACATGTAACTCTCTCTCAACTGCACCAGCTCCTCAGTTCATGTAACTCCCAGCTGCACCAGCTCCTCATTCCATGTAACTCTCCCAGCTGCACCAGCTCCTCATTCCATGTAACTCTCTCCCAGCTGCACCAGCTCCTCATTCCATGTAACTCTCTCCCAGCTGCACCAGCTCCTCATTCCATGTAACTTTCTCCCAGCTGCACCAGCTCCTCATTCCATGTAACTCTCTCCCAGCTGCACCAGCTCCTTATTCCATGTAACTCTCTCCCAGCTGCACCAGCTCCTCATTCCATGTAACTCTCTCCCAGCTGCACCAGCTCCTCATTCCATGTAACTCTCTCCCAGCTGCACCAGCTCCTCATTCCATGTAACTCTCTCCCAGCTGCACCAGCTCCTCATTCCATGTAACTCTCTCCCAGCTGCACCAGCTCCTCATTCCATGTAACTCTCTCCCAGCTGCACCAGCTCCTCATTCCATGTAACTCTCTCCCAGCTGTACCAGCTCCTCAGTTCATGTAACTCTCTCCCAGCTGCACCAGCTCCTCATTTCATGTAACTCTCTCCCAGCTGCACCAGCTCCTCATTCCATGTAACTCTCTCCCAGCTGCACCAGCTCCTCATTCCATGTAACTCTCCCAGCTGCACCAGCTCCTCATTCCATGTAACTCTCTCCCAGCTGCACCAGCTCCTCATTCCATGTAACTCTCTCCCAGCTGCACCAGCTCCTCATTCCATGTAACTCTCTCCCAGCTGCACCAGCTCCTCATTCCATGTAACTCTCTCCCAGCTGCACCAGCTCCTCATTCCATGTAACTCTCTCCCAGCTGCACCAGCTCCTCATTCCATGTAACTCTCTCCCAGCTGCACCAGCTCCTCATTACATGTAACTCTCTCTCAGCTGCACCAGCTCCTCAGTTCATGTAACTCCCAGCTGCACCAGCTCCTCATTCCATGTAACTCTCTTCCAGCTGCACCAGCTCCTCATTCCATGTAACTCTCCCAGCTGCACCAGCTCCTCATTCCATGTAACTCTCTCCCAGCTGCACCAGCTCCTTATTCCATGTAACTCTCTCCCAGCTGCACCAGCTCCTCATTCCATGTAACTCTCTCCCAGCTGCACCAGCTCCTCATTCCATGTAACTCTCTCCCAGCTGCACCAGCTCCTTATTCCATGTAACTCTCTCCCAGCTGCACCAGCTCCTCATTCCATGTAACTCTCTCCCAGCTGCACCAGCTCCTTATTCCATGTAACTCTCTTCCAGCTGCACCAGCTCCTCATTCCATGTAACTCTCTCCCAGCTGCACCAGCTCTTCATTCCATGTAACTCTCTCCCAGCTGCACCAGCTCCTCATTCCATGTAACTCTCTCCCAGCTGCACCAGCTCCTCATTCCATGTAACTCTCTCCCAGCTGCACCAGCTCCTTATTCCATGTAACTCTCTCCCAGCTGCACCAGCTCCTCATTCCATGTAACTCTCTCCCAGCTGCACCAGCTCCTCATTCCATGTAACTCTCTCCCAGCTGCACCAGCTCCTCATTCCATGTAACTCTCTCCCAGCTGCACCAGCTCCTCAGTTCATGTAACTCCCAGCTGCACCAGCTCCTCATTCCATGTAACTCTCTCCCAGCTGCACCAGCTTCTCATTCCATGTAACTCCCAGCTGCACCAGCTCCTCATTCCATGTAACTCTCTCCCAGCTGCACCAGCTCCTCATTCCATGTAACTCTCTCCCAGCTGTACCAGCTCCTCATTCCATGTAACTCTCCCAGCTGCACCAGCTCCTCATTCCATGTAACTCTCCCAGCTGCACCAGCTCCTCATTCCATGTAACTCTCTCCCAGCTGCACCAGCTCCTCATTCCATGTAACTCTCTCCCAGCTGCACCAGCTCCTCATTCCATGTAACTCTCTCTCAGCTGTACCAGCTCCTCATTCCATGTAACTCTCTCCCAGCTGCACCAGCTCCTCATTCCATGTAACTCTCTCCCAGCTGCACCAGCTCCTCATTCCATGTAACTCTCTCCCAGCTGCACCAGCTCCTCATTCCATGTAACTCTCTCCCAGCTGCACCAGCTCCTCATTCCATGTAACTCTCTCCCAGCTGCACCAGCTCCTCATTCCATGTAACTCTCTCCCAGCTGCACCAGCTCCTCATTACATGTAACTCTCCCAGCTGCACCAGCTCCTCATTCCATGTAACTCTCTCCCAGCTGCACCAGCTCCTCATTCCATGTAACTCTCTCCCAGCTGCACCAGCTCCTCATTACATGTAACTCTCCCAGCTGCACCAGCTCCTCATTACATGTAACTCTCTCCCAGCTGCACCAGCTCCTCATTACATGTAACTCTCTCTCAACTGCACGAGCTCCTCAGTTCATGTAACTCCCAGCTGCACCAGCTCCTCATTCCATGTAACTCTCCCAGCTGCACCAGCTCCTCATTCCATGTAACTCTCTCCCAGCTGCACCAGCTCCTCATTCCATGTAACTCTCTCCCAGCTGCACCAGCTCCTCATTCCATGTAACTTTCTCCCAGCTGCACCAGCTCCTCATTCCATGTAACTCTCTCCCAGCTGCACCAGCTCCATATTCCATGTAACTCTCTCCCAGCTGCACCAGCTCCTCATTCCATGTAACTCTCTCCCAGCTGCACCAGCTCCTCATTCCATGTAACTCTCTCCCAGCTGCACCAGCTCCTCATTCCATGTAACTCTCTCCCAGCTGCACCAGCTCCTCATTCCATGTAACTCTCTCCCAGCTGCACCAGCTCCTCATTCCATGTAACTCTCTCCCAGCTGCACCAGCTCCTCATTCCATGTAACTCTCTTCCAGCTGCACCAGCTCCTCATTCCATGTAACTCTCTCCCAGCTGCACCAGCTCTTCAGTCCATGTAACTCTCTCCCAGCTGCACCAGCTCCTCATTCCATGTAACTCTCTCCCAGCTGCACCAGCTCCTCATTCCATGTAACTCTCTCCCAGCTGCACCAGTTCCTCATTCCATGTAACTCTCTCCCAGCTGCACCAGCTCCTCATTCCATGTAATTCTCCCAGCTGCACCAGCTCCTCATTCCATGTAACTCCCAGCTGCACCAGCTCCTCAGTTCATGTAACTCTCTCCCAGCTGCACCAGCTCCTCATTCCATGTAACTCTCTCCCAGCTGCACCAGCTCCTCATTCCATGTAACTCTCTTCCAGCTGCACCAGCTCCTCATTCCATGTAACTTTCCCAGCTGCACCAGCTCCTCATTCCATGTAACTCTCTCCCAGCTGCACCAGCTCCTTATTCCATGTAACTCTCTCCCAGCTGCACCAGCTCCTCATTCCATGTAACTCTCTCCCAGCTGCACCAGCTCCTCATTCCATGTAACTCTCTCCCAGCTGCACCAGCTCCTCATTCCATGTAACTCTCTCCCAGCTGCACCAGCTCCTCATTCCATGTAACTCTCTCCCAGCTGCACCAGCTCCTTATTCCATGTAACTCTCTCCCAGCTGCACCAGCTCCTCATTCCATGTAACTCTCTCCCAGCTGCACCAGCTCCTTATTCCATGTAACTCTCTTCCAGCTGCACCAGCTCCTCATTCCATGTAACTCTCTCCCAGCTGCACCAGCTCTTCATTCCATGTAACTCTCTCCCAGCTGCACCAGCTCCTCATTCCATGTAACTCTCTCCCAGCTGCACCAGCTCCTCATTCCATGTAACTCTCTCCCAGCTGCACCAGCTCCTTATTCCATGTAACTCTCTCCCAGCTGCACCAGCTCCTCATTCCATGTAACTCTCTCCCAGCTGCACCAGCTCCTCATTCCATGTAACTCTCTCCCAGCTGCACCAGCTCCTCAGTTCATGTAACTCTCTTACAGCTGCACCAGCTCCTCATTCCATGTAACTCTCTCCCAGCTGCACCAGCTCCTCATTCCATGTAACTCTCTCCCAGCTGCACCAGCTCCTCATTCCATGTAACTCTCTCCCAGCTGCACCAGCTCCTCATTTCATGTAACTCTCTCCCAGCTGCACCAGCTCCTGATTCCATGTAACTCTCTCCCAGCTGCACCAGCTCCTCATTCCATGTAACTCCCAGCTGCACCAGCTCCTCATTCCATGTAACTCTCTCCCAGCTGCACCAGCTCCTAATTTCATGTAACTCTCTCCCAGCTGCACCAGCTCCTCATTCCATGTAACTCTCTCCCAGCTGCACCAGCTCCTAATTTCATGTAACTCTCTCCCAGCTGCACCAGCTCCTCATTCCATGTAACTCTCTCCCAGCTGCACCAGCTCCTCATTTCATGTAACTCCCAGCTGCACCAGCTCCTCAGTTCATGTAACTCTCTCCCAGCTGCACCAGCTCCTCATTTCATGTCACTCTCTCCCAGTTGCAGCAACAGTTTATCTTCCTTCTAAACTGTATTTTTGCTTGTAAATCTTTTTTTCTTCATTCTGCATCTCCTCTATACTCCGCTGTTCAGTAACCTGGTCACCCTCCAAGGTTTCTTTGGGCATCTCAGAGTGGTTTTTAAAGACTATCTTCTGCCTCCATGCCAGGGCTTGATAACAATCTAATTAATCATCAAAGAACCTTATGTCCGCCGTATTTCCAGGTATTATAACCATGCCACGTTTTGAATAAACCCTTTCTCACAGTGTCTTTCAATGGTCACTGATAGATCATCACAGCAGGATGAGGTCAGATCACGCAATGTTTCCTGGTGGGATATGCGCGTTCTGGGTTAGGTCACTTTCATCCGCAGTCACCTGGCACCATTCAATACAGAACGCATCATATGTGATTACCAAAATAACATTTGCTTGGTGGTAATGTAACGTCATATGTAAACCCAAAACACTATTGTCACTTCATTCATACACTGTTCTGGGAACTTGGCTAGGGACTCCCCGGTCGGTGCGCGGGTGGTGGGGGGTCTCCCCTGGTCCACTGGTCCCCCCATCCCTTGGCTTAATACTCAGCCTGTACCCTTGCTCTCCTGCTTAATATTTGGAGGGGGGATGCTTTTTTTAAGGGGGTGTGTGTTATGTTATTGCCCCAGGCACAACAGTGGCAGATTGGGATACTGCTTAACCCCTCTGCCAGGCCATGCATTTTCCCATACTGTTTATTTATCTTATGTCCTAGAGGATGATGGGGTCCATATTAGTACCATGGGGGTATAGACGGGTCCACCAGGAGCGATGGGCACTTTAAGAGTTTAACAGTGTGGGCTGGCTCCGCCATCTATGCCCCTCCTACCAGACTCAGTTTAGAAAATGTGCCCGAAGGAGCCGGTCACAGCTAGGGGAGCTCTACAGAGCGTTCTTAGAAAAAGTTTATTTTAGAGTTTTTATTTTACAGGGAGGCTGCTGGCAACAGCCTCCCTGCATCAAGGGACTGAGGGGGAGAGCAGTGTCCGCCCTGCGGGGTCTGAGCCACTGTCTCCGCTGACTGGACACTGAGCTCCAGAGGGGACAGATCACTCCCCACCGCAGGGGAACGCTCACCCCAGCACCATGCCGCCACCCCCTTGCAGAGCTGAAGTGTGATGAGTGAGTCCCCGCCCCCCCTAACAAGTGGGGTGGTTGTTGTGAAGATGACGGCATCAGGGTAGGAGCAGAGTATTAACTGTGCTCCTGGACGGCTCAGCGGTACCTGGGAACGGCACTGTGAGGGGCATCCTGAGCCAGCGCCTGAACCCTACACTGACCAAAAAAGCCTGTCGGGGTCTGCGGATCTCAGCCAGCACAAAATCCTCAGGCCAGTATAATCTATGAAGAGCGGGAAGACAGCGCCATTAAGGGGGCGGAGCTTCTCAGAGTGGACCCAGCAGAGTTTTAGCCCCATTTTCCTGCCTGCAGTCAGATGCAAGTGGAAGAACAGTCCCTCCAGTGCAACTCCAGCTATCTGTACGGTACCAGGGGGGTGTAGAAGGGAGGGGAGGCTGTGTAAGACTGTGTCACCTATTAAGGAACACAGTCAGCGCTGGTTTAGGGTCTCCCTATACCTGTAATAGCGCTGTGTGTGGGTTGGCTCCAGTCTCTGTGTCTCTCTGCCATTCTTGGGGAGGAAACTCTGTCTGCCCTGTACCCTGTGTGTATGTGGGGTGTATTTGCAAACATGTCTACAGACTCTGTCTCATATGCTGCAGAGGATTTATCTTCTCAGGAAGATCCCATCCCATGTAATCAGGATTGCACTGTTGTAGCGCAGATCCCAGCTAGAGAACCGGAGTGGTTAGCCTCTCTTAGGGGAACTATTTCTCAGATTTCTGATAGGATTACAAGAACTGAGCATGTCACTCAGGTACTGCAATCCTCTATGGTTGTATGGTCTGATACTGCTCTCTCAGGGTCCCCTGCGGTACATTCTCAAAAATGTGCTCTTGCCCAAATTTTGCAGGATGACACGGATACCGACTCTGACACAGCAGATGGTGATGGGTCTAGGGGGACGGCGTCACTTGCTGAGGGGGTGCAGTTGATGATTGAGGCCATGTGGGATGTGTTGTATATTTCTGACACAGATGAACAGGTTGAGGAGGCCTTTTTCACAGACAGTAAAATGGCCTCACTCACCTTCCCAGCATCTAAGTAATTAAATGCTATATTTGAAAAAGCCTGGGAAAACCCTGAGAAAAAATTCCAGATCCCTAAAAGGGTTCTCATGGTTTTTCCCTACCCGGAAGATGATATAAAAAAAATGGGAGTCTCCGCCTATGTTGACGCCTCTGTCTCCAGGCTGTCAAAACAGGTAGTTTTACCAGTCCTGGGTTCTACCGCGTTGAAGGACCTGGTAGATCGCAAGGTGGATGCTACGCTCAAATCCGTATACACAGCTTCAGGGGCTATACTGCGGCTTACTATTGCCTGTGCATGGATTTCTAAAGCTATTGCCAAGTGGTCAATCACTCTGCAAGAGGACTTGACTACGATGGATAGAGGTGACGTTGATTTGTTTTTACGTAACATACAGAATTCTGCTGGGCTCCTGGTAGAATCCATAAAGGATCTGGGTTCCATGGCTGTGGTGATCTCCTCCATGTCCGTCTCGGCTCGCAGGGGTCTCTGGCTGTGCCAATGGTCTGCAAACATGGAATCCAGGAAGAGTGTGAAGGGCCTACCCTGCACAGGTCAGGATCTATTTGGGGAGGCACTGGATGCGTGGATTGGCACGGCTACCACGGTTAAGTCTCATTTTCTCCCCTCAGCTACACCGGCTTCTAAGAAGCCTTTTATGGCTGCCACGTCACAGCTCTTTCGGCCCGCAAGCCCTACAAAGAACAAGCCTTCTCACACCTTCAGAGGTAGTCATGCTAAAGCCAAAAAGCCTGCTCCCGCATGTTCCCAAGTCCAGAAGCATGCTTCTGGTGCCCCCAAGTCCTCCGCATGACGGTGGACCATACAGCCTGGAGGAAGGTCAGGTGGGAGCAAGACTCCGGCAATTCAGCCACGTCTGGCCTGGACCCTTGGATAAAAGATAGTGTGTCCAGGGGGTACATGCTGGAGTTTCAAACTCTGCCGCCTCACCGTTTCTTCAAATCAGGCTTGCCAGCTTTGCCGGCAGACAGAGCATTTCTGGACGCTATCCAATAATTAGTAGTGTCCGAGGTCATTGTTCCAGTTCCGCCTCATCAGTGGAACAAAGGTTACTATTCAAACCTTTTTGTGGTACCGATGCCGTATGGTTCAGTAAGGCCAATTCTGAACTTCAAATCTTTGAACCCTTATCTCAGAGAGTTCAAATTCAAGATGGAGTCTCTGAGAGCTGTCATCTCAGGACTGATAGAGGGAAAGTCCCTGGTGTCCCTGGACATCAAGCATGCGTACCTCCACATTCCCATTTGGTCGCCGCATCAGGCATATCTCAGAATTTCACTGTTAGACGATCACTATCAGTTTCAGGCACTGCCGTTCGGTCTCTCCACGGCACAGAGGGTCTTCACCAAGGTGATGGCAGAGATGATGGTTCTCCGCAAGCAAGGGGTGAACATAATTCCGTATCTGGACGATCTTCAGAGGTTTAAAGAGGCAGGGAAACGCGTCTGTTTCGTCTCCCACACACACGGGATAGTGGAGTTACATTTACCAGCCGGCTGGTTAATAAGATACCCCTGTGAAAAGAAGGGGCACAAGGCGGAGAAGTGACCATTACCCCCGAGAAAGCTGATGGTGAGCAAGCAGCCAGGAGGAACATCGCTGCTATAGAGGTGATATACGGACTCCAGATAAGGCTGAATAAAATAGCTGCAGCCGGGAGGATAATCATCCAACTGCGGTGAAAGGTTTGCAGACTGATCCATAAAAAATATGCTAAGATATCTTATCTGCTAACAACAGCTTTGGATTTAGCACAGATATATTCTTTGCATGGCCATGCATGACTGCTTTTTATCAAACGAATACTGCAGTCAAAACTAACAAAAAGTGACTAATTGCATTATTAAAGTAACTGGCATTATCAACTGCAAAGGAAAAAACTATCAGGTGCATGCGTATATTGGCCCTCATTCCGAGTTGTTCGCTCGGTGTTTTTCATCGCATCGCAGTGAACTTCCGCTTACAGCGCATGCGCAAAGTTCGCACTGCGACTGCGCCAAGTAACTTTACTAAGAAGAAAGTAGTTTTACTCACGGTGTTTTCATCGCTCCGGCGATCGTAATGTGATTGACAGGAAATGGGTGTTACTGGGCGGAAACACGGCGTTTAAGGGGCGTGTGGCTGAAAACGCTACCGTTTCCGGAAAAAACGCAGGCGTGTCTGGAGAAACGGTGGGAGTGCTTGGGCGAACGCTGGGTGTGTTTGTGACGTCAGCCGGGACCGAAAAGCACTGAACTGATCGCACAGGCAGAGTAAGTCTGAAGCTACTCAGAAACTGCTAACTCGTTAGTGATCGCAATATTGCGCATACATCGGTCGCACATTTAAGAAGTTTAGATTCACTCCCAGTAGGCGTAGGCTTAGCGTGTGTAACTCTGCTAAAATCGCCTTGCGAGCGATCAACTCGGAATGAGGGCCCTTGCTACATTGGATATGTGGACTGAACAGTAAACTTGTAGCCAAATTAGAAAGTATCAATTAAGGACTTTCAAACAGAGATTTGGTGCACGTTTATAATACAGCCGTGTGCAGGTCACTATTTATATGTATTGGTGTAATGTACATGTGTTTTACTAAAATATGAGTCAATTTTATTGATACTGGCCGGTACTATTTTTAGTTTTAAAATTAATCATTTAATAATAAAATCTACTGCAGATTAAATTAGCGCTCTCCCATTGTTTTTCTAGTGCAGGGAGAAGTTGTTAAGATCCATTGCTCTCACGACACATCTGGTCAAAGAGCACGGTTGGATCCTGAACCTTCCAAAGTCTCAATAAAGACTGCCCGGTTATCGGTTCATCAGTGCATCCGCCTTCTGGGGAAGATGGTTGCCTCCTACGAGGCTCTGCAGTACGGAAGGTTTCATGCTCGATCCTTTCAGCTGGATATCTTGGACCAGTGGTCGGGATCTCACCTACATAGGCACCAGAGGATACGTCTGTCACCGAAAGCCAGGATTTCGCTCCTCTGGTGGCTACAACTACCACACCTTCTAGAGGACAGAAGGTTCGGAGTTCAGGACTGGATCCTTCTAACCACGGATGCAAGTCTAAGAGGTTGGGGAACAGTCGCTCAGGGGAAAACCTTCCAAGGAAGGTTGTCGGATCAAGCATCCCTTCTCCCAATAAACATCCTGGAGCTAAGGGCCATATACAATGGCCTTCTTCATGCAGCACACCTTCTGCAGGATTGGGCTGTTCAGGTGCAGTCGGACAACGTGGCCTACATAAACCGACATGGCGGAACTAAGAGCAGGGCTGCAGTGTCAGAGGTGTCAAGAATCCTCCTCTGGGTGAAAAGACACACAATGGTGGTGTCGGCAACCTTCATTCCGGGAGTAGACAACTGGGAAGCAGACTTCCTCAGCAGACACGATCTCCATCCTGGAGAGTGGGGCCTCCATCCGGAGGTGTTTGAGGAGGTAACCGGTTGGTGGGGGGTTCCACACATAGCCATGACGGCCTCCCACCTCAACAAGAAGCTTCGGAGGTACTGTTCCAGGTCGAGAGACCCGCAGGCAGTGGCGGTGGACGCACTGGTAACACCGTGGATGTTCACGTCCGTGTAGGTGTTCCCTCCACTTCCTCTGATTCCAAAAGTTCTTCAACTTGTAAAAAGAACAAATGTTCTGTCAATCCTCATTGCTCCGGACTGGCCAAGGAGGACTTGATACGCGGATCTGCTGGATCTTCTGCTGGAAGATCCAAGGCCCTTACCTCTTCTGGAGGATCTGCTGCTGCAGGGGCCGTTTGCTTATCAAGACTTACCACGGCTATGTTTGACAGCATTGCGGTTGAGCACCATATCTTAGCTCGAAAGGGTATTCTGAGCGAGGTTATTCCTACCCTGATATAGGCTAGGAAGGGGGTAACGTCTTAACATTACCATTGAATTTGGATAAAAATGTGTGTCTTGGAGTGAATCCAAGAAATTTCCTGCGGTGGAGTTTCAACTTGGACGTTTTATCCTTTTTCTGCAAGCGGGTGTGGATATGGGCCTGAGATTGGGCTCCATCAAGGTCCTGATCTCCGTTTTGTCCATTTTCTTCCATAAACAATTGGCTGTCATCCCTGAGGTTCAGACCTTTTTGAAAGGGGTTCTGCACATCCAGCCTCCTTTTGTGGCACCAACGGCACCCTGGGATCTTGATGTGGTATTACAGTTCCTGCAATCGGATTGGTTTGAGTCTCTACAGGAGGCTGAAATCAAGTTTCTCACGTGGAAGGTGGTCACTTTGTTGGCCTCGGCTTCTGCTCAACGCGTGTCGGTATTGGGGGCTTTGTCCTGTAAAAGTCCCTATCTGGTCTTACATGAAGATAGGGCGGAACTCAGGAATCGTCCACAAAAGGTTGTGTCAGCTTTTCAAATCAACCAACCTATTGTGGTGCCAGTGACTACTGACTCCTCATTTGATTCAAAGGCCTTGGATGTTGTGAGGACTTTGAAGATTTATGTGAAGAGGATGGCTCGTCATAGAAAATCTGACTCTGTTCATCCTCTATGATCCCAAGAAAATTTGGTGTCCTGCTTCTAAGCAGTCGATTAAATGCTGGATCAGGTTCACCATCCAGCATGCATATTCTATGGCAGGACTGCCGTGTCCAAAATCTGTAGAGGCCTACTCTACTTGTAAGGTGGGCTCTTCCTGGGCGGCTGCCCGGTGTGTCTCGGCTATACAGCTTTGCCGAGCAGCTACTTGGTCTGGATCGAACATATTTGCTAAGTTTTACAAGTTCAATACTTTGACCTCTGATGACTCAAGTTTGGTCAAGCAGTTTTGCATGAGCCTCCGCGCTCTCCCTCCCGTTCTGGGAGCTTTGGTACATCCCCATGGTACTAATATGGACCCCAGCATCCTCTAGGACGTAAGAGAAAATAGGATTTTAATTACCTACCGGTAAATCATTTTTGTAAAGGATGCTGGGAGCCCGCCCAGCGCTTCGTTTTCCGGCATTGGTTATTTAGTTCAGTACTGCCTGGTTCTTAGGTAAGTTCTGCATTCTTTACTGTTTCAGTACTGTTTCAGCTGTTGCTGAGTTTTTCGGCATGTTGGACGGATTTGCCTGTTGGGTGAGCCTGGTATGAATCTCGCCACTATCTGTGTATTTCCTTCTCTCGAAGTATGTTGTCTCCTCAGGCACAGTTTCTAGACTGAGTCTGGTAGGAGGGGCATAGAGGGAGGAGCCAGCCCACACTCTCAAACTCTTAAAGTGCCAATGGCTCCTGGTGGACCCGTCTATACCCCATGGCATAAATATGGTCCCCAGCATCCTCTACGGACTACGAGAAAAGGATTTACCGGTAGATAATTAAAATCCTATATTTTGGGGTTAATTTTTTATGTTTGACGTTTTATTTTTTGGAGGGAAGGTTCATTTTTGTTTTTTTATTTTGTTTTTTCCTCTTGGTGGTGCAGCAGCGGATGGGGATACTGGACAGTTGAGCAGTTCAGATGACAGTAGCGGGGAAGAAACATCTTGTCACGGGACACAGTCACTGGAAGAGGCAACTGCTTCCTCCACAGGGGGCAGCCTGAACCGACAGATGCATCACGGCATGTCAGTCCAGGTTCTTAACCGAAAAGGGGAAGGTTCCAGAACATATAGTAAGAAGAAAAACTTATGTCTATGCTGTGAGATGCCATACTCAAAAATTGCAAAGCATGTGGAAATTGTCCACCGCAGTGAGTCGAAGGTAGCAAGGGCACTGAGCTTTGACAAAAATCGTGCAGCTGGACCTGATTCTCCACCGTGGGAACTTTGCAAATAATATCGGTGTTCTCTGAGAAGGCAGCGGTGTCTTACTACCATACAAGCAGCCGGATAAAGCAGCAGCTCCGCAAGATTTCATGCACTGAGCAGACTGCCAAGGTGTGTTCTCCAGGCGACACCTGTGGTGACATGTGAAGAGGTGGCCATTCCAAACCCGGTAGAGTCCAGTCCCTGTGCACTTACAACACCCCCGTTCCACCAGGGGTTGGCACCAGCCCGTGGAAGTTGTTGATCCAAATGAATTAAGATAATGTGGTACCCGGGATCAAGGAGGAACACTGCATCATGCAGTTCGGGCAGCACCTCTACAACCGACTGGGGTCTGATGTCAGAAAGCACGAGTAGATCCGCCGTAAGCTCCGGGAGGTGGGGTGGCTCCTGCTGCATGTGATGAAGGTCACACCTTTGTGGAGCATGGAAGATTCCATTCACCCATACAACTTCTTAAATGTGGTGCATGCCGTCAGGAGCCTGGCCGTCTACAGTATTACCATCTTCAAGAAGGTACCCTGCAGCTGGCCAAGTTAAGCAAGCTCTTCGTGACCCTTGTGCAAGGGAGAATGGTTGAATTCAGAGGTCGGAGTCTGGAGGAGATCTCCATTTATTTATTATTTATTTATTAACAGTTTCTTATACAGTGCAGCAAATTCCGTTGCACTTTACAATTGGAAATAACAATGATATAACAAAACTGGGTAATAACAAACAGTCATAGAGGTAGGAAGGCCCTGCTCGCAAGCTTACACTCTATAGGGAAATAGGCATGTATATACAAGGATAGGAGCTATCTATTACATAGTTGTCCGCCAGATTGCACAGGTTCTTGGAGAGCTGTATGATATGGTCATACAGCAATGATGAACCGGGTTTGAGAGGAAGGGAAAGTGAAGAATGAGAAGACATGTGAGGATGTGTGTGGACTGTGCAGAGTGGATGCAGTTTGATAGGAAGGTTTATGAAAGTTATGTGGGCGGTTCAGGAATTTGATACGCTTGCCTAAAGAGGTGAGTTTTCAGGGAACCTTGAAGGTTTGGAGACTAGAGGAGAGTCTTATTGTGCGTGGGAGGGCATTCCACAGAGTGTGTGCAGCCCGATGAAAGTCCTGCAATCGTGAGTGGGAGCGAGTAATGAGTGTGGATGAGAGATGCAGGTCTTATGAAGAGCGAAGAGATTGGGTTGAGAGATATTTTGAGATAAGCGAAGTGATGTACTGTGGTGTAGTTTGGTTAATGACCTTGTGTGTGAGTAAAAGTATTTTATATTGAATACGGTAGAATACAGGTAACCAATGGAGGGGCTAACAGAGTGGATCAGCAGACGATGAACGTCTAGCGAGGAAGATTAGCCTCGACGCTGCATTCAGAATGGATTGTAGTGGTGAGAGTCTTGTTTTGGGAAGACCAGTTAGGAGACTATTGCAATAATCAATGCGGGAGATAATGAGAGCGTGGATTAGAGTTTTAGCAGTGTCTTGTGTAAGGTATAGCCGTATTTCGGATATGTTTTTTTAGATGCATGTAACATGATTTTGAGACAGATTAAATGTGGGGAACAAAGGACAGATCAGAGTCAAGGATGACACCTAGGCAGCGGGCTTGTGCGGTAGGGTAGATAGTCGAGTTTTCAACAGTGATAGAGATATCAGGTTCGTACCTACTATTGGCCGGTGGAAATATAATTAAAGCTGTCTTTGAAATATTAAGTGTGAGGTGGCGAGATGTCATCCAGGCAGAAAGGCATTCAGTGACACGGCCCAGTACAGATAGGGACAAGTCAGGAGAGGATAGGTAGATTTGAGTATCATCTGCGTACAGATGATACTGAAATCTAAAAGCTGATTAGTTTACCAAGAGATGAGGTATAGATAGAGAAAAGCAGAGCACCCAAGACTGTGCCTTGCGGTACTCCAACTGAAAGAGGTAATGAAGAGGAGGTAGATTCAGAGAAGAGAGCACTGAAGGAGCGATTAGATAGGTAGGTAACCTATTTCAATGGCCATAAATAATTTGAATTGGTGATGGACCACCAATCCGAGGCACCCCTGCAAGTGTCCTGAGGCACCCAGGGTGCCACGGCACACAGTTTGAGAGCCACTGCCCTACCCTTATCATCCAGACAATAGTTTAAAGAAGCCTGGACTTCTAGGCTTGGCAGACAATATGTGTGTCTAGGCAGTCCTTTCGTCGGGCATATAGAAAGAATAATGCCAGACAATGACTACTACTGCCCTCTTCCAGTAGGAGCAAGGCTTCAGAAATTTGCAGAAAGGAGGAAGACATTTGTGTTTTAAATAATGTATCAAACGGTTACCATATAGAGTTTTTTTTTTTAAGATTCCAAGAGGAAACGGATTTGTAGAATCAAAAATGCCAAGCCTACCTTTACAGGTGACAGTGTTGAAACAAAGTTTAGGACACCTGTCAGATTTCCAGGCTGTGGAACCAGTGCCAGTTTTTCAAAAAAAGAGAACAAAAAGCTTTTATTTCTTTTAAAGAAAAAATACAGAAGGTTTCAGGACAATTCTGGACCTCAAGGAATTGAATTAGTTCATGAAAGAAAACCGTTCTGCTTTGAAACATTAAAATTGATCCTTGCAGGTTTCAGAAGAAAAGATTTCCTAGCCTCAATCAATTTAAGAGATGCTTAATTTCACGTGCCAGTCAATCAGCAAAGCCGAAAGTTTCTCAGATTCTGTGTTCAGGGCATGCACTTCCAATGTACATGCCTGCCATTTGTCCTATCAACATCACCCTAAATATATTCACAAAGGTTCTTATAAACATTGATGGCTTATGTGAGGAAACCCGACATGGACGATCTTCTGTAATGACTTATTGGAAGGAGAGTGTAAAAGATCCTTTATGAAACGAGAGCCTCTAGGTCTAACCTGTAACTCCTGGTTACCAGAGCCTTTAAACATTGATCTGGGCTGGATTGCATCCAGGCATCCCTGAACCTGAGTAAAGGAGCTCCCACCAGAGGCCAGGTCCCTGTTCCTATATAGTCAAGTGGATTGTAAAGTGACTTTTTCAGCAGGACAATGGCTGATGGGAGCCCCTCACCCTCTGAAGGCACTTCTATGGAAACTTCTGGGCATACCCTGAAAGGCCTGGAATCTTCACCTGCCTTGGGAACAACAGGAACTGAACCTGGTACTTTTTTGGTTTGATACCAGTAAATCCACAATCTTCCCACCTGTAATCTAGGAAATAGTCTATACCAATTCAGGTCCAAATAGATTTACATATTGAATACAGATTGAACTGCTGAAATAACTATATTCCTCCCCAACCTAGCAATCGGTGCATCCACCATACGTGCATTTTTCCAAAGGCTAGTGGAAAAACGGCTAAAGATATTTGATCCTTTTTGGAATATTCCATTTTGAATCTGGTGTTAACCGTGCTTCACCTAGAATTTCACCAAAGTGAGGGAAACCTGGAAACACAGATACCTGCTTCTTCTTCCGTTTGAAGAAAGAATTTGAACTGGCCACTGGCACACTGGATTCCTTTAAATTCAAGGTCTCCCGGATCAAATCTACCAAAAGAAACACCCCTAAATTGGGGTGAGAATCATCCTCCTAATTTGAGGAATCCTCCCATTCCCAATCCAGTTCCTCTTCTTCCTGAGGAGTTGCCAAAACTTCTTCTTCATGGAACTCGAAAGGTGATCGAACTTTAAAATATATATTTTGTAACACTGTAAGGGTACAAAGTGCCGTTTCCTGGGGTAACTGGCAGCACGCAGCAGCTGAGGAACCACACAAGTCCAGTTTCTGGTACAACTGGCCCCAGCCAGTTTTATTATACAGAAAATAAAACAAACACCAAAAGAAAATACCTTGCCTGTCTGGCACTAACTAAACACAAGATGTTCCTAACTATCACTAAACAAAAAACACAGAGTTCTCCAGCAAACACTGTCTAGCTCACTTGTATCAGGAAGCGTGTTTCTCTCACACAGATCCCTCCAGTCTTCCCAGGCAGTCTGCACACATTAATCAGGCTAGCAGCCCTATAACACTCTTGCGCAGCTGAAAGCCCTGATTATCCCTCTGTGAGGCCAAAGACCCGAACTGGGCCCAATGCCTGGAACTCGCCCTATCTCTCTCTCTCAGGGTCCTTATCCAGCTTTTCCAGCAAACTGTAAAGGTTCTGACAAAACAAAAGCATTTTCCTAGAAGTTTTCATTTTCTAAAACATGTAAGACAAGAACCTGGGACAAACATACCTGCCCTCAAACACTATCCCAGTGTTCTTGTCACATATCCACCTCCCCTGTATCGACCTAGGGGCTGGAACACTTGTAGCCCCCAAACAGAAGATGCGGGACAATGCATCTGCGTTGGCCAATTGTGTACCCGGTCTATGTTCGACAGTAAACTTAAAATCCTGCAACGCTAGAAACCATCTAGTTACATGAGCATTCTTGCCTCTATTTACATACATCCATTTTAAAGGGGCATGGTCTGTCACTAGTCTGAGTTGTCTACCCAAGAGGTAATATCTCAAGGTATCTAGTGCCCACTTAATGGCCAAAGCCTCCTTTTCCACAATGGCATACCTTTTTTCATGCTGATTGAGTTTCCTACTCAAATAATTGATAGGGTGTTCGTCCCCATCTCCGGTTTGGGACAGCACAGCCCCTATCCCTACCTCTGAGGCATCTGTACCACAAATTCTTTTGAAAACTCTGGTGTTATCAACACCAGTTGTGAACACAAATCCACTTTTAATGCTTGGAACGCTTTTTCTGCATCAGGGTTCCATTTCACCATATTTGACTGCTTCCCTTTGGTAAGGTCTGACAACGGCACCGCTGTGGTCGCAAAATTGGGAATAAACCATCTATAGTACCCAGTTATTCCCAAAAAAGCCCTTACCTGTTTTTTATTCACTGGATGAGGCCAGTTTTGAATAGCATCAATTTTATTCAATTGGGGTCTAATTAGACCCCTGCCTATGGTGAAGCCCAAGTATTTGACCTCCTCCATTGCGAGGCAGCACTTCTTTGGGTTAGCAGTTAACCCTGCCTCTCTGATTGAGTCCAGTACTGCTTGTACTTTAACCAAATGAGACCCCCAGTCTGTACTGTGAATTACCACATCATCCAAATAGGCAGCTGCATATTTTCTATGAGGCCTCAAAATTTTATCCATCGCCCGTTGAAAGGTTGCTGGAACCCCATGCAACCCAAAGGGTAACAACTTATACTGGTACAGCCCCTCCGGAACCGAAAAGGCTGTTTTTTCTTTTAAGCTATTAGATAAAGGTATTTGCCAGTAACCTTTGGTCAGGTCCAATGTGGTGAGAAACCTGGCTGTTCCCCCAGCCTTTCTATAAGCTCATCCACACAGGGCATGGGGTACGCATCAAACGTGGACACCTCATTTAACGTACGAAAGTCATTACAGAAGCGTATGCTACCTTCAGGCTTCGGGATGAGAACTATGGGACTGGACCACTCACTGTTAGATTCCTCTATGACTCCAAGGGGTAAATTTACTAAGGTGGGAGATTTTTAGAACTGGTGATGTTGCCCATGGCAACCAATCAGATTCTACTTACCATTTATCTAGCTGCTTCTAGCAGATAATAGATATAATCTGATTGGTTGCTATGGGCAACATAACCAGTTCTAAAAATCTCCCACCTTAGTAAATTTACCCCCAAGTTCTAACATGGTTTTAACTTCTTTAGAAACAGCTTCTCGCTGAGCTTCAAGAATCCTATATGGCTTTAAATGAACCCTGACCCCTGGTTCTGTGACAATGTCATGTTTTATTATGGTCGTTCGGCCAGGCAGCTCTGAAAATATCTCCCTATTTTGGATGAGAAATTCTTTAACCTGATTGTTCTGATCAGTTGATAACGTCTCTGACACCTTTACTGCGGGAAGCAACCGAGGTGAAGACACCAAATGGCAAGGCTCCGCTGACAGAGACAACCTATCTTTCCAGGGTTTGATTAAGTTAACATGGTAGATTTGTTCGGGTTTTCTCTTTTCCGGCTGGTATACTTTGTAATTAACCTCATTCACTTTTTCCCTAATCTCAAATGGAACCTGCCATTTAGCTAGGAATTTGCTTTCCACAGTGGGTACCAAAACAAGAACTCTATCTCCAGGAGCAAATTCCCGTATCTTGGCACTCCGGTTATATACCCTCTGTTGAGCACTTTGGGCCTGTTCCATGTGCTCTCTGATAATAGGTACCACGGCTGCAATCCTATCCTGCATTTGTTTTACATGTTCAATAACGCTTCTATAAGGAGTGGGCTGTCCTTCCCACGTCTCTTTGGCAATGTCCAACAGCCATCTGGGGTGCCTACCATACAACAAATCAAATGGAGAAAACCCCGTAGAGGACTGAGGAACTTCTCTGATGGCCATTAACAAGTAGGGCAACAAACAATCCCAGTTTTTTCCATCTCTCTCAACAACCTTTTATAACATACTTTTTAATGTTTTATTAAATCTTTCCACCAACCCGTCAGTTTGGGGATAGTAGATGGATGTCCTGAGGTGAGTGACCTTAAACAATTTGCACAATTCCTACATGATCCTTGACATAAATGGAGTACCTTGGTCAGTCAAAATTTCTTTTGGTATTCCCACTCTACTGAAAACTGCACCAGCTCCCTAGCTATCGCCTTGGTTGTGATAGTGCGTAAAGGGACAGCCTCAGGATATCGAGTGGCATAGTCCATAATTACCAGGATATACTGATGGCCCCGAGCAGACTTTAACAAGGGCCCCATGAGATTCATGGCTATTCTGTCAAACGGAACCTCTATAATAGGCATGGGAACTAGTGGGCTCCTGAAATGGGGTCTAGGGGCATGATACTGGCATTCAGGACAGGAAGAACAATATTCAGACACTTCTTTATAAACCCCTGGCCAAAAGAACCTTTGTAAAAAACTCTTTCAGTGTTTTTTTCTGCCCCTGAATGTCCTGCGGTAACGTGACTATGAGCCAAATCTAGTACCGTTCTCCGATAAGGCTGGGGAACTACCAGCTGTTCCACCACATCCTCACCTTTTTTGACAATGTGGTAGAAGAGCTCATTACAGATGGCCATGTGGGGATACGTTACCCTGTCACCTGGTACCACAGGTTCCCCATTAACAATCTTAACATTCTCTCTAGCCTTTATCAAGGTAGGATCCTTTAACTGTTCAGATGCAAACAGATCCTTCTTTACCTCCAGGTCAAGCACGCTTTCATTTCTAACTACTATGTCTCTGTTCCCAGCAAGAGGGTCCTCACTGGACTCCCCATCTGTCACTTCGCCAGCCAAACTGGCAAAAGGCAAAGCGTGAGAAAGTTACGAAGACACACGTACATCCATACAATCACCGGTATTATCAACTGGCTCTTTACTTCTCACATCTGTTGATAAACGTAATTCCCACAGTTTCCCAAAATGAGGAAAATCCCTCCCTATTATGGCCTCGTGCACCAAGGTGGGGACCAGTTCTACTTTAACCATTGCTGACCCACAACAAGTTTCTATATTCACTTCAGCAGTGACATAATGTTGGGTATTCCCATGTATGCATGTTACCCCAATAGGTATTTGCTGGACCTTTAAGGGGTTCACTAACCCAGCTTTCACGAGGGTAACTAAACTTCCTGAATCTAGCAAGGCCTCCACCCGGTTACCCTCTAAGAACATGTCACACATTTGTTTTTCCAACTTAGGTGAAGGTACCACAATACAGGCTAACCTAGCAAAGAAAGACATTCTGCGACATTCAAGGGCAGCATCACATTGCATGGGTTCTTGCATGACTGGGCAATTGGCAATAACATGACCTGGCATACCACACTTAAAACATTTAACCACACGATTATCAACCTGTTTGGGCAGCATAGACCATTCTAGCCCCATTGGCCTGTCTCCAGGGCCAGTGTTTACAGTCTCTCCAGCCTTGCTTTCTCTTAACCGCCCAGCAACGTGTTCCCACGGAACAGTCTTACCAGTTTTTACTGAAGGGCGCTGTCGAGGATCTATGGGTTGCTGGGTGGTCATCAGTAATTCCTCTGCTGCCATATACCTCTCTACCATGTCCACTAATTGGTCAGCAGTACCCGGGTTTCCATGGCTCACCCACTTGCGCATGACCATGGGCAAAGATCTCAAGTAGCGGTCCATGACGACTCTTTTAACCATCTGGGGACCAGTTAATGTCTCTGGCTGTAGCCATTTTTTTGTTAGCTGAATAAGGTCGTGCATCTGGGAGCGCGGAGGCTTCTCCATGGCGTACACCCAACGGTTCACCCGTTGTGCTCGTACTGACAGCATGACTCCCAGGCGGGTCAGGATCTCAGTCTTTAGTTTATCATAGTCCTGAGCCTCAGCAGGGCTTAAATCAAAGTACGCTTTTTGGGGCTCACCTGACAAAAAAGGTGCCAGCAGACTGGCCCACTGTGCTTTCGGCCAGTTCTCACGCTCGGCAGTCCTTTCAAACTTGGTCAGGTAGGCCTACACATCATCAGCCTCTGTCTTTTTCTGCAGGAAATAGCCCGTATAGAACTAGAGCTGGTTGGAGCACTGACAGCCACATCTCCAACCCGAGATGCAAGTCTCTGCACCACTTCTGCTAAGGCCTCTCTATCCTGATGCTGTTGCCTCCAATTTTCCTCCATTGCCACCTGCTGCTGTCTGTTGGCCTCCTGCTGTAGTCTCCAATTTTCCTCCATTGCCACCTGCTGCTGTCTGTTGGCCTCTTGCTGAGCCGCTGTAGCTTGCAGCAGGGCTTTAAGCAGTTCCTCCATGTCTACAGATTTTTCAGGCGGCTTTGTAGCTGCTTTCGCCCAGGACATATATCAAACCCTTGGGGTGAGTCTCAGCAACTTCACACTGGGCTGTATCTGCATAAACCACAGTTTTCTGCAGGCCTCATAAAGCTGCTGCTTTCACTTATGCGCAGAGCGGCATGCTCGCATTCTCTACCAAGTTGTAACACTGTAAGGGAACAAGGTGCCATTTCGTGGGGTAAATAGCAGCTGAGGAATCACACAAGTCCAGTGTGGGGTGTAACTGGCCACGACCAGTTTTATTGAACAGAAAACAAAACAAACATCAAAAGAAAAGACCTTGCCTGTCTGGCACTAACTAAACATAAGACGTTCCTAACTATCACTAAACAAAAACACAGAGTTCTCCAGTAAACACTGTATAGCTCACTTGTATAAGGAAGCTCCTTTCACAGAGATTCTGCAGTCTCTCCCCAGGCAATCTCCCCCACACTAATCAGGCTAGCAGCCCTAAAAGGCTCTTACACAGCTGAAAGCCCTGATTAGCCCTCTGTGAGGCAAAAGACCCGAACTGGGCCCAATGTCTGGAACTTGCCCTATCTCTCTTTCAGGGCCCTTATCCAGCTTTTCCAATACACTGAAAAGGTTCTGACAAAACAAAACATTTTCCTAGAGGTTTCCTAATACATGTAAGACAAGAACCTGGGACAAACATACCTGCCCTCAAACACTATCCCAGTGTTCTTGTCACAATGTGTATGTCTCTTGTCCAGATTCCAAGGTGTAAAATCTGCTAATAGTAAAGCTTGTGGAAGAAGAGTAGCTCTAATACCATAAGTACACTTAATATATTGAACTATTTTGTTCCAGAATTTCTTTATAACTCCACACTCCCAGAAGTTGTGAAAGAATGTAGCTGAAGAGTGAGAACACTTCAAGCATCTTCCAGATTCTTCCGGAACAAAATGTTTCCTCTGAGCTTGTAAGATGTTTGCTCTGTAACTTGTTTTAATGTGTACCTCCTGTAAAGAGGAAGCTTGTAATAATCCTAACGTCCTGTCAGACTGATCAAATATACCTGTTGAGTCACCTATAGTGGAAATAAACTGTGTCCATGACAGCACGACCTGACTTTGTATTTTTACATTATTCGTAGCAACCAGCTTATGATGTAACAGTCTTGTTTTGTATGGTCGAGTCCCTGCTCCTTGCAGTATAGAGAACAAAGGGTCTGAGCGTGACAAATTAGTCATATCTACTGACAGTGATAAAATATAATGCCTAATCTGTAAGTATGCGTATAGAGAGGATCTATGTACGCCATACCGTTCCTGTACACCTATAAAGGAAAGCATAACTCCTCCTGGACCGAACACGTCTGTTATCTTTTTAATACCTTTTAGTTGTAGACGGTAAAAGACCGCATCACCCAATCCAGGCAGAAACATAGGGTTACCCCACAAGGGTAACAAATGAGGATACTTAGGATTGCTATTTAATCTCTTGTTTAGAGCCTTCCAGGAAGCGTATGTGTCCCGGAACAGCAAATGGTTGCGGGCGGTAAGGGGGATTTTAGATTCGGGCATATGCAGTAAAGCCCCTGGGGAAAATGGAGCCATCACAGCGCAATCCAAGGGATACAATGTGTAAACACTTCTCTGTAATATGTATCGATAATGGACAGAGTGTGAAAATGCAGAACATCTGGCAAGCCGATCCCGCCTATTGCACGTGGTCATTTCAGATGCACATTAGAAATCCTACTCTTTCCTCCAGATACATTTACTAAATAATTTCTGGACGAGGATGACATCCGCTCTGGACAGACGCATCGGTAACATCTGAATCAGATATGATAGCTGGGGGAAGAGTACCGGTTTAATCAGTGCGTTCCGTCCTAACATTGACAACGGCAGAAATCTCCATGTGTGAATTTTTCTGGACATGGCAAGTATTGTAGGGGTGTAGTTGAGTCTATATAAGTCATGTATTTTACAGGGATCTGAATGCCCAAGTATTTTATTGCTGTAGTGGCTACTCTTAGATTGTGGAGTGGACCCCGTGACGCCAGATATGTGGGTTCTCCATTTAAAGGGATGAGTTCAGATTTTTGATATTTACTTTATAGCCCGAGAATTTACCAAAGTCAATAATCAAACTAAATACCACAGGCAATGTTTCATGAGGATTCGAGGCGAATAGTAACATGTCATCTGCGAACAATGAGATGTGAAGATCCACTTCCCTAATCCTAATACCCTGGTATAAGTGTCTGCCGGATGGCAATCGCTAGGGGCTCCAAGGCCAGCGCAAACAGGAGAGGTGAGAGTCGGCAGCCCTGTCTTGTGCCTCGATAAATAGAGAACGCTGGTGACAGGTAACCATTGCATAGAACATGAGTATTAGAGTTGGTATACAATGTTTTGATAAAATGGGGATGCCAAATCGTTGTATTGTGTCATACAGGTGTTCCCAATGCACCATGTCAAAGGCTTTTTCCGCATCCAATGACAAAATCACTGCAGGAATCTTTGGCACTCACGCTGGGATATATCTATAGCTGTTAACACTTTCCTGAAGTTGACCACAGAGAATCTGCCCGCTATAAAGCCTGTCTGATCACAGTGGATCAAAGTGGGTAATACTGATTTAAGCCTTTCCGCTAATATTTTGGTTCGAAGTTTATAATCTAAGTTGAGCAAGGAGATTGGTCTATACGACCCCGGATCAGATAAGTTTCTTTGCACTTTGGGAAGGACATTAAGCACTGCCGAATTAAAGTATAGTGGCATATTCCCAGTGGTGAAGATACTGTTAAACACTTTAGTAAGTAGAGGGATAAGCCTAGGGGCCAGTAATTTATAGTATTCAGATGTAAGGCCGTCCGAGCCCGGTGCTTTGCTGGTTTTAAGGTTCGCGATGTCCTTGGATACCTCTGCCTCAGAGATAGCCAGGATCAGCTGATCCCTATGTCCATCTGATAACTGGGGGACTGGTAAGTTCTCCCAAAATAATTTTGCATCTGGGTTTGGCGGTGGGGGTTCTGAATATAAGTCCGCGTAAAATGTTTGCATTATCTGGGAAATCTGAACACTATCTGTTGTAACTGAACCCGTGCTAGTCTTAAGAGGATGTACAAGCATAGGTGACCTTTGTCCTCTCAGTAAACTGGAGAGGAGTTTCCCTGATTTATTGCCAAAACGGTGGAATTTGGCGTCTTTTTTAAAAGTATGACGGGATTCCATTTTGGCAAACTCTCAAACTCCACCCTTGCCTTTGAGTAATTATCCCTGTTCACTGCCGTCGGGGAAGTTTTATAAGCCTGAAAGTTGTCTGTCGATGATTGCTAGGCTTGGAGAAAGTCATTATGCAATTTTTTATAAACTTTAGAGGTATAGGAACTAATTTCACCTCGTAAGACTGTTTTAGAAGCCTGCCTGAATAACTGTGGCGATTCTATTAAAGTACTATCATTATTAGCCAAGTAAGAGTCCCAGGCCTCAATAAGCATTCCTTTATGCTTTATCCGTCGGATTAAGAGTTCTCCATATATCTATCAAGTTCATTGATCTTGTAAACCAGGGAACACCTTTTTTGGGTAGTTTGACTTTCCTACATTGGGGCAATTGTCTATCTAGCAACAAAGAGGACACCGCATTGAGGTCACCCCCTATGATAATAGGAATGTCTGAATAAGGCGTGAGAATCTGCCATATATTTTGCAAGAAGGGCTGCACATTCGTATTTGGGGCATACAAATTGCATAGGCAATAGGCATTATTATCCAGAAGAACTCTACATACCTCATATCTACCCTCAGGATCCACTATTGTTTCCTTAATTTCCATCCTAACATGTTGTATAACTAATATAGCTACACCACTAGCCTTGGATGTATATGGTGAGGATGCAATCAGTTTCCACGACAGAGAATTCAGTTTGAGCATCTCAGATTCTTTTAAATGGGTCTCCTGCAAATATACCACATCTCTCTTCAATTTGTTTAGGTATAACAAAACCTTTTATGTGGAGAGTTGATCCCTCCAATATTCCAAGACCCTAGTGTAATCGTAGTCATCTAATTATCAGTCCGTAGTAAGGTGGATACAGGTGAGCATGATAATATATAAGCAGCAGATATCAGATATACGAATAAACATTGGTACACAGTACTCCATTGTGACAAATCAGTATTTGGGGAAGGGAGAGAGGAGAAAGAGAAAAAGAGAATTGAAAAGCAGAGAAAAGGAGACGTAGAATTAATAATCCACGTATCGCAGCGAAACCATAGAAGAAGTAATCGTTGCCGCCCATCTAGCAGCGAGACAACGAAATTACAAGTCAGAAAAATAGCAGTCAAGAAGAACATTCTTAACATAATGAAATAACTTCCGGGGTTAAACGAAGGAAGTAATAACATAACCATAAGGAAGGAGGAGAAGCTCCTCGCCTACCCCGCCGGGTAGTAAGAAATAGACCAGTACGGCCTGCCCTCTCAAAAATAAACGGTTTCAGCAATAAAGACCCACATGCAGCAAGGTACAACAGTCCATTACCGCACATAATACAAGTAGAAAGTCTGTAGATTTCACAGATATCTTAAATAAACGGTCTAAAGGTAGCAGTATAAAGCAAAACTGGCAATAGAGAATTAGATCTAAGCAAGCAGTCACAATAAACCCATGTAATAATATAAGGAGAGCACTCCAATTAGCAGAGGAGCTTAATTATGAGAGGTCATATGTCCACAGATGCATCTCCATGTGGTCGTACAGAATCTTCCTCCTCATTTAAGAAAGCATCCGCGTTATCTGCCGAGAAGAAATCCGTAAAGGAGGTGCCTGAGTAAATACGGAGCCTTGCAGGGTATAATAGTGAGAATTTCCTGCCGAGTTTTACCAGCTTAGAGCATATTGGGGAAAACGCCTTCCGTGCTTTCGAGAGTTCCACCGAATAATCCTGAAAAATGAAAACTTTATGTGATTCCCACATGAGAGTCCGGATTTTTCGGGATGCTTTCCAAATTTCTTCCTTGTGCAGGAAATTAAGGCATTTAAACAACACCACTCTGGGTCTGGCTCCCTCATAACTTTTCTGGGCACCCACTCTGTGTGCTCTCTCTATAACCATGTCCCGACAAGAATCAGTGATACTCAACAGTTCTGGGAGGGTGATACGGAGAAAGGTATACAGTGCCACACCCCGAAGGGTTTCAGGGAGCCCCACCACCCGTAAATTCGACCTGCGTGACCTCTTTTCCAAATCATCTAGCTTGTTCCAGATCTGGTGGTGAGAGCGGGTAACATGGACCATATCTTGTTTAAGCTCAGATATGTCATGAAACATTTCTCCTGCCCTTTGTTCAGTTTACAGGACACAGTGCGTAAGCTGAGTCAATTGTTCATTTATATCTTCTGTCTGGGCTTTAATTAGGGGCCCCATAGCCTTACGTATCGCCCCCACCATGTCATTATATGTAACAGGTACTGCAGGTGTAAAAGTACATGATCTGCGGTCCGCGCAGTTGGAGCAGATTCAATAGTTGCTGCAGGCATCATAGCCTCCGCTGTCAGTGTTTCTGAAGAGGAGGAGGAGGGGGAAGACGCCGCCGGTACCTCCGCGTCCAGCGCCATTTTAAGTTCCAGGCATCGCTTTTCCTTTTCCCGCTTTTGCTCTTTTTTCGAGAGCATAGCGGGGCTAAATAGCGGTCCATGGTGGGCAGGGGGCTTCCACCAGTGGCGTGGGGGAGAAGACCGGGCCGTAATGGAGGTTTTACAACTTTTTAAAAGTGTTTTCCCAGCGGGCGGCAGCGGAGCTCTCTCCACACGCTGCTAGTGCATCGCAGCCGGAACCGGAAGTCCGAATTCGGAAAGCAGCTATCTTAAGAGCAAGGTGTACCTTCTTCCAAATAACTCTGAGACGGGAGGTTAAGGTCAAACAAGAAGCTGGATAATGAGGAGTAAAGGAATTGGCTCTAGGGTGAAAGCCCAGAACCGAAAATAATGGAGACTCTTTGGTGGAGGAATGGCAAGAGTTATTGTAGGCAAACTCGGCCAGAGGAAGAAAATCTGACCAATCTTTCTGAAGTTTGGCAGTATAAAGACGTAAATATTGTTTCAGTGACTGATTCACACGTTCAGTCTGCCCGTTAGACTGTGGATGGTGTGACGGATGTGGCCATGCCAGCGTCACGTCGCGTATTTTTTGGCCAGCCTGGTCCTGCGCTTCAGTAGTGATGGCAGAATGCCAGAGATAACTGTATTTTATCCTGTATAACACCCAGCTGTTATTCGTATCGGTGCTGTATACCCCATATTACTGTATGCAGTGGACATATGTATTTAGGTAATTGTCCCTTTTCTTTATATGCTTGTGACTCTCAGTGAATATCTTTCTAGCCCTGATTTGCTCTCTACACAATGCCTATGAAATGTATATGTGTGATTGTATTGGATTGCACTAATGGGGGTCAGTGCTTGGTGTCAGGTGGGTGCCCAGCCAGGTAAACGGTCAGAGACATCTGGCTGGGTGATATACCAAAAGTGCAGGGCTGAGCCCCCTCTGTCACAGCCCCCACCTCACCCCCTTCACAGGAAGCATCACTTAGCTGAGGAGGCTGTGACATCACAAATGACTATACAGGGTTAACTTCCACTCAGGTTATGGCCAGAGGGCAGCCAACCTTCCTATCTCCATAATTAGTGCCCATTGTTCTGGATGGCCTTCCAGTAGACTTAGGGACTCCAAAGCCACAGGGGGCCACCTGGTGTCCCTAGACACTTTTACATATGAGGATTGAAAATCCCTCCAATCAGGACACTCTGCCGCATCACCAGGTGAGCAAAGCATCATGGGAGTTTAGGAGGTTTCAAAAGGGCCCGCAGAGAGATGGGAAGGGGATTCTGACTAAGGAAACGCAGGCTGTTGCCAGGAGTCGAGAGATCCTGTCAGCCGTTTGTCTGGAGACCTTGCTTTGTGGAGAGGGTCCCGTCTACAGTTAAGCGTTAGCTCCATCGGGAGCTGTCCCAGGTGTGTGACTGGTGTGCCGGCTGGAGTCGGGTGACTGGTCAGCACACCCTACCTCTGCATGGTAGAGGACCATCAGGCCATGCGGCCGGGATCAGCAAACCAGTATCCGCAAGGAGTCGCCCAAACGCAAGTATTCCCTGAGGTGGCTAGTGACTGTGTAGGGGAAGGAGTTGTTGCTTTGTGTGGTTCTTTTCTCTTTTATATAATCTTAATCGTAATCATTATTAATGCTACCTGTATATATTGTACAAAGTGTGTTACGGATTTTCCTGTATAATTAGTGTGTATGAAAATAAAGGTGCCATTGTACCTTGCTATTGCGTTCTTACTGTGTGATCTGGGAACTCGGTAGTGACCCTGGGGCGCCGTGCAGAACTGTAAACGCTGCCTTTCTCAAGGCGGAGATGAGCGATAGGCGAGAATAATGCACACATGAACCCGGGGTCCTCACAGATGGTATCCAGATGTTAAACAGAGTTTTATGTTTAACGAGACACAAAAACGTTTCCAAATAAGGGCAATAAACTGTGGTCCCCAGTCTGAGACTATATCCACAGGTAAACCACGGAGCCTGAAGATATGGCGGGGGAACAGAACTGCCAAAACTTGAGCGGAGGGTAATCGGGGAAGAGCAGTAAAGTGGGCCATTTTGCTAAAACAGTCTACAACTACCCAAATCACCTGGAACCTGGATGAAAGAGGAAGATCCACCACGAAATCCATAGAAATGTGTGACCATGGCCTGAGTGGAATTGCAAGAGGCGTGAGTTGCCCGACCGACAAGGATCGGGATACTTCGTGCTTAGCACAATCTTGACAGGAAAGGACAAATTCCCTAACATCCTTAGAAAGATTAGGCCACCACACCGAGCGAGAGATTAACTCCAAGGTGTTAGCAATACCTGGATGGCCAGCAACCTTACTATCATGAAACTCTGCGAGGACACTGCCTCTCAAGAACTCAGGAACGAAGAGACGATCAACAGGAGTATCACTGGGAGCCCGCTGTTGATCCTGGACAAGCTGTGTGAACAAATCCTGTGTGAGGCCGGCCCAGATGACGAATATTGAAACAATGGGAGTTGCGGAAGAGTGGTTCTTGTGAGCCGGAAGAAAACAACGAGACAGGGCATCGGCCTTGGTGTTCTTAGAACCGGGCCTGTAGGTGATGATGAACTTGAATCGTGTAAAAAACAGCGCTCAACGCGCCTGCCGAGCATTTAGCCGCTTTGCTGATTCAATATACTGTAGATTCTTGTGGTCAGTGAACACAGTAATGATATGCTTAGCTCCTTCAAGCCAATGCCTCCACTCCTCAAAAGCCCATTTGACTGCCAGCAACTCTCGATTACCAACATCATAGTTGGATTCTGCGGAGGAGAATTTCCTGGACATGAAGGCACAAGGGTGTAACACCAGAGACTTGGGGTCTTCCTGAGAAAGAATGGCTCCAACTCCAACCTCTGAGGCGTCCACCTTGACAATAAAGGGAAGATCAGGGTTGGGGTGTCTGAGAACTGGAGCTGAGACAAAGGCCTGTTTTAGGGCCCAGAAGGCAGACTCGGCTTGAGGCGACCAGTTGGACGGATCAGCTCCCTTTCTTGTTAATGCCACAATAGGAGCAACTAAATCTGAAAAGGCATGAATAAAACGCCTATAATAATAATAAAAAATAAAAAATCTCTGAATAGCCTTCAAGTTAGTGGGTTGCGTCCAGCTTAGGATAGCCTGGAGCTTCTTAGGTTCCATAAAAAAAACCTTAGGAGAAATAATATACCCTAAAAAGGACACCTCAGTAATGTGGAAATCACACTTCTCCAATTTAGCGTACAAATGGTTCTCCCACAACCTTTGAAGCACTTGCCGCACATGGACAACATGCTGTTCAGGAGACTCTGAGAAAATCAAAATGTCGTCTAAATAAACAACCACGAATTTCCCTAGAAAGTTGCAGAGAACGTCATTAATAAGATCCTGAAACACAGCAGGAGCGTTAGACCGAACGGCATCAAAAGATATTCGTAATGTCCGGACTTTGTACTGAAAGCCGTCTTCCACTCATCCCCAGATCTTATTCGGATGAGGTTGTAGGCTCCTCTGAGATCGATTTTAGAGAAAATAACCGCAGTGCGGAGCTGATCAAACAACACCGAAATTAACGGCAAGGGGTAGGTGTTTTTAATCTTATTCAAGGCCCGATAGTCTATGCATGGCCTTAGAGATCCGTCTTTTTTTTTCAACAAAAAAACCCCCCTGCACTTAACGGAGATTTCGAGGGTCTAATAAACCCCTTCTTCAGGCTTTCCTGCACATAATCATCCATGGCCTTAGTCTTGGGCCCAGATAGTGCATAAAGTCTCCCTTTTTGCAGAGTGGCACCAGGGACAAGGTCAATTGTGCAGTCATATGACCGGTGGGGCGGCAGGATATCAGCGTTACCCTTCAGCAAAATCCTGATATGCTGAAGGTATGAGTTCCGGAGTGACAGCCGCGACCCGGACTGGACGAGACATACATCCTTTAACACAGAAGGAACCCCACCGGGAAATTTCCCCAGACCGCCAATCTATGGTGGGATTATGAAGGGCAAGCCAGGGGTGACCTAAGACGACAGGCACAGCCGGACAATGGGTGAGGAAAAACTAAATTTTTTCGGAATGTAATGCCCCTACTGTCAATTGTACTGGGGGGGTTCGATGGGTTATTAACCCATTAGAAAGTGGACCACCATCTAGTCCATGCATAGTGATAGGTCTATCTAATTGAAGATGTGGAACCCCTAGAGCCTGAGCACAAGCACGATCCATAAAGTTCCCGGCAGCTCCACTATCAATGAAGGCTGAAACAAATTAACTGAGATTTCCTGAAGAAATTTTTACTGGAACTAACAAAGAATAATTTGAGGAGATTAACTGCAGACCCAAGTGAACTCCCTCACAATTCACTTGGTCAGAGCGTTTCCCTGTTTATTTGGGCAGTTACGCGCAACATGTCCCTTGCCACTACAATATAAGCAGAGCCCAGAATTTAGCCTTCTGGCTCTGTCTTCTGGGGACAGCCGGGAGAGACCCACTTGCAGTGCCGTAACTAGGCATTTTAGCGCTGTGTGCAAGAACTGACATTGGCGCCCCCCCGTACAAGATGGGCGCAGTGCGCGCCGTAGGCGCGTGAAAAATATATAGGGGCGTGGCTTCACGGGAAGGGGCGTGGCAACAAAATAATAGCAATTCATACTGCGGTGCACAGTAGTCTCCATTATTCAAATTACGCTGCACAGTAGCGCCACTACACCAGGTAGAGCCCCTTTTATACATTACAGCAGACAATGTCCCCCTTTTTAAACATTGCGGCAGACAGTCCCCCTTTTTACACATTGCGGCAGCCAGTCCCCCTTTTTACACATTGCGGCAGCTAGTCCCCCTTTTTACACATTGCGGCAGCCAGGACCCCTTTTTACACATTGCGGCAGACGGGACCCCTTTTTACACATTGCGGCAGATGGGACCCCTTTTTACGCATTGCGGCAGCCAAGACCCCTTTTTACGCATTGCGGCAGCCAGTCCCCCTTTTTACACATTGCGGCAGATGGGACCCCTTTTTACACATTGCAGCAGATGGGACCCCTTTTTACACATTGCAGCAGATGGGACCCATTTTTACACATTGCAGGAGAGAGAGAGAGAGAGAGAGAGGGAGGGAGGGACATACTTACCTTCTCCCCGCTGACAGGCTCCTCGTGCAGCTCCCTCTCGGTGCAGTGTGAAGTCAGTTGAGAAGGAGGAGGAGGGAGGGGGAGCAGAGAGCCGCAGCAGCGCTATTTGATTGGTAGTAAGCGCTGCTGCAGCATCCCCCTCTCCTTCTGTATTGGCTGCCCGGCGCTGCTGTGGATGCTGGGATGCATCCACAGCAGCGCCAGGCAGCCAATACAGAAGGAGAGGGGGATGCTGCAGCAGCGCTTACTACCAATCAAATAGCGCTGCTGCGGCTCTCTGCTCCCCCTCCCTCCTCCTCCGCTGCCCGGCGCTACTGTGACTGTCTTCTCTCCTCCAGCGCGGCGCACGGCGCAGTTCAGAGGCGGCATGTAATGAGTCAATTTGACTCATTACATGCCGCTGGCCGTGCGCCCCCAGGGCAACTGCGCTGTGTGCCAAGCCCCCTTGGCACACACGTAGTTACGGCCCTGCCCACTTGGATGGGCTCCTCCACGTCTTCAGGGAGAGCATACACACATGGACTAGACCTGAAATTAGCCCCTCTTTCAACCCTCCGCTCTCGGAGACGGTGATCAATCTTGATAGCAAGCTCCATGAGCTTATCTAAAGTCTCCAGAACTGGGTACTGAATGAGACTATCCTTGATTACTTCCGACAGACTGAGGTGAAACTGACTGCACAGGGCACGATCATTCCAGCCACAGTCGTTCAACCAATGGCGAAACTCTGTACAATACGCCTCAGCGGGATTTTTACCCTGTTTAAGTGCACGTAGGTGGCTCTCGGCCGACGCTTCCCTATCTGGGTCATCATACATAAGGCCTAATGACTTAAAGAAGGCATCTACTGTTAGCAAGGCTGCCTCATCAGATTTCAACCCAAAAGCCCAGGTAGGTGGATCGCCTTGAAGCAGAGACATCACAATGCCCACCTGCTGAGACTCTGTACCTGAGGACTGGGGCCTTAAACGAAAACAAAGTTTACATCCTTCCTTAAAGTTAAAGAAATCTTTGCGGTTACCCGAAAAGCGGTCAGGAAAGTGCATCTTAGGCTCAGGAATCTTACCCGGGGAGGCTCGTAAAAGATCTTCCTGTGACCTCACCCGAAGGGTAAGATCCTGCACCATCTGAGTGAATTCCTGAATCTGATTGGCTAAAAGCTGGCTGGAATTCTGTCCTAGTACAGCCGGATTCATGAGGACAGAATTCCAAGGCCACCCTGGTTTGAGTATCAGATTTAGTTTGTTTTTTGTTTGGTATTTGGGTCGGTGATAATGTTACGTTCTCTGTGCTCTGAACGTAAGATTCTGAGTGGGTAAGTCCCGGGCACAGGAACGTGATGCTGTACTAAGAGGGAAGTTCAACAGCAACCCCTAGGACCCTAACTCCGTTGTTCCACCCGCGTGGTCAGTCTACGCCTGCGAGACTATGTTTTCTTGGGCCCGCGGCAGCCGTGTTTGAAGGGCGGATTAAGTCTGCCCACCTCCGATGCCCCCAGGTCTTAATTGGAGACAAGGCGTAAACTGAGATAGGGCGAGAGCAGGGGGACCTCTAACTAAATAAAACACAGAGCTAGGGGCTACTACAGAACTCAAACAAAATGTATGTGTGGCACGGCCGCCAATGGAAAAAGAGAACAAAGGTAACTCTGTCCACACCCTACGCGGCACCTTCGTGCCGCATAGGTGCCAGGCGCCGTGCGGGGAGCAGGAGCTGCCACGCCTAACACTGTAGTGTACCTTAGGAGTGCTGTCCTGGCTGTCACTGGTGTTTCATGTGCTGCAGCTGTACATGGCTGTTGCTGTCCTGGCTGTCACTGTGTTGTACAGGGTGTAAGGGCACTGTCCTCCTGTATGCTGGAAAATATAGGGGTGCTGCTGTTCAAATAACATTACACTGGCCCTGTATGCTATAAAATTAAGCAGTACAGTTGTTAAAAATTAAAATCACACTGCTCTATGCTGTAAAATATAGGGGTGCTGCTGGCTATGTATGTTGTTAAACTTCAGGGGTGCGGTTGTTAAAAATTAAAAGCACACTGCTGTATGCTGTAAAATATAGGGGTGTTGCTGTTCAAATAACAATACACCGGTCCTGTATGTTGTAAAAATTCAGGGGTGTAGTTAAAAATTAACAGCACACTGCTCCTGTATTATGTAAAATGTAGGGGTGTTGATGTTCAAATAACATTACACTGGTACTGTATGTCATAAAAATTCAGGGGTGCAGTTGGTAAAATTAAAAGCACACTTCTGTATGCTGTAAAATATAGGGGTGTTGCTGGTCAAATAACATTACACTGCCTTTCTATGCTGTAAGTATACAGGGGTGCTGTGAAAATAAAGGGGCACTGCTCTGTGTGCTGTAATAATAACGGGTGCTGTCCTGTGAAATGGAGAACAATTTGGAGGAAAAATTGTGCAAGATCAGGAACCACTTGCAGTTCCTAGTGCTGAAGCTGCTGCTGCCACCAGTCATGACATTGCCGATTTAATTCCATCAACTTCATCTGCTAAGGCAGATGCCCAATGTTATAGATGGCGTGTAAAATCCAAGAAGCAAAAATTAATAATCAGAAGAATAAAAAAAAATTATCTGACGAGAAACGTAAAATTGGCAAAATTTGCAATATGCCATTCACGACACGAAGTGGCAAGGTAAGGCTAAGGCCTTGGCCTATGTTCATGACTGGTGGCTCAGCTTCTCATGAGGATGGAAGCCCTCCAGCCTCTCGAATAAAATTAAGCTTGTTAAAGCACAGGAAAACACATCTGTGCGTTCAGAGATATCGCAAATACCCAAGGAGGGTCCAAGTGTGTCCGCGGTTGCGATGTCTAGGCCTGACCTTCCCAAGACTGTATGGAAAGAAGATACTACCAGCATTTGCACGCCCCCTGCAAGTGCTGGGAGGAGCACCACCAGTCCAGTTGCTGATATTGAGATTGAGGATGTCACTGTAGATGTACACCAGGATGAGCAGGATATTGGTGTAGCTGGCACTGAGGAGGAAGTTTATGATGAGGATTCTGATGGAGATGTGGTTGGTTTGAATAAGGCACCAGTGGAGACAGTTGTTGTCCATGGGATGAGAAAGCACATTGACATGCCTGGGAAAAATACAAGAAAGCCACCTCTTCGGTGTCAAATTATTTCTCCACAAATGTGGACAACAGGTGTCAAGCCATATGTTGCCTTTGTCAATCTGTAATAAGTCGGGGTAAGGATGTTAACCACCTAGGAACATCCTCCCTAATACGTCACCTGCTGCGCATTCATCCGAAGTCATTGACAAGTTCAGAAACTTTGGGTAATAGCGTAAGCAGTCCACTGACACCTAAATCCCTTCTTCCTGTTGTACCTAAGCTCCTGCAGGCCACACCACCAACTCCCTCAATGGCAATTTCCTCCTCAGTCAGGAACATCAGTAGTCCTGCAGGCCATGTCACTGGCATGACTGACGAGTCCTCTCCTATCTGGGATTCCTCTGGGGGATCCTTGAGTGGTACGCCTACTGTTGCTGCCGCAGCTGTTGTTGCTTTTGGGAGTCAATCGTCATCCCAGAGGGGAAGTCAGAAGACCACTTGTACTATTTCAACTAAGCAATTGACTGTCCACAGTCCTTTGTGAGGAAGATGAAATATGACAGCAGTCACCCTGCTGTAAAGCGGATAACTGAGGCCATAACAACTATGCTGGTGGTAGACGTGCGTCCGGTATCTTCCATTAGTGCAGTGGGATTTAGACAGCTGATGGACATTCTGTGTCCCTGATACCAAATTCCGTCTAGATTCCACTTCACTAGGCAAGCGATTCCCGGACTGTACAGGGACATTAAGAAAAGTGTCCTCAGTGTCCTGAAAAATGAGGTTGTACCTAATGTCCACTTAACCACGGACATGTGTACTAGGGCAGACTAAGAACTACATGACTGTGACAGCCCACTGAGTAGATGTATTGCCTCCCGCAGCAACAACAGCAGCGGCACCAGTAGCAGCATCTCACAAACGCCAACTCGTTCCTAGGCAGGTTACGCTGTGTATCACCAGTTTCCATAAGAGGCACACCGCCGACAACCTCTTACGGAAACAGAGGGACATCATCGCACAATGGCTTACCTCACTTAGAATCTCCTGGAGATTTGTGATATCTGACAACGCCGCCAATATTGTGCGTGCATTACATCTGGGCAAATTCCAGCACGCCCCATGTTTTGCACATACAATTAATTTGGTGGTGCAGAATTTTTTTGAAAACGACAGGGGCGTGTACGAGATGCTGTTGGTGGCCCGAAAAATTACGGGCCACTTTCGACATTCAGCCACCTTGTGCTGAAGACTGGAGCACCAGCAAACACTCCTGAACATGCCCTGCCATCAGCTGAAGCAAGAGGGGGAATTCAACATTCTATATGCTTCGGAAGATGGAGGAGCAGCAAAAGGCCATTCAAACCAACACATCCACCTATGAAACAGGCAAAGGAGGGGGAATGCACCTGACTTAAGCGCAATGGAGAATGATTTCTGTGTTTTGCAAGTTTCTCAAACCCTTCAAATTTGCCACACGTGAAGTCAGTTCAGACTCTGCCAGCTTGAGTCAGGTCATTCCCCTCATCAGGCTTTTGCGAAGCAGCTGGAGAAATTGAAGGAGGAGCTAAGATGGAGCGATTCCATTAAGTATGTGGGACTTATGGATGGAGGGTTTATATCTAAAGAAGCCTTAATGTGTGGCGCACTCTTTTTTGTTTCATGAATAAATGAAAACCTAACTTTTATTATTTTTATTTAAGATAGATTTTTCAGTAGGCATGACATAAGGCAATTGATTGTCAGCCGGGAAAGACAAAGAATTAATGGAAGATATAAAATAATTTATATACCAGCACTACCTATGTATGAGTATATGGGTAGAGCAATAATTGATATAAGCAAGTGAAATATAAAAGGAATTTAAACACAGGTTTTATTTATCAAATTTATGAGATCCTTTCACAACGGGATTGTGATCTCAGAAAAATACTCTTTTAAAGCTGCTCCCTGCAGAGCGTTACTACTGCATACAATCTAAGTGCTCCCTGCCGAGCGTTACTACTACATACAACCTAAGTGCTCCCTGCAGAGCGTTACTACTGCATACAACCTAAGTGCTCCCTACAGAGCGTTACTACTGCATACAACCAGTAGCGGATCTTGCCACGGGCAAGCAGTACTTTTGCCCGGGGCGCCGCCTTCCGGAGGGCGCAGGGCGCCCTCCGGAGGGCGCCGCACCAGGGCAAGATCCGCTGCTGGTGTGTGCCCCCTGCTGCCCGCTGCCGCTGGGAAGGGAAACTAGACGCGTACGCGTCTAGTTTCCCTTCGTGGAGAGGACCTTTGCTGTGCGGTGCGCGATGACGTCATCGCGCACCGCACATCAATTCAGCTGTACAGGGGGCGTAAATGACCACGCCCCCTGTACAAAGCCACGCCCCCTAAAGCCGCCCGGAGCGCCACAAGCCCCGGAGCCGGCCCTGCATACAACCTAAGTGCTCCCTGCAGAGGGTTACTACTGCATACAACCTAAGTGCTCCCTGCAGAGCGTTACTACTGCATACAACCTAAGTGCTTCCTGCAGAGTGTTACTACTGCATACAACCTAAGTGCCCCCTGCAGAGGGTTACTACTGCATACAACCTAAGTGCTCCAGTTGTGAAAGGATCTCATAAATTTGATAAATAAAACCTGTGTTTAAATCCCTTTTATATTTCACTTGCTTATATCAGTTATTGCTCTACCCATATACCCATACATAGGTAGTGTTGGTATATAAATTATTTTATAACTTTCATTAATTTTTTGTCTTTCCAGGCTGACAATCAATTGCCTTTTGTCATGTCTATTGAAAAATCTTTCATAAATAAAAATAAAGTTATGTTTTAATTTATTCATGAAACAAAGAAAAAAGAGTGCGCCACACATTAAGGCTTCTTTAGATATAAGCCCACTAGCGGTTTTTTCTAACCCCCCTAACCAGTCATTGTAATTTGCTTAATGGCGCACCTCCAACCAGATTAGCTAATCTTTGGTATTAACAGTTTTGGATTATTCCCTCTATCGGTTGGTTCATACATAGAAGGATCATAAAACAATTATCATTTGGGCCTGTGCATAGTCCCTCAGACTTAGCGTCTTCCCTGGAAATACTTGTTGATGGAGCCCTTCATTCGCTTTGCCAGGATTCAAGGGTGGTCAATCTGTTGAAATCAGAGCACTACATTTTGGCCACCGTGCTCGACCCTAGGTTTAAAGCCTACATTGTATCTCTCTCTCCGGACACAAGTCTGCAGAGGTGGAAAGACTTGCTGGTGAGAAAATTGTCAGCTCAAGCGGAACGTGACCCGTCAACAGCTCCTCCTTCATTTTCTCCAGCAACTTGGGTTGTGAGGAAAAGGATAACATTTCCGAGCCCACCCACTGGACACAAAAGTAACACTACAAGTGACACATTAACAGGAAATTGTTTCTGTCACCATAGCGACAATTATCTGGATATAAGATAATACACAGACACATAAAAAGACCCAACGGAAAACTTTTGTTTTTAAACTTGATTTCATATCTTTAATACACAGATTTTTCTCTATATTTTAAACTTAAAAAATACTTTACTCTGCACAACATGGATAAAATATCGTTTAAATCACAGAAACAATTCAAGTTACATTATAGTATTGCAGGTAAGTATAACAGATAGATATCAGGAGAGCCAAAACCCTATGGGGGTCATTCAGACCCAGCCGCAATAGCGGCCCGCAGCAGTTTGCTGGTGGTGGCAATATGCACATGCGCAGTGGCCGCACAGACACACACATTGTGGTCACATCCTTGAGGGGTGAATGCGGGCGGGGCGGGACCATTTTCCAGGGGCTGCGTGATGCCACATCTGCGTTCATCTCTGATTGACCCCCTATAAGCTTCCAGAGTGCACCTCATATCTCATCTATTCCAAGTTACTACAAATGATATGAGATCGGTAGCAGCACTACTTTCAGGATTATTACACAGAACACACATAAAGGCTGACACAGCAAATAACAGTAACACATACAAGGGATTAATTAGAAATAAGGAAGCATAATCATCATTAGGTCTAATTATCAACTGATTCTGTGTGGGACCCATACACCTCTTTGCTGCCTCCAGCAGCCCCTGGTACTGCACTGCGGCCATCTGCCCTGTCTCCCCCACTATTGCCACTGCCCCATCTCTGCTACTGCCACATCTCCCCCAACTGCCACCCGCCCCGCCTCCCTCCACTACTGCCACCACCCTGTCTCCCCTCTGACACCTTAGCGCTGTTGGAGGACAAGATTCTCACAGATACTGCCTCCGGCAGCCCCTACTACAGCACTAGTGCCACCACCCGGTCTTCCCCCTGACCTCTCAGCACTGCTTGAGGATTCTTGGTACTGCTGGTAACAGTCCTACATCTGCAGGTGGAAGTAACTGGGCAGTAAGGAGGCAGAAGCTGCTTCTGGTACCATGGATCCTGGTCATGTAGGATTGGGAGTCAGTAAGATTATGTAATAGAGTCACCATCTTACAGGTAGCCGGTGAAGGGAGCAGAGAATGGGTGTTATGTGGCAGGAACGGGCTGGTTAGGTAACAGCCTGGCTGCTGAATTCTGTATAAGCTACAAGCGGTGCAATTCTATTGATGGGAGACCAAGGTAGAGGACATTGCAGTAGTCTATGTGTGATGATACAAGTGAATGTATGACTGTAGGAAGATCTTCTGAGGGAATAAAGGCTGGAGTCTGGCTATGTTCCTCAGATGAGGATCTGATTGTGGCAGATACTGATGTCTAAGTGTCACTCCACCATACAGGACACCAAGATTCCGCACATGATCAGCATTTTGTAACTCTAAACCCCCAAGTGTAAGTCTGTAACGATTACTAGGGTTCTCTGTGTGTGCATACTTGAAATGAGGTCAGCTGAAGCCAGGTGAGAATTAAGTAAGGTTTATTGTGGAAAAAATGGTAGCAAAAATAAATATAAACTGGATCCTTGATTACATGAAACCGAACATGATGTTTCCAAATAATAGTAATGGCTGGTAATATAAACAAGGAGGAAGGTTATGTTTGAATATTGGTATAATCCAGGTTAAACACAGATGAGAAATAAACATGAAGGTATCCGGGTTTAAATCAAGCAGGGGAAAAATAACATACCAAAAACGTAGTAATCAGTCAGGGGTGGAAACAGACTGCAAATAATAGTCCAGGAATGCAGATGCTGAACCGGCAGGGTTAGAAGTCTTGAAGCAAGGCACATGAACCAGCAAACTGCAGGGAATGTCTCCAAGATGTAGATAAGGCAGAATCAGGACAGGAATACAGGAGAGAGCCCAGTCGCACTCCAGACGGAACCACAATGATCTGCACTTAGATGCTGGTGAGCTGGAGTTAAATAGCAGCACCAGGTGTTGGACCCCAGGTGCTCACAATCAGGTAATTATCCTGCAGAGACAGTGAGCAACTGCCATTCGGACCTGAGGCAGCAAGTGAGACCCCTAGAGGCAGGAATGAGATAATGCAATGCAAAACAAACAGACATCCTAACATTATCCCCCCCTTAAACAGGCGGATTCCAGACGCCTCAAAGTTCACCTTCTCTTCTTTTTTCCTCTTCTCTTTCTGGGTTGCCTAAACCTATTTGAAGGTGTCACAAAAACACTATTTGGCAATACAGGTCCATCAATAATGAGTCTAGGATCAACCAGAAGCTCGCTCTCAGAATCGGAGCCACAACCCAGCGGCAGAACTGACCTTTTATTTTCCTGGATGGAATCAAGAGCGGATGGTAAACTTGTAGATGCCAAACTTGCCGAGCAATCTGCGTGAACACCTAGAGATACCTGCCCACATCTGAAAAACTGAGGGTGCTCCCCAGACTGCAAAGGCAGGTTCTCAGACGGGCACACTTTAATAGATTCATCTAGGAGAGAGAGGACAGTTGGTGGACTGAATCTTTCGGACACTGCCTTGAGGAAAGCGGGCAAATCTTGTAAAACTGGATCTTCGTCATCTATAAGACCATTTACCCACTTCAAGGCCCTCCCTCTGAACCTCATACATATGTTAGCAATGATATCAATAGGGGACAAGTCATCAAAACTCAGATAATATCTGAAGAGGGCTAAACAGTGAGAGATATTTCCATAAAAGTAAGGCAGTTCCTCAACGACTTGGCTTTCCAAATTAGATTTTACATCAGGGAGGATAGACAACTGTGGCCTCTCAGACAAGACGGACTCTTCTTGCACCTTAGACAGGGAAGTCTCAGATGGCCTCGGCTGGGCAGATACCTCGGGCAAATCTTGGATCTCGGGCATGGCAGGCACCTCTATCTGGTGCTGGACAGGCGGAACCCCCTCCTGGGGCTGGACAGGCGGAACCCCCTCCTGGGGCTGGACAGGCAGAACCCCCTCCTGGGGCTGGACAGGCAGAACCCCCTCCTGGGGCTGGACAGGCAGAACCCCCTCCTGGGGCTGGACAGGCAGAACCCCCTCCTGGGGCTGGACAGGCAGAACCCCCTCCTGGGGCTGGACAGGCAGAACCCCCTCCTGGGGCTGGACAGGCCTTGGCCGGACCTCTGGCAAGGCGGACATCTCTCGGACCTCTGGCAAGGCGGACACCTCTCGGACCTCTGGCAAGGCGGACACCTCTCGGACCTCTGGCAAGGCGGACACCTCTCGGACCTCTGGCAAGGCGGACACCTCTCGGACCTCTGGCAAGGCGGACACCTCTCGGACCTCTGGCAAAGCGGACACCTCTCGGACCTCTGGCAAGGCGGACACCTCTCGGACCTCTGGCAAGGCGGACACCTCTCGGACCTCTGGCAAGGCGGACATCTCTCGGACCTCTGGCAAGGCGGACACCCCTCGGACCTCTGGCAAGGCGGACACCTCTCGGACCTCTGGCAAGGCGGACACCTCTCGGACCTCTGGAAAGGTGGACACCTCTCGGACCTCTGGCAAGGCGGACACCTCTCGGACTTCTGGCAAGGCGGACTTGGATGACTGAGTGACCCGTGAGGCAAGGGCAACAGGGACCTCATGCCGTGAGGCAAGGGCAACAGGGACCTCGTGCCGTGAGGCAAGGGCAGCAGGGACCTCGTGCCGTGAGGCAAGGGCAGCAGGGACCTCGTGCCGTGAGGCAAAGGCAGCAGGGACCTCGTGCCGTGAGGCAAGGGCAGCAGGGACCTCGTGCCAAGAGGCAAGGGCAGCATGGACCTCATGCCTGAAGGCAAGGGCAGCAGGGACCTCATGCCCGAAGGCAAGGGCAGCATGGACGGACATCCCTCCTGGGTTCGCTGGGCCGGACACCCCTCCTGGGTTCGCTGGGCCGGACACCCCTCCTGGGGTCGCTGGGCCGGACACCCCTCCTGGGGTCGCTGGGCCGGACACCCCTCCTGGGGTCGCTGGGCCGGACACCCCTCCTGGGGTCGCTGGGCCGGACACCCCTCCTGGGGTCGCTGGGCCGGACACCCCTCCTGGGGTCGCTTGGCCGGACACCCCTCCTGGGGTCGCTTGGCCGGACACCCCTCCTTTCAAAATTTGAGCACCACAGTGGCATAACTGAGCAGAATTTGGCACTATGGCAGAATGAGGAAAGCTCTTTTTATGTTTGCGAGCAGGACATAACTGAATAAAATGTCCCGACCTGCCGCAATAAAAACAGAGCTTCTTATCCCTTCTATGTCTCTTTTCTTCCTCAGAGAGGCTGGGTCGTGGAAAGCTCCTAAACTTGCCTTTGCTTAGGCTTGGAAAACAGCAGCCAGAATTGAGAGCACCAGACTGATCTTTTCCCCTTTTTCCCTGTGTCTCCTTAAAGGGAACTGGTAATCTTACTGAATATTCAGGCAGAGCAGACATAGGGGTATATGCAATTGCAGTCGAATTACATAAATAGTCGAATTCCGGAACTTTTTCGCCCCCCAAAAAAATTTGCCTATGCAGTACAGTACTTTTTGCAAAAAAACGGACATTCAAAATTCGACTTTTGGAAATTCAACTTTTTTCGCATTCGACTTTTCTGCAATGGTACAAATGCTGCAATTCGCCCAAAGCATATTCAATTCAAGTTTGGAAATTCGACAGCAGTGCTTTTCGACTGCAAATTCGACTATTTCAGTCCGCCTCAGTTGCCTGGCGGGATCTAAAAAAAAATTTTTAGTACATGATTTTTTTTAATATTTGAGGATTGCTAGTAGCATATCTATTTATATTTGAAAGGATTATCTACTTGGTTTGTCTTTTTTTGCTTCACAAGTATTATTTAATTGATTTTTTAAAGGAATATTTTTTTCTTCAATCTCCTGAGGGAAATTTACCCATGATTCCACAGTTTTACCCAGGATACACTTCTGCAAAGCCCCTCCTATCTCCTCACTCCCGGGTTTGAGACTACAGGGAGCGGAGCCATTACAGTCAGCTCTCTTGTGGAATCGTTTTTTTAGGAAAATTCCTGCGTTTTAAAACACATTCCTATTTTTGTACTGACTACAATGATGGAGCCTTTTTCTGACCAGATTGTGATGTTCATGCTGGCTGCAAGCATGATGGAGGAAGAAAGTGCTGATGAACATCAGGATCCAGGTCAGCAAATGTCTGCATTGGGTGAGCCAGTATTGCAGGTTTCATTTCCACGTCCACGCCAGTATCGCACTAGGCGTGAACTGGAGGATCTCAGCGAGTTCGAGGTGATACAAAATTATCGCTTATCGACTCGCGACATATATTCGCTGTACGCTCTGTTGGAGGCCGACCTGGAACCTCGGGCACGGACAAATCGTGCAATCAGCGGTTTTCAGAAACTGCTGGGGACGTTACATTTTTTGGCGTCAGGCACATTCCAGCCTACACTGTCTCAAACATGCGGTTTTTCACAGTCGACACTGTCGCGCTGTATAACCCAGGTCATTAGGGCTTTCCGCAAATTGACGATCCAGTACATCACATTTCCAGAGACGGACAGCGAATGTCGTGAGATAAAATTAGGCTTTTTCAACAAATACAAATTTCCCAATGTGCTGGGCGCGATTGACTGTACCCACGTGCAGATCAGACCGCCACGGAATTCGGAGGAATATTTTCGGAACCGAAAACAGTTCCATTCCCTGAACGTGCAGGCGGTCTGTGATGTAAACATGAGATTTTTGAACATTTTTGTGGGATTTCCTGGATCATCTCACGACTCCTTCATCCTAAGCCAGTCATCGCTGTTTGACAAGTTCGAAACAGGAAACATGCCTGGTGGCTGGCTGTTAGGTATGTATTTTAATTTTTTTTTTTATTATTTTTTTATTTTATTATTTTTTAAAAGTACCTAACATTTTTTTATATTTTCTATAGGCGATGCGGGTTATCCAAACAAACCGTGGCTGTTGACCCCATTGTCTAATCCTGTTGGTAGAGCAGAAAAACGTTACCAAGAGACACACATTGCATCGAGGCAAATAATTGAACCTGCCTTCGGTGTACTTAAAAGCCGGTTTCGATGTTTAGACACTTCCGGCGGTGCTCTTTTGTACTCACCGGCGAAGGTTTGCGGCATGGTAAATGCATGTTGTATTTTACACAACATATGTGTCGCAAACCGTTTGCCGGTGACTCTTCGTCGCAGTGCTTTCCGACGCGGGAACCGGTCTTCTGCTCTACCGGTGGGTATGGACGAAGGAGAGGATTCCCGGCGGACATTGATCCAAAAATTTTTTGCAGTTGCCTGTGAGTATACTGACAACATTTGTATTATCGTGTAAACTGACATTGTAATATTTAAAAAAAAACCTCTTCATTTATGTATTTCAGAGTTTTACATCCTGTTGATGTATATCCCCAGGCCATGTTTGTACAGTTCGTTCCCCCGTTTTATCTTGTTGTTGGGTTCCCGCAAATATTTGACCCTTTTATCCAACTCTACCATAGGCGACCTACTGGTGATGTGGACCTGACCCTCCGCCATGTAGCAGACAACCCCCCCTCAGGTGAGATGTATTGACCAAAACTCCCTTGTCCAAAATCACCCCGGCATGTCCAAAGTGCAGCCCTCCGGCATTTGCAAGACTGCACATCCAAACATTCCGATACATCAATGCTTGTCAGGGAATGTTTGGATGTGTAGTGACGCAAGTGCCGGAGGGTGGCATTTGGGCCGCTGTAACCCGCTTGTGTTGTGTGGACTGTATGTACCTCTTCTTTCCAGTCCCAGGGTGACACTATTACCCATATCTGGGAGCTCAAACTGTTCTCTTCCACAGGTCCTGCGGTGTATCTTCCCAAGTGGCGTGGATGTGGAGAGACACGACATTTCACCTGATGTTCCATCGCCGACCTACTGGTGATGTGGACCTGACCCTCCGCCATGTAGCAGACAACCCCCCCTCAGGTGAGATGTATTGACCAAAAATCCCTTGTCCAAAATCACCCCGGCATGTCCAAAGTGCAGCCCTCCGGCATTTGCAAGACTGCACATCCAAACATTCCCTGATACACCAATGCTTGTCAGGGAATGTTTGGATGTGTAGTGACGCAAGTGCCGGAGGGTTGCATTTGGGCCGCTGTAACCCGCTTGTGTTGTGTGGACTGTGTATGTACCTCTTCTTTCCAGTCCCAGGGTGACACTATTACCCATATCTGGAAGCTCAAACTGTTCTCTTCCACAGGTCTTGCAGTGTATCTTCCCAAGTGGCGTGGATGTGAAGAGACACGACATTTCACCTGATGTTCCATGGCCGACCTACTTACGTACAATCCAACTGCATTTCAAATTTTAATAAAAACCACAGGAAATTTCTATTTTTGAAAGTTTATTGAAGAAAAAAAAAAGGAATTTTTTTTTTTTTAAAAATGTGAAAGTTAATTAAAACAAAAAATTAGTTTGTTCTTCTTTACATTCTTTTTCTTGTGTTGTCAAAGTCAAAAATATTACATAGAGAGACCATATAAACTGCACACATATAAGTCGCTATACTTGCAAATATGCGCAGCGAGCACAGCAATATATGGAAACACACGCATTTGCTCGGACATGGCACTGAGATGGATTCGGCGTTTGTTTCATACAGTACATGGTTATAATAATGTCAAGCACCAGACATCATGGAGATTTAGAATTGGCTAATGAATTAATGTCATGGATGTGTATCATTCGAACCGAACCAGATAAACACATCATGTTTGGTATTGAAGCAAGCAGAATGAGGTGTGGGTTAGTTTGAGGCCTGTTGTGTTGTTGTGGGACATTGCAGCAGATAGATATGACTATATGTATAAAAGCTGGGATCACTGTGTTGGGAACAATGGAAGTTTTCAGGGCTGAACCTGATTAGCATATACAAACAGAATAGTGACTCAATACAAAGGAGAAAGAAAGACCCCTCCCCCAGGTACTGGTCAAACAGGAAGGTAGTGGTCAGGTGTGGCCTCAGAGAACAGATGTAATGTAGCAACACTCACTCACACAGCTACCTGGCACCCAGCAGCATGGAGGCTACATCCCCAGGACATCCTCCAAACTAAAGGCTAAGTATAGAATTCAAATGGCTAGATAAGGAAATATAGACAGATTGCTTTCTGGTTTAAATAGGATATTGTGGCTTGGTTGTGTGATTGTTGGGTGTTTGTGTGATGGATCTGGGAGTCTGTGATGGTAGCTGGGACATTGGACAGCCTGTAGCATGGTGTTTGTTTGCCTATGGTGATTTAGAATAGATTGTGCTGGTTTGTTATAATATATCTTGTTAATCATAAATACCACCATGCAGTTGCGTTTGGGCATGTGCTTGTGGCAATGGCAGGCTGAGATGTGTGGTTACATTGTGATCTGGTCTTGTGATGAATATGCTCTGGTTATTGAGATACTGAAGTTGTTTGGGATGTGAAATTATGAGATGGTTCTAGGAAGTTGGATTACATTGTGAAAGGTGTTTTAGATGGTTTGGAATTGTAAAATCAGAACATATGCATTGTTTTGAGGCTTGGACATTTTGGAAGAAAATGGAGTCTTGTGTTTTCTGCTATGTGATTGTGGTGTAGTATAGAGTGCCATGTGTTTGGACCTGCAAATCTAAAATGGCTGCTGCTGGATGTCTTCCCCTCCCCCTTTCAGGCATGTGGTGCAGTCTTTGGAATTATGGGAGTTTTCTCAAAATGGAGTCTAGCTTCCATCCCATGCTGTATTCAGCATTGACTAACTGTGCAGCGATTGTCTCTCACATGCGTAGTTTTATCTGCAACCATGTTGTCTCTTATTTAATGTTATCATGAGCCATTTCTCTCTATCTCTCTCTTCTTCTCTTCCCCTTCCATTTTCCCATAAATAGTAATTGTATTGTATTGTATTTCTTGTGTAGTTATCTGGTTAGGTAGTCTCTGTTATATTGTAGTGTATCATTTGTACTGTGATTCTCTTTTACAAGTATATTAGATATAATACAGTTAATAGGCTTTGGACCCTAAACCAGTATCTGTGTATTTCCTATAGTGTTAAGTGTTCACTTGAGCGTCGGTGACGCACAAGCAGCTTTGTAGTTAGTCAGGTTACACAAGGTTGCACTTACACCCTGTATTCACATTAAGGTATTCTGTGTATTTCATTGTTAAAAGGTTTAGACATAAAGGTATAGCGTTGTGAGCGTCTGCGCCGCTGGTGATCTCCTCGTGGTCTCGAGCGTCTGCTACGCCATAGCGAATCATTACGTTAGTCTGCAGCCAATAGCGTGCCTGCCTGTGATCTCTGGGCCGTGAGCGAACGTGACGCTTGAGCGTCTCGCCTACGGCTGAGCGATCGTTACGCAACTAGCGTACCCTTACGGTACTTCTTAAGTAAACAGCATACAG